>NC_135321.1:18505300-19106134 GCF_048772815.1 Callospermophilus lateralis
AGCTCATTATTACTGATAACATCTCGCAGTGGGAACTCTTCAAGTATTAATGTTCCATTTCCATAAAGATGAGAAATATAGGAGATGCCAAGGGAGGAAAAAAATTGAGGAAGTGTTACAATTATACATTAAGACTCTTAAAAGTACTTACCAGCTCGTATTCTTTGCTTAGTTTTGCTTTGCCTTTTAGGTCAGTGAGTGTGTGTGTGTGTGTGTGTGTGTGTGTATTTGTGTGTAGGGGGCGGGGAGGAGAGAGAAAAAGAGAGACCGACCAGACAGATGGGTTGGCAATGGAAACAGAATTGTATAACAATTCTTAAAATTTTAATTTTAAAAGAAGAAAACGGTTGGGATTATTGTCTCAATAGGTTATCTTATGAATTTTCAGACCACTTTTAATGTGATTGCTTTTATTTGAAGCAAATTCACTGTAATAAATAAATAAATAAAATGCTGATCAGTTCCTAAAGGTATTAGTGTTCCCCACCACCATCTAAGTCGGAGATCATCCCCGAAGGATTTCTAATCGTATACAACAGAACAAACCAAGTGTAGTGTGGACCAGATAAACCAGTCCCAGAAACAAAACAAAACCCATATAAATATCTCTATGTTGGCCACTTTCCTCCTTATATCTATGTTATGGGGATGAATATTCCCTCTCTCAACACAGAGTCCAAGTGTTAGTTTATTCCATTTTTAAGCAAGAGGCAAATTGGCATGACAGATTGTGTGCTGTCCTCCCCCCACCAAAACACACACACACACACACACACACACACACACACACACACACCACCTTCTACAGTTAGGGAGTCATGGCTAGTTGTTCATTTGGCCTTAGAAATGGCTATGTTTTTCAGGTTCTCTTGAGCTTCTTGCTCTTCCTTCCAAATGTTTTCCCATAATAAGTGACAGAGGAGCTATCTGCTACTCCTTCACCTTCCCCTCACAAGCTTAACATCAGCAGGGAGCTCAACTGGTCCATCTTGAAATCATGCTATTCCCTACCACTCACACCCTTCAAATTCACAATTTTTTTAATTCTCATTTTGAATAGGGGAGGCAGTGACGCTGTCCTGAGGACTGATTGCTATGCCCAGATGATCTGTTGAAGTTGGCTGCCTGATGCAACATACAGCATAATTGAGGAGGACTAGGAACATAATCCGTTCCCATTTCACCCCAGTAACTATGCCAAATTCAACAGAGAGCTCTCCATATGGTCTAACACAAGTGAGGTAATGTGTATATTATGCCATAATAAATGAAGTCTCATAGGTTTCAATGGCTCATAGTAGCTATCAGGAATTTTTCCTAGCAACTCATGGGAAACTGAGCAGCATGCCATAAATGGGAAAGCCATAAATAATTTTGCAACTCAGCCACCAGGGCTGTGGTGAAGTGCTGTGCTTGCATTATCGACTCTAAACACTGACACACATGTGGGCATGTCTGCCATTTTGTAAGCAGGATTCCCTAAAGAAGAGGCACACTTAAGGACTGGAAATTGCCTTGGAAAATATCTGAAGGCTTTTAGGAGTTATGAAGACTATGGTTTGGTTATTGCACTACTTATAACATCAGAGTGACAGAGTTGGTAAAGGTTGTTGGCATTTGTACTTGTTAGAAGATATTTAATGAAAAAGATAAAACAGTACTCATGGGGTAGGTATATTATAGTATTATTTAAAATGTTCATTGACTTTACCCTATTGATGTTGGACTTGACCATGAGACTCGATTGGCCAATGGATATGAGTGGAAGGGTCACATGCCAATTCTCAGCACAACTTTTAGAAGCTACCATGTGATTCTGCCAAGCTGTCTTTCCTGATCCCACGAGAGACCAATATCCCTTAGTCTGAGTCTCAGAGTGAAGACACATGAGAAAGAGTCACAGCCAACATACGACGAACATGGAACATGAGAATAATTAAGCTGTTTTTGTCAGGCACAATGAATTTAGAATAATTTATTAATGCAGAATAATTTTAAATGGCTTATATGGTTCATACTACATGTTTAAGATTATATTGAGTACTTAATTCTGATTACTTTAACACGGGCTTTGGCAATTCATCAATCTAAACAAATGATGAGGATTGTTTTTTAGTAAGATAAATGCTGGCATCTGGTACCATTGACCTCTCTTCTACTTGTGCTTGATTTCTTGGATTTACTTACAGAAGTTTGCAACCAACCTTTTTCTTCTATTACTCTTTTATGTAAAAACTATTGATGTGTACCTTTTCTCTTACCAGTGTGATCTCCAACTTATGCTTCATTTGCTTAGTAGTATTCTTCCCTCCTGACTCACATAAGGAAAGGATTCAGAGACTTAATCCTAATGAACAATATTTCAAGGGAAAAATATACCAAGATTTTCTAGTCTTCAGTAGAGTATGTTAATAGAGAATAATATTATGGCTATGGTCAGAAATGTGTGTGTCATCCCCAAATGCATATATTGGAAACTTAATCCCCCAAATGATGATAAGAAATGGGTGTTTGGAAGGTGGTTGGTCATGAGGGCAGAACATTAATACCACATGTCATTAGTGCCCTTATAGAAGAGGATCCTGAGAACTTCCTTGCCTTTCTACCAGGGGGAAATGCAGCGAGAAGGTACCTTCTTAAAACCCTCAGAGGCTAAATGCCCATGCACTTTGATCTTGGACTTCCTAACTTCTAGAACTATGAGCAATAAATTTCTCTGGTTTATAAATGACTCAGTATAAGATATTTTTTGTTATAAAATCCCAAATGGACTAAGACATTCACTTTGAGCACACAATTTGTCATGCCCAGAGAAATTAAATTGGTTGCTCAAAATCTCTTCCAAAAATGGCAAGCCTGGGGACATCTGTCATGGGCAGAGATTCCTGGAACTCAGGATGGGGTCTAGGGTGTTGCAGAGTTGGTTAGAGGTCTTCAGCAGGTTAAGCCACCCCTCTGGGCTGTCATTAGTGAGAAAGCTAGGGAATCAGCACCTATATGAACATACTGACTAGAGGAGTGAAGTTCAGGTATGAAAGAGAAACCAGACACCAGAGTTCAGAAGGATGTTGGGAAAAGGAGCCGAGAGAGGTTCCCAGGAGTTCTCCAGGCTGGCCCAGGGCTTTGAGTAATGTGCCATGAATTTGCCCTTGGGTATGGAAGTTTCGGTTAAGAACACAAAGCCAGTCATGTCCCCAATCATCCCAGCATGTTTACTTACAGAAGTTTATATAAACCAAATTTTCCCAGCCTGTGGACTAGTGATTGCACTTGTGGTCCGTTTTCAGGGAAAAAAATGAGCCTGGAAAGCCATAAACCTGGGTATGTCCTTCCATTCTCCCCAAGGCCTCGCACCTGTACTTCTAGGGGGTTCCTTGGAGGGATGGACTGTGGGCCATTTCTTGTCCCAGGGCTTGTTTTCCATGTAGTAAACTAAGGAAAATAAGGGCAATATCAATTAGGATTTTTCTGAAGCTCACTTAATTGACTTTGTGTGTGAATTTACATACTGCTTGCTTTTTTGTCTTTAAATTTACCTTTCTTTTAAGAATCAATGGTGGGAGCACTGGGGATATAGCTCAATTGGTAAAGTGCCTACCTCACATGAACAAAGCCCTGGGTTCAATCCTTGCTACCACCCCCCAAAAAAAAGAATCAATGATGACATCACTGAGTCTAATTTTAAAAATAAAAATAAAAAACCAAAAGCCAAATGTTTTCTCTGATAAGTAGATGATGATCTATAGTGGGGGGATGGGGGCATGGGATGAATTTGGATGGTGCAAAGGAAAGTAGGGGAGGGGGCACAGGGGTAGGAAAGAATGGTGGAATGAGACAGTAATCATTACCCTAGATGTATGTATGATTGTACTAATGGTGTGACCCTACTTTGGGTACAACCAGAGTACCCAAAGTGAAAAATTCTGCTCCATTTCTGCACAATGAATCAAAGAGCATTCTGCTGTCATGTAAAACTGACTAGAATGAATGAATGAATGAATGAACGAACAAACAAATAAATAAATAAAGCCTTTGGGTGTGTGGTAAAGACCAAAGCCAGGCAACCATTGATTCACACCATCACAAAGATAGAGCTGGATCTTTTTTGTGGCCACAGGACATCTAAGAGAGCTTTTGAGATTGACTGTAGATCCAAATCTGCCTACTTTGGGAAGTATAAAATACATGACGTATTTTCCTTTTTCCTTCCTACCTTTAAAGTTAGGAAGATTCAGAACAAAGACTCAAACTCATTTTACCTGAGTTTTCAATGACTCCAAGAAAGCATATATTTTCGTTTGCAGACTTGCCAATGATCTCATGGCTTTTCTAGTGATAAGACAAATTCATAAAAGGCACCAACTCTACAGAAGGCAAAAGTCCAGATTTGGGGGACCCTTTTTCTTTTAATAAGGGTAGACCAGTCTGCATGTAGCTGAAGCTATATATGGCTGTCCCCACCTCATCATGTATACTTCTTGCCCCTCACTGGGTAGATTATTCCCAGGATCCCAGGGAGACTTATACACACACACACACACACACACACACACACACACACACATAGACACACATAATCCTTAAGTATAAACCTTAATAAAAGCTATGGTGGTTAGAATTAGGATTCTTTGTTCTTTGCAACAGAAAATAAATGTGACTACCTTTCAGCAAAAGGAACTTATCTGAAGGCTGGTATATGTAGTTACTAAAATAAAAAGATTTATAGAGAAAGAAGGCTTGAAAAGAAAAAAGTGTCTCTAGGGATCTAAATGGCAGGAACTAAATGGCAATCTTTTCAGCATGCCACCACTGGGATGAATCAATTTCAACCATTTTATTTTTTTAAGTTCCTGTCATACTGCTCAATATTCAAATGCTAAAGAGAGGCTCATATGGTGGTTAGTGTCATTTGTCCATTTCCCTTCTCTTTGGCCAGAGAAGGGAAGGGCATTTTGACTGACAGTTTCACTAGGACTATAGGCATTATGAGAGGGGAAATCCCCCAAAGGAGACTGGGTCTATTACCAGAGGTGGAAGGATGGGTTCTGGATGAGCAGAGGTCTACTTAATTCTCCAAAGAGACCTTTCCTTACTGCCTTCTAGACCTAGGCCTGCAACATCCCCCCAGGTCAAAATGACCATCGGCAAGATAGTACATTGTCCATGAACTCATAAACTCCTGGGACTGAAGGACCCTTGTCATTTTAGCAAGAATAATATATTAACTTCAAGATCATTTCATAGGCTGGGCACAGTGGTGCACACCTGTAATCCTAGCAGCTCTGAAGGCTGAGACAGGAGAATCGCAAGTTCACAGTCAGCCTCAGCACTGGGAGGCATCAAGTAACTCAGTGAGACCTGTCTCTAAATAAAATACAAAAATAGGGTTTGGGATGTGGCTCAGTGGTTGAGTGCCCCTGAGTTCAATTCATGGTCCCCCCCTCAAAAAAATGGATAATTTTATAGCAGCAAAAACTCAACTCTGCCTAAGAGTAAGGCCAATTCTGTATGGCAGGTGGAATTGTCTTAGGTTTTATTCCAAAGATATTTCACAAATCATATTGATGACCTTAGATCATACTTTCAAACCTTAATAAAACAAAATTCTGATTTTTAATCTTACTATCATTCCAAATCATCACCGAGCTGAACTTTTTAACTTTCCCAACAATTATGTTGCTTTTCACAGGGGCTCTTTACCATTTTGAGTTGGAGTCAACAAAGGAAGAAAATATTCTCTGTGATATCTAATTACTTAAGACATTATTTCAAATGTTATAAGCATTACCTGAAAGCCAACTTAGTTTTTAATTTCTTATGATGGAACATGCCACAAATTATTCTCTGTATATTAGATCAACATATATATCAAACTTGGTCCACAATGTAACTTTAACAGAGGATTTCAGAAGAGAAATAAAATCTGGGACTGAAAGAGTCTATTCCATTTTATTCAGTTTTTGATTGCTTAAGAATATTTGGATTTCACAACATTTTATAATATTTTGTGCACTGCCACCAAAAAATAATCTTAATGAGTTTTTAGTGCCATAGGCCTTTATTCTCTCTCTTTCTCTCTCTCTTTCTCTCTCTCTCTCTCTCTCTCTCTCTCTCTCTCTCTCTCTCTATATATATATATATATATATATATATATATATATATATATATACAGCCAAGTTAATTTTCAGCATAGTTAAAAATTTTTTTTCTTATTGCAATGGGGAAAACAGCTTGTTAGAATTGGATGCATGACTTTTACAAAAGGGAGTAGGTGCCTTGTTTAAATGCATTATAATGGAATATGGTAATAGATTAATTAGTTCTGTATTTTTTAGTGAATTATTTTATACTCACTGTTCTTTATGCAGGTCCCATAAATTTTAAGCAGAAGCTAAAACACAGTGATAACCTTTGCCTTCTGTGCCCTTGATAATCATCTGCTCTCTCCTGTATTGATTATGTTGCCAACCTGTCAGCTGTTAGATGCCTTGTGCTACGATGAGCGTGCTGACAGGCAGCAAGCAGGCATGAAGGTACGAGAGAGGAGTGTTCTCAAGAAGGCTACCTTTGTCCCCAATAAACAATGAATTCCTCTTAGTACTATTCTCAGTGGTTTGAGCTTGGAATGAGTCATTTACAGTCTGCTCAGAAATACGAAGTCATATGGAAAAGCTGATGCACACTGGATGAATAAAGCTTTCCAAAGTATCCAAGTCCAAAGTATTCTATCTTGGATTACAAGAGGATGGGGGAGGAAGGACATGGAAAGCTGAAGACCTACCAGCTTTCCCAACCATCACTCCCATCCCATACCCTTAGCCATTCTAGTTTTCAGAAAGAAGTAAAGGGCTGGGGTTGTGGCTCAGAGGTAGAGCGCTTGTGTGAGGCACTGGGTTCGATCCTCAGCACCACATAAAAATAAAGAAATAAAATAAAGGTATTCTGTCCATCTCCAACTACAAAAAAAAAAAAGATTAAAAAAAGAAGTAAAATTGCCTGAGATTGGAGGGTCAGGCCAGTATTGTTTATTCAGTCCCAGCTCCTTTATGACTCGGCCCCGTGGGAGGCAATGAGCAATGGCCCACATTCTCTCAGTCTAAGTTTCCCTACAATGTAAATATGAGGACTTGGTGAAGACCTATCAGAAGCTTCTGATGTACAACAAGTGTTCTTTTAATAAGTTTAAAATTAACTACCATTAAATGAGATCCTGCACATCCCAGGCCCTTTTCCTGAGCTTATTCCAGATGTACTAAATGAGTGTAAAGAAAGCATCATTTTCTTTATCCATTCATCCATTGAAGGGCACCTAGGTTGGTTCCATACCTTGGCTATTGTGAATTGAGCTGCTATAAACATTGATGTGGTCACATCACAGTAGTATGCTGATTTGAAGTCCTTTGGGTATAAATCGAGGAGTGGGATAGCTGGCTCAAATGATGGTTCCATTCTGAGTTTTCTGAGGAATCTCCATACTGCTTTCCATAATGGTTGCACCAATTTGCAGTTCCACCAGTAATGCATGAGTGTACCTTTCCCCCCACATACTCACCAACATTTATTGTTGCCTGTATTCTTGATGTTTGCCTTTCTGACTGGAGTGAGATGATATGCGGATGTTAATTTGCAATGGGGTTGGGGGGTGCTCAGAACAATAGAGTTACTTTAGATTAGATAGAGGGAGTGAAGAAGAGGAAGGGAGGGGATTGGGGATAGGAAGGATAGTACAATGAAACAGACATTATTACCTTATGTACATATATAACTGATGACCGATGTGATTCTACAACATGTACAATCAGAAAAATGAGAAATTACATCCCATTTATGTACAATATATCGAAGTGCATAAATGTATTCTACTGTCATGTATAACTAATTAAAATAAAAAAATAATAAAAAGAAGCAAATACAAGCCATGGAATACACATCTTATGTCATGGGATGCTTACATCTTATTTCTCTTGTAGCATTCATTTTATTCACATCGTTGATTAGCATATTCCTAATATTCAAATGATATTATAATAAAATAGGTGGCTGTTTTCTGTAAAAAAAAGGAAAAAAGTATCATTATAACCAGTTAGTGTTGGGAACTCTTAATTCAGAATGACTGAATAATTTAGAATTCAAACTCAACTCTTTGGACTCCAAAACCTATGTGCTCTCTACTGAGTGAACAGGTTGTTTTTGTTCCTAATGGGTTAGAGCCAGGCTGCTTGCTCAAGTCTTTTGCAGCCATACAAAAATTGGAAGAGTATACAACAAACATTCAAATTTAGTATTGTTTGATGAGAAGAAAGTTAAGAAGAAGGCACACATTTTGCCAGACTATACTGTGAGTAACTGACTATTGAAAATTTTGCACTTAAAAGTGCCCTTTCATGAAACCATAGGAAGGATTATGCTGACTTCTGGTATTTAGCACCAATATTGTCTTTTTTTAAAAATATTTTTTAGTGTTGATGGACCTTTAGTCTATTCATTTATTTATATGTGGTGCTGAGAATTGAACCCAGTGCCTCACACATGTGAGGCAAGCACTCTACCACTAAGCTATAACCCCAGCCCCATCATTATTGTCTTCAGTCATAAAAGTAGGTACCATTTAATAGTGATATATATGATAACTCAATAATAAAATTTGAGGTCCCAAGATTTAATCATGGAAGCAAATTGAAATACCAGAAAAATTATATCAATTATCAAAATTTCAGAAATATTCTTTTTGTCTTCACAGTAATAATTATCTTTATAAAATCATTGTGCTGATGTCAAAATGGTCTATTTCTATCAGAAGTAGTAATATTATTTTAGCAAAAGGTGTATTCTAATGATGCCTCTTAGAACCCTAGGCAATTCTGCAGGAAGAGAGGCAGGGTATTGTGCCAGGCAGTCTTGGGGGCTCACATGTGGGTGATCCACAATCCAGCCCCTGCTTTCCCATTAATGAGTTCTCTGCCTTCAGCCAAGTCACTGCTTCTCTGGACATTCATGTCCTCATCTGTAAAGCGGATCTGATGATTTTTAAGATTCCTTCCTTCCCTGAGTTTGTTCAATCTACACTAGCTAAGGGATAACAAGGTAGAATGTGCGGTTGGTTTTCTGATTCCATAGGTAACAATGAAAATTATGAAGGGATAGGAATCATTCTCTTTGCTATGTATTTGGAAGCAGAATAACTTCACTTTATTATTCAGTACTTCTATATAGCTTTTCATGGGGCCAAGCATAGAGCAGGAGCTCCATGAATGGTCATTGAGAAGTGCTGCTGCTACTACTGCTGCTACTGAACATGATGATGATGATGATCATCATCATCATGATTGTGATCATGATGATGGGCTGTTGCAGTGCAGCACAGAGTTAAGGAAGCCTGATGAGAATGTTTCTAAGCAGCTCTTGCTTGTCACTTTTCTTCTCCCCTCTGTCTCCTGTAGGTTTATCTTTCCTGGTTCCCAAGGAGCTAGATCTATAACCAAGTTATGAAATTCATCATATGATTCCATCCTGATTCCAGAAACACAGGCATAAACTTGAAAGGTTTGATCTTTCTTCCACAGCTCTTAAATTTTGCAATGTGGGCTAGAAGAGGCAAATGCAATAAGTAAAATAGTATCATTCTGAATTCCTTTAATACTCTACCTTCTTAAAATAGCAGAGCATCAATTACATACCAAGAACTGTGTTGGATATTTTTAAATGTGTTATTCTTATTTAATTTTTGTAAAAACCACAGAAAAGAAGCTTTACTATCAATAAATTAGAGATATGGAAGTTGGAATTTAATGAGATAATATTTCCATACTCCTGTGGTTCATTAATGTCATAGTAGGGGATAAAGGCTGCTCTTCTGACAACAGTCTTCCCCCATCATCCTTTAGATTCTTGCTCCTGCAATAGGGAGTGGTCTATTCTGGATGGGACTGAACCCTAATAAGTTTTAAACCTTGATTGCTAAAAGGGTACAAGTCAAGATTCCCATTATAAGGTTATTATTGGTTTTTCCAGAGGGAAAGATTTGAATCAGCTTGGGGATGGTTGCAATTTTCTTTTGGAAAAATTGTTTCATAGGCCTTTGAGTTCACCAAAAGTAAAGTTTATGCATGTTAGATAAAAGATATATATTTTTGTGGACAGAATTGCATCTCTATAGATCATAATTCTTTGCAAACACTTTGTTTTCTAAATATTAGTTTTATTCTTGGGAAACTTGTACCTTTTCTTTTTTCCAAACATTCAGCATCCTATAGATACTGTAAGATATGAAAGTATGTCTTTATCAGTTCAGATTGCGATGGAGGCACTATCCATGCTGGGAATTCTGGAAAAAACCCTTGCTCTTCTGTGGAAGTCCTTCTGTAGTGTTTTAAAACCTTGAATAACTTAGATTTAGAGTTGTATATTGATGTCATTCAATATTCCATTCCAGTGGGTTGTGCTAAAGGGAATTTATTAGGCCAAAATAAAAAATGCATTATTTTTTTTTAAAAGGAAAATCCAGAAAAAACAAAAACAAAACAAACAAACAAAAAAAAAAAAACAGAACCTTGAACACATTCCTGGGAATTCTTACAAATGCATGGTTGAGAGATGCTGAACACACTTGCATAAAGTATGGTAATTCCGTCTCACATCATTTAGGCATTAAAAGAAGTATGACCCCACAAGACATCTGGGACTGGTAGTGTCACGGGAGAAGAGACATCTCTGAGAAAGGGCTCAAGGAGTTCTCAGAGAGGAGGGAGAATTTGACTCAGAACCAGTGGGTTCTTGTCATAAGCAATGGGAAAGAATTTCAGCCTGTGTCAGACAAAGGCCTACGCAGAGGTTTATTTTGGAAGTAGAGGCACATTCAAGGTAGAACGTGGGCTCTCCGGAGAGTGAGAAGCCCCAGTGGGATTGGGTCTCTAATATTGGCAGAAGGGCAGTCATTAAGGCCTGGACAGGAAGTGGAACCAGGGTGGGTTGCACAATTCCTAATGGTTTTCCCTGCACTTGTGCATTTCCGTCATTTCACAAGGGCGCAGGCCCTGTCTCCCAGGAGCTACAATTTGTTCCTGAGCACTTTTTTTTGTGTCTCAGTGACTCATGGGCGTTTCCTTTGAGACTCAGTATCTCTCTCTCATTACCTTAAATCCTTATCTCAGTAAGTAATACTTGAAATTGATTGTTTCCTAAAAATTTCACTTTAGGAAATACTGTATTTCTATTCTTGGGAGGTTTGATATTCAAACTATTTCTGTAAATTTTTTGTCTCCAAAAGAAAATATAAGTCCATTCCCATTAGAAATTGTATTCTCTTTTTCCTGTATCCTCCACACAATGCATAGTTAATGATTGTCTAATTGAAAGAAGAAATCGTACCAGATTAAAATTCAGATACAAAAGTTTTGAGGGCCTTTGCACATCCTAAACTGATCAATGTAAGAACTAGAAAACTCTTTCTGAACTCACTCAAATCCCTACTGTTGCTCGTTTCCATTTACCAACTACAGAAAACACTTGTCCTAAGTCTTGTCATATATTTGCGTTAAATTATTTTATCTAGCATCCAATAGCAGTGGTTGTGAGCAGCCCGCTCCCATATTTATAGTAAGACATCAAGAATTTTTTTTTCATATTTGTCCTATAGTTGACTGTTAGGCCAGTTTTTAATAGTCTCAAAATCAAGACAAAAGACATTGCACAATTTTTGACACTGTGGTCTATTTTGTTAGCAAGTCTCAACTCTTTCAGGCCTTTTAAACTTGTAAAGCTGAGTCTGAAAAACAAGTCTTCCAAATATCTAGTCCTGGTGCAGACTACCACTTATATAATATATTTAGAAATGTTCACATAACAAATACATTAAAGTCATAAATTATAAAATGCTCATTAGAATTGGTGGTGACAACAATATTGCCTGGGATACAAATAGTCTAGTCTATCGCCTTACCAGCCCTAGTCCTCTACTTTGGTGGGGAAAAATCCTCACCTGAGTTCTTACTGCTCCACATTTGCTTACTAATGCCAGGATGAAGCTCGCTACTTACAGAACCATTAGGTAACATGCTCAGTGACAGGGTATTGGCAAATTCTTTATTCACAGGTTTTCCTCTCTGTAGCTGATTTTCCAAAGTCATGACAAATGAAAACCATTTTTAAGATCTCCTTGCCATGACTTAGTAGTGTTTAAAGAGAAATCAACATTTACTGAGGACCTACAATGTGCCCAGTCATCATGATCTACAGAGAGAGTTTTCATTGACCGTTCTCCTCGAATGAAAGGATGGTGGCAGCAGCCAGAAAATGTGATGTGCAGTGATTCAAATGCTCTTCTCAGTGTTCTCTCCTTGGAGGTACCTCAGGGCAGCAACCAGATCCAAGAGGCTTTTCATCTTGTCTGCTGACGACAAGTGCAAATGAAAACCTCAACTTACAAACCCAAGGTTTTAGTCCTAAGCCCAAATATGTGATAACAAACTTACCGTCAAAAACAGTCTCTGAGAAAGGATTTTCTCCTCAAAATGGGAAAATAGGTTTTTGTACCTGGACTCATTCAAAGCTGAAGGTTCTTAGACTGAAGTGGGAGGATTTCAACTTGGAACCCGGAGCTGTTATCATGAGGGTGCTGTGTTTTGAAGAGGGCTTTAGGACAAGCTTGTAGAGTTTCTTAGATATCAACAATGTGGTTTAGACAGTTTTGAGGAATTCTGTGTAAATTAATCAAACCACATAGAATAAATCTTTGAAAAATGCACACGAGATAAAATAAATCATTTGGGCCAACTTAAAATGTTTGGAAAAGGATCTGTGCAGCTTTTTAGCAAAATTAAAATCATTTTTGAAATTTTATAAAAAGTCTTTAAAATTGATTCATAGACCTGCCACAAATCCTCTCAGCTGTCATGAGCACGTCTTTGCCCTTCGTCATCTGAAACAGAACTCAACTCAATAAATCATCAGGCAGGTCCCATTTGCCACAGAAGTTGCTTTTTATAATGACTCCTAGGAAATCTATAGATTTGGGACTTTACATTTGAAGCTGATATATATCCAAATGGTGTCTAACAAGACCCTCTCCACCCTGCCTATCAACTAGAGAAGAAATTAGCTCAAAGTAGATCTTCAACCTGAATGTAAAAGTGAAAACTATAAAACTCACAGAAGAGAACACAGAGAAGACCTTTCTGACCTTGAATTAGGCAATGGTTTCTCTTATATGATGCCCAAGTATGAGCAGCAAAAGAAAAAAGTAAATTAATAAATTAAACTTTATCAAATTTAAAACTTTTCTTCTTCAAAGGACTCTGTTAAAAATGAAAAGATAAGCACAGTATAGAAGAAAACATTTGTGAACTGTTTAATTGATAAGCGGATTATGCCCAGAATATATAAAGAACTCTTACCATAAAACAATGAAAAGATAACCCAGTTTTAAAAGGAACAAAGGAGATGGGTATGGTGGTGTGTGGCCATAGTCCCAGTGACCTGGAAGGGTAAGGTGGGAGGATTACCTGACCCTAAGAGTTTGAAAGCAGTCTAAGCAACCAAATGCTCAAAGTCAGCTGGACAACATAATGAGGCACATCTAAACACACCACCAACCATGAGCAAAAGATTTGAATAGACATTTCTCCAAGGAAGTGATAAAATGGCCAATCAGCACATGCAAAGGTGTTCCACGGCACTGGACACTAGGGAAATGCAAACGCAAATCACAATGACATACCATTTCACAACTACTAGAATGTCTAAAATGAAAATTATAGATGATAGCAAGAGTTGGTGAGAATGTGCAGAAATGGCAAAAGGGAAAACAATGGCAGAGAATCAAAGACTACGTTCCCACAAAAACCAAACCATGAAAGTTCACAGAAATATTATTTGTAATAGTCCAGAAGTAGAAATAACCCAAATGTTCACCAAACGATGAATGGATAAACAAGATAATATTACTTATCAATAAAAAGTAATGAATCAATGAAATATGCTACTGCATGAATGGAAACACTACGCTAAGTGACACAAGCCACATGTTGAAAGGTTCCATTGTGTGAAATGATCAAAATAGGCAAATCCACAGGAATAGAAAGTGAGCCTGTGGTTTCCAGGAACAGGGAGTAAGGAAGGGTGGGGACTGACTTGCTAGTGGGCATGGGATTTATATTCATATTAGTCATTCAGGTTGCTGTTTGAACTGGGTGGCTTAAAGAACAAGCATTTCTTTCTCATAGTGTTGAAGTCTGAGAAGTCAAGGTGCCAACTTGGTTCCTGGGAAGAGCTTTCTCTCTGGCTTGCTGGTGGCTATCTTCTTTCTGTGAGTTCACGTAGTCTTTCCTCGGTGCATGAGTACAGAGAGAGAGAGAGGAATATTCTCTTTGACTTCTTGTAAGGCCACCAATCGTTTTGAACCAGAACCCCACCCTTATGAGCTCATTTAACCTAATTTCCTCCTTGAAATTCTATCGCCAATACCATCACATTGGGGATCTTCATTCCTCAGGATATGAAATTTGAAAGGACGGTTATGCTCAGTCTATAGCAAGGATAACAAAATTTCTTTGGGGATGTTGAAGGTATGTTGAAATTAGTCAATAGTAATAGTTGGACAGCACACTAAATACATTAAAACCACTGAATTATATAATTTTTTTCTAATACTGGGGATTGCTATCAGGGCCTTAGGCACACTAGGTGAGTCCTGTACCACTGAGCTAGATTCTCAAGCCCTTTTTATTTTATTTTGAGGGGGGATTCCACTAATTGCCCAGGTTGACCTCAACTTTGCCTCCTGCCTCAGCCTCCCAAGCAGCTAAGGCTACAGGTGTGTACCACCATGCCTGGCCAAATTATACCCTTTAGATGGTCAATCTTATGGTTGATGAATAATATCTCAATAAAATTATTATTAAACCAGCAAAGAAACAAACAAAACAAAAGACCCTTTTAAAACAAATAGTTATTTCTATATTGCACATCATGGGTGGTGGTGCACCTCCATACACATAAATACAAATGAATAGGCACTTTCTACAGCATAGCTCTTAGAGTATGGAGCTGGAGGCAAACCTGCTATGCTTTTTGGTATCCACAAAGCACAAGATACTAATGAGTAGATTGGATAATGAGTAGATTGGAACATTTGGCTCCTTTTGTTATAATTCCTTTGACACTTCTGCTAAACAACACTTGCTCCAGGGCAAGTGTCAAGGTTCAGTACTTTTAGTTTCTAAAGGCCTCAGATCTGTTCCGTATGTGTCCCAGTTCCATGTGTGTCTATGCATTTGCTGTGAAGCTGTGCTTATATGCTTTCACAGAATCGCTTCACAAGGAAACACTTGAGCAGCGATCATCCCCAGGGAGTGGGATCATTTAACATGCTGTTATTGGGAAAATTGAAGCCTCCTTCCTAACTGGGCATCCTCCGTGGAACAGTCATGGCGCTTCCCATACGGGTGGCACACTTAGCTTTGGCTGTCTTTGGCTGTCCTTGACCTTTTTCTATAGGTCATCATTAGATCAAACAATAAGTCCTTAAGCAGACATGTAAGCACACTAGGATAATAAAACCCAACTCATTTATCATATACATCTTCATTCCTGACTCACAGAAATGGCCTCGTGTTTACAGGCTTTCTTTAACACTCCCTGCTTTGATAAGTCATGTGACTCCACATTTGGTAGATGTAACCAAAGGATAATGTCTTTGTAGATAATGAAGAACTTGACATATTCCATTACCTGTTCGTAGCTGATGTTTGCAAAGAAACTTCAATGAAACAGACCATTTGGGCATCTGGTTAGGGAGTGTCATAGGATTTCACATGTTGTAGATCTGTTCTTGCAGGACTGCTGTTAGAGAGGGCTTCCTAGAAGGAATGATGGCAGAAGGCAGTTTTAAAGGAGCATCTAGGGAGGCAGGACAACGAGGAAGGAATAAGGAACTGCATATGCATGTAGAAAAGCTCAGAGGCTATTCATCATCACTAGCAATTAGAGAAATGCAAATCAAAAACCTCTCTAAGATTTCATCTCACTCCAGTCAGAATGGCAGCTATTATTAAGATAAACAACAATAAATTTTGGCGAGGATGTGGGGGAAAAGGTACACTCATACACTGCTGGTGGGACTACAAATTGGTGCAGCCCCCATGGAAAGCAGTATGGAGATTTCTTGGAAAATTGGGACTGGCACCACCATTTGATCCAGCTATCCCACTCCTTGATCTATACCCAAAGGACTTAAAAACAGCATACTACAGGGACACAGCCACATCAATGTTTATAGCAGCACAATTCACAATAGCTAAACTGTGGAATCAACCTAGATGCCCTTCAATAGATGAATGCATTAAAAAAATGTGGCATATATATACACAATGGAATATTACTCAGCAATAAAAGAAAAGAAAATCTTGGTATTTGGAAGTAAGTGGATATAGTTAGAGAAGATAATGCTAAGTGAAGTTAGCCAATCCCCCCCAAACAAATGCCAAATGTTTTCTTTGATATAAGGAGGCTGATTCATAGTGGGATAGGGAGAGGGAGCATGGGAGGAATAGATGAACTCTAGATAGGGCAGAGGGGTTGCCTCTAAATTAAGTGACTTTGGAGGTAATCATGCCTCAGATTCATTGGGTTGATCCCCCCTTCCTATTCACAATCATATTTCCTTGATACCTGCATCACCTAAGATGGAAGCGTATTGTAAGAACAAAACAATTGAAAGCAATTAGAAGAGTCAGTCGGTATTTTAAACACATTAGCCTGCTGTTTTTATTGTCAGGCCTCCAATCAATGTCTCCTCTGTAAACCAGTCAAATTCACAGCAGGACCACCATCTACCCTACATTTCCCATGAGTGTTTCTATGATGGATTGTATGTCCTGGGAAATGGAGAGATGCTCTCCTCAAGGCTATTTTAAGAATTGTTCTTATAACATGGTTCATCAGGTATTAAACTAGGTAGAATAAATATAAGAAATTTTTCTTGCATGGAGTTTTTTCTCTCCTGGCTGTCAGCTTAGTGAAGAACATCATAAATCACCCTGACAGCTATAGTGGCTGGTCCAGAGTCCTTCTGCCAAAGTAGAGAGCTAGAAATTTATTTGAAATTTGCAAAATATTATGTCATTTCTATTCCTTGAAGTAATTGTATCCAGCCTTGCTAATGACATATACCCAAAGAATCAGTGGGAAAGCAAAGAAGATCAAGGTTCTGTTGATAAGGACACAGAATCCTTTTTCTGAATGTGATTGATCTAGGAACGTTAACGAGTGGAATAGGAGGTGCCTACATGATCAAAGAACAGACTAATAATCAAAATGACCAAAATAGTCCCCACTAAATGGAAATGATATAATATATCACAGAATATTTCACATGCCCACAACTTTTATGATTATAATATCAAATCTGCATTAAATATTGTTTCCCTGTGATACAAAAATAAAAACAGAGACTACCCAAATTCCTACAGGCAAAGAATAAAATGTCAGAATTCTCCTCTAATCCTATCTTTACTTTTTGGGCCACATCATAGCTATTTCTTCCTTGATTTGTGTGCTAAAAGAATACTTTTATCAGAGTTTGTTCACTGCTCTTTTTGCAGAGTGTGAATGTTATAGTCCTCATTGCATTTAAATACTAACAACAGCTCACATTTACTGAGAACTTATGAGGTACCAACTTCTGTCTTAAGGTCTTTATGTCAAATGTAAGAGGTACATACTATTATAATTCTCTTACTAGGGATGATAAATGCAAGACATTAGGAAGTAGGAACTTTGCCAGGTCATATGTTTGGTAGGTAGTGGAGGTGATAGATGTCAGCTCCTGTGATAAATGTTTTTTACATGAATTATTGCATTTCATTTTTATCATAATCCATATTCAAGCCCTGTTAATTATGAACACCCTCCCTCATTTTTTAGATGCAAAAGATGTGGTTTAGAGATAATGTAATACAGCTAGAATCAAGTTAGTTATTTATTAAAATAAAATAAGTTTCTGTTCACGTAGACCTAATAATGATACCCAAAGAAGCTACACAGTGTATTTAGAACATTGGGGGCATTTCAACATAATGAATGACTTCTTCCATTGGATTTCACACATACAATTTCTCAAGGATTTCTTTGAAATTTAATTTGTTTTGGAAGCCACATTTTTGGGAAGTATATGTAATTCTTTAATAACATTCTATATGGATCATCCTTGATACATGCATTAGTTTTATAAGCTTCAGTTGCCTTGTACTTTAAAAATGAGGCCTTTCATAAAGAAGAATTAAATTATGACATTTACCAGTAAATGGATGGAACCGGAAATTATCATGCTAAGTGAAATAAGCCAATCCCAAAAGATCAAAGACCAATGATCTCTCTGATATATGGATGCAGACTCACAATGGGTGGGGGTGGGAGGTTCACTGGATTGGATAAGGGAAGGGAGGGGGATGAGAATAGGAAAGACAATAGACTGAATTGGACATAACTTTCCTATGTTCACATATGAATACACGACCAGTGTAACTCCACATCATGTACAACCACAAGAATGGGAAGTTATACTCCATGTATGTATGATATGTCAAAATACATTCTACTGTCATGTATAACTAAAAAAAGAATAAATGTATTAATTTTTAAAATAATTAGACCCTTATAGATGACCAGTCCTAACTTTGTTGCTCCAATATCAAGTAAATTCTTGACACATAGTACATTTGCTATGTACTTCTAATATGCAGACAGCTAGTTATTATTCAGTCTACTATGGAGTTTAAAAACAGTCACACATTTAAGAATTGTGTTTATAACATAAACAGATTTTACAAAGCTTGGAAACACACATATAAAATAACATGTTTAAAGACTGCAATTAACTACAAGTGAAATAATAAACAAGATTAATACTGAAGATAAAAGCAAATTATGAAAGGTTTATACTAAAAGGAGAAAGAGAAATGAAACACAAATATCAGAAATTGTTCATCCATTTACCACATATTTGTTGATGGCCTCCAATGAGACAAACACTCTTACAGTAGCAAATATACAAATATAAACAACCCTTGATTGGATTTCTTTACAAAAAACAGTATTTGTGTTTTAATAAAAAATAAATTCAGAGATTCCACTAAAGACACAAACAAAACAAAGTCACTTGGAAACATTGAAAAAATTGCAAAGCTTCATGCAGAAGCTAGGAAAAAGAAAATCAGTTTGGAAATGTCAATATTAGATAAAGTAGTAGTTGCTGAATAGGAATGATAGGGTAAATTTGTACTGGGAAAAAAAAAGTGACAACTTACAAAGCAGGTGCATGAACAATAAATCATTATATGTCAAATAATACCTTATCAGGAAACATAAGTGAAACACAGCTGCATACTACCTCTTTACCACCAGCACCAATTAGACACAGCTCTCAGAGGGAAATCTGCCCCTGGGAATGACCAGAAAGTGCAGAAGCTTGTGTTACAGACTCATGGCCATGTTCTGTACCATTAGTAAAACCCAGGAAGAACTACAACATTCATCCTTGCCTAAAACAGGCTTCCTGACTACCCCCAATCTCAATTTGAACACACAGTAGTACAAAGAGTCTTGTCCCTTTCCCAAATAGGCTCCATGAAAGAACAGTCTTGAAGAAGTCTAACTACAGGGGTGAACATTCCTCTAACCATCACCAAGCAGGAGGACGGTAACACAAAGAAAAAGATACACTAAACACTACACAGAACTTACAACTGAAGAAACAAAGTTAATAAAATAGTGAAGGACTTTACTAAAACCAAAATAAATACATAGTCGGCCCTCCATATTTAGGGGTCCCATGTACATAGATTCAACCACAGATTGAAAATATTTTTAAAAAATTGCATTTGTACTAAATGTGAAATAATTATGACATGAATAATTACTAAACATGAATAATTACAAGGCTTTATTTATCTTATAATTATTCACTAAACAATATAGTATAACATCTATTTTAAAAGCCTTTACCTTGTATCAGATATGTTAAGTAATTTAGAGATGGTTTAAAGTGTACAGGAAGATGTGCATTTGTTCTGTGCAAATACTAGACCATTTTATATAAGGGACTTGAGCATTTGTGGATTTGATATCTGCTGGAACTAATCCCTTATGCATATCAAGGGAAAACTGCATGTATTATCCTCAGAAGGATACAAGAAAGAATTACAACTATAAGAAATGAACATCCACATGACATGGGAATTAGGTCAATTATTAAAATTTAAACTCAGTCTATGGACAGATGAGAACATGATATGCTGCTGAGAATGAATTGGAGAGCTAGAAAAATCAAAATAAAAACTTCTTTAAACTTGGTCTAAGGAAAAAAATAGAGCCAGAATAATTAAGAGACATGCATAATATATACAGAAGTTTCAAGATTTATCTAATTATAAATCTAGACAGAGTGAAAAGGAGCATCTTTTCAGTAAATAAAAATGATCATTTCCAGGAACCAAAGGAAGACGTGTCTTCTTATACTGAAAGTTTCCACCAAATGTTGAGCAGAATGAATTAAAAAAGAAAGAAAACTCACAAATGTAGTCCCAATGTAGTGAGTTCAGTACAATAGAGTCTAAAAACCTTCTCCAGGAGAGAAATACCAATTACCCACAGCACATCAAGAATCTGATTTTCTTCTGTAATACCAGATACCAAAAGGAAGCAGGGAGAAGTTCTCCCAGAACAGCAGAAGAGAGACATCCAAAATTCCACTCATCTATAAAGGCAACGAAAACCCTGGGAAAACCTGATAGCTTCAGAACTCCATAGATTTACAAATATTTGCATCATTGAGAATCCCTAATTAATTTCAATTTTTAAATATATTCTAATTAGTTCTACATGACAGTATAATGCAGGTTGACACACTGACACATTATATACAAAAGGAGCACAAGTTCTCTTTCCTTCGGCTGTACAAGGTGCAGAGTCACACGGGTCATGTAATGATACAGGTATATAGGGTAAAAATGTCCATCTTAAACATGGTAGAATGCAATGGTCATCGTTACCCTAAGTACCTGTATGAAGACAAGAAGGATGTGACTCTACTTTGTGTACAACTAGAGATAGGAAAAATTGTGCTCTATATGTGTAATATGGATTGTAATGCATTCTGTTGTCATATATAACAAATTAATTTTTTAAAAAAAATTAAATTAAATTAAGTTTAAAAGAAAAAAATTTCATCCCATTCCACTGTCCTTCCCACTCCCCCAACCCCTCTCTTCCCTCAATCCCCTGTGCTGAATTCAAAGTTCTCTCTTTCTTCCAGCCTCCATTATGGATCAGCATCCGCTTATCAGAGAAAACATTCAGCCTTTGGTTTGGGGGTTTGGCTTATTTCGCTTAGCATGATATTCTCCAGCTCCATCCATTTACCAGCAAATGCCATAATTTCATTTTTCTTTAAGGCTGAATCATATCCCATTGTGTATGTATACTACATTTTCTTTATCCATTCATCTATTGAAGGGCATCTAAGTTGGTTCCATCATTTAGCTATTGTTAATTAAGCTGCTATAAACACTGATGTGGCGGCATCACTGTCATATGCTGATTTTAAGTTCTTTGCATATAAGCCGAGGATTTTATTCCAAGTTTTCTGAGGAATCAAGGAGCACAAATTTTTTTAAAGTGGCTGAATCTCAGTAATTTCAGTGTGTTAGTTTTCCTATTGCTGATGAACCAAAGTACCACAAGTTAAATGGCTTTAAACAATCCAATTTTATTTTCTCACAGTTCTGTCAATTTTAAGTCTGACATCAGACTAAAACCAAGAAGTTAATAGGATGGCTTTCCTTTCTGGGGACTCTTAGGAAGAATCTATTTCTTTGCCCCCCTTTAGCTTCTAGAAGTTGGCCGCATTCCTTAGCTCATGGTTCCCTGTTTCATCTTCAAATCCCCTCAGAATACATCTCTCTGACTCTGCTTCTTTAATCACACCTCTCTCTAATGACAGCTGAGAAAAAAAAAAAAAACTCTGCTTTCAAGGACTCACATGATTAGACTTGGCCCCGCTGATAACCCAGGATACTTTCCCATCTCCACCTTTACACTTGAATCAAATCTGTAAAGTCTCCTTTGCCATATAAGATAATATTCACAGAATCCAGGGGTTTGGCATAGACATTTTTGAAGTCACATTGTTTTGTCTAACACAAACAGTGGTTATTGAGCTTTTTTATCTTGCCCTCTTCTCATCTTCTCCACAGCTCCATTCTAGCTGTGAAAAGCACCAACTGAGCAGTACTGAAGGTGGGGAAGAGAGGCTCAGAGCTTCCCCCAAAGCCCATAACCTTACAAGTGTTACTACTTGGCCTGTCCAGCAGTCCCTTGACTGCGGGGAGGGTACCATTCTTATGATTTATCTTCATTTGACTTTGAAGTCCCTCAGGGAGAACTCTGTCCTCAGGTGCTTATAAAAAACAAGCATCTGCCTGAGGAGCCTGAGACAAATAAAAGGTGACTAAAAAATGAAAGAAAAGTCTGGGGAGTGAGATTTTTGAAAAGTTTGAACATATTCCTGAGAATCTAGAAAGCCATACACATGTACAGGGCTTTGCACCTGCCCAAGAAAAATCTGAGAAGACTCCCATCTCTCACTTCAAGGGTTCTACAAAAGCAGGAAATGAAGGCTAAGACAGAGTTATAAACTGTCAAAGATTTGTGTGCCCTATTGCACAAATGCAGAATCCATGGGCAAAGAGTGGGAGAATTTTTGGAACTAATTTTTGGACTTCAGCAGCTAGACATTACAAAAATATATAGAACTTACAAAATTAATCCAGAAAAAGTTGCTAAAGAATCAAGCAGTCATTAATGCAATAAACCCTGGAGAGGAAGGTGTAGTTTCCAGTGTCCATTTAAATTATTTAAAATGTCCATTCTTAAAGAGTGATATCAGCAAGAAGACAGCACTCATGTATTCCTTCAAAGAATCGTGAATTTGAACAACTTCACATGAGCTAAGGAATCTAAGTGAGAGCAGCTGAATGGAACATAGCGATTAAAAAAAAAAAAAAGAAGATGCACTGAAGAGTTTAGGAAGAATATTACTGCACATGACTGTGTCACTCCTCTCACAAGTCCAGTGCTGAGATGTTTCAACACATACCAACTAATAAATATAATGCATCACATTAACAGGGTAAAGGATAAAAATTATTTTATTGTCTCAGTAGATGTGCAGAAAGGTTTTAGAATATCAACATTCTTTTATCACAAACTATCAATAAACCTGGATGGATGGAATGTATCTCAACATAATAAACATATACAACAAGCCCATAGTTAATGTCACATTCAACAGTGAAAAGTTAAAAGCTTTTCCACTAAGATCGGGAACAGGACAAAGATGCATGCTCTTGACACTTAGGTTCACTATAATACTGAGAATCCTAGGTGGGGCAATTAAACAAGAAAAAGAAAATCAGAAAGGAGAAACACAAATTATCTGTTGGCACATGACACAATCACATATATAGAATATCCAAAATATTCCACCACAAATACATGAATTCAATAAAGTTGCAGGATACAAAATTAACATATAAAAATAAATTTTGTTTCTATATACCAATAACTAACTCTCTTTAAAAAAAATTTTTAAAAAACAATTCCACTAATATAACATTCACAAAATACATGCTCAGGAATAAATTTAACCAAAGAGTAAAAAGATGGGCACACTGAAAGCTATTAAACATGGATAAAAGAAATAAAGAACCCACAAATGAATAGGTTGCCTTTGTTTTGAGGTGGGAAAAAATAAGATTGTTAAAATAGTCATGCTTCACAAAGTCATCTATGGATTCACTGCAATTTTTTTCAAAAATTCTATTAATGGTTTTCACACAAATAGAAAAGAATACTAAACATTCATATGGAAACACAAAAGACCACACCTAGCTAAAGTAATCTTGAACAAAGCTGGAAGCATCACACTACCTAATCTCAAAATACACTTGAAAGTTATAAAAAAAATCAAATAAACATCATTCTGGCATAAAAATAGACATACACCAATGAAACAGAATAAAGATCCTTAAAATAAATGCATAATTTATTGTCAATTGATATTCAACAAAGATTCTGAGAAGACACACTGGAGAAAGAACAGTCTCTTCAATAAATGGGGCTGGGAAAACTGCATATCCATACTCGGAAGAATGGGATTTGGCCCTATATCATAGCATATAAAAAAATCAACTGAAAATAGACTAAAAAATACTTAAATATATGACTTGAAACTATAAAAAATACCAGAAGAAACGATGGGGAAATCTCCTTGACCTTAGTCTGGGCAATGATTGCTTAGACATGACTTCACATGATAAGCAACAAAAGCAAGAAGAGGCAAATGAGATGAATTGAACTGAAAACCATCTGCACACTGAAGGAAGCAACCGACACAGGGAAGAGACCACCCTGGGAATGGGAAAAATATTTTCAAAGCATACATTTGATAACATTCACCATCCAAATATATAAAGAGATCAAGCAACTCAATAGCATGCACACAAATAACCAAATTCGAAATGAACAAAGGCCTTGAATTTCTCAAAAGAAGATCCTCGATTGGTGAAGAGGCCTATGGAAAAAAGAAAAAGCTTGACATCACTAATCATCAGGGAAATGCAAAGGAAAAGCACAATGAGGTATCACTTCTGACTTGTTCGAATGGCTATTATAAAAAAAGATAAAACGTAACAAAAGTTGATGAGGATACAGAGAAAGGCGGACCCTTAGGACACCGTTGGTGGGATTGTACATTGGTACAACCACTGTGAAAAACAGCATGGAGCTCCCTCAAAACAATTAAAAATAAAACCACTGCATGAACCAGGCACCTCACTTTGGGGAGTATATTTAAAGGAATGAAATCTGTATGTTGAAGTGATATCACAATAGCCAAGGTATGGAATCAACCTGTTCTGGTTTAGCTGTCAGGTGTCCCCCCCAAAGCTCATTTGTGAAACAATTCAAGAAAATTTAGAGGTGACATGATTGGGTTATGAGACCCTTAACCTAGTCATTACATTAATCCTCTGAGAGAGATGAACTGGGTGGCAGCTGTAGGCAGGTAGGGTGTGGATGGAGGAGGTGGGTCACAGAGGGTGTGCCTTTGGGGTTTATGTTCTGTTTCTGGAAAGTACAGGTCTCCCTCTGCAGCTTGTCCTGAGCTGCTCCTCCTCCATGCCCTTCCGTCATGATGTTCTGCCTCCTCTTGGTCCCTGAGCCATGGAGTCTGGCTTCTATGAATTGAGACTTTTGAAACCATGAGCACAAAATAAAATATTTCCTCCTTTAAAATTGTTCTTGCTAGATCTTTTTGTCACAGCAACAAAAAGACTGACCAAAACATAACTTAAGTGTCTATCATTGGGTAAATGGATAAAGAAGATTTAACACTTTCATTAATATATAAGGTGACTATTCTGGAGTGCAAGTGTATAGCACAATGACTTTAGCTAATAATATTGCATTGCATAGTTTAAAAACTTGCTAAAAAATTACATCCTAAATATTCTCAATACACACACACACACACATAAATCATATATGATAATTGATATATTAATTAACTTGATTGTTATGATTTTATAGTGTATGCATACATCAAAACCTCATGTTATATACTAAATATATAGAATTCTTACTTGTCAATTATACTTCACTAAAATATGGAATTAAAAAAATTTAAGTCCAGGTGCTGTGGCACACACTTGTAATTCCAGCAGCTTGGGAGGCTAAGGCAGGGGGAATCACAAGTTCAACCAGCCTCAGCAATTTAGTGAGGCCCTAATCAACTTAGCAAGATTATATCTCAAAAGTTAAAAAAGGAGAGGAGACTGGGAATGTAGCTCAAAAAATTTTAAAAAGGAAGGCTGGGGTTTAATCCCCAGTACTTAAATAGATAAAATAAAATAAATATGTGTTCATTTTCCAGAAAAAGAAAATTTTAAGGCACACAAAGAAATAGAAAAAAAACCCACAAGAATATATCTCATCAAGCACTGATTATAAACAATGATACAGAAATTATTTTTAAAAAGAAATAGAAACAATACAGTTTACAAGTACATTAATTAAAGGGAAAACTGGGTTATTAGAATAAAGAATCACCACTTCTGAAGATAGGTCAACTGAACGTATTCAGCTTAAAGAACAAAAAGAAGAAGAAAAAAATAGGACCTCAGAGCTCCCTAGGACACCATCAAGCGCACCAACCCCATGTGGTGGGAATTCTCAAAAGAGAAAGAAAAAAGACAATGGGGGGGGCAGATATGAAGGAATTGAAGCCCAAAAGTTTCCTCTTTTTATGCAACACAGTAATCTACACATTCAATTTCAACAAACCCAGAAAAGGATGAATCCCAAGAGACTGACAGGTAGACAATGCAGAGTCAAACCATCAAAAGATGGAGACAGAATACCTGAAAGAAAACCCGAGAAGATCAACTCCTCAGGGATGTGAGGTCCTCTCTGAGATTCATGGCTGAGTCCTGAGCTAAGTTTTGTATCCAAGTGGATCCAAGTAAGTATTAATCTGAACTATACTAAGATGTTCATTATAATCCCTAGGATTTAAATTTACTAAAAAGTAAATTTAAAATATATAACAAAAAATAAGAGAATTAATATAGAAAATTTCTATTTAGCTCAATAATGAAACAGATGTAAAAAGAAGTTAAACACATAGAAAACAAATAGGAAAATTAGTAGATATAAAACCTTCCTTATCAATATTTATATTAAATGTAATTCACTTAAATTTTCATTAAAATACTTATGAAGATATTTGCATTACTAGAAGTCAATTCTTTGGGGAACACTTCTCACCAGCCCAATAAGGTCTATGAATTTGGAATGATACTTTGTCTCTTGAAGCAAAACTACCTTGCTCAGGAAGGAAGATTTTGGTCTCTCCACAAGGTACCCTTCCAAGTTAGACACCTAGGATTTGTTCAAACCAGTCATTCTCACTCTCTTCAATGGACAGTGCCTCTTCTTTCTTCCTTCCTTTCGTGTGTGTGTGGGGGCCGGGGGGGAAATCAAACCTCAGGAAGGCTCTGCAAGCACTCTAACGCTGAACATACACCCCCCAACCCAGACAGTGTCTTTTGAAGTCACCAAAACTTCTTCACTGTTATCTTTCTTGCTGTATCCTTGTGAAGGCTATAGGTTTGAGAAGACAGTAAAGCAGGAAGTAAAGGAGGACTGACACATGGGTGTGACCTTGGGAGGTGTGACCCTAGGCCTAGGGTATGGCATCTGTAGCTGGAGGTAGTAGGGTCAACAGAAGAACCATGCATCCTGGCACTGTAACATGGTAGGCAATTGTTCTTTGTGACAACTGCGCCCTGTTTTATTTTTGAAGAATTACCTTTTCCATATCATGTGAGTCTCGGACATTCAGTAAGGGCACCCAGCCACTCACTCTTTCTCGGAGTTGAATCCCCCTGTGGGCAGAGTCCTTAAGGCTAGCATTGGGAGCTGCTGCAATGTCTCCATATTGGCCTGGTTCCTGGCTTTTTTAGAGCCTGGTTCTCCTTCCTGGTTTTAAAATTAGTTAAATATTGGGCATTTTGTTCATCGTGGATTTCTTAATGTTAATTTTGTTGTTGTTTGTTCTAATCAGGGAGGAATAGAGGAACTCTGGATATATATGAACCTAGAAATTAAAATAGCAAAGACTATGCAGGTCCTACATAAGAGAAATTGAAAAACTTTATTGAGGAATAATATAGTCCTAAATAGATGGGAAGACAAATCATGTTCCTGGATTGGAGCAGGTAATTTTATATTTAATGTTATCAAATGTTAGTTTTTCCAAAAACTTTTTTCATTTTATGCAGTTCTAATTAAAATATCTTAGAATATTTTAATTGAACAACTTATCCAAAAGTACATCTGAAAAATTAAACTTATTATAGCCAGGAAGCTTTTAAAGAATGACCTGCCCTGTCAAATTATAGAGTAATTGCAACACTATAAAATTTAAGCATGTTTAAAAATGCAGCTTTAGGTCTGAATAGATAGATCCATGAAAATTTAGTCTAGAATTAACATAAGTAGAGATTTAAGAAATTAGTGTAAATTAATTAAGGAATTTCATTTCAGCTAGGAATAGTCGATTATTTGATAAATAATATTGGGACAATTAAGTAGCCATTTAAAAGAAAAATAAAATTAGAATCCAGGTCACCCAGGAACCAAATTCATCCCAAATTGATTAATGGGTTAAATATTAATGTTCATAGGCACATAAAAACACACATGCATTGGTGACTAATCTAAGCAAGGGCTGTTCTCTCTAAATAAGATAATAGAATCAGATAATTATGGAAAACATTGGTAGGTGTAACTACATGAAAATAGAAAATATCAATTAGCTAATTAGCTAAAATGATGTGAAATACCAAATAATCCATTAAACAGAGGGAGAGAATGGAAATATTTGATGAAGCTATCTTCTTGTTAACTTTGATATACTCAACCCAAACAGTTTTAGGGTTTTTTTCTAACAAACTTTAAATAACAGATAATAAGTAGAAAATAATTTACATTTAAATATCTGCCTAATAGAAAAAAGGACTTGAATAAAAATAGAATATCTTTAAAAGAGTAGTGTCTTCTAATTGTATCATATCAAAAAATTGAACGAATATTTACATTATGATTTCTCCACCTATAACTCAACATTGACAGAGTTTTAGAGTTTAAAATTGTTATAAAGAGTTTTAAATTGTTATAATCTCAGCAGATGTACATGATAAATTTTCACAACAATTTCTAGCAAGAACTTTCATTGTGCAAAGAAAAGAAAAATTCATTAAAATGAATAAATAGTGTAATAACCACTATCAGTTTTCCCAGTAACTATTCTCTTCATTTTCCATAATAGGAGAATTTTTAGCCTGGTGCAAGGCTCAAACCCACACTCATTGCTCAGTGGAAAACCACAATTTTTTTTCTCCTCCCTTGCACAGAGGTGTTCCCATGAAATCAAATTTTGCTCAGTGGGATTGACTGTAAGTGATGGCTGTAACTTCTGGGTGGTGCCCTTAAAAAGGAATTTGGCCTTCCCTTCTGTACTTCTTCCTTTCTGGTATTGAATGGTTGTTGGAATGGCCATGTGAGGGCATGAGATAAACACTGTGTGTTTTCTAGGGCATAGCAACAAGGTGGAATGGCAGAGCCTCTGTTAATGATAGAGGTTAACCACTGAGCTTCCTTGCAGACATTAATATGAATGAACCACTATTATGTGGGGGTCTCTCTATTGTGGCAGTTAAGCAAACTAGACTGTTCATTCACTGAAATGGACAGCTAGGCCCTTGGTAGGAAAAACTTGGATGTTTTCCTTCATACTAAATTTCACAATGACTGAAAGTTTAAATATTTTAAATGCCAAATATTTAAATCTATAATGTTAATGTTATCAAATGTTAGTTAGAAAACTGAGAAAAATACTAAGACAAATAAATGAAAATTAGAACAAATATTACCACAAGAAAATGAATGACCTCCTAACACGGAAGAACAATAAGACAATGTTAAAAGAGAAGAAAGCATTAGCGAGGAAATACTTGCAGAGTAGGCGAGCTTAATATATTTAATATATAAAAATACAAAGTAAAATAAACCTAACTTAAAATTAAGGAATGAATATGAAAAAGCAATTCAAAGAAGAAACACACATGGAAATAAACATCAGAAAATATATTCCACTTCACCCATAATTAGAGGAATATAAATTAAAATAGCATTGAGATTGTATTATTCACCAGATTGGCAAATATTTTAAATTTTCATAACATCCAGTGTGAAAAAAAAAACAGAATTTCTCATTCACTGTTAATAGGAGTGTAAATTGGTACAGCCTTATTTCAAGGGCAACTTGGCAGGAATCATCAAATTTAAAGTATGAATACCCTTTCATTCATGTTCCAGGAGCATATCCTAGAGAAATGGCAGCAAATAAGCACAAAAATATTTTCACAAATTTATTTTGGCATCATTTTTTATCACAGTAAAATTTTTAAATTGACCTAAATATACCCCAGGAGGGGAATTTACTGGCATGAAAAAAAAATATTTCTTTCCACCCATTTTTTTTTTAAATGAGAGTATGGCCGGGTTCTATCCATTTAAAAATAGTAAATAATACAAAATGGTAATAGTAATGAAAGAGTGAATCTGTTTTGTGATCCACCACATTCTTTAGTGTTGAAATTGATTGGCCCACATTAATTAATTAGTTAATTGATTAATTGATTCAAATTTCTAATTTGAATTAAGTCATAATTTAAAATTCCATCAGAAATTTTAGGAACCTAAAATAATTCTAAGGTTCACCTGAAATGTACACAGAAATAATGGTTAAGTAAATTGTAGTACCTTTTCTCAGTGCCATAGGCAGATAAGATCAGTAATACTTACGCAGAATTCATGCTAAAAAGGTAAATTCTTATATACAATATTAAGCTTAAGAAAACTGGAAGAAGCTTCAATAGATGATATTAAAGATTTTGTAAAGTCTCAACTATGTACAAAAAATATACATAAAGACTAAGAACAAAGACATCAAAACATAGTGGTTTTATATGAATGAAGAGTTTGGGGTGGTTCACCTTTTTTCTTTTTTTAACTTTCTTTTATATTTTTCAAACTTTCTTCAACTAACGTCTATGAAAACAAAACTTTCTTTTACAAAACTGTTTGGAAAAGCTTGATGGCACATTCTGCAACATAAGCTGCCCATGCACAAGGCTCTGGGGATCCTAATTAGAAAATGATGAGTTAATTAAAGTTGTGTGCTTAGTCTCTATGGCAAGGATTTCCTTTAATCCAACAGTGGTTTTTCTCTCCATTTGCAGAATGTGGTTTCTGGATGAAAAACTGAGAACAGACTGACCCTCTGGCCACAGATACTCACGTCAGGGAAGCACAGTTGCAGGTGCATGCTGTTTGGTTCCGTTTGCCAAGTCAAAATAGTTGTGCTTCCTGCCGTGTTCGAGAGTTTCCAACTTGAGACGGGGCAAGAGAAACTCTAAACAGTTTGCCCTTTGCAGATGTACTGAAATATTACTGAAATTTGCTGCTTTTCTCGGATGGGTTTCTTCCCCCCCTGCTTTTATCACTACCCTGAAAATAAACAAGGAGGGAAAGGCTGGCATACCAAATGTGCTCTCAGTTACTGAGCAAAAGGATGTTTTCCTGACGAGTACCGGAGTTCTAGTGCTCCTGGCTTGACATGAGAGCAAACAGAGAGAAATATAAAAGCCAGGCTTTTTCCTTCCACACCACAACTTTATTAGAGAGGAGTAAGGATGGTCAGGAAAGCCGGACCAAAGCTGCCATACAGGAAGTAGTGCCTCCCTCTCAACAGGAAGCTGGGAAAGGGTGGGATGTAAATAATCCCATCTCAGCCCCTCCCTGGCTTCACCCAACCACTTTGTTCTATAGCTCAGTTACCTCTCTCCCCATCCTCACCAAGGTGTCTGAGCTTTAATTAGTTACCGCTAATTAGGCCACAAAGCTGAAAAGCACTATTATATATGGTAGTATATTATCTCCTGCTGGGGCTTCTACTCAGTGTCGTAGAACACATCTTGGGACTTTCTCCTCATTGCCACAGTTTTCTCTCTCATTTTGGTACCCCCACCCTACCCCACAGTCATAAGCCCCTTCACTCTCCCCGCTCTTGGCTTTGTCACCAATTTAGAATGGGAAGAGTCTGGGTCTTAGAGGTAAGCAAGGGTATCTAAAGCATTCCAAGATCATTTGGGGAAAAGAATTCTAAATGGGTACATCTTGTGGTCTTGAGGGTTAGCCCTCAATTAACTTTCTCAACAGTTTATTTTTACCCATTCTTGGAGTGGAGGGACCAATTTTGGAGCAGATAAGGCCCCAGGGAAAACCTCTCACTAACAATCAGTCTTAAGGACTCACCTAGCCAAAGAGACATTGCAAGATAACCTGGTCCTGGTTTTTCTCAAGCACCCAGACCTGATTTATTGTAGTAAACAAAAATTTGTAGCGGAAATGACTTTGACAGTAAAAAAGAGAAAGGTAAGGAAGAAAAGAGGTTTTCTCTTGGAAGGCCTGCTAAGCCCATGGGCAATTACGAATGTAGATGTCCAAGATTTAAAGCACACTTTGGTCAGGAGGCGGAAGCAAGAACAGCCGTGTCCCATGTTCACTGAATTAGGGGGGAGCTGTGTATGCAGTACCTGTGCATTTCTTATTCCTGCTTCAAAGCTTATAAAAGAGTTTTCATAACAGAGGGCTGTGATTCCAGTGTCACATTGCTGGTTCCTGGTCTGGACGTTGGTAACACTGAAAGACCCTCCACACCAAAATAATAACAAATTTGGCCAGCTTCAAGAACCACAGTTCCTGTGCACCACCAAGTAGCTCTTTGGACACAGCACAATATATGAAATTCTGCTTTAACACTCTGCAGTGGAACTTAGAACACTCCCAAGACGCTGTTCTAAGAAATTCTGTAATTCATTCCACAGTCAGATTGGCAGCCTCTCCGTGAACTGAGGTGGGAGTGCACATCATATCATAATAGTTGTCCTGGGACAAACTAACCAGTAATCCAGACTTTGGGGAAACAGGAAGCTGGTGCATTGGTCTTGGGACTGATACAGGGCTAGATTCTGGGGATATAGAACAAGTGAAAAAATGGATGTAGACTCTTGCTTTCAAATAATTTAAAATCATGTTTAAAAAGGTATGCTTCACAACTAAAATTAAATATGTGTCATAAATGATGTGTGACTAAGAAATAAATGCTAATTGTGTAACTCAAGTTGGAAGAGCTATAGAAAGTAGGTCACTACACTGTTTCCATTGTGCCCCTGAAGATGATTATTATAATGATGATTATGATAAACACACATGTACACACACAATTCATTTATTAGCTACATTAACTGTCAGTGGTAATTCTATGAGGCAGCTATTAGAATCCCCATTTTGCTGGTAAAAAAGGAGATCCACAGGGAAGTTAAATAATGCCTCTCCAGCTAGCAGGCAGCAATTCAGAGTTTGGACCCAGGTAACCTGACTTCAGGAACTGTATTCACAACCTCAAGACCTCAATGCTATGCTCTCTTAGAACGTGAGGTTGGAATGATATAAGCTTCAAGGGCATGGGCTGCACATCATCATGGCTGCAAGGTGCATGCAAATGTCAAAGATGACAATGACATTTATTTTTCTTTTTTCTCCACTTCTAAAATATTGAGATATTATGCACATACCATAAAATTTACCCTTCGGAAGTATCTATCAAACTCAGAGTTCTCAAATATCTTTAAAAGGTTTTTTTAACTATAACAATCATCCAATCCCAGAATATTTTTTGTCACCCTCCCCCATTAAAACCTATTCATCCCCCATTTTCCCATCTCCTCCAGTCCTAGGCAACCACTAATCTACTCCAGTCCTTGACAGTTTTGCCTACTCTGGATATTTCATGTCAGTGGAATCATACAAAGTGTTACCTTGTGTGTCTGGCTTCTCTCACTTAGGCTAACATTCTCAAGGTTCATTCATGTTGCAGAACGTATCAGCACTTCTTTCATTTTTTATTACCAAATAACAATCCATTGTGTGGGGGTATCATACTGTGTTTATCCAGTCATCCATTGTTGGACATTTGGTTGGTTACCCTTTGGGGCTATTATGAATATTTGTGTACAAGTTTTTGCATAAACATATGTGTTCGATTCTCTTGGCTACATACCTAGAAGTAGAATTACTAGTGCATATGCTAACTCAGTTTAACTTTTACAGGGAAAGCAATATTTTAAAAGGGAACTTTTAATATGTCCAAATTCACTTTTCATAAATATTTTTCACAAAGCTTGATATACTTTATAATTAGTGTTTCAGCAACTTGCTAAACAACACACAAATGCTTGCAGTGCACTGGTACAAAGAAAGGACCCCTGAGAGAAAAGGAATAGTCAAGGAAAAGAGTTCCTATGCAGCCTGTTAATTTCTCAACGGAAGAGTAGCGTGTAGATCCAACAGAATTGAGCAAAAACAGCTGCTTGTTGTGCTCTTTCTGTGGTGAGGAATACCAAAGAGGATGCAATGTCAGAACCGACTTGTTGTTAGACAGCTTTGTTAAAAGCCACTGTGGATTCCACACCACCCCAAGGAGTTAGGCCTTCCAATCGTTTACCTTGATTTAAATAGAAGAAAACAGAGGGACCAAAGGATTGCAGAGGCCTGAAGTTTTTGCACTGTCAGAGTGGTTTTTCCCATTGTTCGTGTTCAAAGGTGGTTTCCTTTCCCCAGACTAGCTGGGATATTTTCATGCTGGAAGTTTTATTATAAAAATGTAACTGGTGGCTGCCTCCATTTTCCTTCATATAAATGGCAAGCTTGATTGTCTATCTTTCAAAGACAATCTCATTGTTTCATCAACTGAACAAGCTGAGCATGGTGGGAGGAAGGGGGCATCTGATGGACACACAGGATGGTCAGGAAGACAGTCCCTCAGAGTCCATCAAAAGAATGAGCTCATGAATACCGCTTGGTGCATTTATCCTTCTGGGATGAGAGGGGCTAAAATCGACCATTGTCAGATTATTATTTGTTTTCAGCGAACTCTGCTGCTACCAGAAATCTGCATCACATGCTCTGAGAGAAGAGAAGATTCTTTCTGCAATATGTTTTCCTTATTAGCTGTCTGCCAGGACTATTACAGAGAGCGAAAACGGAAAACTTCAATCTGCGACCATATGTCCAATGTATGTCCCCCTCTTTAGCTCTGAGGGAATATTCTCTTTTTAATTTCCAAACTGGATGACTTTGATTAATTTTCTTGACCACCAGTACCATAGTTTATTAATCCACAAAGCCATATAAAGTATCTGCCTTGGAAATGAGAAGCTCAGTGGTTTAATGGGTGAGATTTGGGCTTTGAAGTTGAAGAAAACTGGATCTGGAATCTGACTGCCACTCAGTAGCTGCATTCATGCAGATACATGCACAAGTGTATGTGCATCTACCTGCCTACCATCTATTTATCAATCGTCTTCTACTGTCTATCTATGTGTTTGTTTTGGAAAGTCACAACCTCTCTGAATCTGGAATAAATGGAATGCATTAAACTCTATAACAGTGACTGACATCTCTTCAATACTTAGTAAATGATTCTTTATTTTTATTATCTTATCACTGTGTGACAAGGACCTGGACAAGTTGCTAAGGTAACACAGAGGAGGAATCAGCTGATCATCTTTCTTCTTTTTCCCTGGTCTTTTGCTTTCTTTTCACTTCTCCAGAGAGAAGCTTTTCTGCCTACTCAGCTGCAGACACAGGTTCTCACATCGTCACTGCTCTCCTCTCAGGGACCTGATCTGATTTCAACAGCTCTCCAGCTCCACAGCTCGTGCCCCCACCCCGGCCTGCGTGGATGAGAGGGAAGCACAGCTGCGGGAGGCGGCATCCACTCGGGGGCTATTCTCCGTGGTGGAGAACAGGCCCCTTTGTCTCTCGCCCCTGGCAGTAGGCATTAGCTCTGTGGGCTCACCATCTCCCACTGCCGGCTCAGCCCCTGGCGCTGGAGTGCTGGGGGGAGCCCGCATTAGCTCAGGGCCTGTAGCAGAGCCGCAGTTGCAGTTCATCTGATTGATTTGCTCCTGAGCGCTGGAAAGCCCAACAAGCTCAGCGGCTCTTTATGACATCTGGCACAGACAGCAACTCCCTTCCAGCTCTGCTCATGGAGCTGGGCTCTGTCCTGCCTTAAAACCTGCCCCAGCGCCTCAATTACCTTCTGCCCCTCTTCATGCCCTGCCAATTCCTCTTTGCTGGAATCTGAATGAATCGGCTGCATCTGCCACGGCTGAGAAGCATTTGCGAGGACTTATGGGCCTCTTCCTGGAAGGTGAAGATGGCACTTGGAACTGGGCCGGTGGAAGCATCATTAGATATTGTTCATTACAGGTAAGAGGAAGAAGATGGAGAAATCATCCTCCAAGTCCAATATTTCTGGAAAAAGGGACAGAGCTGTCTGCCCTCTGTGACTTCGGCTGGGCCAGTGTCCAAATCAAAAGACCACAGGGTGCCTCTGAAGGAGAGTTGTTCTCAATCTCCCCCCAGGGAGGATGCAGCATGCTCAGGAGGCCGCCACCATTGCTGTCTTGTGGGCTCAGATGACCTCGCCCAGGAGAGGGCAATTTTCTCCTTTTCAGATTTGAATTCAGAGTGCTGCTAAGCGAAGCCACCCCTTCAGGCCATTCGAACCACCTCGAGTGGAATGTGATGAAAAATAAACTGTGAACTTGCCAAGGGAAGAGAAGCTGGTAGAGATGTTTACCTCAAGCTCGAGAGAAGAAGGCGTTTTAGAGTTTGCTCAGCTCTCTTTCTTTAATCTCTTGTTTCTCTGTGGGTTTGCTGTGTGCTTACCCAGACACATCATGCAACAGCCTTATAACTAGAAAAGTCTCTGGCCTCACAAGAAGAAGGAAATCTCCCTGGAAATAATCTCCAAAGGTTTGGCCAGGAGCAGGAAATGGGAGTCAAAGGGCACATCTGTAGCAATATTTCGTCTTGCTCACACTAAGACGGTCTTCTTCCTCTCCTTCTCTCTGATGATATAGGAAGTACTCACACACCAGGCTCCACTTCTTCACATGCCAAGATGAAATTATCTAAATGAGACCCTGTCTATGGAAAGAGATAACCTTAATGGTAAAAAGATGCATGCTCATTTCCAAACAACATACAGTGCACAGAAATCTCTGGACACCTGAGCCATGAGATATGGAAGGAGATAGAAATCATAGTGGCCAAGGAATCAGGTTTGAACCTCTCTCAATAGCATTTCTCCTCGATGGATGCCCCACTCCTCCACTTCTCTGGAAATCAACTCACTCCCTATCCAAGTTATGCTCTGGAAATGGAAACACCTTGTAAAATGTGACAGATATTTGGTTAGATCACCAGCAAAAGATCATCCACAACAAAGACTTAAAATGCCTTGTCATTATGATTCCACAGAACAAAAATTAAAGATGGTAACCAGAGCAGTTTGTTGCTCCCTGTCTAGGGTGAACAGGATCTCTACGGTGCTGGCCTATCTGTTTTTCTCAGGTGACGTTAGATCCAAATGGAAGCATTGTGGTTGTCTTTAAAAATTAAGAAGAAACTACAAATGAGGTCTTGAGAGAAAAAAAAATGTAGGTAGGGGGTAGTTGCAGAAATTCAGTTCAACATGAGTTCTAGGGACATGCAAGTCAAAACGATGGCATCATCCCTGGCCTCAAGACATAAACAATCCCATAGGTGGAGCAGACAAGTTAACAATTAAAGTAAGCATGGCACACACATGGGTCTGAACAACGCAGAACAGTACTAAAATGATGGGGTCAGGGAAGACAACTCAGAGGAGGATGACCTCATCAAAGCGGGAACAACTGTCACTCTCATTTAAAGATTCAATGATTTCCCTAAGATAACACAGCTATAGAAGGCAAGGTCAACGTGTTTCAAATTGTAACCTAGTTCCCTGCCACTGTATTGCTGCTTCCCAAGGTGTGGACTGGGGTGGGGGTAAAGGACAATCAAGCAGGGTTTCTCAGAGTTGGACAGGAGCAGTTAGGGTTCCTGCTTTCAGAGGAGAAAAATGTCAACCTTTATGTCCTTATCACAAGTAAGAGAAAGTTTAAAATCCCAACAGGACAGTTTGCATGTTGATACTAAGGGTAGTCACCTACACAGCACCAACACACACAATCAAACTTCTTGCTAAAATGTTTTTAATTCGGAGACAGACGGTCTTTATTCTACTATACTTGACAAATTTTTAAATAACATATATCAAACATTCTATAAACGTTAGCTATATTAAATAATGCCATTACAAGGATAGGGTATTGTTTCCTAAGCAGGAAACATTCAAAGAGGCAAAGCACAGAGGATGACACACTCACTGTGGATTCAAAGGATTCATGGGAAGAAACCTGGAAGTCAGAAGTGGACACTGCACCAGCTTAACGATTGTGCCTCCTTTAAGGGTTATGTATGGGCTGGAAGGGTCAAGAGCAAACTCTCTACTTTCTTCCTCACTCCTGTGTACTTGACATTTATCAACCAACCAGGACAGACATCAAGCAGTATGGACAAGCATGGACAAGAAAGTGTACTCTGGAGTCAGAATGTCTGAGTTCAAATCCTGGCTGTGCCACTTAGCAACTGTGTACCTTGAGAAATTTTCCTACACATTCTGCACTTCCGTATTCCTATATACAAAATGAGAATAATAACAGTACCTTACTTGATAAGGAATGAGAGTTAAATTGAATAATTTAATAAGTTAAATTTAATGTATGAAAGGCAGCTCTGCAGCCATTACTTTCTTGCTATAAATTCTAAGTAGTCATTATAATTAGTGTTATTATTAATATAAGCTAAGCAATAAAGCACAATTCCTGCTCACAGTCTAATAGGGGTAAAAGACAGTTATGGAGATAAGTGTCAGGGTGGCACAGATAAGGGTGAGGTGGAAGATACCTTCTGGAAGAGCTAATAGACACATTGAGTTTTTAAGCAATTAGTGTATAAGGGGGGCATTCTAGAAATAGTAAACTGTTAAAAAGCAAGGAGACACAGATCGCATGGTGCATTTGGCAGATGATAGTAATTAAATAAGGCGGGAGAGAAGAAAGGAAGGGAGGTGATTTGGAGGGGTAGGCAGGAACCAGATCACCTAAATGCCAGGTCACAGTCCAGATCACATGCTGCATACAGAAAGGACTCAAAGATGAATTTCAAGAAGAGAAAGACATAATAAGAGCTCGATTCTTACAAGGTTGCTGAAACAAGGAGGAAGATGGATTGAAAGGAGTTGAGATTATTAATGGGGAGATTAATTGCGGGAACTTTTTAGGAATTCAGAGAAGAATGAATGAATAAAATGGGGGATTAGATATGTAGCAAAAAATATGAAATGAAATAGAAGCATAAGAGCTTGCTGATTAAATGGGGCGTAAATGGCAAGGAGTGGTTAGAAAATAATGCATAAATTTTGGGTTCAGGTGCGTAGGTGGGCAGTGGTGCATTCATAGTAGTAGAATAAGAGGAGCTGAAGTGGGATAGGAAAAGAAGATTTTCAAAACTACCAGCCCCTTTTTCAGCCCAATTTACTTTTGGATAAGTGGATGTGTGGATTGATTATATATAAAACAAATCTTTGCAAATAACTGAGATCAACCATTCATGAAAGGAGGAGAAATCCTAAAAACAATTCAACTCCCACCACTCTCACATCATTAGAAACACCACACCGGAGCCTCAAACTAGTAAACTTGGAAAGTATTGTATTCTGGCAAAATAGCCCCTTGCACACAGGGTGAACAGGTCTTTGAAGTTTCTAAACTCTTTATCCTTAGAGCAAGAAAACACCTTCCTTTATATTTACATGTTCTGGCCCTTCTTAAAGGCATTGAAGCTGCATTGTTTAAAGCAGGCACTAGACTGATCCTGTTGTATTCTTGCAATATAAACCAAAGCAGTTGGAGCCCTGGATGGAAGCTGCAATTGTAGATTCACAGGATTCACAGCAGGAAGTGTGGTTTAATGTCAAGCTCTGTGATCTGGTAAATGTGGGGCAAGGGCATCTTGTCTTGATGAGGCAGGAGATACCCCCCGAGATTTGCCCTCCTTGGACTACAAAGCCAGTTCAAACATAATTATGGGGAAAGTGGCAATCACCTTAGTCTAGATTAACAGTGCCAGGACCATTTGAGGACCAGGATTGGAGAACCACTATACAAGCCAGCAAGAGGGATGGTAGCCACTGCCTGACACCAGGTCTCTTCCCTGCTCAAAAGGGGAAGGCCAGTGGGCCTTGTTGGGTACCATATAAGTCCCCTGCATTCTTGTCTGGTAGATAATCTTCTCCATCTGGACTGTGCAGCCTCAAGAAAGGTTAACTGCATTTGGAGAAAATCCAGAAGTATACAAGGCTCAATCCTGAGTATTACAGACATTCATAACTGTTATTTGCATGGTCAGGCAAAATAACTCTGTTTTTCTCAATGCAGGGGCCCCAAAGGCCCTAAGTCACTAGATCCTAATATGACCCTGTCTCTACCCATCTTGTCATTTATTAAACTGTATATTGGAAATTTGGATTGCAATATTTGTCTTTTACTCAAATAGTATAGGTGTATTGAAAATATTCATTAATGTATTTTGTACCATAAGCACTAAAGGTCATTTAAAAAACCAAAATATTTTATTTATTTTTATTTTCTAATTTTTCTAGAGGACTAATAGCATTTGAAGATATGTCACACTTAATAATACTTATTGTCCACCTCTAGTTGTTTCTCTCTTAAATGTTTATATTTATATAATAGTTACAATACAAAATTTTAAACATTTTTTTGTTTGAAAATTATTTAAATTATCATTTTAAAGTGATATCAAGAATATAGTTTCTACCAAACAAAAAAAATTTCATTCTGAATGAATCTCAAGGATATAATTACTACTAAATAAAATCTAAATTGTATTCTTACACAATCATGCTCACCAATGAAGGCTATTGGTTTCTTTTCTTTCTAATGTAAACATTTGTAAAGGTGTAGAAGTTGTAGCTTTTAGGAATAAAAAAATAAAATGATTAAACACTGCATTGTGGTCATAGTATTGAGAATTTTAAAAATAAAATGGGTCTTAATTTCAATCTGTAATCATCACTGATGTGATTACTCAAATATTTGCAAATAGTTCAGACCATTCATTTTTAACATGTACAACTGACATAAAACGTTGTTATTTAGCACAGAAATACAGAAAAATAATTAAAAAGTAATATTTTAAGCATTATAAATTTAGGCCATATATGTATATGTATATGTTTTATATATACACACACATATATATATTTCATTAGTGTATATGTGTATACATATATGCATATGTGTATATTTGTATGTGTAATGCGATAATTACACAATATGATTAATAAACCATTTTGAAATTTTTTGGTTATACATAGCTGAAAGCTTAAATGACTTAAATAGTAAAAAAAATAATAAAACTTATAATTTCACATGAAAAGAATTTCAGGAGAGAATCTCGGGTTGGTTAATTTAGTGGCTCAGAGAGTTACAAAGACCAAGTTTCCGTCTGCCTTTCTTCTGTGCTGGACGTATGTCAACTAGTTCTTGAATCATCATGAGACGACTATTTAGTTCCATGAGCCATATCCTTGCCTACCAATAACCAGCAATGAAAAATAGGATCGTATTATTCTTCAGTTTGTTTTTTAAATCTAAGGAACCATTTACGTTTCATTCCTTAAAGTCATCCCTGTAGACTTCCGCTCACCTCATATTGGACAAAATTGAGTAACATTATTTTTTCTAAGCCAGTCACTGCAAAAAGAACCAGAATTACTGTGACTGAGTTTGCTCAACCTTTGGGCTTGTGGATGAGGCCACCTTCGTGGGAGTATATGGCTGAGTCGATGGACACCTGGAATAGTAACAGGGAATTCTTGTCAAGAAAAAGAAAACTGATGTAGGATATGTACCACTGTGTTAGTCAACTATTCATTGGCGCAACCAAAATACCTGAAAAGAGCAACTTAGAGGATGAAGATTTATTCAGGCTCTGGTTTCAGAGGTTTCAGTCGATGGCTGGCCAGCTGAATTGCTTTGTGTCTTAGATGAGGCAGAACATCATGGTGGAAGAGCTGGCAGAGGAAAGCTGCTAAGCTCATGGCTCTGGCAAGTAGAGATGGACAGAAACAAAGAGACAGAGAGGAAGGGGTCAGGGAAAACATAAACGCTTCCAGGGCACAACCCCAGAAACCCATTTCATCTAACTAAGTCCCACTTCGCAGTAGTACATTCAGCTATCAATGGATTAATCTATCAGCTGGTGGTTTAATCCACTGATGAGGTGATAGCCTTCATGATCCAATCATTGCCTAAAAACCCACCTCTGAACACATGAGACGGGGGTCCAGATCTAAACCATAATAACCACCAAGAATGTTTGCCAACTGTGTCAAGAGTTATATTTATGCCCTTTGACCTGGTAATTATACTTGTGGGAATTTGTTATTAGAATATAATCTAAAAAAAGTTTACATAAATGCTCATGGGACTTTGTTTATTTTAAAACTACAAATGTCCAGTTGCATACAAATGATTGATTTAAGTTATTTCAATTAGGTGAAATATTAAACCATTGGAAGGATAATCATGAAATTTTATGGGAGCAAGGAAATACAATGTTATGTGAAAAGAGACAATTATAATGGCAAGTATATAAAATATGGTTTTCCTTTTTTAAAAGACTATATATGATATTTTCCTTCATAAACATTTTGCTAGCTTGTTGTTTTGTTAATAGAATATATAATGTAATATTTGCACAATCTGTTGGAACATTGTGTAATAATCTAACTATATTGGCTGTTGGTTAAGATACGATCACATAATAAAATTGATTATTTCTATTGGACTGTTACATAAAGCACAAAGTTAAGAAGTTAATCATTTAAATAAAAGTAACTCAGAAATTGAGTTAAAATTGACCCTTTTAAATATATATCTCTCAAGTTTATATAATATACAATATTGAAAAAGTTATATTAATTTCCACATTAGTTAGGTTAAAAAGCATCCTTATACTTGTGATTATTTTTGGACTTCTACAGGATCCTATCAGAGAAAGTTTGTCTTTTTTCTGCTTTAGTACCCTGTAGATATTTTCAGCACATTTGTTTTTCCTTCTTTCTTTGGGGAAAGCAGTTAACTAATCCAGTTTTCTAATGCCTGACATCCAGAAAGCAAGACACCTGGAAAAAGCCACTGAACCTAGTTTTCCCTGTTTCTGAGTCTCCTTTCAAAACAGTCTTCCTCCTGTGCCTGACCCTGTCATCAACTGTCATCCTGGAATGTTTATAAATAAAACATGGAAAAAAGGATGAGATCACAGCCTGGGATAAGACTTAAGCTATGTCTTTAGGATGGTTGCCATAGCAGAAATGTATCCAGGATCAAAAGCACTCTTGGATCGTGAGACTCTTGTACTGTCCACAAGTCAAGGAGCACCTGGTGTGTGGAATGCAAGCATGGTGACCCAAGGTGACCATGCTCAGCTGGGAGCCCCTGAAAAGTGCAGCTCTCTTATGAGTGAAGGCCCCACTTCCTATGTCACTCACCTTGTCCTCATGAGAGAACCAAGAGCAAAGAGGGAGGATTGATTGGTTATGAGCTAACAAGATAGCAGAATTCTAAAGAGATATGACTCCCAGTTGTTCATTTCTCAGTATGGTGAAAATTGATGGCTTGGTGTAGGACAGAATGGGGTTGTTGACATTCTTATGTCCACCCCTGCTCCCCAAGCATTTTATCCAAAGACATCTAGAAGAACTGGGCAGGCAGGCTACCCTTGGGAGTGGGTGGAGGATGCCTGGGGTTCTGTGTATTTTTGCACCCCATCCCTTGCCTTCTCTCTTTGGGGTGTGTATTCTGTCTAGGGAGATCCATTGGTCCCACAGCGAGGTTCTTTACTACCTTTTAAGTCAGACAGTTCTGACAATCTGGTGAAAGGAGGGAACTTCTCCCCAGATAAATGTATGTGTACACACACACACACACACCACACACACACACACACACACACATACACACAGGAACACAAAATTTTGCTTATGTTCTTGAAGTAATTGAGAAGGTCCCTGACACCTGTATAATGGTTTTTCCTTGGAGATCCTTTCTCTTATAGAAAGAGCAGATGGTGAGGCCCCCAGGTGAGGAGAGAGTGAACAAGTGGTAGGCAGGTTAGGATTTGCTCTTAGCTCAAATGATACTTAAAAGTAGACTTCAAGCTCCTTTGTTTGATGTGTCTACATTTCCCTCCTCATACCCCCCAAAAGACTCAATCCTAAACATTCTAACATCTTCCTGTCCCGGTGGTTGACCAGAATGTATACAAATTGTTTTATAACTCAATTAGGCTTAAAGTTTACAAACTTCATCGATCCAGATGTATTCCCATAGTTCATTCTAAGTCACATATTTTCACATCTTCCATCCCTGTGACTGACAGGAATCTTAAAATAGAAGTAGATTAATCAATAAATACAAGGAGAGATTTTAGCTTATCCTTCTCAGTAACATAAAACATCAGGCAAGATAATGAGTAAATACATAGAAGAAACGAACCACAAGATTAGCAAATGTGATCTATTAGGCAGATATAGAATAATGAAATAACTGACTCAAGTTTATCTTTTTTTCAAGTACACATGCAAAAATCTAAAATTTACCAAATGCTGGGTGATGAAAGCAAGTTTCAACAAATTTCATAATATTGACATCAAACAGAGTATGTTCTCTAACCATTGTAGAACTAGCTTAGAAATAATAAATAAAAAAGAAAATCCTCAAAACTTTAGAAATTAAACAATAAAATTATGAATAATACATGAGTCAAAGAAGAAATCACAATAGAAATTAAACTGAACAGACCACATCTAAAAGTAAAAATAAAAAACCCTTTTGGCATTAATGAGAAATTTATAGTCTTAACATACCTATATTAAAAAAAAATGAAAAACTGGGTGTGGTGGCACACTCCCAGCTAATTGGGAGACTGAAACCGAAGGATCGTGAGTTCAAAGTCAGCCTGGGCTTCTTAATGAGACCCTCTCTCAAAAAAATAAAAATGGGTTGGGGATATAGTTTAATGGTAGAGAAGCCTGTGTTCAATCTTCAGTGCCACAATTAACAAACAAACAAAAAATTAGAAGAATAAAAAATCAATTAACTAATCCTCTTTAAAAGTTTTAGGGAAATGATGTCAAATAAAAAACAAATAATGTGGCTTGGGATGTGGTTTAAGTGGTAGCGTGCTCACCTGGCATGCATGAGGCACTGGGTTTGATCCTCAGCACCACATAAAAAAAATAAAATAAAGATATTGTGTCCATCTAGAACTAAAAAATAAATATTTAAAAAAAACAAATAATGTGAAAGGAAGAGAGTAAAAGTTCAAGCTGATCAAATAGATAACAGACGTTCAACAGAGATGGGCGAAACCTAAAGTTGATTCTTTAAATATATTAATGAAATTAGCAACTTTTTTGATATGACTGGTATTGAGAAAAGGGAGAATCCACTAATAACTCATATCAATTACAAAATAGAGATATTATAGATTTAGAGATTCTAAGACAATCAGAAGCTGGGTATGGTGGCACACAACCTATGAACCCTCCTGTGTGAGGCTCCTATGTGAGGCAAGGCTGAGGCAGGAGGATTGCAAGTTTGAGGCTAGCCTCAGCAACTAGCGAGATGCTGTCTCAAAATTAAAATTTTTTTATTATTATTAGTTGTTCAAAACATTACAAAGCTCTTGACATATCATATTTCATACATTTGATTCAAGCGGATTATGAACTCCCATTTTTACCCCATATACAGATTGCAGAATCACATCGGTTATACATCCATTTTTTTACATACTGCCATACTAGTGTATGTTGTATTCTGCTGCCCTTCCTATCATAAAAATGGCTGGAGATGTGGCCAGTGGTTAAGCACCCCTGGGTTCAATCTTTAGTACCAAAAATTAAAACTAAAAGATCAGAAAAAGGAAATCTTTGAAAATTCAAAGCAAAAAAATTTCTTGAAAATCACAACTCCCAAAATTGAAAATGAAGAAACAGAACATTTTAATTAAAAAAAGAAGAAGAAGAATCTGTAATTTAAAATCTCCTCACAAAGAAAATTCTAGGTCCAGATGGCTTTGCTGGTGAATTCTTCCAAGCATTCACAAAGATATAATCTCAATCTTATAGAAATTCTTCTACAGCATCAAAAAACAAGTAGCAGTTTTTTCAACTCACTTTTTGAACTCCACTATAACTCCACTATAACTTTTATACCCAGGACAGATAAAGATATTATATAATAAAGTAATGTTAAAAGCTAGTTTATTTGATGCAAAATAAAAGATAGATTATAGTAAATTGTGACAATACTGAGTATATCCCAGAAATGTAATGTTTAATGTTCAAAAAGCAATCAATACTATTCAACTGAACAACTGAAATTAAAAGAAAAATTTTATTTCAATGCATGCAGAAAAAAAACTGACAAAATTCAACATGATAAAAACTGTGTTCTGAGTATTTGTAAGTTTGACTCCTTATGTGATAATATTTTTTTAATTCAGGGAACTTTTTTCTCCACTAACTATCTGAATCTTGAAATTAGATGAAAGTATTTCATTGGTTCTTGTAGCTACTTACTCACTTTTGAAAGTTAAATTTGGAAAGAAAAGTTTGACTATTGTCTTCCTTGTATTCCGTGGGCTTTGGATTCTCTGCCTCTCCAGAGGCGTCTCAGTCTCGGTGGTTGGGAGAGCCACCGAACAGTAGAAATTAACAGGGATGAAAAGTATTTTTAGTTTCAGGAAATCCCATGGCCAGCTCTGATGAGCATGCTTTATTCTTTTAATTACCTAGTGCCAATATTTCACTGAGAAGATTTCATTGCACTGATTGATGGTGAAGTATTTTTAATTCTTTAACACACGTTATATCTCCTATTTCTTTTTTTTTTAATTTTTTAAGAGAGAGAGAATTTTTTAATATTTATTTTTTAGTTTTCGGCGGACACAACATCTTTATTTTATTTGTATGTGGCGCTGAGGATCGAACCCAGCGCCACGCGCATGCCAGGCAAGCACGTTATTGCTTGAGCCACATCCCCAGCCCATATCTCCTATTTCTATCTGTCAAATCATCTGGCAATTTGTTAGTGATCTCATTCCATTTGTTATAGATACTCCAAAGTGTAGTGTCCTTGCTAAGTGAGTCATAGGTCCAAGTGGACAGCCATTTGGTGTTAGGGCTACATTCAGGATCAGTATTCTTCAAGTCATCCAGGAGTCCTTTGGCTCAGACCTGCTGGGCACTAATGGAAGACGGGCTAACATCTTATTTGGCTGCTTTCTGCTGTGTTAATTTAAAATCTTTGCCTTCATATTAAACTGCCCCAACAAGGAGTCCTCCAAATGGGTCCCAGATTTCAGGGCACTCACTTCTTTTTGTGTTGCCAATATCCAGAAACTAGAGCCCTCTTTTAATGTAGCCATCCTGAGGCATGAAGTGGGATCTCAGTGTGGATTTGATCCACATTCACTACTCACTAATGGTGTGGAGCACTTCCATCATGTGCTTATTGGCCATTTGTCTGTCTTTTAGAGCAATTTCTACTCAAATCTCTTGCCCATTTTTAAATTGAGTCATCTTTTTATTATTAAGTGACAATAATTCTTTATTTATTCTAGATACAGATCTTTTATCATATATATAATTTGTAAATATTTTTCTCCATTCCACAGATTGTCTCCCCCCACCCAGGGTATCATTCTCAATACAGATGTTTTTAATTGGTGAAGTCCACTTTACCTATTCTATCTTTTCTTTCTTGTGCTTTTGGAATCATAAATACACTGATGTCACAAAAGTATATGCCCAGATTTTCTTCTAAGAGTTTAAGGATTTTCACTCTTACATTCGAGTTGGTGATCAGTTTTGAACTAATTTTTGTGTGTTGTGGGAGTTAGGAGCCAACTTGCTCCTCTGCATGTGCATATCCAGTTATTTCAATTAATGCTTGATGAAAGGACCATCTTTTCCCATTGAATTTTCTTGGCATCCCTGTCAAAAGTCAGTTTACCCAAATGTAAGGGTTTATTGGGGGCTCTCAATTTTCTAGTGCATTGATCTATAGGCCTATTCTAATGCCAGCAGAACACGATGTTGATTATTATAGCCTTGTAGCAAATTTTGAAATAAATAAAGCTATTTTTCTCAAATAGTTGTGCACCTACTTGAACTAGAGCTTTGACAACGTGAGACTGGAGAGGGAGAGATGGGAAATGCCGGAAGCCTCTTTTTCGCTGGATGAAACCACAGCCCCAGACTTGGTGACAGAGGAGCAGGAGCCTGTGTCTTCCTGGCTGTTTATGCCTCTGGTGAAGCTGCTGTAACAATGTCAGGGTGGAGCTAATGGACTAGATCACCCATTAGATGCCATAGACTTGCACAGCTTTTATTGAGATTTAGTAAATTTTCCTAAATGAATGTTTCTTCATTTGTTGTGTGCCGTTAGGACAATTTCCAGAGAATTTAAGTGATTGCTTTCTATATTTTTCACCAGTTAAATTGCTGATTACTTTATCCAACCATGATCATTTAAGTAAAACTTGAAAAGCTGGTTGGAACAGCTCTTAGGAAGGTGATAGTGGGAAGCTCTCTGCTTCCAGATGCCTCTGAAACTTGGCAGAATTGTGGCAGAACAACAGCATTTTAGTTTGTATAACTCTACTCAAGATGTTCAATTCAGGACCTGGTAGAATTCTAATATTCATTAGTATACTCAGTGATTAATTCTGTGCACATTTAATAAGCATCTAGTTTTCAAATAAGTATAACATTTTTACCAATCTTTGCTATATTATGATTTTTAAATGGAGACCTCTAACCACTATGACTATATTTTCCCATTGAATTTTCTTGGCATCCCTATCAAAACTCAGTTTACCCAAATGTAAGGGTTTATTTGGGGCTCTCAATTTTCTAGTGCATTGATCTACAGGCCTGGCATGTATTTTATGTGTACTTTCTTCGTAAACACATATAGAGATTTACTTTAAATTGTCATGTCTATATAGCTTTTAAACAGGCAAGATATACTTCTTCATCAAAGATATACTTCTACATCAAAGCTTACTTGATAACTAAGATTATAAAGTCCAATACTTAAACAAAACTCTGCAAATAGCTGTCTTCAAACATGAATGTAGTGTCACTTGATCTCTCTGTAATGCCTGATTTGTCCACTTGGAAAGAGGATTAACACAATGGTGCTATGGAAATCACAATGGCACTAGGAAAATCTGCAGTAAAAGGTACCTAATCAAAAGTGAATCAGAAATGGAGTTTCATGCGCTGCTGGGTGTGGCAAAGATGTAATACTGCTTTGGTTCAAAGTCTTTTAATTCCTCCTGAAAAAATTAGGAAGTAAATTTCATGACTCAGTTCTTTCAACACATTTCTCTATCTGGACTTTTGTGAAATCTGCATTTCTACAGTGAGTTGGGTTTTCAGTTGACCTTCCCCTGGAGAGTACATTGGTAAACACGAATTTGCATTTGTAAGCATGAATTTAAATTAAGATACTGGATGGACTAAACGAAACTGTGAATTTGATCAACGCATGCTGTACAGCATATATGGAAAGATCTCACTGAACCCCATTAATGTGTGTTCACACAAAAAGAAAAGAAAGACATATGGAAGCTCCTGCTTTCTTGGATTTCTATTTGAGAAACATGGTCTATATCCTTCACTTGGCATTCCAACGTATTCTTCTTGGTTCTGTTATTTAGCCTTTTATGTACATTTCCACCTCTTATTTTATGTAGAATTAATTTACACATTTTTTGAATAATGCAAGGAGGCATATGAAACCTTTTAAAACTTTATCTATTCTTATTTTGGAATAACACGGTTTATAATGCCTACCAAGTTTTGAAGGTCTTATGTTGATTGTATTTCAGAATGCCACGGGGAGATTATTCTGTCACAGAACACATTAGTCAGGGGTTTGCAGAGCAATGAGCCAATATATACATAGTAAGGTTTATTATAAGGAATTAGCTCACCCAATTTTGGAGACTGAGAAGTCCCATGATTCACCATTTGCAAGCTGTAGACCCAGGAAAATTGGTGCTATAACTCGAAGGCCTGGGATTCACAGAGGGAATCATGTAGATTCCTGCCTGTGTCTGAAGCTCAGGAACCAGGAGCACCAAGGTCAGGAGAAAATTATTCCAGCTTCAGCCATCAAAGAATGAATTCAATCCCTTGCTCATCCTCTGCCTTTATATGCTACTTAGGCCCTAGATTGGTAGATGTCCTCCTACATTGAGAAGGTCAGTGGAAATGCTAATATATTCCAGAAATGATACTTAAACAAATCTATGAGCATACTGTGGCCCCATCAAGTTGGCACATAAAATTAACCATCACACACAATGTATAAATTGTTATATCTTCTTGAGGAATTGACCCTTTTATAAAATAACCATCTTTATTCTTAGTATTACTCTTTGCTCTAAAATCTCCTTTGTCTTTCAATAAGTATGAAAGTGGATTCCAATTTTCTAATCTTAGTATGAAATATTGACATGCTAGTCTTAGCAGGAAATATAGTTTTCTACTATTTTACTATTATCTTATTTGTTTCTTTATATCTACAGTAGTTTCCTTAGTACACAGTTGGGTTTTGTTTTATAAATTCTGCATTTTAACTGAGATATTTAGACCATTTATATTTAATATGATTATTGTCTGATTGGATTTATTATCTGTTTATTCACTTCAAGTTTAACCTGTTTGGTTTTTCTTTCTTTTTTTTTTTTAATTTTTTTCCTATGAATTGATTGAAGGTTTTGTTTTGTTTAGTTTTGTAATAATCTCATTTTTTCTCCTTTGTTGGCCTACTATTAATTACTCTTTTTTTATTATTTTAGTGGTTACTTTAGGGTTTATAGTATACATCTTTAACTTAACAAATGATACTGCACAAATTCATGTGCTTGAATGACATTATACCATTTCACATCATAGTATCAGAACCTAACAATCCTATCCTTCCATTTCTCCTTTTCTAAATTTTTATGCTACTGTTACCTATGTTTGACTTTAAGCTATGTTATAACTCTCACAATAAATTACTATTATATTTTTCTAGTCAATTATATTTTAAAGTGATTCAAATATTGATCAAAACATTTATTTACTCACCAATATAGATATCATTTCCAATGATTGGCCTTCCTTTGTTTAGATCCATATTTCCATCTGGTATCATTTTCTTTCTACCCGAAGGAACTTCTTTTAGTGCAAGTCTGATAGCGATAAGTTTTTTTCAGTATTTATATCTTTAAAATCTATTCACATTGCCTTTGATTGTAGAGTACATTTTTATTGGATATGGAAATCTTGGTAGTTTTTTTTTAATACTTCAAAGATTATTTTCTATCATCTTTTCATTTGCACTGCTGTAGAGAGAAATATCCTCTTGTTCTTCGTCCTCAGCATGTGGTGGGTCATCCTTCTCTGGCTGCATTTAAGACTTTCTCATTATCACTCTTTTTGAGCAATCTGATTATGATATGCTGCAGTATAGCTTTCTCCACTTCTTGGACTTGAGTTTTGTTGAGCTTCTTGGACCTTTGGGATAACAGTACTCATCAGATTTGGAAACATTTCAGTCATGATTTCTTTGAATATTTTTGCCCTACTACTTTGGGAACTTCATTTATACACACAGGCCACTTAAGATTATCGCACAGTTCACTAATGGTCTGTGCACTTTTAAAGTAAAACTCTTCCTCTCTACTCCATTTAAATAATTTCTATCACTGTGTCTTTGAGTTCACTTTTTCCTACAAAGTCTAATCCAGTGTGCTTTCAACCTCAGACATTGGCTGAATGTGCATGTCAATAGTTAATTTTCTATTTACTTAACTTGGCAAATGTATAAAATACAGGTGGAATAATTGTTTTATTGTCCTTGTCAGCTCATCCTGTTATTTGGGTCAGTTTGGGTTTTGTGTCTATTGATCAATTTTTTGTTCCACATTAGTGGTTATATTTTCTTTCTTCCTCCTTTTTTGGCATGTCTCATAAATTTTGTATTGGATGCTAGTTTAACTTTGACCTTCTTGGATACTGAATATTTTTGTATTTCTGTAAATGTTCTAAGGTATTGTTATGCAACACACTTAAGTTACTTGGGGGAAAAGTTCAGCCTTTTTAGTCCTATTTTTAATATTTGTTAGGACCGTGGTAAAAATTGTTCTGGGGTTAATTACTCTCCCCTACTGAAGCAGAACCCTTCTTTATATTTCATGTTAATGCTTTGTGAGTTGGGAGATGCTCTAGTTGGGCTGACCATTGTCAACTCTACAGGAGTGTGGGGCATCACCATCCAATTGTCAAAGGTGAACCTTTCCCTGGTCTTGAGTAGTTTTCTCACACATGTGTTCTGATCAGCCTCCAGCTGAATATTTGAAGGGGGCCCTCTGTAGCTTTCTGCAGTTTCCTTCTCTATGTCGCTTTTCTCCTCTCCCACTCTCTCCCTTTCATCATCGAGCCCTCTTGCTCTCATCAGTCTCTCAGTTCTGTCTCCTCAACTTAAAAGATTCTGCCAGGATGTTCCTGGGTTCCTCTCCCTTCCCTGCAAACTAGAAAATCTCTCAGGGCATTATTATGGGTCAGCTATAGAGCAGGATTATTTAATTTGTTTTAAGCTGTTTTTAATCACCTGCTGCCCTGTAGTGTATCTGGGAAATCTTCACTTTACAAACTTTATCAGGTTTTAAAAAAATATTTTGACGATTTCAGGCAAGAGGGTAAATCTGACCCCTGTTATTCCATCTTGGCCAGAGAAGTTTTCTTATTATGTTTTAAGTTGCCTGTTCCCCCAAGAGCACCTTTAATCAGTTTCCTATGACGTGACACAGGATGCTGATCCTCAGGACGTCTCCACAGCAATGGTTTTGGATCGTCCCTTTGCTTTTGGTTCTCCCAGGTTGCCTGAGTGAGTGACTGCAGGGCTCTAAAAATACAAGCACTTCCCTCTCCTCCTCCTCCTCTTCCCCTCCTTCTCCTCCTCCTCTTTCCCTCCTCCTCCTCCTCCTCCTCCTCCTCCTCCTTCTTCTCCTCCTCCACCTTCTTCTTCTTATCTCTCTCCACATAAGCATAAAGTTTCAGGTGTGTGCATGTAATATCATGTTTCCAGCTGCGTGGAGTAATACATTATTGATTGAAACCCATCTAATTGATAAGAAATCACTCTAATGATGGCAGCCAAAATTTATCTTCACTCAGTTGCTTCTATCTTCATAGGAAAAAAAAAATACAATTATACAGTGTAAAGGAAGTCAACGAGAAAAGGTTTAAGGTACTTAAAAGAAAAACTACTTTCAACATAAGCAGATAATTGTGCACAAAGAGCTTTGATGGTTTAAAACAGGCATTATCTACTTATTTAAACAAGTCACTTAAGGTCTCTATGAAAGAGTTTAATGAATGAGATCTTTAAAAGCCTACGTGAGTTATTCCGTCTCATGGTGAATTTCCTACAAATTCTTTCAGTCACCACATCAAACACAGATAAGCACCTCCACAGGCAGATGGCCCTTTTCACTTTTATAGCTGAAAGTAACAAATGCGTTTTTCTGTTAATTGTGTTCTCCCATTTAGCCTGTGTTCACTTTTTAAAGTCTAAATTGCATATTGATAAATAGGCCATGTTATTTTAAATAAGTGAAGTCTTTCTTGTGTGGGGGAACCTATACTCTTTGGTTTAAGAGACAAAATTCCTCAGAAAACAGAATCATTCCTGAGCCCAGTTTGGCAGGCCTCATTCGCCAAAGCAGCGTCCTCCAGCTAGTACTTCAGTCCTGGTGGAAATAAAGAAAGGTTATAAACTAAGAAGGACACCCACCTACCAGGGAAGGCCCACCTATCTTAAAGGAGAAACAGTGGGACAGAGGTTTTTCCAAATATATTTTAGTTCACTTTAAGAAGAATTCATGAGGTTCATATGAGAAAATTTCATAAATTTGTCTTCCCTGTCTACTGTGACCTGAACACTGTACCTCTCTGTCCTTCAGAAATCCTTGGAGACTTAACCCTGTCACCACTGGGAGTCTGGAGAACAGAAGAAGGGAGTGGGGTGGAAAGGGCTCCATCAGGGATGACGTATTGAAGAAAGGCCTTGAATCAGAGGCAGAATTGCAGGTGTCAGGCCAAAGGGCAGCCAGTGCAGTGGCGAGAGGTGGCAGACGGTGACACAATGAGGAAGGGGTACCTGAGTGGTCTTCTTGTAGCACAGGTTTATGTGGAAGAAATATGGCGTCTAACACTGGAAGGGGAGATTGGACCTCACTGTGAGAGGGCTTAAATACCAAGCCAAGTCACTTTTTCTTACTTAGGTAGCCACTGGTGAGTGCTGGGCATTCTCTGGACATATAATGCCAAAGCATGATGAGTAAGGGGATATGCTTTAGGAAGAGCAATATGGAGACAGTGGAGAGTCTGGACAGTGGATGGATGGAGAGAAGGGATTCCTGTAGACCAGACCAGGAGCTCTTCCCTGAGTCTGCATGATTTTAGAAGGTCACAGTCACAGGGTATTTGGTGTTTTTTGGTGTTTTTGTTTTAATTTTAACTGGGGACTGAACCCAGGGGCACTATTGTACTGAGCCACATCTCCAACACTTTTTATTTTTAATTTTGAGACAGAGTCTCTCTGGGTTGCTTAGTACCTCACTAAGTTGCTAAGGCTGTCCTTGAACTTGTATCCTCCTGCCTCTCCTTCAAGTTACTGGAATTACCAGGTGTACAACTCCACATCCAGCACAGGGTGCTTTCTTTGACATGCAGAATCTCTCTTGATCCTCAGAATAACCCTGGAAGCTGGAAAGATATTTTGTTTCACAGATAATAAGCCTCAAAGCTCATTTCAGATCCTTGATTCCGGATAATGCTCTCTTCTCCATTCTGGGCTGCTTTGGGGCAGGTGAGAGGTGAACCCCTACAGTTAGGGCCTCCTAGCAGGGCTCAGCCTCAGGGATTCTGGAGCTCTTTCAAGGCTGCAGTACAGGTTCAAGGCTCTGAGCCCAGCCTCTATTTTCAGAAGTGTATTTCTTATACACTGGGTTTCAATATGATTTCCATTGGCAAAGGCTCTCTAGAGACAAACCCATAAGTCAAATCAAAAACAATTAAGAATTGCCAGTGACAGCAACCCTTACTTTAAAAGTTTTGAGGCTGTGTGCTTGGAAAATAGCAGCAATAAACACCATAATAAAAATGGCATGGGACCGGTCTGGGAAGGCAGATAAAATAAGTTTGATGTGGGACAAAGATAAAAGTATTGCTTAAACATCCTGTAAGACTTGGGGGATGATTAAAACCTAATTTCACTCACAAAGAATTGAAAACTTTACAAAACTTCTTAGCAACTAACGCTGAGCAGTAAAACTGAAATGAGTAACTCAATCAATAAATACTTGCAGGGGAGGACTGTGAACTGGAGGAGTCAAGAGAATTCTTTCTGGAAAGCTAAGACTTGAACGGGGGACATCAATGCCATTTGGATGGTTGCTGAAGGATTTCAGTCAGTTGGTAGAGAGAGTTAAGCATTTAAAAAACTTGCCAGTTCTGGGCTACATCAATTTGATACATGGTCTTTAACTCGGGCTGGGTTTGTGGCTCAATGGTAGAGCGCTTGCCTAGCATGTGGGAGGTACTGGGTTCGATCCTCAGCACCACATAAAAATAAATAAAATAAAGATATTGTATTCATCTACAACTAAAAAAAAATACATATTTTTAAAAAGGTCTAATTTTTCAGATTTGTTAGGATCAATTCATTTTGTGCCATTAGCAGAGAAAAATGTAGAGGGAAATGGTTTCAAACCCAGAGAAGCACGATAGACCCAAGAGAAATCAGATAATGAAAGTCAGAGTTGAGATGTGCTGACAGCAGCCGGCCCACACCCAGGAGCCCACCACTCCCTCTTCCTCCATGTCAAGTGGTGAGGCCAACTCTAGGCCAACCAGATGGACGGATGCAGCTCATCTTCTTGAATGTTCTCACAATGGCACTGAAAAGACCAGAGAGAAGTTGACCTCATCCAGGCAGAGGCAGCAAGGAGAGCAGCAGCAGGTGTCACAGGAGAAAGGTCACACCAAAGCAGAGGTGAAAGAAGACACAACCATTTCCTGTCTACCCTCACTGCCAGGTAGTGAGGTGAAATGGCTTCATCTTTAGGCTCTCTCTACCGAACCTGAGCATATCAAATATCCTCTCATAGGAAAACACTTAAAAGGTCCTGGAGAAAAAGAAAAAATAGCAGAAATACATATAAGCTTTCCAAACACAAAACTCCGCTGCCTGACAGCACACCCGCTCAGAATTTTGCCTGAACAAAGAACCCTAAAACATTCCTTTTCCATTGTTCTGGAAGATTATAAAAGTTTTCTAAATGTAATTTTTATCACCTTTTTTTCTTTTTTTCCCCCACCATTTATGAACATATGTGTTTTTTATGATATTCACAACATACTTGTGTCACAAGATTCAAATTTAATTTCCTGCAATTACTGCACAATATGCATGGCAAAAAATGATATAAAAATGACAGAAAATAATGAACAGTGACTCCATTTCTGCTAAGTTACCTTTTGGAAATAAAACTCAAGCATAACCCAGCTGAGGTTTTTGATTGGCTGTCTCCAATCCATGTTGTTTCAAGGCATTGGTAATAATCGTTAGAAATTTTCAAATGTTCTGATAGTAGCGGGATTTAGTTTATTGGGAAATTATCATCCTGCACACCAGAGATTTAAGACGGGTTGTAACTTCCTTCATTCTCCTTGGGAAATATGTGTGGTTAGCTGGCGGTTTATCAGCAATGTTCTGCACCTTCCAATTTAGAGTCAAAAGTACTTGGGTTAACTCATTCGTGTCATTATGTACTACATTTCTTACAGGTAGCAATCACAAACTTGTAAACAAAGCTTATTGATGACAGGAACAGAAGAAACATTCTTCCTACCACTAGTTTTTCCATGGAGGTACTAAGAGTACACAGATGAAGAATCTCGGGTCTGCAGTGTGCAGAGCTGGATTTCAAGTCCCTCTCAGCTACTTGGTAACTATAAGCCAGACTCTTAAACATGTCATGCCTTAGTGTCCCCATCATGAAAATGGACATGTGTAAAGTTTCTACCTTATAGTTATTGGAGACTCAGTGAAGCAAGGCAGAGAATGTTTCTCTTGGGATGATGGTGATGGTAATAAGGCTGTTTGTGCCCAGGGTCTTCTCCAATGCAGAAACCCATTGCTGCAGTACCTTGAAGCACACGTTGGAGGATAGCAAGTTCTGATGCCTGAGTGACACTTCCCACCTGCGTTTATTTGCTTAGTTCTAATTCGGGCATCCCAAAAGGGGACAGAACATGTTTTGTCTTACTAGGTGTTAATTTTCATGAAATGTCATTCCTGAATTGGCTTAAATTCTCCCAAATGTGTGTGAGTGGGAGAAAATTCTCAAGTAAATAGGATAAGGAAGGAAATCAGGAAGGAGGGAAGAAGGAGAAAAAGAAAGTAGAAAGAATTTCAAAGGTGATTGAACTTTAAAGATACTCTTCTTTCAAAAAAAATTAAAAAGAATACAAAGAAAAAGATGAACTGACATTCTCTCCTGTGAAGAAAGCTACACCATTATCTACCATGTTTGTAATTTGATGGGCCTAAGTTCTGCCAAGGTGCCTGGGTTCAATTTCTGGTACCAAAACATACACACATACATACATACACGCACACACAAAGTCTTTTTCTAAATGTAAATAAGTCTTCCTGTTCCAGCTCTTTGCTTTCTTGAGCAAACTCACTGACAATAAAAACTCATGATATTGAGATACAGAATGGTAGTATAACAGAGGGTGTTGAGGACTAAGACCCTTCCTGTCACCTTCATCCTCTGGTTGCCTGCTGTTTCTTTAGATTCCACTCATTACCCTTATAATACTAGGCTTCAGGCTCTTGGACAGGAGTTGCTTGGAATGCAGCAGTCTAGGGTAAGTTAAAATGACCCACGGTGACTCTCCAAAAGAATTTAGGGTGGAAAAAGAACATTGAAAGGAGCTAGGTTCTCTGAAAGTCGATGAATGAGAAAAGCAAATTTGAAGATCATTTCTGTATATTATTGACTGGCAAGAGCCCCATGTTAAGAATGAGTGTGACCTTGTATTCATGCTCAGTGGGAACAAGTACCAGTCAAATGGTTATGGACCCAAGTATAAGAGTCACGTGTTTACGTCATGCTGGCCTTTGGGGCCCACCTGGAATTGTGAAAACAATCCAAGGTACAGGGGCATTGTTAATGAGGAGATGAGGGGAATGGGGACTTAGAATCCTGTTGTTTACAGAAAGCTCCCTCCTATAGCTGAATCATGGGAATCCGTTAGTGTCACATCTCTTCTTTGCGAAGACCCACTGTAACAATTTAGCTACCTGTAGTTTAAAAGACTGATTGATTAAAAGATTGATTGAGTTCAACCTCCCCATAGCCACCACCCCACCACATCTGCTCCGTTTATGAACTTGAAGTAAAAATCATCTTATGAGAATTTTTTTGAAAGTTGCTTGGCATGAAAACCCAAGTCTTCTTGCTCAATAGGAACTTTGGATACATGTTGATCATCCAGATACTTTTCATGGTTGTAATTTCACAGGCTTCATATTGGTTACTGAAACATTTTAAGTTAAAAAAAAATGGCATAATAATTTTCAAGTCTTTGTGATTGAACATGCATATGTCTTGCCTAGAATGGAGTTTTCAAGTCTGAGCAAGAATCTGATGGCTTGGAAACAGCAGTTTTCCACCAAAAGCCATCTTGAAATCACGCTCTGCACAGAGAGGCTTCACCATGAACAGAAGTCTCTCATCACCAGAATTCCCGCTTCAGTTAACAACACTGAAATAATCCGTCAATGTCCGCTTTAGTCCAGGGTCTTTCCCTGGGCATGTGTTCCCAACCTCATTCCCCTCAATGAATTAGGGATCCACGTATGGGAAACATGCATGGCTCGGTTGTAATGTACATGTAAACATTTACAGAACTGATTTATTATGACCTACATTTTCTTTGGAATTAATACCAAATGTAAAAATAAAAATGCTTTAAAATTGTTCCACAACAGTGGCTCATTGAAAACAGTACTGGCGATGTGGACTGTGCTGTGATACTGGCTCACAACTGCCTAGGAGGGGAGGCTTAGGATGCCAAGACTCTTTTCCTTAGGTTGTGTGAATGCAAGAAGCGTGTCCCGATCTTGCTCTGTGCTCTTCAGAACACATTTACTTGATTGTTTTCAGTTCTGGTTTCTGAGACGTAATATTGTACAGTGAACAGTTTGAACAGAATTGCCTAGCCAGGAGAGTTGTAATGAAGAGGGACCTTTGGAAGACATCTTCTAAGAGTCAAAAGATGTTGATAGGATTGTTTTAAGAGCCTAAGTCATCTTCGTGTAGTTATCAGAATAATCTGGGGAATACGGGAAATCTGCTCTGTCTTGTTCCTGAGAGAGGAAAGGAATCGGGTGCCGATATCAGAAAAGCAAATTTTGTCAAAATGTGAAATAGATACTTTTACAGATCAGAGATTTGGATTTCCCATTGTGGGATGGTGCCAGCCAAGGATCTCTGTGCTTTGGCTGCTATATGAAGGGGCTTCCCTTTCCTGGGAAGAAGAGGAAACTAACTTCAAAGAAGTCTCAAGTATTCTAATTTCTTTCTATTACTCAGTTTGTTTCCATATAGTCTTAAGAATATGCACATATGTATGTATAATATCTGATAACAGTAAATAAGTAAATCCATTTAGAAATTGTGTCAAATTTTTCTATATAAGTTACTCTATAAATATATTTAGGTAACTCATTATTTAGAGAAAACAGAACTTAAATCCTCTGTTAAGAATCCTTTTTCAGTGCAGGTAATTACTTCTAAAATGGAACGTTTTTAATTCCTTGAACTGGTTTTTCTTACATAGAGAACATCTGTATATCTCAGCAGCACAGGATGTCCCACAAGTCATTAAATTGGAGAAATTCTGATTCTTTTGGTGTTGTGAATAAAACTTTGAGGCTCCACCCTTCTCCTCCCCTCATTGAATAAACGCTTCATGAGAATGTTTCACGCTGGAAATATTAACACCTAATTAATGAAATTCAGTGCCATGGGGGAGCTACAACATTAACTTCTTGTGCCCTGCATAAAGTTAAAGTCTCTTGACTACAGCTCCTTCTCATGTCTGGCACTGACTAGCTAAGGAATCCACTACGCCTACCTGAACCTCAATTTTCAGGTCTGTGATTGGTAGTGACAGTACCACAAGCCCTTGCCTGAGACAGTCAAGTATACCACCAAATATAAAATAAGTAATTCATATTGCGGTGGAACAGCTGCATCTATTCTTCCTGATTGGCCAAGTCAGAAAGACTTGAAGACAGAGAAATCTTCAAAGAACCTTAGTCCAATTTTAGACAGCATCACAATAGCCCAAGTACTAACTAGCTGTGTACTTTGGGGCAGCCTTTTACCCCCGAGTCTCTCTAAAAGGATTAAGAATCAAAGAAATACCAAATCTGAAGCAATGAATGGCAAGAATGCTTTCTAAAGTTCTCATCAAGAGTAAATGTATAGGGCAAACTTTATTGGGTTCCCTCTCACCCTGCAAGAGTTCTGTCTCTTTTCTTCTCACTTGAATAAATCCTACTGCTTTCAAAAAAAGAAGAGTAAATGTTTAACAATGTACACTAAGGTAGGAGCTCATATTTAGAGGACTTAACATAAAAATAGAGGAAACTACATAAAACCCTTTCATCATTTTTGAAATTTTATGTTCAGGGTACAAAGTCTACAGTTCTGATAGAGGCAGAATCAATATTTCATATGATCTTGACATCATTTTAAAAATTTTCTTTTGCTAAAAGGTTTATATGGTCTCAATGATGCAGACTTATTTTAATCTGACTGCTGTCTAGGAAGATTTTCTGGTGAGTGCCAGGATACCATACTCTCATACAAGTAATATTTACCCCATCAGACCAATGCCCAATGGTCTATGGAGTGTCAACAACCTAGCATGTACAATTATGTTCTCCAAACAAATATTTTATATTTTCAATAACCCAATATCCAGGGCCTTCCTCTGTTAATATTTTTCTCTACTTCTCTCTTTCCTTCTCAAGATGAAAAGAACTAGTCTGGTCAGCATTAGAAACATGGCTTTGATCTTTGCCCTGTGGCCTCAGTTCCCCTTTGGGGCCTCCATTCTCTGTTCATAAACAAGGACGACTCCCCATAGACCAGGGACTGGCAATGTATGCCCCGCAGGAAACCCAGTCTGTTGCTAGCCTTATATAATGTGAAAATTTCTTCTATATTTAAGCCATTGATAACAGATTTTTTAAAAAAAGATATATTGCAGCATGTCAAAATTGTAATAAATTATATTTTCAATGCCATATATAAGGTTTCACTGATCCCCAGCCACACGCATTCATTCATGTATTGCCTACAGCTGCTTTTGTGCTAAAACAGCGGAGTTAAATAACTGTAACAGAGATCATGGGGCCAGAAAAGTCCCCCCAAAAATTACTGTTTGGTCCTTCTTAGAAAAAGTTTCTGACTCCTGCACAATTACTAAGGGTCTTGCTACCAAGGTTCTTTCCAACTTGGATAGTTCACCATTTTTTCCAATTTTAACTCCTTTTCATTCCCTGCTCTTTAGACTACTATAATCAAGGGGAAAGAACCTAAAATAAGTGAAATGGCATGACCCTGTGATACAGGAAAACCAGGGATGAAATCCGGGCCTCCCTTTCTGGTCCTCCACAGCACTCACTGTTTTTCTTAACTCTTCTGGATTGTCTTGTCCGAAACTCTGCCCCTCCTGTTGACCTTCCTCGCCTGAGCTCCCTAAGTCCCCTCTCCTAGGCTTCCCTACTGCACTGCAATGTTAATAGACCCTGACACTTATGTGAACATGTCACACTAAGAAAGAAAATGCTACTTTACCTTACAAGTAGAAGAAGCAAAAGTTCCAATAGGATGGTGGTAGAATTTAAACCCTCATCTTAGCGTTCCTGGTCTGCCTTGTCAAAATCCCTTCAAGGAATTCAAGAGATTATTGTTTTATGGAGCATTTGCTGTGAAATGGACATGCAGTCTCGAACCTGGAAAGCTGTAATTTGAGGTGTTAACACGGCCGCTGTCAGACAACCCTCCTCTCATCTTCCATCATCTTTGATTCTTTTGCTCTTAGGTTTGCTTCATCCAAGTGAGGTTGCTTAAAAAAAAATAGCCATTTTTTCCCTTGTAGGATGTATATTCAAAATAAACTCTTGCCTGGAATCATTTATATTCTGTTACACATAAAATATATGTAAGATGTTCACATTTGTAGCCTTTGCCCTCTGAATATAAGATTTCAAAATTTCTCACAAGGTTTTAGGTAAAATCCTCTAGATATGAACTCCTAATAAGAGTGTGCTAAATGTCTATTCTTGACAACAGCTGTGGAGAGCCATGCAGTCAGACCAGTGTGGGGGTCTCTCCTAAGGTCACCTTCTGCCACAGCAACCCAAGTTCTTGGCTGGTGTAGTGGATGGGGGGGCAGGTCACAAGTTTAATTCTCAATGAAACTCCATTTGGCAACTTTCTTGGTTAATGAGAGAGAGAGAGAGAGAGAAAGAGACAGAGAGAGAATACATGCAATCTCCTAAAGGCCATAAGAGGAAACTTGTAATAAGAATTTCACAAGTTACTGACAAATTCAACAAATGTTTATTTGTGCCTTCTGGGCTCGGGATCCTCTGCCAGATACTGTGGAATACAGGAAATAGTACATAGTGTGTTTCCTACCCTTCAGGAAAGCAGAACAATTCAGACAAAGAAAGAAGATTGCGGGGCTCCCAGGGGCCCAGGGAGTGAGTGCCTTCGGGAGTCCAGAGGTCTTGTTTTCTGGGTTGAACCCAGAAACCCTCTTGGAGAAGTTAGCAGAGCATATGATCTGAGTCTGGAAGTTTGGGAGGATTTCACTGGGAAAAACAAAAGGCATACTTTTTCCCTGAATAGACACAAGGCCTAAACAGAGGCCAAATAAAATGTGTTTTTGAAAACTCCTTTAATAGAATTCCACCACCACCACCTCCTCCCCCAGCATTTTTTTTTTTAAAAAAAAAAAAAGGAAAAGGACCAAAGTGTAGTTTTGAAGTCGGGATTTTTCTACATTGCTGTTTCTCACTTCATATCTTTAAAGTTCAAGTGCCCTTTGAAGACACTGCTCTGAAGTTTTCACAAACTAATCTGAGGATATTTGTACCTAATTTATCCAGAGATGACAGGCCCTTGCCCTGCACACATGCTCTGCATATTCTGGATTGCCAAAGCCCTTCTGATGATTACTTTTATTGATTTTATGATGGTGATAAAAAGAAAGTACGCTTCATTTGCAAGATCTTGTTTTTTTTTAAGCATTATTTATACCTAGGCTCTCTGGTTACATGTTCCTAAATAATAAAAACAAATGGATCTGTCTACGTTCGTGGCATCACATGGGAGAACCAGAAGAGCTTTTATCTGTCATAACGCATGCTAGGGCCAGAGGATTAGAGGGAAAACCCCTTTGAAAACCAGAGTCCTTGTTAGCGCCTCTTCAAGGACCAACAATAGAGACCCAGTTGATCACAGCGTCAATTGTCCATAATCTCTGTCTGCTAGGGTGGCCTTGTGCGACTCTGCTAACCAAACTGAAACTAATTCAAAGCCATCTCCAGTTACACAATGCTTCGTTTCTCTTTCGGGCTTGGGGAGTCAGGGGCAATGCAGCCTTGATGATAGGCTGTCACGGGCCTGCCCAGCTCCAAGGGTGTTTCTGGATTCACTCACATGAAGGTGCGCTGTGCCCTGGGCAGCTTGATGCAACGTGTCTAACTACAAGAACAACCAAAAAGAGGCCCTTGAAGTTTTTCAAAGCAATGAAAAATGAAGACAGAGTTATGCATCAAGCTTAAATGCATGTACCAGCCAAATTCTTCACATTGGGTGCCCGCAGCGACCTCATTCTTTAACAACGCACAGGTCAAGGAGTAATGGGAATTTGCTGAACCTAGGAGTAGGCACTGTTTTTTCCTGAACAGCATTGCATTATTTTTATTGTGAAGGGTTATAAACCAGGCAGGAGATGAGGGGGCTTTCAGGGTTCTTCTTTAGTGGGGCAAAGTTTAGCTGAAAATTCTTTGTTAAGGTCTGTAAACAAGTCAGGATGGCACCTGGCATTTTGCCAGAGGGAGTGGTTTGTGGAGTAAAGCCAGCGAGCCATTAAGTGTGGAGATTCCTTATTGGTTGACTGCTGTGTCTAGTTTATGTTAATTAAGATAAGCTGTGTGGAATGTATGTATACCCCTCCTGTCCTACAATAAACGGCTCCCACTCCTGCTGTATCAATGTACACAAGTTGCTCGTCACCCCCCAGTTATTTTGCTGCAGCCGGACTGCGGCAGATGGTGACCCGTACGGAGAGCCCGGGGACACTCGGGGGTAAGTTGATGAGAAAAAGCTGCCCGTCCATAGATAGGACGGGAGCAAATCTGCTTGTCCCTAGATAGGGCGAGAGGAAAAATGGCCATTTTGAGAAAATGGAGAAGATTGATACAGTATGTTTGTGTCTTGTTTTGTCTCAGTGTATTGTATTGTCTTTGTGATGAAAATATGGAAGGGGGGGTATTAGGTAAATTGATAAGGGAAGGAGGCACCCCAGTGGAACCAAGAATGGTTAGGGCATGTGTTGATGGAAGCCCAGGAACTCCAGTCAGAAAGAAGAAAGTTCAGAGGAGGAAGGATTATCAGGAAAAAAGTTGCAGCAAAAGGCTATTACTGAATACTTTTCGTTACCGGAGTGGCTGCCATATGCGAGAGCCGGTCATGGCGCAGCAAGGACTTTACAAGCGGCGGCAGCGGGCTCTTCCCCGCCCCCCACCTGGGGAACGGGACGCCACTGCCAAGAGCCCAAATCCAAACCTGACCCGGAGGCACAGTCTCGCAGGCTCTTGCTCCCTGTGCCCAGTGGCAGTTTGAGTCCAGAACACTCCCGGGACTCTCCCAGGGGCCATCTGGGGCTGCCCGGGACACTGTAGGCAGAAGACGGCCTGCGTCCCTGAAGTTTCATCATTTCCAAGGCCAGTAAACTACAGTGGTTCTCCCACACCTGGAACCTAATGAATAATCAGCACCATTAAGCCTTATTTCAAATGTAAAAAACCTTGAGATAATGTACTAAATTGTTCAAAAGGTTGTTTTCTTAGTGCCTGCTGGAATACTACAGGATTTTCTTTTAACATCATTGCCTTCGTCCCAAGTGCTGGTGAGGACGAGGGTGGAAGAATTTCCAGTGTTGCTGAGAACCAGACAAGATTTCGGATCAAGCTAGCTGCCTGCAGAACTTACCTGGACTGTGATTTAAGCTAGCTGCCTGCAGAACTTACCTGGACTATGATTTACCTGGACTGTGAGTTAATATATTGAGACAGTGCTTTACCTGGACTGAGAGAACAAACTGTAATCTACAACAAATTGTAACTTGGCATCTTTGCTAACGGTGTCATTGCTGGTATAATTTTTCCAAGGGCTTCTTGCATGGAGCCATCAATTGGCATGGTATTGTGGCATTTTGTATCCTCCCCTTCTGCTTGTAGCAGATTATTTATGGTGTTTGTGTAAAAATCACTATAGTCGTTATTTAAATTAAACAAAAGGGGGAAATGTTAAGGTCTGTAAACAAGTCAGGATGGTGCCTGGCATTTTGCCAGAGGGAGTGGTTTGTGAAGTAAAGCCAGCGAGCCATTAAGTGTGGAGATTCCTTATTAGTTGACTGCCGTATCTAGTTTATGTTAATTAAGATAAGCTGTGTGGAATGTATGTATACCCCTCCTGTCCTACAATAAACGGCTCCCACTCCTGCTGTATCAATGTACACAAGTTGCTCGTCACCCCCCAGTTATTTTGCTGCAGCTGGGCGGCAATTCTTCAGTCACCACTGCAAGAAAATTTGAGCAACACAAAGCCGTCTCACCTAGCCCACGCTCAAGGTTTATCCACCCCCTCTCTTGGTGCATGGAAAAGTCCTCTCTACTTGGAGCACTGTTCAACCCATGGGGGTATTATTTGACAATCTACTCTGTGGCTGGTAAAGGCTACTAGAAATGTCATAGAAGAAGGTCATGCCACAGATCACCCATCTCTTTGGGGGCTAGCTGTTCTTTCAAATCTCCAGGATGGAAATTTTAAAACTTCAATTCTCACAGGCCTCCAAAACCCATCGCCAACCTCTTTGCCTCCAAAGAGTTTGTACAAATACAAACTTCTGTGTACCTTTCTGCCACCAATGTATACAGTTCCTGCATCTGTACGTGTGATAATCCTCGGATGTCCCCAAGTACCCCATAGTCACCTACTTCTTAACCTCTTCATTCTGTATTATTGTTGTCTCTTCACATATCCAGGTTCCTCACAGCACTGTCAATGTCTTGGGGACATGAACAATGTTACCTTCACACAGTGTCCCCAGTATCGAGCATCTCTGGTACAGAGAGGTAGTTGATGAATATGCTCAATGGATTTGTGATTCCTGAGTATACGGCACAGTTTTAATCACCTCTGTTCTTGGCCTGCACCAGCTACTAGGCAAAATTCCATAATATATTAGACAAAAAATTTTATTTAACATCTCACGTAGAGGTGGAAAGGAGATCTACATAGAACACCACCCAGAAAAAAAAATTCTTAGACCTATTTAGACATTTCTGTACCTCCCACCATGGTTGGTTTTCTTCACCTATTTCTTCTCTCTTTCCACCCTCCTTCCCCATGGTCTCTCCTTTCCTCCTCCTTTCTCCCTGCAATTCAGCTCCTCCCCCTGCTTGTACCTCCCCTTGAAGCAAGCTAGCAAACTAGTCAAATTAGGGTCATCTCTTTTTTTCCTGAGCATACTTGAGCATGGCAGGGTGGGGTGGGGGTAAGGAGAAAGCATTGAGAGGGCTCTGAGGTGACCACAGATAATGAATTAGTTAATGACCCACAGTGTGCTAAGAGCTAATTTGTGAATACATGATTCATCTCTTCAAGCTACCTCAGCTTTTTTCCCCCTTAGAACAAACGTTCTATTTCTAGTCCTTTCTGCCTCTCTGTTGTAAATTTTCCTGATTCTCAACGAATGTCTTGAGAAATTTGTCAGTAATTCCCCTATTTAAACCACTCCAACAATTTTAATGTCTTAGAGTAACAACTTTTAAGCTCAGGGCCTAGTCTCTTACCAAAAGTCTTTTAGTGAAAATAAGATATCCTTCTGCAGAGACCCCCCCCAACACTAGGAACTCCTAGTGGAATTTCCAGCCATGGTAACGTACCAGCATGACAAAACAACCTATTTCATAAAGTCACTATGAGCACAAAATGATGAGATACTGCAGTTTCTAGAACATAATAAAATGGCTAATAAATATTAGTTTTATCAATGTTAATATTATTTAAAGATCCCATCGATTAGTGCTAATCATTGCAATCTTGATGAATTATCTAAAGCATTTTGGCAAATGTTATAAGTGCTACGGAAAGGATTTTTACTAATTATTAGAATATTACACTAGTAATTTGATGTATAGCCATTTTAATATAATGACTAATGCTGCTTCATTCTGAGGCATCTTGCCTTAGACTTTCTAAACACGCTTGATTATGAAAGACTTCAAGCTTTATTTTCTAACAAGAAATTCAGTTGTCATTTTTCTATGCTAAATAGCAAAATCACATGGCTTCCTTTTTTCTTTCCTCTTTTTATGCCATTTTATTCTGAGCTCAAAAGCAAGAATGAAAATTTTAGAAGGAACTGATGCATCAATAGCCAATCATGCTGGCTATTGACATGACTAGTTTCTTTTCAGAAAACTTGGGAAAGAAAATTAGGAAGAACATTGAAGAAATGGAGAATTAATTTCAAGGACAAGATGTTTTGCAGTTAAACCTACAAAGTCAAGGAGGCCTGGCCTTCACTGAGACTGCCTGCATCCACAGCAAAAATGACAGTCCTAAAGACGAGGATGGAGTTTCACTTTGTGACACTACATTATAGCAAAGAAACCAAGGACATATGGGAGATGTCTCCTTGAAATCCAATATCCTGAGTCTGAATCTTTTGTAGCTTAAGTTCAGGGGAGTACAATCCTAGATTTCCCAGTTCTAGCTAAGAAAGGCTTCAAAATCCTATAAACAAGTGTTCTAAGGCTTCTGGGAAACCAAATGGCTTTTACCAAACAACATTTGATGAATTAAGTGCAAATAACTCTGAAACATGTGGCTTAAATTTCCTTTATAGTGCACATGGGTTTAAAAGTTAAAAGAGAAAAAATTTGCTTTGTGAAAGTCATTTTGAGTTTTGTTAAACCCAATAAAAGGAGACAGAATTGTGTTTCCTACCATAAATTTATCAACGTACTAAGCACTCCAATAATAATCACTTATTGTTCAAATTCTACAGTACTCTTTGGGGTACAGCTGAGAATGAAATTCTGTACTAGGTGACTGCATAATGCAATACTGAATAGAGTATCAAAACTGACCACAGGAAGATGAGTTTCTCTCAAGCGTGTATCAAGGGATTGCAATAAAGAACAGCAATGGTAAAATTTCAGGACAGGTTCTGAGCCATCTGTGGATTCTCTTCTCTCTTCTTTAACCTTGCAAATATGAAATGTTATAGATAGAAATACAAAATATACAGAGTTTCTGGGCTTCAGTTCTAGCCTCTCTACTTACGAGCTTGTATTCTTGGCAAAACAGGTAGCCATCTCTGAATCACAAATAAATACTATGGACATTATAGGGTTGTTGTGAGGATACTAAATGAGATACTATGGTAAAGATATTCAGTGAGAACTTTCTCCTCTGGGTATCTTTTTCACTCATACCCCATATAAAGTTGCTGTATGAATTTGACAATTCCAATGACCTTCTTTTCAATCTCTGGCTTTTTATCCCTTCCTGAGGTAGAAGATCAGAATAGTCCATTATATCTTGATTATAGATGGATTTTGTAGAAGATTCGCAATTTTGTTTCCGAGGATGATCAGCACCTTGTAGATTTTCTTGTTTGGAAACTCAGGTGGCTGTAGATTTCCATGTTGTATTCTCTTTTGCAACTTGAGGCTGCTCCTTATTCTAGTTTATTGAATATTACATTTTAAATGAAGTATATTGAGATCTGAATATGCTATGATCTAAGAATGCTCTGTAAGGTTTCTTTGAGGGGAGTTTTTGCTGCATGTGACAATAATTTGAAACAAACATTGAAGAAACTTTGACTTTATCGATCTGCCTTCTGAGAACACAGGTTGTTCCCCACAGCCTTCTGCCTTGGGGGCTTCCCCCCACATCTACAGACATTCTTTCAGGCTTTATCAATTTTTATTAAAATCTTCCTGCCTTGCTTTTCATTCATAATTTCTTTTTCTTTTCCTTCTTTCTTTCTTTTTTTTTTTTTTTTTTTAGTTTTTCGGCAGATACAACATCTTTGTTTGTATGTGGTGCTGAGGATCGAACCCGGCCCGCACGCGTGCCAGGCGAGTGTGCTACCACTTGAACCACATCCCCAGCCCTCATTCATAATTTCTAATATGATTGATCAGACATTATTCACACAGATTTTTTTTAAAAGATTCCATGTGATATGAATTTTAAGATTGCAACATATTATCTCTTTCCATTTCAAGATTCCCAGGGCAGGTTATATAAAGGCTGTGTAAAGGCCTACAAAGAAAGCAAGCGGGTGAGCCAGGATTAATCAGTGTACTCAAAGCATTTTGATTGTTCTCCCCTCACTTCTCTTTAATATTTAATTCAGAAGAACTGTTGGAAAGACTCGTGTCAATAAGTTTATGCTCCCACAGTGCATTGCACTGTGTCTGACACTCGATAAACACATGTGGAGTTGCAAGCATTTCTGGAGCTCACTAAAGATATGGAAAAAATTGGAAGTGGAGGACTTGAACCTTGCTTTATGGGTGCTAAGCAGCAAACAGTAGAAATCAACTTAGCCAAATTTAAGTTAAGAAAAATTTCAAGTATAGAAGGCTTGTTTCCCTCCTAATGGCTTATGTTGAAATCCTCTCTGGGCGGTAGTTAAGTCATGAATATGGGGCTCTCCTGAATGGGATTTGTGGCCTTAGACAGGGACTCCAGATCCCTCTGACTTTGTTATGTGAAGGTGCAGAAATAAGGACACAGCCTGCCACCCAGAGGGGACCCTACCAGTACCCAACCCTCCTGGTACCCTGCTGTCTGACTTTCAGCCTCCAGAACTACAAAGGAATAAATCTCTACAGTTTAAGCCTCAACAGCGTGAGCCAGGCAGCCTGTGACCAGCTTCTAGCATCTTCACAGAACGGAGTAAACTGAAAAGATGGGCAGGTGTCGCTGGGAATGTGCAGCTCTCGCAGGTCCACTGTCCGCTGGAGACAGGGGTTTCCCCTAACACCCAAACCCAAGGGAACGTTTGGCCGTTCCTTCCCTTAATATCTGAACATTTGGATTGGCACTCATTAAAGACTTCAGTTTTCTTTAAAAAGTTTAATTTCTAATTATTTTTAAAAATATGTAAATAAAGGTATAGCAGAAACTGGTTAGCTTTAATTTAGGTCTGGCATTTACATGATGCTCAAGAAAGTGCAAATCCAAGGTGGACAACTCATTTCAGTTTTGGTGAAAAGCATCATTTAAATGTCAGAAAACTGCATATGTAACATTTGCAGTAATTAAGGAACTTTAATTTAATAATAAATCTCTCCCATCTTTCTGTATTTACACTCTTTCCTGTATCCTGGTCTGGCACTTTCCTTTGTGAACCAACTACTACTAATTGCTTCTTTTTTAAAGTGCAAATATCTTTCCATTTTTCTTACAGGGCAAGTAGTATGTTTAGCATTTAATGGGTAATTACGTTTTCCATGAATTACTTCCTTTGGGGGGCTTCTCTCAAGGGAGCAAAGCATTTTGTTTACATGTTGCCACGGAAGGCATCCATCTCTCTCTAATTCTGCAGGAGGTTTTTCCCCTGGTACACACTGGACAGGGCTCCACTCCCTTTTGTGCTCCAGCCCAGAGGAGATCGTCCTCTGAAAGCTACACGTAACCTTAGCTCCACGTGCAGATCCTGCAGCTCCCACAGGAACACACTGTAAACTATAATTGAAGGCAAATTGCCAATATCTAGAATGAGGTGACAACACTCTGGATTTTACAGGTATTGAAAGGATAACAAGAAAATATTGTGATCGTCTTTATGCCAATAAATCCAACAATTCCAAAGAAATAGGCAAATTCTTTACAGAGCACAGGTATGGAGTGCCCCCCTCCTGCCCCCTATTCATATGCTAAAACCCTACCCCCAAAGTGTTAGTGTTAGGAAATAGAGGCTTTGAGAGGTAGTTAGGATTAGGTAAGGTCTTCAAGGTGGAGTCCTTACAAATAAGATTGACGGATGCCCTAATAAGGGTCGTAAGACAACCTGCTTCTCTCTCTGTTCTCTGCCATTAATGATACAGCAAGAAGTCAATAGTCTACAAGCCAAAAAAAGGGCCCCACCAGAGCCCAATCGTGTTCTCAGGCTTCCACACTCTAGCACTGGGAGAAATAATTTCCTGATATTTGTAAACCACCCAGTTTACTGTGTTTTGTGAGAGCAGTCCAAACCAAAGAAGATGAGGCTGAGCCACTAAAGCTTACTCAAGAGAAAAGAGATGACCTGCAAAGTCCTGTAGCTATTAAAGATATCAGATTTGTATTTGAACACACTTCTAAAAAGAAATTCCGTGCCAAGATTCCTTTATTTATGAACATTTGGTAAACATTTAAGGGAGGAAAAAATACCAATGTTACACAAACTTTTTTTTCAGAAAATTAAAGATGATGAACTTCTTCCCAACTCTACCTACAAGACTAGCATTATCCTAGTTCCAAAACTGAAAACATTACAAAGAAAGTTTCCAAAAATATCTCTCATGGACACGCATTAAAAAAAAAAAAAAACAACTCTTTTGAACCATTAGCAAATCAAATCAAACATTATGTAAAAGAAGTTATACACCATGGCTAAGTGGATTTTATTGGCTTAACATTCAAAAATGAGTCAGAGAAAAACCATAGAATCATCTCAACAAATACAGAAAAGCAGTGGGTAAAAATTGATTTCTATTATTCATTAAAACTCTTAGCAAACTCGCGATAGTAGTAAACTTCCTCAACCTATTAAAGGATGTCTACACAAAAAAAATGACTAACAACATCCTTAATGTTGAATGTCTGAATGCTTTCCCCGTAGGTGAGGAATATGACAACGATGTCCTCTGCCGTCAATACTATTCAAAGTGATAATAGAGGTCTTAGTTAGTGAAATAAGGCAAGAAAAAGAAATAAGAGGAACCCAGATTGCAAAGAAAGCAGTAAGACTGAGAATTTATTCATTGGAAATATGATCATCTTTGCAGAGAATCTTGTAGAATCCACAAGAAAACTGATAAATTAATATATGAGTTTAGCAAGAATACAGACTATAGGAGATAACATCAATTGCATTTCTATATATTATCAATGAAAAACCCAGAAACTGAAGCTTTAAAAATAGCATTTATGATGTCATCAAAACAAACAAACAAACAAACAAACCCTGAGCTGGGCATAGCAACACACACCTGTGATCCTAGCAACTGGGGAGGCTGAGGTGGGAGGATCAAGAGTTCAGTTTCTCAACAAGGCACTTAGCAACTCAACAACAACCTGTCTTAATGAAATAACAACCTGTTTTAATAAAATAAAAAATAAAATACAAAAAAGGGCTGGGGATGTGGCCCAGTGGTTAAGTGCCCTTGGGTTCAATCCCTGGTACCAAAAACACAAAAACAAAACCTGAAATACTTAAGGGATAATCAAATGAATGATTTGTAAGACTCGGTATGTTAAAAATACAAATCATTTTGAGAGAAACAAAAGAAAACCTAAATGAATAGAGTAATATTGCCATGGGACTGAAGACTTGGTATTGTTAAGATTTCAGTTCTTCATCAGGTGATCTATACACTCAAGGTTATCAAAATCAAAATCATAGCAGGCTTTTTAAAGAAGTTGGAAAGCTGATTCTGCAATCCAAATGAAAATAAAAAATGCCTAGAAATGCCAAAACAATTTTCAAAAGAATAAAGTCAGAGGACTTAATTTCAAGGGTCATAATGAAGCTACTGTTTTCAAGACAAGTAGAAGTGGCATAAATATGCATAAGTGAATCAATAGGACAAGTAAAGAATTTCATGTATAAAAACATTTCAGTGGAAAAAAGTTTTTCAGTGAACAGCACTGTAAAAATTTAATGTGCAAATGAATCAGATATAAAAATGAACTCTCAATGGATCATATCAAAATATCAAAAAATATCAAACTGTTAGAGGAAATATTAATAAATCTAAATAATATCAAGAAATATTAATCATATCAAGAAATATCAACAAATATTAAACAACTTAGAAGAAAATATAGGAGAAATCTTTGTGGCTTTAGGTTGTACATAGCTTTCTTAAACATACCCCCAAAATACTACACATCAACAAAAAAAAAATCATAAATTAGACTTCATCAAAATTAGAAACAGGGTCTGGTGGTGTAGTTCACTGGTAAGTCACTTGCTTAGCATGTGCAAGGGTCTGAGACCTATCCTCAACACTGCAAAAAAAAATTGTTTTAATAAAAAATAAAAACACTCTTTGAATGACATTGTAAAGAGAATGAAAATAAAATCTGCATCCTTGGGGAAAATATTTGCAAATCTCATACCTGATACTGGACATTTACCCAGAATCTATCTAAATTTAACAAGAAGAAAGCAAGAAAATCAATTAAAAATGTAAAACCAACATTTAGGAAGTTAAATCTAGAAGTTGGAATAAGGGAAGGCTAGATGAGATAGAGAATAGAGGCTGAGAAACAATTATTATGAACTTTTGAGACTTTTTATAAATTGTTATTTCATCTGTAAATTCCAATTTGTGTCCCTAAATGATTGGACTCTCTTAATAAAATGTAATGATCACATTTTAGGGGCAATTGCAATTGATGATACAAGCATCATTGTTGGAATATATTATACATCCACCCTATGGTAGATATTGGTGATCTCTTTTTATTTCTCTCAAAATGATTTGTAATTTTAACCTACCAGGTAGCATTAATAAATTTTCTTCAAAAAACAAGGAAACTGAAACTTAAGAACACCAAATAATGTGTTCCAGATCACGCAGCTCAAAATGCTGCAGGCTGAGATTCCAACAGAGGTATGTCTTGATTGCCCTACTCTATCCAGTCTTCTGGTAATTGGAGAAATAAAGTTCATGAAGACTGTTCCTTAAGTTCCATGCAGTAATAATTAGGCTACTGATAATTAATTAGGCTCTGGTAACTAATGCACTATGACAAGAGAATGTTACAAGTTTAAATAAGATAGACATTCATTCTCTCCATCAGAGCAGTGACGGGACAGAGGTCTAGGACAAGGAATGATAGTGGTACCCCATGAAGCCACCCAAGCACCTAGACTGGTTTTCTCCTGTCACTTTGCCATCCAGCCTGATCTCTCCATCTGCGTGATTAGAGCTCGCTCATTAGCACTTCTTCTAGGCTCATAGCAAGAGGAAGGAGAGAGCAAGCAGATGCCTTTTATAGTTTCAATACAAAAGTTATGAAGATCTCTTAATACTCACATCTCATTCTAGTTAAATGAACACCTCTGGCTGGAAAGAGGCTAATAATTGACTCTTCCACCTGGATACCAATAGAATTCTATTTCTAAAAGGAAGAAATTATGATTTGGGAGAGCCAGCTAGTGTTTTGCTAACAATGGTCTCTTTAATTGTGTATTTTTGACATATTAGGCCTGGCTGCTTCTGTGGTGTGACATTGGCAGGTTGTGACATGAGCTCTAATGTACTTTGGCCAGCCCAGGTGGTAATTCCATAAAACACATACTCTAGGAAATTTTAGGTAATAGTTATAATTATTTGTATGTAGCTTAAATTGTATATAGCCAGTTCTTCTATTTGAAGAAGGAATTGAGTATAAGGGGGTGGTCTTGCACCCTTTCTCATCTAGAGAAAGATACCAAGATTAAAAGTCAGGTTTCATTGGTTTAACTAACAATTTATCGACGGGTTAAAAGAAATCCAAGAGAATATATATCCTGAAAGATGAAGAAATGTCTTGCCTTAAGCTTATGCTAACTGTTAATACAACAATAATTCACAATTATTTCTGAATCATCATTTTCTCCTATTAGAATTTTGGGTAAAGTCAAACACCAGGGGCTAGAGGAAAGCCAAGATGTTCCCAGACCTAGCCTAAACGGCAGTCTCTCAAAAGCTGAAATAGCTTTCTTGTCTCAAGGCCAAGGAGCTTCACCACATGACATGGTGCAAAACCATTTACTTCCTAAACATGAGGGGAATGTCTGGGACAAAGAGGAAACCCTCAGTTCTGAAAGATAGGAAACCCTAAATTTCCTCCAGGATAGACATAGGAGTAGTTCAACCACAGGATGGGAAAGTCTAACTTACCATGTCAGAATAATTAAATCAGGCTCCGAGATGCTTCAGGAACATAATGTACAGTAAATAAGTACAAGATGGCCACACACTAATCTCCTGGTACTAATTTTATAGTGTAGAAGATGACTTATAGGAGTTGGGCAATAATTTCAAAAGAGAAGTTCTAAAAAAGGACTTGGCTTCTAGAAGTGGTTTTAGGATTTCTATGGAGCCAGGGTAAGGCTCAAAACTCGACTGTTGGAAAGTCTTGCAGAGAAGGACGAAGGGATAAGATGTGTCATGGAGTGTAAGAGGGATGCTTTGAATTTATTATCGGAGTTTATTCATTCCATCTTTGCTTTCTGGTCAAGTAAAACTTATCTAAGTTATCAGCAACATGTTTTAGAAATTTTAGTGAGACATTCATCTTCCAGCATAGTTTTATTATATATGATGTTACTGGCATATCTGCGTAAATTTAAAATGACTGGAGTAGTGAGCTTAAGATCATGGGAGCCTATTTCCTGCTATTGTTCTGAAGGACAGGCTAGGTGTCCCAGCTATTTTTTTCCTATATTAATAGCATTCATCTACTTTTATGTATGAAGTAAAACATCATTCTAGATCACAAGTCACAAACTAATGATTGACAGGCAAATTCACACACTTCTGTTTTGATGGCCAGTGTGGTGTTTACCTTGTGAAATTTGAATTGGCTATTTCAGTGGAAATTTGTCATGATTTGTAGCCAATCATTTCCTTTGAACATCCTAAAGTCCTTATCTCCATAAGATGGAAGACAGATCCTCTTTCTCCCAGGCTACCTTGAAGCAAGAATGTGGGCTACTCCATTCACTTCCACTGGTGTGAAACCTCAGAACAAAACCAGGCACTGCAGGGAATCCTCTGTGATTCTGGTGACCACAGCAGCAGCAGAAGTTCCAGCAGGGTAGCCAGCATCGAGGTGTGAGACTCAGGGCCCATGCCCATTAGTAGCCATGGAAGGGTCTTCATTTGGTTGTCCCTGCAGTACATTTTGGACTCTGTTGTTGTCAACATAATCTCTATGACCAGTTTTCTGGTATTTGGGAATCTGTGTCCATCTATATTTTTTAATAAGTTCCTTTTTCTTAAATTGGCTAGAGAGGCTTCTGTTATTTGCACCTAAGCAGTCCAACTGGTAAATTTTTCAGCTTTTAAAAATTGAAATAATTTGACAAAACCCTTGAATTTTTGGTTTCTTTTGGAATGTCAAATCTGCCAATCTGACTTCTGTACCCAACAGAATCACCCATCCTAGACACGTGGCATGCACTTCAAAAATATTTGGCATTTTAATTTTTGTGTTATTGATTATGATATACTACATGAGATGCAGGTTTACATTCATTTTTCTCTACAGTAATACAAAATGATCTCATTATAAAAAAATGTATTCCCTATCAGTATTTTATATTGTTTAACCTCCTGAAAGTTCTATGCAGAACTCGTCATTTCCTGTTGTCATAAAGCCTTCTTAGATAATATGTTTATGACTCCTAATACTTTGATCAACTCAAAATATAGTATTTTATTCATTTTTTTAAATTAATGTATGTATTTATATTCTGGACAAAAAATAACCATTAAGTATTGTAGGTTGTTTGGGGAAAAAAAATTATCAGGGATAAAACATCACCACAAGGATTATTCGCATTTCCACAGTAGCCAATGAACATGGAAATGTACTATAATCCATCCATGTACCCATTCACCCAGCAACACATATTCGCCATGTATAGTGCTTACAATAAAGTTCTTACAATGACCCCAATGTTTCTGACTTATTTGTCCCTTCCTGCCTACCCTGAGCGCCATTTTAAAGGAGTAGTAAAAATTAAATAAATAGTAAAAGGAAGAAGGAAATAGCAAAAAGAGAAAGAAAATAACAGGAGAGGGTAGAATTAAGATCATAAGCAAAATGTGACATCAGGAGGTCACTTTAATCTTCTGATAAGGATTAACTGGGTGGTAACTATAGGCAGGTAGGGTGTGACTGGAGGAGGTGGGTCACTGGGAACATGAACATGAACATGAACACTGGGTTCATATTTTGTCCCTGGTGAGCGAAGCTCTGCTCCCTGATTGCCCTGTCTTGAGCTGCTTTTCTCCTCCACACTCTTCCTCCACAATGTTCTTCCTTAACTCAGTCCCAGAGCAATGGAGGTGGCCACCTGTGGACGGAGACCTCTGAAACCATAAGCACCAAATAAACGATTCCTCTTCTATGTTATTCTTGCCAGGTCGTTCGGTCAAAGTGGCAAAAAAGCTGACTGAAACACCCCCTAACCCTGTCTCCCTACACATACCCATGCATGTCACTCTCCACAATACCGAAATTCTGCCCACGACTTCAGCAACAATGAAAGTAAATGGTTAAAACGTAGCTAAGGGGCTTCTGGTTAAATGTAGCCTAACAAACATGTGCATTTGGTCTCAATCCTTCCCATGATTCCATCAAAATAAAGGAGTCATATGACACAAACCTTTAAAGACAAATTGAACAGGAGATTTGACAAGGAATAAGAAAGTGTCAACAAATGTTAGAAGATAGAAAGCAGACACAACAGTGAAAATAGACTCAAGACAGAGAAAACTACAGTATAAGCACAGGAAGGTGATAGCACACAAAATAAGTTTATTTGTCAGGCTGACATAAATATAAACAGGCATAACATTTAAAACAGATAAACATTTTATTTAGCATAAAATGGTGGAAGAGAAATGAGGCCAGGACTACAAATGGGGGGGGGGGAGTTGGCTGAGAATTTGTACATATAGCAAATCTACTCCACAGCCCTGGCAGTCGATGACCCTTTTGAATTTTCCAATGCAAATATCCTCTGAAAATATAAATAGAAAGTTGAACACAAGGAATTAGGAGTCAGGTGTCATTAGATGCTCAGGAACAGCACTGCAAAGCTAGAAGACAGAAGGGCAATTCAAAATTCAAAGGAAAAATAGTTTCTATACCCAGCCAAACTATCAATCCAACATGAGGCCCAAATAAATATATTTTCAAATACATAAAGTGTCAAATAGTGTTATATTTGACAGTTTTGAAAGGTTATTGCAGATGTAAACCCACAAAATTATAGAATCCATTTAGAAGTAAATATAGCATCCAGACTCAGAGAATCAAAGGGAAAAGGGAAATTGTTTTCTTCCATATGTGAAAGCTTGAGGGGGGTGGGAATAAAAAAGGGAGATCTCACAAAAAAATAGAAGGGAGACAAATATAATAGAGGGAATGGAGAAGGAGGAAGAAGGGGAGGGCATGAGAAGTACTGGAGAATAAAATCTACCCAGTTGTGCTATGTCCACCTGTCAGCACACCACAATAAATCTTATTGTAGACATTGTAAATGTATAGATATGAGTGCATATCTACATACATACATACATACATACAAATATATTTACAATTATAATTCACTAGCTAAAGCAATAATAATAATAAAGAAGGGCGGTCAGTAGAATAGAGCAATGGATCAGGAGGAGGGAAGGGGGCAGGGAATAGGAAAGTACTGGGGAATGAGATTGACCAGGTTGCCCTCTGCATGTAGGAATAGGACATATGAATCCTACAAGTATGTATACTCATAATGTACCAATAAAAGGATTTTAAGGAAGTGAACATGACATCCAAAAACAGTAAAGTGAGATTGTAGGATAATACATGTGGCCCAAACATAAAAAAGAACTAAACACAGATCAGAATAGCAAAGTGGTTGCATAAAGTAAAGAGATTACCAGGGGGAAATGGAATTGCTGTGTTTAGGAAATCTGAATTAAAACACAGAAACCACCAAAAAAACCCACCAGTATGTTGTTGAAAAAGATGGTTTTTTTGAAACAAAATTTGAAAATGAAGGACCACTAAAAATTGTTTCACACAAGTCAAAAGAAAGTTGCTCTTTCTATATTGAATCAGACAAAATATAAAGATGGCCAAAACATTAGAACATGAGCCCTCCTGAAAATTAAAAGTGTGGTTTACTGATAAGCTATATCAAGCACATTTTTCTTCACTTGAAACATTGGCCCAAAGAATTAAAGCAAAAACTGACAGAATTGTAAGTAGAAAATGATATGTTAATAATCAGATCGGGCTATTTGAACAAACTCTCTCAGATAGTATTCAATGAGAACCAAAATTAGTAAGAATGTAGAAAGTACTAGTAATAAATAACAAGCTGAGAGAAGCCATGGATTTTTGTTTTCTTGTATACTAATCTAGCCCCCACTGCCTAGAAGACTACCTGACAAATAATAGATAGCAAACCTCTCATAAAGATAGAAACCTGTGCTCAACAAACAGACAATATCCATTTTTAAGTACATGGAACACATTTATAAAAATGGACCATGTTCCAGGCCACAGGGGAAAAACTTTTAGTTTTAATTACCAAGAATGGAGTCTGCATTTTATGATAATGCCTGACATTTATTTAGTTTGTAGTCATCATCTCATTTCTTTGCAGAGAATTTAAATAAACTCCTTAGTAATTTTTTAAGGAATTTTGTATTTCTAGAGTGAAATATTGACTTAACAGAGAGGAAATGTGTTGAAGTTCACAGTTAACAGTCCTGCTCTGTCAGTAACTAGAATTGTGACTAGACCCAAAGCAAGCAAGCCACTTACACTGTTAGACAGTGCCCTTCTTCGTAAAATTTGGGGCTTGGTCTATTTCTACTTACAGTCTAGCTCTAAACTTGTCACTTGTTAATGCAAAATCCCTGTCTGTTCTTTCTTCTCCAAATTTACTAACAGGAGAAGGTAGTGTGGCATATTTTTAAATAATTAAAAGCAACTTGACCCCATCTAATATAGTTAAAGACAGTGTGAGAAATTCTCTTGTTGGGCATAAAGGAAAGTTGCTGGTTATAGAATGAAGTACAAGTAAAATATACACTAGGGTAAGGAGCTCTCAACCCAAGGAGATGCAAGTCTGGATGGAATGCAGATTTACAGAAGGCACATTCTGAAATGGCACTCTTAATCACTAGGGACAGTCTCTTAGGGTCAGCATTTTGTCCAGAAATGAAATAATAATCCTACCTTGATGGGGAGTGATCTTGGCACTCTCTTATGCTTCCTACCCAAGTTTAAAGCCTTACTATCTATTCAAACTGTCACAGTACTCCAATTATCTCTGGTACAAAATGTCCCACAGTTCAGCACTGTAAGACACTGTGTGGCTTATAAATGACTGAGTTTTGCCCTGACTGATAACATTCTCCCAAAGTCAAACACACTCTGCTTTTGTCTCTCCGCTTTTCTCAATATAGCTGCACTTTATTTCAATACTTCTCTTGTAATTGAGCAATTCCATAAAATCAAATAAAATGATTTATAATGGAATGATTACTCCAGGGTAACATTTCAAGTGAAATTAAGATTGAAATCTAATTTAAAAGCTTTAATGTAAATGGGTCATTAGAGGAGACTCTCCAGGGAATTTGCAATTAAACTAAAGTGACAAGGGTTTTGTCGGGGTGATAGACCTAAAGGTGTTACAATACTGATACATGCTCATTTCAGATGCAGCTAGCCTTATCACAACCACTCAACAAGATCCGAGTGGCTGGGTGAGAGCTGTGAAGTCTAGTGACATCATCCTACCCATTGCAAGAATTTCTCACTGAAGAAAAAAAATTTTTTTTTTCTGATTCATGGAAAGGCTTTAGTGAATTCAGTATATTTAATGGACATTAATTAATCTAGTTAACTGTTGTTAACCATCTCCATACCATTTCATTAACAGACTCTTACTTTTCTCAACTCTAACTATTCGCTTAATCACTAAGGTTTTATTGACACTATCTTTAATACACACTCTGGTTCTCTCTAGCATTTTTGAATCCTGCATATCTTTATTTTCAAGGATTTCCTTTTTGACTGTCTGGCTCTTAGAAAATCATTTATTGTCTTTCTAAGTTCCTTTTATTTTTGTTCTTAGATCTTGTAGTGATAATTGGATAGGTCCCAGTTTTCCAAAAAGAAAGTATGTTGAATTCTATTTTGGGCCCACGCAGAGCTTGGAATACTACATGGCACGTAGGGGGGAAATTAATATTTGATTTTATTAACAATAATAATTATATTAATAGTTAACTTTTATTGATCATTTGAAATGAGAAAGGCATTACCTTAAGCCCTTGGTGTAAATTATTTCATTTAATATTACAATCATTTAGAGAGTGAAAATATTATCTCTACTTTGAAGATCTATAAACATGAATGTTTCAGCAACTTGTCCAAAGTCTCAGAGGAAATAAATGGAAGAGCTGAGACTTAAAATCAGGACTGCAAATCTCCAAATCCAAGGTCTCACCTACTATGCTACATAGTTGAAGGCTGACGTGGGTGTGCCCAACAGGAAAACCACATTAGGATGGTCCCTTCCAAATATGTATATCTATACATCTGATTGATTTTGTACATTGCCAGATTTAATTGGTCACAGATCATCTTCAAAGCTGGACTCATTCAAAAATAATAAAAATAAAATTCCTGAGCCATCTAACAGATGTTTCCAAATGTTTAGACTCAGTTTTATGAAGGTTTTATAAAAATCAATTCCAATTCATGCACTTTATTTCTGTGGATGACAGAAGCTTTGAAGAGCTCTATTTAGAGAGGTGACTGAAGTTTTGCTCATTGCTTTTGAAAGTCTCCAGTTGTCTATATATGACAGCTTTTGCAGAAGCAGCAACACAAATGGCTCACCAACCACTCTTTTGTGTTGGGTGTCACATGTGAGGTAAGGGCTTTGGACTGGAGAAGCATCCAGATCATCATCTCTGTAGTACAATAGCAGACAATCAAGATTGCATAAACCACGTAAAAGAAAGGAATTTAGACAAGAAAAACAAACTAATATATATATATATTTTTTGCCCCTTTTTACAAGCAATCATTTCTTGAATGATAAAATTTCCATGAAAATAATTGTCACATTCATTGTAATGGTGTCATATTTAGTGACCTGCATTTATTTGATGGAGCTGTGGAGATGAAGGGAGATAAGGTGAACTGATAGTTTCCAGGGAGAAGACCCAAAGCTAATAGACAATCAAAGCATCAAGCACCTCAGTCTCCATAAAATATCTGAGCTCATTCATACAGGACTTCACAAGGAAAAGCAGATATTGAAGTGTCTCTGAGGGCAGTCAGGTATCTGCATGCCCTCTCAAGAATGAACATGCATTGGTACTGGTTGTCATAGATATGATAAAAGTGCTGTCTGGATATGAGTAGTTACTGTTTGATTCCACCTGAAGCTTATTTTTAGAGAAGTTTTTTGTTGTTGTTGTTTTGTTTTGTTTTTTTTAACATTCAAAACACAAAGGAAACTTCCAGGGGAGATTACATTTACAAACATGTTCTCCAAGTCAGGTACGATCTGGGGTCAGCCTAGAACCTCTTCACTTTCTTCCTCACCATACACCCACTCAACTAATCCACTCTAGACATGCTGATTTGTGGCCCCCTTTTTAAAAAATTTTTTTGTGGCCCCTTTGACACAACAAAGTTGCTTCTGCCTTCCTGCCTAGCTTTTCATTTAAGTTGAGGTTTCTGCTTAAGTTATCACCTCCAGAGAACCTTCCCTGACCATATTCTCTCCCTCTCTACCCCCCTGTGTTCTCTCTCTCTCTCTCTCTCTCTCTCACACACACACACACACACACACACACACACACACGCACACACACAAAATAGTTGGACGTATATAGAGAACTATTTTTCCTAAAGTCAATTGTAAATGGCAATGAAGATGGAACAACTGTAACAGGTTAAAGAGTAGACAGTGTGCACTGTGTTCTCCTCCATTAGATCAGGGGACCAGAAAGGATGTTAGCAGAGAAACTGGTGAAATCCATATACGGTCTGTCATTTATTTTATACTATTGTACCAATGTTAATGTTTTGGTTTTTGACAAATGTACCAACCATGGATGAAAGTATACAGGAACTCTTTGTACTATCTTTCCAACTTTCTTGCAAATCTAAAATTATCCCAAAATAAAAAATGTTTAAAAAAAACAACACTAAATAACTTCTGAGGCTTTCTGTGTTGTGGAGCATGACAATTATCTCATTTTCCTGATGCCTTGGTTTTCTTTACTTTGCCTGGGTTTTGAACACACTGAAGTTCAGTTTTCAGTAGTAAGAGGGAGAGAGTTTGCAACCTTGATTCATTTGGCTGGAGGTATAACAGTAAGTTCTGTGAACAGCTAACGCTAACTCAAGGCACTAGGCTCAGGCCCTTTGTTCATTTCCAAGCTGCATAATCCAGTCCTCTCCTTGCTCCCGATGGCTGACTTCGACCAAGTGTTTTGACCCTTTCAGAGACTTAGTAGAAACTGTGGGTATCTCATTCCTAAAAACATTATTTTGGTCTGATTTTATGAATATAGGCACAATTTCATTTGAGATAAAAGGAAGTAAGATTTGGTACATATTCATAATTGTGGGCTAGGCACTTGAGGACACAAAAATGAATCAAACACAGACACTACCTCCAAAGAGCTTGCTAGACAGCCCCATGCATTGGTGGAGGGTTAGCCTGTATCAAAGAGAAAGCAGAAGTTAAAGAAGGGTGATGCATCCCAAATAACCTGATTTTAAATAAAAGAATTGAACTTCAGGCTCTGCCACTCATCCACTAAGGAACTTGAGCAAGTTGTTTAATCTATATTCTGTAGTTTGTTATTTGCAAAATAAGAATAACAATGGTACCTACACATGTGGATTTAATGAATTAATTTCTGTAAATCACCAAGAACAGTACCTGATATATGCTAAGGACTCAATAAACATTATTATTAAATAAACATATAAATAACAAATAATGTGGGGGGGGAGGTGGGGTTGTGGCTCAGCAGTAGAGTGCTTGCCTAGCACATGCAAGACGCTGGGTTAAATCCTCAGCACTACATAAAAATAAATAAAATAAAGGTATTGTGTCCAAGTACAACTAAAAAACACATAATAATAATAATGCTACCAGAGTGAAAATCAGTTTGAAAAAACTACCAGCTATCATACTATTCCTCAATAATTTATGGTAACTTACTTTTCGCCCTTAGAGTTCATGAAATTTACAATTAAGATAAGAATAGCATTTTGCCTACTGATTTGTGCAAAGTATAAGTCTAAAAGCAGTAAAAGTATACATTCTTTCCCAATACCACACAATATTCACTTTGCCCAAAAGATGTTTCTCAAAGTAGAGGGCAAAATAACAATTTTGTAGTTTGAGAAAAACATTTGCAACTAACTTGCTTATTAATAATGTCATATCTGAGATCTTAAATAGCCCAGGGTTCTTAAGAAGAGAACTTTTCAGGATTTCCTGCTCTGTTCCACTTTCCTATCAGGTAGCTAATGAAACGCACGACTTTATAGTGTCCACCAGTGCTACCACTCCTGTCTCCCATATCAGTGAAATGGAGGCACTAAGGGTCTGCAATAATCTCCAGGTACTGTAAGATGCTTTTGCCATCATAATTAGCAGGTTAATTCTGGTGGTGTTGAGGATAGAATGGGGTGAAGCCAATGATTTTATATGGAACAGAATTTCTCAGCTTCACAATATTATTTGAGAGGTAGTTTCTGTCTAGTATTCCTTCCCCTTGCATTATATTCTAACATCTAATCTCAAACATAACAGAACAGAAGAGAGAACAAATGGACAATTCTGAGCTAGGCTCAGATTTGACCCAAAGCAGGTCACGTCACCAGAAAATTATCATTCACACTCTAACTTCGTGATTCTAAAGAGACTTATACACTGCAGATAAAATTTCAAAGACAGAAGTAATAGCAGGTTTTATATTAAGGCATTGACCACTGACAATCTTTACAAAGCCATCAGCCTTTCTATTTCCTGCTCTTCGTATTTATTTTTAACACTCATGGACTGTCTTCTTAAAAAGTAGCAGAGAGAATGTGAACTATTTAGTTAGAAGAGCTGAGTTCAGATTCTTGGTGTGCTGTTCACCCCTTTGTGACTGGGTAAGTTACTCTTCATCTGTAAAACATGATTTCTTGTTTCAATGCCTGTAAGACCCTTCGGTGCTACCTGTGTTGAATAATCTCCATGATAATTCTGAAAGCAGCTCTGATAGATGAGGGAATTGAGGTTAAGTTTGGGAGCACCTTGTGCAAGGTCATGGTGATAGCTGGAGTCGAATTCAAACCCAGGTGTAGTCTGATTCCACAAGAAAATTAGCTATGCCTGTAAATCAGCACTTACAACATGCCAGGCACTGTCATAAGTACCTTAGATACATTAACTAATTTAAACTTCACAGCTATTCCAAGAGGCAAGTACTATTATTATCTATCATAAACTATAAAATCCACTATGGTGCTTCCTCTGTTGATACACTTCTCGATACATGGCATTTATATGTGTGCACATGACATTTATATGTGTACTTATGACATTTCCTAATTTCTCTGTGATGCACTGAAACACAAAATGCTCACGAAACTCATGCACTTCTTTCTCAACATTTGGGAAAACTGACCTCAACCGGGTTTTGAGTGGGTTTTTCCTTTTGCTCTGACCCTTTCTCTGGCCCCCTTGTGGCAAATAGAGCAGGACATAATTATCCTTAATTTGCAGCATTCTTTAGACCAATGTAAATAGGCTAAAATGCCAAATCTATTCATTAATTTAAAAACTCTTTATGATTTTCTACCACCTTTGTATCTGCTCCAAAGAAAAATATAACCACCAAGAAGAAACAAATTTAATCAGAAATCCATAACCAGGAGATTTATTGCAATCAAATTCTCAACCAAATTGAACCCTAGAGTTTTTAAACGTTCGATCAAACACCACTGTGCTGATGTGGGAGTTTATTTTTTCTTGGCATCATCAACTTCCTGTTTCTAAGAAAAAAGGATTAAAGTGTCCCATTAAAAAAAAAAAAAGGTTCCAAAAGCTACTTGGACATCAAAGGGACCTTACACAACAACATTTTGATGAGTTAAGTGTAAAGGAATCAAAAACACATGGATTAAATTTCCCATAAAACCCACATGTGTTTAAAAATCAAGGGAAAACGTGCTTGGCCAAATGCATTTGGGGTTTTGTCAAACCCCAAACATTTGAGGAATAGTGTGAGATGTTTAAGGAACCCAAAACACAGCTGGATCAGCCTATATCATTCTGAAAGCATATGCCAGTGGGAGATGATAAAGGAGATAAACCCACTAACAACAGGTTTCTGCTAAAAAACCACAACCCTGATTACAGATAAGAAAGGTGCCGTTTTCAAATATATACATTTTTAATTGCCTTTTAACTTAGAGGATTGAATTCATATAGCATAGTAGAGGTAATTTATTAAGGAGAGCTTCTATTTAAAAGAAAAAAGAAAAAAAGAATCATCATTTCAACCTTGAGGTGTTTGAGCTTAACCGGATGGATCTTTGCCACAGCTTCTCACCTTGATCAAGTTACCCCGTGTTTTGTATTATACTTGATTTAGCTTTGCTAGGCTAAGCACATTATTAATTGGTTTTACTTTTATTTACAATAGTTCTGCCTGAAATATATACTAGGGTGTATAATTGAATTTTGGGTTTACTGTAATTAAAAAAAGTCAAAAGAGCAATAAACATAAGCGTTTGTAAATAATTGTCTCTGAGAACTGGCATAAATCATCAAGATTAAATGATTTTATATCATATTTAAGTTCCTTAATTTTAATTTATGATTGCCACCGTATTTTCATTCATTGTGGACTAGAATTTCTTGTCAGTGCATTGTACATTTAGAGGTAACAGGCAGGGACTTCTGAACAATTCCTTTTTCTGGGGCCTACCTTATCAGACTGGAAGAATTGGTCCATGCCTTTCCTTTCTTATTTCTTCCCTAATGTATTCTATTTATTTTTTTTAAAAAATTAGCTGAGCAGTGAAGAGGGCAATTTGATCGTGGATAGAAGTAATTTTCCAAGTCTATCTTCCAATTTAAGAAGACTGTGATCCTTAGATGTCTAAGTAAACCATTGCTCCCTTTAGCTAAACTGCACTGTATATCATTTTGGTTTACTAATGGCCCCATCATGATTTCCAGGAAATAACAAAAGTCAATGAAACCATCACTGTTTCTCCTTACCCCTCAAACAACTGAACAGAAATATTACGAATTCTTCCTTTTCCTTTCCAATATAAACAAGGAGATCATTCTAGGAAAATAGAATATGATGAAAATATAAATTAAAAGAAAGTATTTGTCGATAATAAAAGCAGTACTGATATGAGATTTTTTTTTCAACTTTCAAATACTGTCAAGGAATTAACTGTTTTCTGTCTCTTGAATAGAAACTCTGTTTCCAGTGCGCCACAAGGTCTCAGCTCAAGAGTTAACTCTGTGCATTAATAAAATGTTAATAGCAACCAGAATGCCTTTTACTGGAGCTCACCATTTGCAAAGATCTGAGACATTACCTTGAAGGTTCACAACAACCCCAGGCAGGTAGATTATTATTGTTTAGTCTTGAAGTGATTGAGTCGTTTACCCTTGAGGACACACACAGCCAGATCTGTTTGGTCAAGAAGCCCACATTCATCCCTAGACCCTGTTGCCTCTTAGACATTTGAAATGAATAAAAGTGAACAATGACTGTCTCTTAGGAAGACCAAAGGAAGAAGAAGATTATTAGAATCCCATCTTAAGAACCTGGTGGGCTCTCATATCAATATAGTTTGTAGTTCTTGAAATCTCAGATCCTGTTCTGCTGTCCACCCTAATGGCTATTCTATGTCTCCCTGCCATACTTCCTGGACTCCAGACATGACTTGGATCCATTTGCCGTATTTATACTCTTTTTAAATTTCCCTTGCACATGCTCAGGGCATCACTTTGGAGAGCACTCAGTTGCTCGGGGAACTGATTCCATGACGCTTTCAAGGCTGTCACCTGTTTCTCATTATTTCCTCCCCGGGCTTAGCTAACACATGAGTGTTATACTTTGGAAATGAAAAGTCTGTGGCCAAGAAAACAAAATTGCATCCACTGTCATTGTATCTTCCTATTATATTCTCATCCCACCCATCAGTGTGAAGTGTCAGGGGTGGAGAAAAAATCCACTGAAGGACAAGATGTTTTTATTCAACACAGCCTTACAGGCCTTCCCATTAGTGCTTGGGGTTAGTGCCTAGGTCACTCTAGATTGACGGTGCATGGTAAAATAATTAGGAGGTGATCCTAATCTTAAGCAGGTCTTGTCCTGGGAGTGAGAACGGCAGAAAGCCCACAGCAGGCCAAGTTTCTGAACAACACCAAAGCCAGAATCACCACGTAAGAACAAATCAGCAAAGTGAAATCATGAAAGAGATCCAGCTTCTCAAAAAAAGAGACAAGAACACTGTGCTGACTTAAGCAGAATGAGTGTTGTGGATTAAATTAAAACTAGAGGAAAGAATCAAAGGAAAGATGGAAAAAACAGATATGTTCAAGTTACAAAAGACTGCGTGCATTTTAGCAAATATTTTTAAATGTCTAATATGAGTAATCACAGATACACGGAAAAATACAGACAGTAGATCATCTACAAAGGATGAGAAATATAAAGAAAACTTAGCATGTACAAGGCCCTGGCTTCCACTCTCAGTACCAAAAAAAAAAAAAGAAAGAAAAAGAAAAAAAAATAGAACAATATCTCCTCTCATTGAAAAAAAAATAAAACTAATTTTTTAAAATGATGCATTGTTTGGTCTGTTATATTCATATTTAAAAGGTGAATAGTGTACACTAATGATAAGGATCAGAAGAAATGGCTACTCTCAAACATTACCAATAGTGCTCTGAATTGTTATAAATCTTTTACAAAGAAATTTGGCAATACATATCAAAGTCCTCATGTATTTGTGCATCTTAGTCTCTCTAGAAATTGATTATGTATAATCACAACAGGTAGAAACAAACTCTAAATGTTATAAAATTGAAGAACAGTAGAGCCATTCAGGGAAATGATTTAAAAATTGATGATTATGAAAACTATCAAAAACTATGGTATGATATTGCCTGAAAATCATCAAGAAAAAACTTCTTTCATAACTGAAGATAAACAAAATTTTATATTGATAAAAAGACTGGAAATAAATGCATTGAAATAATAGCAGGGATTGTACTAGAATGGTGAGAATCTTGCTGATTTTATTTATTTATTCTTCATTTGCCATGCCTTTTAAAATGTGATTGCATTACTTTATAGTGTGCGTGTGCGCGTGTTGCGCCTGTGGCGCGCGCGCGTGTGTGTGTGTGTGTGTGTGTGTGTGTGTGTTGGAACAAAGGCAATATTTCAATGCATTTTAAATAATTCATTGAGAAAACAGACCAAACAAATGATGAAATAGACAGGAGTACATATACAGTGTATTCATATTTAAGAAAGGAATCTTAAAAGGCCCCATCATTTTTAGAGATGAATTTTCTTAAAATTGAAAATATAACAATATCAAAACATAAGAAAACCTTTGTAAAGAGGAATTCATGCCTAATAAATATCCTTCAAAAATAGGTTAAAATATACATAGTTATTGGGGGAAGGAATAAATATCTACTAGGTTAATAAGCTGGGTTCCTGAGACCAGAGGGCTCCACTAGGCTTCTTGAACTCTCTTCCAACTCCATAATTCTATGAGATGTGTTAAGTAATAAGTGAAAATAGAATAAGCAGAAATGGACCTTGATATTTGATTCCAGTCCATGAATTTATCAATTTAATCACTTATAAGGGAACATTCACTTTTAAAAATTCTTCTCGATATATTTTAGTCACCCCTCATTTACTTAATATTCCCACAGGTTACTGAAAATCAAGGCATCGGAAAGGAGGATGACCATAGAGTCACACTAGTAAATTTTAAAAATAGTCTCTTGTTATTAATTATAATATTTTCTACCCAGAGACATGGTATGGCTACAATGCCTAAGAGGGGACAAGGAAACAGTTCAGAGTAGTCATGATACCACATGATGGTATATTTTTTTCCTTTATAGTTTCTATCTTTAAGGGAGGTTATCACTTTTCATGAAATGAACTACTAAGATTTATTTCCTAGTTGGTATAGCCCAATTTGAATCCACATGCTTCATGTTCTATCACATATATGGCCTTGTTTTAGTCAGCTGTTTTGCTGCTGTGACTGAAGGACCCGACCAGCACAATTACAGAGGAGGAAGAGTTTATCTGAGGGCTCAAGGTTTCAGAGGTCTTAGTCCATAGGAGGCTAGCTCCATTCCCCAGGGCTCGAGATGAGGCTGAACATCAAAGAGGAGTGCGGAGCAAATGGAAGCAGCTTACATCATGGTGATCAAGAAGCAGAGAGAGATGCCCCTCACCAGATACAAATATACACCTACAACGCCATGCCCTAATTCCCACCTCCTCTAGCCACACCCTACCACTTCAGTTAATCCCATCAGGAATTAATTCACTAATTAGGCTAAGGCTGTGAGCCAATCATTTCTCCTCCAAACTTTCTTGCAATGTCTCACACATGAGCTTTGGGGGGAGACCATATCTAAGCCATAACAGGCCTTCATACATTTTGATTTTCCATTGGAGGGTTCAGTGCCATACTGTGTCACGTGGGATAGTTGTTCCTGAGGGATGGCAGGAACAGACAGGAACATCTCCCTCCATCACTTCTTCCCCCACCAAACCCCTTCCTCCTATACCTGGAGAGACCCACATCAGGACAACCTTTCCTCATCCGGAAATGAGGAGTGCATTTCCAATAGAGATGGAGAAGACAGGAGACTGATGGATTTCATGAAGAGCTTGCTCTCTGCAGAGCAGTTCACTGCCACAGCTCAAAGTCAGACTTGGATGCTGGCTGCTGTGATCTGAAGAGGCAACCGTCTAGTTGAGAAGACAAGAAGTCATCATAAAGGAAGAGAGGGTCAGTTTCTATAAAGAATAAAAAAGAACAAATGAGAAGGAAAGAAATATAGTACAATTTAGTCCTTAGTATAAACTGTGTCTCTGAAGTCTGTGATCCACAGTCTTTGTACAGGGAAAGTACTAAGAACTTCACCAAGAACCACAACACTCAAGAATGAAGTGGTCCTATGCACCTCGGGTTGTAAGCATTCATTCATGAAAGATATACCAATTTTTTAAAGAATGTTCATGAAAACCTCATCCTTTTATATTGCTAGTGGAGTTTTGTCAATTGCATTGGTAACATTTCATATGTATTTAAGAAGTTGCATTTTACCAAAATGACCCTAGTACTAGTGAAAATAATTTCTTTGGGGCCACTTATGGATCAGTTAAGAGGATAACAGAGACCTGAGGTTCAATACAGTAAAGTGCAAGGTACTTCTCAAATTTACAAGAGGACTCATTAAACTTTGTTTTCCAACCTTGCCTGTATTTTAAGTGATTTAGATGGTTGGATGGGAGAGACACTGCATGGAGACAGAAGAAAGACTGACTTACAGATTATTTCTTTATAGGATTATCTAATTATTTACATTCTTCCTCTAAAATTTCAAACCCTTCAGTAACTTGAATGTGCTCAGAGCGGGATAGAGACACAATGAAAGGAAATCGAGGTTTGGCTTGAAGAATGCCTGTAGAAACTGGCATTGTAGGCTGTTTTACTAAAATGTATGTAGTCCCCCTCACTTAAAATATCATGTGCTTCCCCAAGACGGTAAATATGTCATCTTTTCTTGTGAGCCTGCTGTTCATTGGTTTGGTGCATTAACAGAAAGGATAAGTCTACTTTATCCCAAGGACAAAGTCCCAAATCGATGAGACTTTGCAAATGAGCACTTACAGCAGTCTTTTAGATATATAATTATTGTCCCTGGAAATAGGAGCTGACAATTCCTCTTCATCCAGACTTACATAGCATCAATTGTCCCCGAACGACTCTCCTGGCCTGGAATTTACAGGTTTTGAAGCTAGTGATTTAATGTGCCACCTTTTTGTATTAAGTGAAAGCAATATTTTCAAACAAGCTATAAGGTGTTTTGATCCTCATTCTTCTGCAAAAGAATCCCAAGACAATAGAATTTAAAATAAAATATATTAAGATACTTCATTTTAATATAAATCTATATATTTTAATATAAATAAAATTTATGGTATATTAATATAATACAGGTATATTTTGGTCATGTAATCTAATATGTATACTTATTTAAATAAACACTGGAATTATGTATCTATGTGTAAACTGGTTACTTACCTTTCCACCATTACTATCCTAATTCAAAACATTTAATAGCAAATGGGGAGTTTTAGCCAAAGTAGGTTCTTTATTTAGTCAATATCAACCATTATTTTCTGAAATTCAAATGGCAGGAACTGTTACTTATTGGGAACACATTCTGTGTCAGAGAGTTCATCAATCTCAGTTGATCCTCATGATTTATCTATGTGATAAGTGTCATTATCCCTTTTGTACAGATGAGGAAACTTAGAAAATTTAAGTAACCCTCTAATTCATTTGACTAAGTGCAGAATCCAATATTGAAGCCCAAATTTATGTTATTTATTATATCACCACTGCACAATTGTCATTATATTACTTACCACATCATAGTTATGCAATGATTATATAATGTCTACCAGCTTATGAAATTCAATAGTCTTCTTACCATTAGAAAATTAGAGATCTTTGGGTACAAAGTTGGGATTTCTTAAGAGATCTGACATAGTCCTGCCACAGTGATAGGGGAAGAAAATCTAAACCATTGCAAAATTTCTCTACACATGAGAGGATACACTTAGGTTAAGGAAGGCATACATTTTTAAAGAAAAGTGACAAGACAGAGAGATATTGACAAGGCTGGAGAGATGAGACTTAGCTGTAGGGCAAGCTCTTAAACAGGAGGCAGAATTTAAGGGAATCAGGAGGAATTCACCTAAGGAAGGTGAGATGTCCTACCTTTGAAACATGAAAGATATAAAATAGCTGAAGTAAAAAAAAAAGAAAAGAAAAGAAAAGAAAAAAACTCTTGACTGTGAAGAGGAAGGAAAGGATGGGATCCTGATGGGAGAGGCCTATAATTGTTTAGCAAAGTAGAAGATAAGTCAGTTGTCTAGAGGGAAGGGTAGAATTTGAAAGATAAATAGGCAAAATCATTTGGCTCCATAAATTCTGGAATTGGGTATACTAGGTGAAAGGGATGATGAAGAAGAGCAGTTAGAACCCAACAACATTTTGGCAGCCAGGTTTGGCAGACCCCATTAATCTCTATAGTGAACCTTTCCAACCAGGCATAGTGACTGGCCCTCATCACATCCATGCACATCACTACCATGACAGTATGGTTGACTCTATCAGTTAACCTGTCTCTACCTAACACTCTTTGATGCTGAACAGTAGTTGTCACTTATGCCCATGTCCTTCATTTCCAGCATGTACAGTAGATACTCAATTAACAACTGGCTAATGAGTGTTGACTGACATGGTGGAAGGTTAGGGAAAAGAGATGTCAACCACAATGCCATCACACGGTGGTGGGTTGTAATGAGATTGGAGGTTCCTTGATTCTTAAAGTGTAACCTATAATTTGAGCATATCAAAGGCAAATTGTAGTACCTGTGATTACTATATTTTGTAGATGCCTTTCATGGATAGGACATAGGCTGAGATTTGCCAATGCAGGTGTTTTCTGGAACCAGATGCGGTGTTCAGGTAAGACAAACATATGTGCAGTTACTAGCAGGTTAAATAACAAGAGTAAGGAATAAGAAAAAAGATAGCAGAGTTTCTCAAGAGGAAAAGGGTAGGTTTAGTAGGCATTTAGAGAAAGGTACAATTATGACATATACCATGATAAGCATTGAACAATGCATTTAGGAAACATTAAAGGAAATGACTTGTTCAGTTTAAGATATTGAGAAGAAAATTATTCATGGAACAAGTTGTACAGAATTTCATTCTGATGCCTTCTTTTTAAAAACTGACATGAAAGTTGTGTTGTAAAGTGATTTATTGAAACCAAATTTTGCCATCACTGAATGTATGATGGGCACATCCTGCTGCTGAGAATCATCAGTGCCAGAGGACAGAGCACATGCTCCTGGTTGATTTTGGTACAGTTTGACAAGACTTGCTAAGCATCTGGAAAGTACTTTGTCTTTGGAATTTGGTTAGAAAAACAAGAACCTGAGACTGGGTTTTTACTGGTCCATGAACAAAAGAAATATGAGAAAATTCCTGCCTGCAGAAGACCTTGTCCTTGGTGCTAAAGTGGGCCTCTCTCTGTTATACATCATTGGCTTCTACTGCTTTGACCTTGACTTGACCTTGGCTTGGAGCAAGACTCCACTTCCTGGTGAATGCTGGTCCTAACTTATTCCCTACCTCCACCCATTTACTTCCCTCTCACTTTCCATTCCACCTTTCCTTCAGTCTTCCTGTTTGGATTTATATTCAGACCTAAAAAGATGGGTATCAGAGCAAATTAGCAGCACACAATCCAAAGACATTTGTTGGTGCTTCTCTGCTTAGACTGATACCCCTCATAGCATGGCAGCTCTGGGAGATGGGGAGAAGTGGGGTACTATTTCTTTCACCCTCTTTCTAAATCAGCTTTTAGGGGTTTGTGTTGTTGTTGTTTTGTTGTCTCATTATTACTTGCTCATGACTGTTTAGGGGGAAAAAAAGTGATCCAAATATTTTAGCTCACATTTTTTTGCAGAGACTGTCACCAACACATTCGACAACATTTCATTTCAATGATAACTTTGCCCCTTTCTCTAAATCGCTGATAATCATGAGCAGAGTTGGTGCTTTTTTCAAATGGTTGCAAATCTCCAACCCATGTGATAAAAGATGCTGACATTAATATTCTGGTGTGCAAGCTAATTCCTTCAGCCCAGCTGTGAGGCAGAGGCTCTGCGACCGAGGTGAGACCGACGCAATGTGCAGCGTGTGCAGGGTCCTCCGAAAGGCTGATCTGTTACTTGCACCTTGTGCAAATTGTGGCAGCTCAACTGTTTCCATGGGTGAGCGGAAGTGGCTGTTTTCTCTCTGCTGCATTCAATTTACAGGCTGCCGAGAAAGGTTCCGAGAGGGCCCAAGGTTTGGCCGTTAACTATTTATGTCCTATCGGTTTCTAGACTTCATCCATCCTCTAACCCTGTGGCATTAGCATGTGATGACTTGCTAACACAGCAGACATGGGTAAACATAATACCTTTTAGCTTCTGTTTCTACAGTGTGCTCGTTAAGCAAATCTCCATGTTGCTTCAGGCCCCGTTGAGCAGCCAATATTTTTAAAGAGCAACCCTACGTTAAGTTTCGGAGACCTCTTCCCACAGAGGAAAAGGACTTTTGTGCACCTTATTACTTTCAGGATGTAGCAGCAATGAATCCCATATAGCTGTTTCTTGGAATCCATAGGAGATTGGTTCCAGGGCTCCCAAGAATACCAAAATCTGCAGATGCCCCTTAAATGAAATGGCATAATATTTTCTTAGAATCTACATACATCCTTGTATATACTTTGAGTCATTTCTAGATTACTGATAACATCTCACAATTTCAATGTTATATAAACAGCTGTTATACCGTATTATTTAAGGAATACTGACAAGAAAAATGTCTGTATATGTTCAGGACAGGTGCAATTTTTAAAAATTATTTCCCATCTGAAGTAAGTTGAATCCACAAATGTGGAACCCATGGACGTGGAGAGCTGACTGCACATTCAGTGCCCTGCGTACTTACTTTCTGACATGTGATCTTGTCTTCCCATGTAGTTTTCAGGCCCTTGGGTTTTATAAGTCACATCCCCTTCCTTGAATCTTCCAACATTAGAGCTGGTTTACACAAAATACTGACTGCATGTGAAGAGCCAAGAGCAGTTTCCAACATAGAGTATATGTTTCAAAATGTTTATTGTTATTAAAATAAAGGGAAATTGAAAGATGCAATCTCCAATTGATTGCAAAAGTTGATCTGTATAATTTGGGCAGCACCTTGCTTTTCTACCCATTCTTGTTGGCCTGTTACAGATCAACACTAGAAATCCCAGGATTCTTTCCCAGTCCTGGCTCTATCCTAAATAAGACCCTTCACAAAAACAGGTCTTCCCATAAGTACTTCCAATGCCATCTTTGTGATCTCTACACCCAACAGCACCTTGAATGGCCACTGAATCCAACTCCACAAGTCCCTTCTGCTGAGTATCTGTGCCAGCAAGTTCCTTTGTCCATGTCACATGCAGAATGTCCTTCTAGTTCATTTGCAGGAATGTAGCTGAGACTGCTCATTTCTAAAGTCTTTCCTACAAAAATAAAAAACAAAACAAAAAAACAACCATTCCTTTAGTGTCTCCAGGGTGACCTATACACTCTTTTATTTTCTTGATTATATTTGTTAAGATATCTTGTCCCTCACAATACCTCCACCAATTGTAAGTCCTCAGAAAACAGAGCTTGACTTATTTATCTTTGTAGCTTGGTGCCTGAAATATAAGGTGTGATAAATAAATAATTTCTTTTTTTTTTTTAGAGAGAGAGAGAGAGAGAGAGAGAATTTTAATATTTATTTTTTAGTTCTCAGTGGACACAACATCTTTGTTTGTATGTGGTGCTGAGGATCGAACCCAGGCCGCACGCATGCCAGGTGAGCGCGCTACCGCTTGAGCCACATCCCCAGCCCCATAAATAAATAATTTTATGTAAAAGCATGAAGGTCCGCCCCTGGGTAGCTATCTCTAGAGCAAAGCTTCTCCTTTCACTACTCAGACACCATCCCTCCAAGCACCTACCCAGCCTCGTGGGTCAACCTGGCATCATGGCCATGGCCATGAACTCCCTTTCATTTTCTTATTTTTTAACTTTTTGGATCTGCTTTGCTAACTCCTGGTGGAGATCTATTATCTATAGCTGTATATCACCCAAACTCTTTCTTCATTCACAAGGGGGATAAGCTCCCAAGAGATATTAAGGGATAAAATAAAAGATAATTACTATCTTTAGAAAATTTTGTTCCATTGAACCCTTCACTCCAGGTACAACTGCAGCTCTCAGGAGAGGCAATGCATACCTCAAGGGCTTGGAGTCCTAGGAAACAGAGAATCTACGCAAACACACAGGGTGCAAGTCATAGCTTTTTAAAACCGTGAGCTGGCACATGGGCAAATGAAGAGAAAGGACACTAAAGGGACCATCTGGTCCACTAGCTCAGAGATGTCTCAGAAACAAGATCTCTCATCCCTATGCAAGACCTGTCCTATGAGCATCCAGTCAACAAGGAAACAGGCTGCATGGCAAGCCTGACCATCTCCTGGGCATACACGTGGTAATTATGTTCATTCCTTGATTAACTCAAGTCTTGATATGCCTTTTACAGGTGGAAAGCAGGAAATGACAGAGATGGGTTGTTACTGTTGTTTTGTTTTCTTTCTATTTTTCTCCTAATGGATCAAAGATACAGAATGGCTAAGAGAGAAACTGGAGCCATGTAGCCTAAGGTTGAGCCAGTCCTGGCTCAGTCTCCTTCTAGGTGAATGAACTTGTGTTTATTAGCAATAACCAAACCATATGGATGATAATGATGCCTTACCTTTTGGGCTTGTTAAGAGACTTAAACAAGATAATACCGATGATACTTTTAGAACAGTCAATGGCATGTAGTAGATACTCAGTAAATTTTATCTATTACCAATTATAACATTTAATTTGACTTCCACTTTCAAAAAGCTCAAATTTATTGGTATCTCCACTGAATATTTAAGATCACTCTCATTTATGAGTCTATGGTGTGAACAAGGGTTTTAGTCAGCTTTTTCACTATTGTGACTAAAAGACCCAACAAGAACAATTGGAGAGAAGGAAAAGTTTGTTTGGGGACTCAAAATTTCAGAGGTCTCAGTCCATAGACAGCTGGCTCCACTCCTCAGGTGAGGTAGAACATCATGGCACAGCAGTATGGCTTAGGGAAGCAGCTTGCATGATGGTCAAGAAGCAGAGAGACTAAGCTCAGCTCACCAAATATATACCCCAAAGGCGAACCCCCAGTGGCCTACCTTCTCCAGCCACACCCTACCCTCCTTTAATTACCATTCAGTTAATTCCATCAAGGTATTGATTCACTGATTGGGTTAAGACTCTCATGAACCAGTCATTTGTCCTCTAAACCTTCTTGCATTGGGTCACACGTGAGCTCTGGGGGGCCACCTAATATATAAACCATAATACAACAAGTGTCCCCCAATATCCTTGTGTGTTAAAGCCTTGGTCCCCAGGTTGCCACTGGAGAGAGATGGTGGAACCCTGGGGAGGTGGCCCTAGTAGGATGGCCTTAGGTCACATATGACCTTGAAGGGGGGGTGTGAGATCCTTTCTTCCTCTTTGTCCTGGCTTTAGATGTAAGCCTGTATGGGAGCACAGGCCAAGTGCTCCCACCGTGATATGCTGCCCTCACCAGAGGCCTAAACCAATGGCTGAGCCCAGATCGTGGCCTTGAATCCTCAGAACCATGAGTCACAATAAACCTCTTTACTTCATAAGTAGCCTGTCAGATGTTTTGTTGTATTGATGTGAAGTTGACAAGTACAATACTGCAAGGAAAATATTCTAATATGTTGCACTAACTTCTATACATCTACTGCATCCTACTTTGAACACAGAGAATGTTTACTTTATGCATCATATGCTTAGAGATATTAGGTAGAAAAAGACAGGTATCTGAGAGTAATGAAGAATGGCCATTCCTTATTATCTCTTAGGCTACAAATGAACTAATAAAAAGGGAAAAGTGGTAAAAATGAAAAAACAAGTGCTACTGTGAAAACAAGGACAAGGCACAATGAGTCAAGGGGGCCAAGCAGGGAACCAATCTGTCCTTGCCACTGCCCTGTTTATTCAGTGTTAATCCATTGAGCTGAGGGAGAATTTCCAGCGGGCTGGTCTTGGGTTCTTCTCCTTCCAGGACCCCATAATCTCCACTCCTCTGCCAAAACTTTTTAATCAAGTTTACTCCTGAGTCATCTTTTCATTTCTCATAGCTTAATAGCAGTGCATGAACACAACAGGCATGTCATGCATGAGTGCCTTATGGACTGATGGAGAGGTGGATGGAAGGAATGAAGCCATCAAGAATAAAGGCATATAAGAAAAAGGTCCACAACCAGAATTCAGATGTGAGAAGGACTCACATGTGTATGTCTACAAAGGGTCTGAGGACAAAAATTGTTCTTAGTTATGTAGGAGAGAAATAATTGCAGATATTCTACATAAATATGGTACCTGCAAGCATAAACATCTGAAAACCCATGTATACATCACCAAAAAGAGAGAGAGAGAGAGAGAGAGAGAGAGAGAGAGAGAGAGCACAAAAAAGTACCTAGCCTTTAGCACTTTAAAATCAGATCGGACCCAAAGATAGAATAATGTTTTTCAAGACAGGGATTTTCTGTTTTCATTCCCTTTAATCACCCAAAACTAGCCATAGTGTGACAAATTTTAGCATGAAATGGGTCTTTATTTTTTTTAAAAAAAACTTGAGCTACAGGGTATCAGGTCTTAACAGAAACAATAAAAGTTGCTGTGTAGTTTTTTATATTTTGGAAATATCTTGAGTCAAAGAATCTTTAATTCAGTAGCCCAAACCTAGAAAAATTTATAAAATTGTGTTGAATTTTATTATTACCGACATCGTTATGGAGCATGTAAATACTGTTCCTTCACTGGTAATAATTCAGAACACTGTAGTATTTCCAACAGCACTAAGACTTCTGTTGTTTTATATGCCAATTCCTTTGAGTTCCAAAAAATTAGCATAATCAAGTCTAAATCACTCCATTAACCAAAAGTGAATGAACTTGATTCTATTTTTGCCCTAACTCCAGGAAGGTGAGTTAAAATTATAATTGAGGAAAAGTAGACAACAGCTGAAAATAAGTGACTTTTTTCAAGAAACAAATGAGCAACAGAATTGAGAGTTCCCTTCAGTCTAAAATCCAGCTGGATTCATGTTGCATGAGATTCATCCTTCCAAATAACCTATTAGAAGGATGGGGATGTAGCTCAGTGGTAGAGTACTTGCCTGGTGTACATGAAGCTCTGGGTTTGACTTCCAGCACCAGGAAAAAAAAAAAAAAGACAAAATCTATTCAGTCATTTCCCTCATCTTTTAAAAATCCATCAGTGGCTCCCTACTTCCTGTGTGATAAGATTAACCATCTTAGACTGACATAGGTTAATGAAGCCTGGCTCCTGAGTACCTGCCCCAGGACATGTCTCTCTCTAATCCTCTGCAAAAACCTTGTGTACCATGGGAAGAGTTTGATATGATGGATATTTCTTGAGAACTTAACATAAAGCTCCAGAAAACGTGAAAATGACTAAGATTCAACACAGAACTTTCTACAATAATGTAAAGGTTCTATATGTTCTGTCCAATGTGTATATGTTCTGGCTATTGAGCATTATGTGGTTAGTAATATAATATTTTTATATTTCTTTAATTTTAATTAAATTTAAGCAACCACATTTTGTTAATACCATATTGGATGGCACAGCTCCAAAATATCACAGTGAATTACAGATATAAGCTTTAAGCAACTGTTTCAATTTTCTATTGCTTCATAACAAAACACTATAAATTAGCAGCTTAAAGCAACAAGAAAAATTTATTTCTCCAACTGTGTCCTCTAGGCGAGGCTTAGCTGGCTGGTTGTTTTGCTACACTATGGTATCTGCCGGGACTGGGAGATGCAAGATGGCGCCTTCACTCATCCATCTGGTACCTCAGCTGTGATGACTGAAACAATGGAGGACGGGTTGAATATCTTTCTCTTCACACAAGTTCTCTTCAATGGCCAGCCAGGGCTTTCCTGCAAAATGATAGGATAGCTGAACTTTTCACCTAAGGCTACATATTTAAAGAAAGTAGAAGCATCCAAGCTTCTTACTGGCTGGAATGAGAACTAGTACATTCTGTTGGCTAAAGCAAGTCACAAGGCCTGGAGACACTAGCAGAGGGAACGAGGCCTTACCTTATAATGAGCTAGGTGGCACCAGAGAAGAGGAATGGTGGCAGCCCCCTCAGGAAACCACCACAGCGACTCTAGTAGGGTTGACAGCCATTAACAGAGCAGGTAAAGGAAAACATGAAAAGTAACTTAAATGGCAAACAAAGGTGACATTGTAAGAATCCAAAAAAGGAGAAAAGAAAGTGAAGAATTAAATTGGCTCTAGGACCTATGAAAACAAAACATTATTAAAAGAACCAGAATATGAGATGGTCACCAACTAAACCAGAGGAACATGGCTCTCCACTAGAAATCTGATGGATGACCAGGTTTACCTTAGTGATCCTCCTTAGTGATGCTCCTGACCTTCTTGAGGATGCTGGTCTTGGTGATTCATGCCTTCAGACTTAAGGGACCCTCAAACAGAACCAGGGAAACTATTGGCTTCCTCAAAATGAGCGGAAAACTTCACTGGAAAAGCCATTCAGGGCTTCTGCTGTAAGGGCTCATCTGATTCGACAAATCAAATCAGATTTTCCTTGAAGCAGTCACTCCAAACTACCCAAATCTATAGAAATGGCACAGCCCCACATGTGGGAAAGTGTTGGCAAGATTCTGATTGGAGCTAAATGGGAAGTTCTAAAAGATGTTGACCTAGTTATTGGAAGAGACAATAAGAGTATAAGGCAAGGGACCAACTACAAATAAAAAAAGAGAGAGGGAGGCTTGAATAGTTTTTGTGTGACCGTGGACAATCAGTTTAACAACTCTGAATTTCTGGCTTCTCATGTACACAATGGAGATAGTCCCATCCACCTCATAGGGTTGTCATGGAGAAGAAAATGTTGAAACATATCAATTCCATTCCCTTACCCTCATCCTAGGTTTCCTTGCTATCTCTTTTAGGACAGTGAATGGAGAAAATTCAACTGTCAAAGGGATTATTCAAATGATGACTTTCTAAAGACAGTCTGAAAAACATATATTATGATCACACCATAATGTTCCCTGTGAGAGGGGGCACCTGAGAAGTTTAATGGTATTTCCGTAATAAATAAACTTCATAAGAATTTAAGTTGCTTACAATAACTTTCCATATTTTGGAATAGTTTATCTTTAATATTGTCTTTTCATCCGGGGGAAAAAAAAAGCTGCATTGCTTAGTGGTTGAAATGGTCTTATCTAAGTTTGCTGTCTTTGATCCAACACAAACTGAATGGATTAAGTGCCCCAGGAATGCACCAGATCAACTCGTCCAATTTCCACACAATGTTCATCACTAAGTCAGCCAAATATCCTTGTAAACCTACTATGTATTCAGACCAGAGGAGACAAAAAGATATTGACATTACTCAGAGAACACATGTTCTCATTGGAGAGAAACATGCACAGCCTATGTGATATCTAACAATGCCAGGCGACGTGTGACGCATTTCAAATTCATGGGAAAGAACACACGTGTGACAGGACGTCAAGGGAGAGCAAAGCCCCATAGTGTGGCAGTACAGGCATCGTTGTACTTGGAGTGGACCTTCACATCAGGACAAAACGGAGAGACAGCATGGAAAGAATGGAAAAGGAGACAGGAGCACACGATTGAAAAGGCCAGCAACCCTGCAGCAGTGCCCTGGGGATTGCAAGTCTTCATGCACACACAGAGTGCACCTTTGACTGTGCCATGCAGTACCCTCTGGCACCAGGAGGGAGAGTGATCCAGGCCACAGACCTCCAACCGCCCCAAATAGAAAGCCCTGGATAACACTGATTTTAAGACTGGGAGAATGACATATGCCAAATGCTCTGGGGGAGTGTGAATTTATTGCTCCCAACTTCCCCATTCATATATATCTAAATTTCACTTTTAAAATAACAGCTCCTGCTACAAGCGGATCACAGAGCACCTACCATCAAACCTTGTGCATTGGTGATCTGTAATTTCCTGTTGAGCCAAATCAAAAAATTGTAAGATTCAAACCACATTATACAACTTGTCGTGCTGAACCCTATCAAAGGTGTTTCCGACAGCTGTTGTCACCTTAGTTCCCTTTCTAGAAATGTGATTTCTTATCCCCTTTGTCAAATATGGGGACCAGATAGTGACCTGAAGTCCTAAGTGAAAAGAGCAGAGAAAAAAACTAAAGTTAGTAAATGACATTTTAATATAGCTTTCTCATTCCTAAGTATAGCAAAACCTGTAAAGAACACCTGGAAATAGCAAGTAGACTCACACTCTGGGCCCTCTCCCTGACAGTATTTATTACTGATCTAGAATGTACGTTCAGCATCGTGGACTCCTGTGCACTGAATCTCTCTCAACCCGAGCAGACAAATGGACTAAATGTTTACTCTTGAACTTCTTTGAACACTAACTTCTGCTTTTCAGTTTGTCGTGTCAATTTGTCTGAGCACTGAAATGGAAAACTGAATAGTTATTTCAAAAGTACAGATGGAGCCCCTTGTTTATAGTATAATTCTTTACACCAAATGGAACTGCAGGAGGTTCAAAATTTGTAAAGGTCTTCCAAAAATCCAAACACATTATTCATTTCAACAAATCTGACAATTTTTGAACTACATAAATTTCTGAGCAATTTTTTTAGTCCATTCGTGTTAACTGAGGTTAATTTGAAGATATTGCTACTTCCCAAAGAAGCAGTTGAATTCCAGAAGGCAATTCAAGCCAGAATATAATTCAGTTGGACTCTTCTGTCTGTACAAAGAAATTACATATAAGTAAGGACATTAACATTTAAAAAAATACCTAGTTCAACTCATTTATACTTACCAGATAAATGCTTTTAACAAAGTGGAAATATATTTCAATTCACTTGCATGAAAGATAAAAGGTAGACTACTTTTTCCCCATCTCTCATTAATTCTTATACTATTGTAATTACATTTGTTATAAGCATTTAGTTTATGTGAAGTGGGAAGAATGAAATTTAATGGGAAAATATAATAATTTATTTCAACAAATTGTGTTGGCTAGCGAGATTATGGCTAAACTAACTGGTATGTTGACAAGTCCCCAATGATGGGGGTTCCCATTATAAGTGTTTTTCAAAGTATGCTTCTGAAAGGAGCATTACTGTGCATACTTATGGCATATTTTTAAATTTTGAATGTAAAATTGCTATCTATAAAGGAAGAGACACCGAGAACAGGGAAAGCTGGAAGTCTGGACAATTGCCAGGATTTTAGAATTTTTTCTTTCTTTCTTTCTTTTCTTTTTTTCTTTTTCTTTTTCTTTTCTTTTTTTTTTTTTTTTTTTTTCCAGCAGAGGAACAGCAAATTGCTGCTTGAAATAAAAGTAGTCTCTTCTATCTTTGGACATCCTCAGTGAGACATTAGTATTCAGTTTGATTTAGATGGGGAAGAAATCCAAACCTGATTTTTTTTTCAAATCACCTTGGCATTTGACTGCTGATTGACACAATAAAATGAGAGTCCTGCCCCAGAGAGCAGTTGCCCAAACCAAAAAACTACATGATTTGCAAAGCGACTTTCATAATGAGGTGAATTGGCCACCCACTTCAGCAACTCTCTGATGCCATCAAAGATAACTATGGGGAGGACAGAATCCAACCCTCTCTCCTTTAAAAAAATGAATCTCCTTCAAAACAACAAAAGGAAAATTTGGAATTTCATGAGGATTACTCAGAATCCTCCAAAATAGTCTTAGCATTGTCAAATCTGGATTTAAATGTCAGTAATTTAAAGCTAGTTTTTTGAATACAATGTCTATCTCCTGCAGCTGGGCCATATTATTTCAGTGACTTTTTTTATGCTGAAGTTGGCTATAAGTTCTATGCTTGATTTATGAAGCAAAACACTCTATTTACTGTACAATGCTATAGTGCTGACATGCGGGTCACTCAGAAATGCATTTGGAGTGGAGTGTGGGAACAGGGTTAAATGAGCAACATGCAATGGTTTGTGAATGCAAAATGTGTTTTTTACAAAAAGAAAGCAAGATTCTAAGGGCCCCAATGAAAATTGTGACAAACAGAAGCAAGCTGTTTGAATTTATTTGTAAGCACAAAGATTACATTTGACTAGGCAACTTTGGACTGCACTGAAAAGTGCAAAGTGTAAAATATAAAATTAAATAAAAATGAAGTACGGACTTTCCAGACACCCTCAGGGTTGTAGAGTTCCAAAGTTCTAGGACCTACTCATGCTTGTATGAATTCCGTATGATAACAATTTCTTCTTTTTCAGGGCTTAAGTGGGGGTGAGTGGGATAAAGAAGTGGCCAACAGCAATATAATTGATCACCATTGTCAAATCTGAATGGTTCATAACTTGAAAAACCTCAGACACATGCATTAATATGATACAGAAGTTATTTCATCATATCCTGAATTTTAATTCTAACATTAAAGCTAAGCATTCATGAAGCTTATTTCTTACAGAGTCAACAAAAAAAAGAAAAAAAAAGGAAAGAAATGGATGAATGGTAGGGAGGGGGACTACTAATTTTTCTCTTCTGGTAGTTGGCTTTTTTTTTTTTTTAGGGGGTTAAGGATTAATTTTTCAAATTTTATTAAATGGCCGTGAAACCCATGTGGAGTTCAGGTGTGAGGTAGAGAATATAAACTTGGAAAGAGGCAGTGAAGTGATTTGCTAGTTCTTCAACCCATCTGCGATTTTTTTTAACCCTGCTTCCATTCTAAAACCATATATCTGACTAACAAGATAGAGAAGAGCTTTAGAATGAAGCAGTCCAATTTTGTACCAGGTGGAAATTACAGCGTACTTTTCTTACTATGTCAAAATTCCAGAGAACATTTCAAAAAGAGTGTCTAACTTGTTTTAGGAATATGCTACCGGAAGATCTGAGTCCCTCCCTAAGACTCTACAGCCTAAAGAGAAAAACAGTGAAGAACCAGGCCAGGCCTGAGTACCAGCTGGCACATAATCAGTGAAAGGAGAGAAGAAGTGAATGAGAAAAACAGGTTTGCAGAAAGCAACCACTTTGGAGGCAAAGCAGTCTTGTGCTTCCATTCAAGATTAGACGGCCCCTACCACTTAACGCCTGTCAGAGCTGGATACTATTTTACAGTTAAAACAATATCCACTTGAAGAAATAAAACTGAGTACTTCTGAGAAAACTCTCATGCAATTTTTTCCAGATTCTTCTCTGACCTGATGGGAGATTTTGCCGGGGTTACCACATGGCTCACCATGATGCTGATCCTGATACTGGAGCAGCTGTGTAAAATATTAAAGTTGCCTTAAACATGTTCACTCCACAAAAAAAGTAATCAAAAGGTAATGCCCCAAAGCAACTGAATACTGTAAACCTCACCTACAAGGAGATCCTTCTTAGATACAAAAGTGTGACCCCAGTGCTTCAGTGAAACTTAATTTCCTGCTAGCTAGGGAAAGAATGATAGACACCTTCTAATTTGATTAAGTCATTCTGGGAACCAGTGGGTCTCCTGCCAAGGTGGCGACTGATAAGATTTGATCTTAGTAACAGCAGTCAGGGAACAGCCCCTGCTTTTATTGGGGGCAATGCTTTTGCCATCAGGCTAAGGGGAAATCAAATTCTTTGTGTTCCCAAGACTTTAGAAAGCCTCCTCCACATTTGACTTGAACTGCAGGATATGATTCTCCCAGATCCACACAGCTCTGCAGACTGCCCAGTGGCAATGAGACCCATACGGACCTAACCCAAAGTAGCCCTTCTTCTTGTTGAAACTATGTTCTTACCAATTACCCCATCAACATTTTGAAAAGCTATTCGATATTTTTCTCAGAGTAAAACAAAAAAATCTTTGATGAACCTACAAGATCAATCAAGTACCATGTAAACCTTGACTCTACTAGGTTTGTTGTTTTGTGGAGAGTTGCTGAAATACTGAGTAGTAAGAGAAGGTCTCACAATTAAAATCCTATATTCAAGGATCTGAGAAGCTGCTAGTTTTTTTGTTGCTGTTGTTGTTGGTGGTGGTTTTTTTAGACCTTAATATAGGACCCAAAACTTTGAAACTACCAGAAGAAAACATAGGAGAAACACTTTAAGATCTTGGCATGGCCAATTATTTTTCTGGATAGAGCTTTGAGAGCCCAGGAAATAAAATACAAATTGACAAATGGGATTATATCATATTAAAAAAACTTCTTCACAGCAAAGGGAACAACCAAGGAGTAAGAAGAGAATCTACAGAATGGAAGACCATCTTTGCCACCTATTCTGCTGATAGAAGATTAATATCCAGAATATAAAAGGACTCAAAATAATTCACAGAAAATAATAATAATAATCTAACTCAATAAAAAGTCAAATTATCTGCATAGATGCTTCACAAAAAATAAAGTGCAAATGGCCAATAAATATATGAAAAAATGTTCAGAGCCAGGTGCCGTGGCATACATCTCTAATCCCAGCTACTTGGGAGGCTGAGGTAGGAGGATATGGAGTTCAAGGCTAGCCTGGACAATATAACAAGACCCTGTCTCAAAGAGAAAGAAACCAAAACAAAATTTTTTTTAAAAAATCAAACTATCTAAAATTTGAAAAAAAAAATTTCAGTCTCTTTCGCCATCAGAGAAATGCAAACTAAAACTACATTGAGATTTCATGTCATCCCAGTTAGAATGGCCATTATAAAAAAAAATACATTTTTTAAAATAACAAATGCTGATGAAGGGCTGAAGACAAGAGAAGCTTTATACACCATTGGTGGAAAAGTGAATTAGTACAGTCACTATGGGAAACAGTATGGAGACTCCTTATAAAACTACCCAAAATTCGATCTTACAAGCATTGAAATTCTACCCATTATTAAAACCTTTCAAACCTTTGTCTTTGGGATTGTTCTTATTATCAGTTACATGTGGTATCCCTTCCTTATTAAACTGTCCTTACATTAACTATTTGATGTTGCCTGTTTCTGTAGCTGTTTGGATACTAACACCTAAATTTAAGTTCCTGAGGGCAGCTCATGAGGGCAGCTCATTTGTTTTATTTTTGGATTTGTCTTTTTGTTTCGTTTTGTTTTGTTTTGGTAGTTCCTATAGAGGTCTGAGGAATCCCTTAAATATATAGCTACTTCATAAATATATACTGATTTGAATAAGATGCTAAAGGAAAAGCAAAATTTTGTGTCATTTCAATAAAAGAGAGGGAGATTGGGCAAAGCATTATGTTCCACAACAGCTTGTACATTCACAAATGTGAATTCCAAACGAGGCAGATAGAATAACTCATGTTAGGGGAAAATCTCAATGAATGTATATCATTCACATTTTAGAGTGAGCCTCTCAGCCTTCAGAAATGAAAGACATTACCATTATTCCCAAACATAAAACTAGAGAAATTAAAAAGAAGGCAGAACTATTAGGTCCTCTTGGTTTTTGCCCTGTCAACTCAAGACCTTGGCTCAATTCCATTCTTCAGAATGACTGGAAGCAGAAGGCAATTTTAATGTATTCATTTGCCTTTTGACAAATGAGTTTTAAATGGCTCAAACAATTTTTCTTTAGAATGCTGGTTTGCTGGTTGTATCAAGTAATAATTCAGTGGTAATAGTAATAGTACTGGGGACTGAACCCAGGAGTGCTGTAGCACTTCATGACATCCCCCACTCTTTTTATTTTTTTATTTTTGAGACAGGATCTCACAAAGTTGCTGAGGCTGGTCTTGAACTTATAATCCTCATGCCTCAGCCTCCAGAGTTACTGGGATTACAGGAGTGCACTAATTCACGCGCAAGTAATTCATTCTTGTGAAAATCTTCCCAACTCCCTCCCTTAAATAAGTTGATCTTGTTTTCAATTCCTGTCCTTTTTTTTTTTCTAAAAAACATAGAATAAGAAAAGTTCATGGGCCTTGAGATGCTCATCTTTAGAGTTTTATTTAGTTAAGATATCTTTGGGGAAAATATTAAGAATGTATTGTTGGATGCTCACTGGAATTCCATGCCATTGAATTTCATGCAACTGAAAAGGTTGTTGCTGGGTCATTAGGATTTGGTGCATTAAGATACCTGGTAGGGTGACCCACTTGTTCTGTTCACCTGGATTTTTCCCAGTTTCAGCACTGAAAGGTCCATGCCGCTAGAAAGCTCCTTAGTCCTGGCCATATTCTATAGTTGGCAACCTTATTGTTAACAGCAATGCCTTTCCACTGTGTCCCCTTTTGTAACTCTGAACCTTGTATTGGACATATAATATACATTCAAAAATTCTACTTAAAAATATGAAATGATTTTTAAAAGACAACAACCTGCCATATAATCAATAATAATGATAATAATAACAAAACATTGGTATATTCTATCTTTGTTCCCAGAGAAGCAGTCTCCCTAGACTAGCCATGTTAATCTGGGGATTCCAGACCCCTCCAAAACTATGGAGTTACCATAGGAGCCTGCAGATTCATATGTACGCCAATAATATCTGTAGACAGAATAATGTGACTCCTGTGTGTTTATCTTTTCAAATATTTGTAGGAACTACCATCACAAATCAGCCAAGAGTTCACTTACAAATTTTAAAAATTCAGTACATGGATCTTAGAACCACAGACTTTGAGAGTCGGATGGGACCTTGGAGATCCACTCGTGCAACCCCCTTCTTTTCCAAACATGGGAGCTGAGTTACACAGCTAGTTAATGGGACGTGTGCTCCATGAACAAATCTACCTCATGGTGCTAAGCTAATTACAGCAGGGTTTATATAGCTCTTATGGAATTGTGATTGAATCCTGTGGGGATCTGTGAGCACCAATTTACTATCTATCTTCAATGATATTAAACAGTGACTGTCCCCTACCCCCACGCTTGACAGTGACAGCCAGAGTGTAGCTGCAAGGAGACAGAGGGCTGTCTCTGAGGCCTGGTTCTCCACCTCCATATTGAGGGGTCTTGGGCAAGTCATTTACCATCTCCAGGATTCCATCAACCTCATCAAGAAACAGAAAAGGACCTCTGAGTTCCCTTTTCTTGATAACATTTGTACAAACCTGTAAATTTATTATCAAATTCCTTGGTCAAAGCTTATAGAAAATTGTCTCCTAGAGCTTTAAGGAGAACCAGTTGTATACAGCTAGTCGATGGCAGAGTTACAATTAGAATCTAATTCTCTGGACTCCCTACCTTTTATCTACTTTGGTCCCTCCACAGTATACATGATTAAGTTTGCAATGACTGCCATCTGCCCCTAGGAAGTATAGAATCACAGATAACACAACTATGAAAAGAAAAAATAGAAGACGATTTCTAATGTCCAAGTTTAGCAATGGAATTTTCTGCTTCGTGTACTATATATAAGCAGTGACCATTATTGATATTGTCATTATTATTATTGTTATTTTTATTCATGACTTGCTTTCGAGGGGTGCCTTAGGGTTTACAAATCATAGCCAATATGATCTTATTTAGGTCCATGGCTACATTCTATACAGTCAGAATAGCCCAGTATCTGTAAAGTCTGAAGTTTAGAGGCATTCTATGTCTTGACTAGACCTTCAGAGACTTTTTATCAGGTCTGTGACCTCTAGTGGACCTAAACTGTAGAGACAGTTTTTACCATTAGCTTATGAGCATGGGGTTTGATGCCCCAAGACTGTACCCTCCAACAAGTTAACTGTTAACCACATGTGGCTGCTTGCATTTAAATTCACTAAAATTAAATAAAAATTTAAATTCCTGTTCTTTGGTCACACTAGCCACATCTCAGCAGCCAAATGTGAGTAACACATTTTGTACCATAGATATGAGGCATTTCCATCATAGCAGACAGTGCTGCTGTAAGAGAATGTGACTTACCCACAGTCATGTGGCAAGGTCCAAACAGAAAGCAGAATCTCAAGAGTGTTCACTAGCAACCTGAAAAGGAGGTATCTGATGCTCCCTATTTTTTAAACACCAAAGAATTTTCAAATATTATCAAGGTCAGGCCTTTTCAAAGTCTATCTATCAACAACTGATTCTGAATCTTGAGTCAGCCAGGAGATAAAAGGAGAACTGGAATTCATACTACTTTGGTGTCCTAGCCAGAGCTACATCACCCACATTTAACACCCTCATTTTTTCATAAAAAGTAATAATAATAACTGGCAAGCATATTACAGGAAAAACTCAAACTATTGTAATTTTTTTGACAAAACACAGTTATAGAAAATTGAAAAGCTAGTCATTATCTAGTTCCAAATCTATACCTAATTCAAAACCAGGAGAATACTGTGAAATGCTACCAACAGGTAAACAAAGTCCAGGAAGTTGTTTGTTTGTTTGTTCTGGGGCGGGGGGGGGGTGGTGGATATCGGGAATTGAACTTAGGAGCACTCAGCCACTGAGACACATTCCCAGCCCTAGTTTGTATTTTATTTAGAGACAAGGTCTCACTGAGTTGCTTAGTGCCTCACTTTTGCTGAGACTGGCTTTGAACTCCCAATCTTCCTGCCTCAGTCTCCCAAGCTGCTAGAATTATAGGTGTGCACCATAGCACCTGGCACCAGGGAGTTTTTTGAGCGCACTTTCGAATAGGTCAAAAATATACATATCCTAAAAGAGAAAAGAGCCCAGTATCTGTAAAGTCTGAAGTTTAGAGGCATTCTATGTCTTGACTAGACCTTCGGAGACTTTTTATCAATTCTGTGACCTCTGGTGAATCCCACCAACTCTCTGAGACCTCATTTCCTCATCTGGAAAACAGAAGAACTACTACCTACTTTTCAGGATTGCCTTGGAGACTCATGATAGTGCACAGTACAGCTCCCATCTTCTGTGGCCCCAAAGTATGGTTAGTCATTCAATGAGAAGTTTATCAAAAGCAGATATCATTAGAGGGTGGATCGATAGAGGATGGAAAGTGAGCAGCAACTTGGATTGGTAATCTAGAATTTTCTCAGGTGGAAATTTCTACTTGGTAATGGCGTGAATTCTTTAAACTGAAGAAATGATGGAAATAGCTAACCAGCACTTTGTGAATGTGGCTATTTAATAAGTAAGAGGTATTAATATAACTTTCCTTCAAACCACTTATCATGCAATCTAACCACTTCTATCGTTTCTTCAGTTAAACTCAAGCCATCATTAAGTGGAAGTCTTCAACTAGGAGAATTCTAGATTACCAGTTCAAGTTGTTAACTAATTACCATTCTCTATCTCATCTCACCTGACTGTGTTTATTTATAATCAACTTCTCATCAAGTGGATAACAATACGTTGGATCCCGGAAAGCTTGTTTTTAGGTATCAATTACATATGTGTATGTTTATAGATTTCACCCCTGGGAGAAAATACAAATACTTATCTTGTACCTATGTTTTATAAGAACAAGTTCTGTGGTAACTCCTAGATTCATTATTAGCAAAGGTTGCATTTAAGATTCCTATGTCTACTGCTTAATAACACCCAAATTAGTCTCGATGGAATTAGCTGTAATTAAGGACATTGTGAAATATGGTGGAGCAAACAGAATTACACTGTATTACTTTATTAATAATATTCTTTAACTACACTGTAAATTGCTATTAGGCCTGCATATTACTGCCTGGATATGGAAATAGTCTTTTGCTATGCTAATCTAACACAATTTTCTTTTAAATGTAAACAAATTATACTCTATTAATATGCTGTTCTACTTGCATAGTTAATTATTGTAACAGTAAGGAATAAAATTGTTCTGCTTTCTCTGTTTCTGATGGAAAAAGGGCTACATAAATAGTTTAATAGGGAACTAATTATGCAAAAAATTTAGATGCCTAAAATGTGTTTGTAATTACATTAAAATGGTCTTCTGTTCAAATATTGGAAAGCCTGCTAATTGGAGGCTAGCTGAAAATTTAAATATTGTGAATCAATGATTTTAATACAGTACATGTTTAGCTGTGTTTCTGTTCATATTTATCTTGAAAATGAAGAGAATATTTAACAGTGTTTAATAAGACGGGGTCTGAGTTTCATACCAATGAAGTAAGTCTGCTGCAGACTGGAATTTTAAGCATGCATTTTACAGCATTATCTTTAATTTGCTCAAGAGGTATGGGCAACTTTTGGCTCTGTAACAAGAAAAACAAAAGTATCCTGTATAGAGGATAAGTTGTGGAAAGAAAATCAGATGGAGAACAAATCAAAGAGTCCTGGAAAATGCCCCACGACAGGCAAACCGGAGTTGATACGGTTGCAAATTGCTAAATTGTTTTAGATAAATAAACACATGTAGCAGATCACCTGCCTATTCTCCAAGGATTTCCAAGTGCATCATGTTATCCAGTTGTAATTAAGGAGTGTTAAAGATGCGGTGCCTTGTTCTCAGTGATTCTTTGTGAAATCTGAGCTTTTATTTTGATGCGGAATGAAGGTTCTTAATCTGAGAAAAATGCAATGCTAAAATAAGCCCACTCTTTTGGAGAGAATTTCAACAACCTGTCCTGAATTTTAAACTATTTTGGAAAAAAAAAATAAGGGCAAACTGTTCATTATAATTTTTCAACAATACAAATGAGAGTACTGCATATGTAACCAGGATTAATTACACAGATAATTGGGAACCTAGAAATAACTTTATAATTTTAAAGTCTTGCCTACTTAACAGAGCTGTTGTGAGGATCAAGAGATATAAAGTGCCAAAAAGGGTGCTGAAGAGTATAAAGCTCACAAAGAAGGTAGCAAGACAATCCCCATAGTGATTAATAACGAAAAGATGAACTGTAATTTGTCCTATGGAGTAATCCCTGCTGGTAGCTCCTTCCACTCAAACTTCCATGGCTGCCATGTCCTGATGGTACAGGGAGTGGTTAAGTTTGGACTCTGGAAGTAACAGACCAGACAGTGAATCCTGGCACTAGCTCTTTTGGGCAACACAGGATGCTCTGTGGGTCTATTTTAAGATTTAGTCACAACTAGTCAGTTGATTGACTTCTCATAAACCACTGCCATATTCTCTTGCTGATTTTGAAAAAGAAAAAAGAAATTCCAAAATCAGTCCTAAACACTTGCAAAGACACACACTGCCTTGGGCAGAGCCCAGCACCTTAACCTGGTGTTGGGACTTTTTCGTCTTACCACTCCCTACCTGTTACCTAGGTGAGCGCTCTGCTCTACCCAGTGTGGGAGATTCCTTATTCCCCCAAAATGTCCTGCACCTTCCCTTGGCTGGGCCATTGTCCCCACCTTTTTTCTCCTTACTTGGGCTGCTTCCTCCTCTTTCGGTTAGCCTTTCTTCCAGGCCTAATTCAAATTCTCTCTCTCCTTCTAGGATCTTCATGAAACCCTTCAGCACTCAATGACCCCTCCCTTCCTTTTACATTTCTACTAAGTAAAGTCTGAAGCTTTCCTTTGGGACTTGGCATGTGAAACTGCTTGTTATTTTACTCTTTCAGTGTCGTGTATATTTTATTCTAGCTCAATAATAGGCTCCTCTGGATGGTTTTATGCATCTTATGTTTCTGGAATGCAGTGTGTCCTACACGTACGTAGCAGGTTTTGTAGATTCTTGCTGTTATGAGAGAGCACAGCACATGATGCTCAAAGAATATGTGGGACTGCCAGCTTAGCCAGCTCACCCTAAGCAATCCACTTTAGTGAACAAGAGTCAGAGCCCACTGGCCCTCTCTATTATCTGCATGATAGGTTGCTCAGATTATCTGAGAAAGCACCTCGGATGATGAGAGAAGAGAACAGTGCCTAAGAACTGTCATAGTGAAGAGGTACTTTGTCTAAATCTGTCCTGCCACTATGCTTCAGTTACCCAACCCTCTGTATCCACAGAACATATACTATATGGATGCTGGAGCTGGACACCAGACATGTTTGAAAACTCTCAATCTTGTTTTGATCTGCTAAAATTATTTCTCCTATCTCTTTCCAAATAGAAATTTCAAAGGTGTGTGTGTGATCGCTATTTACTGTAAGTTTTATCTGGGCTGTTTATTTTTTCTTATTCCCTGATGAGGGAGGAGAATATCACAAACCCACTTCCCTACCTCCTGCTGTTATTTTAGTCATCATTATTTACCTTTCTAAAAATGCCACAAGGTCTTTTATACCGGTAGAAAGTCGTGTATTGACTGATGCCATCATCAATTAATGTATTCCCTTTTTTCTTCCTACAATTATTAATGAGCAGTAAAATGCCAACATGGTGGAAACAGAAGGGAGAAGAAAGAACAGAAAAGACACGGATCACTCAAAACTAAAGAAGCAGCTCATGAATAATGGACAGCCGTGTGCATACAAATTGCCAAGTGATTTCTATTTTCCTATGACATTGTCCTTAGTTCTTTCCATTCAGTTCAGGAGGGTTAAAACCCTTCCATAGGCCAAGAGGGTACAATGTGCGTTCTACGTGAATACTCTCATGGATGAAGCATGACGAAATTCTCTTTATTAAGTGGAATAATCAACCTGGTAGGGTGCTTTTTTCTAAATTAGAAATATCATTCCATAGAGGAGAAATATTCTTGTCCACCCACAGCCTTTATTCTTTAGAATCTGCTTTGTTCCTTACTGAAGAAACCCAGAAGAACCCAGTTCAATGCATTGTAGCAGAAAGAACCCAGTCATGTCCAATGGAAAGTAGGTTATGGGGAGAAGCTGAGCTTGCTAATTTCTTTTCCTTTTTCAATTGAGATCTATATGGTGCCTTCTTGATCTCTTGCTATATTATCCACAGGTTGTACTATACATACATATAAAATGACCATTAAAACTACCATAACCTCTGGGCCGGACTAGTCTGTTTTTATTATCTTCTGATCTCTTAGCATATGACTTACAGACAGAATATTAAAATCCAAAAAGGATTTAGCTCAGGGCACATGTTGCCACTGGTAACCCATGGTAATAAGGTAACCCTATATACTTACAAGTGCCATATGTTACATGAATAGATACATATGCAGAGAGAGAGACTGTTTTTAGAAAACTCACGGCTTCCAATAAAAAGGAAAAAAAAAAGTATTCCCTGGAGTACATCACCGGAGCTTTAGGCTATTGATTCAATTTACTCTTCAACTTTCAGAGCTTTATTTCTGGTTTTACAGGAATTATAGGGAAGCCAAGTTATAAAAGTTTTCAGGAAACAAAGAATGAGTATTTACCGAAAAGTCCCAGTGAAATGAAATTTATCAGTAAAAGCCCAACGCGAGCCACTTAAAGGTTTAGATGCAATTCAGGTAGAGTTTCCCCTGCCCCTCCAAAAGAATATATACATATATGTTCATTTTCTAATAAAATAATATCTTCTACTGTCCAGGGTTAACATACTAACATAAGCAGTAAAGTTTAAAGAGAGAGTGAGAGTTTTTCAGTAGGCTATGATTTTTCCACAGTATTTTCTAAAGTCAAACCTCAGAACCTAGAAGATACATTAGAAGATGAAGCACGTACTTATTTTCCAGTCCAGCAAGACAACCCCAAGCCCCAACAGCAGCTCTACTGCTCTATCAGAAGAATGTGTGACTTTTCTTTAAAAAGGAAAACTACTTTCTCACCAGAACTTCCAGGTGCTTAACACTTTCTTGGTTTATTCCTAAACAGAAAGAGAACATCTTCAAATTTGATGGGAAGATTTCATATGGAAGAAAAGAGCTGTGTCTGTCAAAATTTTTTTTTAAATAAAAAATTAAAAAATCCTTTAATCAATGCTTCAAAAAAGATGACAATTAAGTCACAGGATTGAGGACTTCAAAGGCCCAAAGTCAGAGATTGTAAGCTTCACCATAAGTCCTCTTAACTGGAATGAACATTTGCTGTCAAAAAAGGTAAAAGTCTGCCTCGATTTCCTCAATAAGACCAAGGGTGGACAAAATCTGAGAAGAAGAGATTAAAATGATGCCCATTTATTTGATTCAGATTCTAAAGGACATGGTACAAAGGAGTCGTGGGCATATGCTGTTGTTAGTCATATAACTGGTTTCTTTGGAACAATGGTGTTTTCTCTAAACATTTTAGAAGACTCCAGAGAAGATTTTTATATTAGCCTCTATGTGCCTGCGTGTTCCCCGAGAGTGTGTATTACCTTGAAAGAACAATAACAGAAATGGTTTTACTGATGATAGCAGCAGTGTCCGTCCGACTAGCATCTCCCCTCCCAGCCTTTGTCACAGAGAAGACCATTCCTTCCTCCTCTCTGGACTTTCACATTGTGCCTACAGGATGCTTTCCCCTTTCCTGGTGCCAGACGCCTCCCTCCCCCAGAACACCATGCCAGGCCACAGGACTGGGTCCAGCCTCCTTCACCTCCTCCGCGTTCTCCCCACAGTCTCCTCTTCTCCATAGACTCCAGCTTTTTCCTCTCTTTTCTCACGTTGACTTTTAAACTGTGGCAGCCTCAAGGAATGGCCGTTAGTGCTGAAAACCTGTTACACCCACCTGCCCACATTACCCAGCAATGGGAGTGGGGAAGGCTCGTCTCAGGCCGAGAATGACCAAAAATCAGTTTCTATTAACTGTGATCATTCACAAAGCCAAGTACCTCCTCATGCTTTGGTTCTTTCCAATACCTCCAATTCTCCTGAAACAAACAGAGAGAAACCAGATCTAAATATCAGCATATCTTTTGCTTTCTCAACTCAAGCTAGGGCATGGCAATGTGAAAAATGTTCAAGAATTAAATAAATTCAAAATAACATGGAGAAACTGCAGGAGAAAAGTAAGACAGATGACACTCTTACAGTCTAAATTTTTTCTGTGTCTGCAGACTGTGATATATTCCTGGGCTCCCTATAGCTAACCTCTTTTGAACACATCTCATATGTTTTTGGCAGGTACAGAGCAAAGACAGGCTCATTTGAGCAGCAAAAGAATCTGTAGACTATTGTTCTTACAAAAAATAAATAACCACTGAACATTGTCCATTGCTTCCTCCTGCACAGGGGTTTCTCATTCGGAATTGAGCTTGATAAGCTCTGCTGTTTCAAGTCTGCAACTTACAAAAAGAAAAAAGAAAGCAAAGAAGTATGGGTGCTTCAGGGAACAGAAGTCATTTCATTTCAGAAGAATGAAGGTAAACCCAGGGCACAGTGGGGGACTGGTTGGTGGATAAAGTATGAATTTATTATAAATGCAGAGAGAGTTACAGAGATACATCTCAGGGACAAATACTCCAGATGAATTTAAGATATGGTTAGTATTACTGACTAGAAAAAAATGTGAAGAAATTAATTATGACATGCTGTGTAAAATAAAATATAGTAGATGTCAAGGGGGCAAAAATACAACAAATCATTTATGGCAATAATCTCCTTAAATAATTTCTGTAACTTTATGTTTGTCTTTAACTCGGAAGTGTAGAATCAGCCTGAGGGCATTGAAAAAAATTGGAATGCATCCAAATCTTTCCTTCAAGTTTTTCTTTTTGACAAATTCCCAGAATAATCTAATGGATACATCTTAATGTTTCTTTATTCTGAAAAATCTAATGGAATCTCACAATTAGGAAAAAAGAATCCAATAATAAGTAAACAACAGTGTCTCTTGAGAGATCAGGTGAGAGGGGTACACTGAATGAGGCCTGGTGGCTGACCTCAAAGGTCAGCCAAGAGTTCTAATAAGAATGCACCAATTTATGTGCTCTATATGTGTAATATGAATTGTAATGCATTCTGCTGTCATACATAACAAATCAGAATTAAAAATAAATTTAATTTAAATAAATTAATGCATCAATTTAAATTATATATGGGGAATTTTAACTTTGGGTAAAACATCTTTGCCTGATTCAAATAGATTATTAGTTAATTAATTGAATTAGTTATTTGTAATGCTGGGGGTCTCTTGCATGCTAGGTAAGCATTCTTCAAGAAGACAGTTTAGGTAATAGATTTCCCATGAATGTTAAAATGCACTATGTGATTTAATTCTTAGCAAGTATGCACTGAAAGATGAGCAAACTAGGGCTGGGATTGTGGCTCAGTGGTAGAGCATTCGCCTGGCATGTGTGAAGCCCTAGGTTCGATCCTCAGCACCACATAAAAATAAATAAATTAAATAAAGGTATCATGCCATCTACAACTAAAAAAAATTTTTTTTAAAAAGAATGAATAAAATAAAGGTATAAAAAAAGATGAGCAAACTAGTATCATCCTTTCACCCTTTAGCCATCATTTCTCCACACTGTCCTCTTTCTTCCATCCCTCTACACCACCTGGACAGGTTGGTTGCTCTTTATCATCATGTTCCGTTTAGTGACAATAGCCTAGGTAGGTCTTTCCTGTACCCCACTCTACAATAGGCACTCAAGCTCTGTGCTCCCAGATCATTCTGGAAATCCCTTTCCAACATTCCTTTCATTACTTGTTTAATTGTCTCCCCCAACAAACCAAGTTCCAAGGGCAAGAAACATGTCTTGTCTCATGAACTTTGATATGTTCAGAACACTCAGTAATATTGCTCAGCCCTCAAATAGCTGTTGTTTAAGATTAGAGCAAAATTTATAACTAGGCCAAGTGTACTTCCAATAATTGGTGGTTCTAAGTGTAATGAAGGTTGGATTTTCAAATTATCAAAAAATGTGAAGTAGATAACTAGCAAATTTGAGTTTTTAATTCATTCACCATCCTTACAATTATTTGCCATTGCTATCAACTACAGTTGGCCCTCTACATCCACAGAGTCAATCAACTACAAATGGGAAACAATTGAAAAATAATTGTGTCTATACTAAACACGTACATTTTCTTCTTGTCATCATTCCCTAATCAAGACAATATAATAGCTATTTACATAGCATTTACATTGTATTAGGCATTAAAAGTAATGTAGAGATTAAAGCATGAGTTTGTTATAAATGGCACTAAGATCTAAAAACTATACATCAGAGTGATCCCTTAATGTTAATTTTTAATAATAAATACTTGGCTAAAAAAGCCTACAAAGATTGCAGGCAAGTTAAGTTCCTAAAGGTATTCCTTGACCATCAGAGAACAGAGTTGTTTAAATGTCCCTGCAAAGACATGTCAGTTTGTCTGATATCAACATTCTACTAAACACACTATTCATATTCAAAGTATAAATAAGACTACAGCCCCCTTCAATGTTCCTATTTAATTCTATTTACCTAGAGACTGGTGAAAATAAATTCCAAGAAATCTTGAATTAATTTTTGCATTCTTAGTATCAAGCAGGAGGCAACTCAGTTGTTTGCACAGGGGTGCATTTTCACACCTAGAAATAATCAACATGGAGTCTGTGAAACCTGTCAGTTGGGATGTCTTATATATGTTAGTATGGAATATACTTCACCCATTTCCTGTAACATTTTCTGAATTTATCAGCCATTTAGTTCCAGTTGAATTATAAAATTCATGAGTGATCAGTTGTGTTTTCTTTATTTTGTTGAAAAAGAAATAGCCTGTCACATATGAAATAAGAACACAGTATTTATTAACAGCAATGGTCATCCTGACCTTAACCTCAGTGTCACGAAAATTTCTTCAAGTGATCAATGTAGTATATATTGATTAGGGCTGTCGTAGCCTATAAAACAGATTAAGTACCCCCTCAGAAAAGATACTGTTAGGAATTTTTTTAAGCAGTTTGGAAAAGAATTAATCATAGAAATACAAATTTCAAAATACTTAAAAGCGAAGCCTGGTTGTATAGCAAGTGCTTGGTATCCAAAACTCAGAGTACATAACCTTTACCAAAAAGATTCTCTATTGAATGGCCCTTTACCTTTAAGCTAACTCTTAAGTTAGCCCTTAAGCCAAGCCTTATCTAAACATTAATCCTTTATCTGGCACTCAGAGTATAGTGAATTACCTAAATTTAAAAATTCCCCTTCAAGATATTAAATGACATAAACCTTTACCATGGGGATTACTGACTTCCGAGAAGAAAACAGTAGACAAGAATAAGAGCCAGAGAGTACTTTTTTTGGTATGAATGGGTCTGGACGCACAGGTTTTTGTGGATGCCCCTGAGCAGCAAGGGACAGCATGAGGACTCAGGTCCTGAAGGAGGAACAGACTCTGAGAGGCAGTGAGGAAAATTATTAAGGAAACAAGGACATCCTGGGACATATTCTAAAACATAAAAATCAGAACAAATAGCACTGCTCAGGGCACTAATTGCCTTTTCATTTTTTTTTTTTCATATACAGAGGATTTTTTTAAAAGAAATGTAAATACTTGGCCTTACTGGAGAATAAAAGGTAAAAAAAAAAAAAAATGTTTCTGGAGTTAATTAGGCACTCTGAATGAAAAAAACCTTAAAAACATGCATATATTTCGATGTAGGAATGCAAATGTTAGAATTTTCTCCCAAGAGGATAATCAAGCAAATATGCCAAAATCTGTACATGAACAAAAATGTAATGTTTCAGTGTTATGTATAATATTTTTTAAAATATTAAACAACCTAAATGTTTGTCAATAGAGAATTGGTTGAGTAAATAATCACATACCCAAACAGTGTTATTCTCATACCACTAAAAATGATAAAGTCATTCTGTCACTATTGACTTGGAAAAAATGTCCATGATATTTTGAATGAAGAGAAGCATATTTACAAAGCAATGCACTGACTGTGGTCCAAAAACTTACATATGTATAGAAAACAAAGGGTTTGAAAAGTATTCACTCGTGATTATCGCTGAAGTGAGACTATAGCCAATTTTAATTTTGTATGTCTTTCATCTTTTTCTTCATAATGGAGGGAGTGGACATCAAAGTTGATGTTAATCGATGGAATTAAATGTGTAAAAATCAGGAACATTTCACCTCCATGTTCTGAACATTGTAGGTACTAAGTAACTATGGATTAATTATTTGTTTCAGGTTGGTTTTTTTGTTTTTTTTTTTTTTTTTTTTTTTTTGGTTGACTGATTGAAACATTGTCAGTAAAGAGAAGCAAATATGAAGCTTTAGGAGCTATAGAGGGAGAGTGGCACAGAAATGGAAATGTTCATTCTATTTTGGTGGCAGCTGCAGAAAGATTCCTATTCTGCCTCCTATAATTGCTATGAGGATATTTAAGATGTGGAGCTCTAAGTGGCTGCCCTCAATTTGCTTCAGAGATAAAAATAACACCACCTTCCAGTTTATAAACCACCTTCTTACATACATTGGAGACCTACAACAATCTTGTATGAGTCCAGGGATTATTATTCTCTTTTCAAATAAAGAATCCAACAGAGAAGAGGTAGTGACATATTGAATGTCATAGAAATTGTACACTGGTTAAGGTAAAGCTGGCAGTTACAACAAATAAATGCAAAAATTTGAGCAATTCAGTGCAATAAATCTCGTTTTTTGATGATATTGTAGTCCTACACAAATGTTCCTGAATGACAAAGAGTCATCCAGGAGGTGATTCAGGGATCCAGGCTCCTTGGCTCTATGGTCCCACCTTCTTTTAGTCTTTAAATCTGCATCCAGAAAGTAGTTGGAGATAGACATTCATGTGTTTAAACTCCTTGGTCCAAAAGTGATATTCATGACTTCTGCTGGTATTTTAAGGCTAGAATAAGCTACTGGTCCATACCTAGATGCAAGAGGATTGTATTAAGAAATGCCTGGAGGGAGACTTTTCAGTGCAATTCTATTTTACAGAAGAAGACAGTGCTACAAGCTAGTAAACAGGACTCAAAAAATAGATCCAAGCCCTTACATCTAGTGCCTTTACTGCCACCACACACTGCCTGTGCATCAGTGTTACTTCAACCCCTCTCACAGCTTTAGAACATGATATAGCCTCAACAGTACTAAAAAGGGGATTGTCACCAGTGGGAAGCACCCTGGAAGTGACCATGAGGAAAACCAGGCTAAAGCCCTGTCCTGACATATCTGGCTGAATGAGCCTGAGTAACTGAAATCTCTCTACATCTCGGTTTTTAGAGACATGGATACAAACCTACATTTCTCAGTCTTTTTCATTCAAGCTACTGGACACTTAATATCTTTCCCTAAAATGCTCAGAAGTGCTTATAAAAAGGAGTCAAAATTATATGACCCTCTTAATTATAAGTAGTAGCTATTAAAACCACATGATATTGAGAAACTTCCATGCAAAATTTTAAAAAATAAAAATAGAAAGGTAGGGAAACATTCTTACCCTTGCTCATCCTCGCTTCAGTAGCTGTACAATTTCTATTAGGCTATTATTGGCAGTACTGAGCCAGGGAATTGTTCATTCCCCAAACTGCATCTGTAGACCTCCAATTGAAAGGCACAGAGCTCTATGACCTTCTAGGGCCCCCATCTGTTACTATCTGAATCTTGATAAGTGAATTCCAGTCACACACACCCTACAGAGAGTGTGCCTAGAAATACTGGTTTTTCTCCTTCTCCACTTGTCTGAATCCAGAAGTGTATATTAAGCTGGAAGTGAATGGAGTCAATGGAAAGAGAGAAGACATTGAAAACAGCACACTTCATGAAGTCCAGCAACAGCTTATCAAAAATATCCTTGAGTTGAAACATTGTTTGGACTCCAGTGTTTCTTCATGGTTCATAGTTATCCCTCCACTTTGAAAATCTCACTCTTTTCTTTTCCTCCTCCTCTTCTCCATGAAATATCTCAGAGAAAAAAAATACAGAGAATAAAACACAAGAAGCTTAGTCACCTACTAAAAGTTTTGTACACTTGTTTCTGATAATTTAAATAAATAATAGTCTTTAAAACGTTGAGCTCTACCTTGATACTTTTCCTCTATCCCATTTTTCTGTTTCATTCCCCAATAGTATAAATCTGAATAACCCAAAAGGCTGAGAAACACCATTTTTATGCAGAAATGCTCAATAACAATGTATAACACTTTTTTGAAAAGGTGTCAATTTGATATGAAGAGTATCACACTATAAATTATCATCCTAAGCTTGTTTCTTTTCAAATATATGGCACACTAACATATTCATTTTGAAAGTTATAAATCATTCTTTTAAACCCCATTTTCCCTATGGAGGACTGTAAGTTAGATATGATGTTGCACTAGCAATATTTAATGTGTTTCCTTGTATAAGTGAGAGTTTCTGTGATGCATGTTTGCAGAAATGGGCCAGATATAGCATTTTCTTCAACTTGACTAGATATTGACAAATTTCTTTCCAAAGTGATTTCAACAAGTCCTCAAATATTCCTGTTACTTCACCTTTTTGCCAAACTCTGCCTTACTAATCTGATTGGCTTTGATCTGCACATCAATCATTCCTAGTGTGACCAGCATGCCTGCATGCCTGAGTTGGCCATTTGGGTTAGTCATTCTATAGATTGCTTGTTCTCATCCTTTGCCCATTTTATACAGGGCTGTGTCTTTTTACTGATTTGCAGGAATTTGTTATATGTCTATGTCTTTGATAGTAATTCTTCTCTGGTATTTCTTTGCTTTTTTTTTTTTTTTTTTTTTTTTTGCTGTTGTTGTTTTTAACTTTATTTTTGGTGTGTTTTGTTTATAAAACTTTGGACTTTTAGTGTAGCTGAAGTCCTAAATCTTTTTCTTTATGAGTTATGATTTTTACTTCATAAGGAAGACAGTTGCACTTACAAAGATATTTTACTAAAAGCATCAATTTTCCTTAACAGTTGGCTATTTAATCCTCCCTGGAATTTATTTTTAAGCATTAGTGTTATTAGGTATCTAATTTCAAGGTAAACCATTTCTTCTGGGTTTATTTATTAAACTAATAGAGATACTTCTCCTATGTTGTTATTCTTCAAAATTCACTAACTTTCTTGGTTCTTTGTGTTTAAGTCATAATTTTAGAACCATCTGATTTTTATTGAAATAGCATTGAATTCATAGGTTAATTATGGAGATAGGAGTGACATATTTACAATATCAACTTTTTTTTTCATTTTAAGCAATCCTAAGTAATCCTGTGAGGCAAACATTATAACTACTATTCTTATTTTATAAATGAATATTGATCTTATCAATTAGTAGATGCCAACTATTTGGAGAAGATTTGGTTATAGAGAATATAGCCAATTAGATAATTGCCAAATGTATGCTTTGTCTTCACAACTTCGTGGATGAAATATAGGAGACTCTGCTACTTCGATGCTGGGTTTGGATGTTTGACTTTAATTATCCAATGCAATACTGGCAGACAAGAAATGAACAGAGATTTGAAATGTGCTCATGCAATCTGACTTGTTCTGCATTTCTGCTATCACCATGAGCATAACATGCCCGTGAGGACCCACAGGTATCAGAAACATGGAAGATATGCAGACCAGAATGGACTGACTTGAAGCTTGGTGCCAACACCTGTTGAGCATAACCTATGGCTATAAAATGCTTTTAGTTTGGCCAAACTCCCGTTTGTGAATAAGAAGAAATGATTGTTGTTTTAAACTAATGAGCTTGGGGATGGCGTGTTATGCACCATTATTATTGTAATAGCTAACTGGTACAGAGAGGAAGAGAAAATGAAGAGTAAACTGCTCATAAAAAAGAATAAAATAAATTCAAATAAATATTTTAATTGTTCAAGTTCACTCTGACAATAGTAGAGTCATATTCTAATTTGCCTGCAGATCCTTTGGCTTTTCTAAAACATACATTAATCTCTATCATAATGGAAATATTGTAGGCATTTGCACTATTTGTTTAAGGCACTGTAATTTCAATGAGGAATTCTTTTAGCCATTTTATCACATGGGTCATTATTATTCACTTCATAACATTGATTTTATCAATGAGGAGAAAAATGGCAAACTAACTACATTCTGTTTACAGAACTTTAATCCCATCACATGTAAACCACATATTCAATATGGAGCTGCTTTATTCAATATGACATCAGTAATCACATGAGACTATTTAAATTCAGTTTCTGAGTCACAGCAGCCACCTTTCAAGTATTCAGCAGCCACATGTTACTTGTGGCTGCCATATTGGACAACACCAATATAGACTATTTTCATCATTTCAGAAAGTTCTACCAGACAGCACTGTTACGGAAAATATGCAAAGTAGTACTCTCTTTTATTCTTGTCTAGTTGACTCATTTAAAGAGCTTTAGCATACTTACAACATGTTATACTTCAGTAGGAATCCCTTGCTAAATAAGTCTCTTTTGAATTTGGACATGTGGAGCCATACAATTCTGTCAGTAGAGCTGGCTGTTATGTTAAAGAAAATATATACAGGTAGTCCTGACCTCTGGTCTCCTGATTCAGCTGGAGCTCACAGGATAAAAGAGCTTCTGTCTCCATCTGAAAGCATCTGGAGCATGCTCAGCAGTCATGCAGCTGTGCTTACCTCCAACTTGCTGCCAAGCTCAGAAGGGAACAAAATCAATTAAAGGGCTAGATCACAGTGTTTACCATGGAGGGAAACCCCCCAAATCTATAACAGAGAGAAGAGGGAGATGATGGTAGAAAAACACTGGGCACTGAGAAAATTACAACTCTTGGTCCAGATCAGTCCCTATCTAGAGAAGTCGTTTTCATGCTCTGGGTTTTGTATTCCTATCTGTAAGAAAAATTGAGTGCATTTCCATATTACCAAATGCCATAGTGCAAAATTTTCAGTACTATGATAATCCTCACCCTCACCTTCAGTGTCATCAGAGAGCTGTGTTCCAGCTATCAGTCCATAGACAATGTTCAACGCCCTTTGTAGAAATCTGACATTAGATATGTGCTAGAAGCTCTCCTTAGGGACTTTTAAAAATAAGGGAGAGTCTATATGTAAAAGCACTTGGGGCTCTTGCATCTTGAGAAGGAGCCACCCATCCCACATTCAGATTCTTAGCCCTAGGGAAAAGGTAAGCATTTAAAGATTGAGTATTTAAAATATTATAGTTGTAATAGCAACTCTTAAAATGCATGAAATATAAAAATGAATAAATGTCTGGTGCGAGTAGTGTTTTACAATTTCTCTTCCAAATGAAAGAGACCCCCTGTTTCTTTTCATTTGGTGGCTTGGTTTATACTTTCACTTTTATAGTCCAGACAACCCGAAAAGTTAAATTCAAGCCTACTTTTGTTCTCTACAAAAGGAGCTTGTTTTAAAAGAAAAAAGGTTAATAAAAATAAATAAATAAAGGAGTTTCTTTGACCTTTTCTGAAAGGTAGATTATTACCATGGAGAGTGAGGTAATCGATTATTCCATAGGTATTTGACTCCACCTGATTTTCCAAACTTAAATAAAACTACACAACACTAAAGATATTATTATACTTGCCAATATAATGAAAGAGACCATTCAATTCCAGACTGTCCTAAACTTAAGAAAAGAATTTAAAGGTAAGCTTTCAAAAAAAATCATTTTTCTTCATTAATCAATATACTGTAGGCATGAGAACAATGATATAAAGAGAATTCACTCAAATCTGCCTACCCTTCAATGTATCACCCAATATAAGCACATCATTAACTGATGACGGCTAATCAGTGTTTTCCAAAGTTGTTTATTTATCCTGAGCATACACTAGTCATTGAAGTGAATTTTACACCCAAATTCTATGGTTGAATTTATCACAAGGCAATCAATTACTGTGTGGGAAGGAGCATGAAAAGGTGCCCCAGATGCAAAGAGATACAAATAGGATTGTTTAGTTCCTGTTTTCAAGAAATAGTGATCTGCTAGAGCTGAAAATACAACCTACTGGGTCAAGATGCAGTGAAATATAGGTAGAAACAAAGTTTCAAATGAAACACAATACATTCTGACTAGTAGAATCTGAGAAGGCTTAGCAGAGAACAGAGCACTGGGGCTGAACTGCAGGAGTCCTTTGACATGAAGAAAGTGAGGAAGAGTTCTCTGGGCCATTGGAATGTTCAATGCACTGTCAAGTTGGCCCATGAGACGGGGCACAGGACAGGTGGTGGTGACAAGAGAAGATGGAATCAGGGAGGTGCATTTTGGAAACCACTAAAGTGGCTCCTTAAGGGATGTGAATGTCACTTGCAGACGATCAGAAGTGCACATCCTGAGTCATCAAACATTTCCAAGCAGTGGGTGGGCATTAGGGTATTAGGAGGTTCATTCTGACAGCCTATGAAGAGTGGATACACTGGAAGCAAAGAGAACATTTTAGGAAAATGTTTTGTTTTGTTGTCAAGTGATGGTGCAAGCCCAGGGTGGAACAAGGGGCAGATGTGTACCAGGTCTCAGATACATCAACATGGAAAAGGCTTAGAGATAAGACCAGACCCTAGTACTTCTAGCCTTGATGAAAGAGAAAAAGATGACCCACTGGAACAAACGAATCTTTCTTCTGTTCTATCCTAAGGATATAGTGTTAAAATCCATATTTTATTTCTGCATTTACATACTTATATATCAAACTGTGTTATTTTTCTATTGCCAGACCCTAATAGAAGGCATAAGTCCACGACTAAATGAATCTTCAATAATAGATGTTATTCATTCATCCATTTATGTGATCAATAAACATTCATTGAGCATTACTCTAGCATGCATACAATAGATAAGACATACAAAAATATTGCAAGAAATTTACTTTTCAATATTCAGAGGAAGAAATTATTTTTGTAAGGAAGATCAGGAAGACATTTTTGAAGTTACTGGTATGAGAATTAGGCCTAGGAGAATAGCACCAATTTGGTTAAATGAAAAGGTAAGAGGGTAGAAATATTGTCTGAGAAAGTGAGAAAGTCTAGATAACTTGTGAAATAGAATTCATCAAGAGAAGTAGTGAAGGCTAAGGTGGGAAAGGTAAGCTGGGAACAGATTTGGGGGCACCTTGAATATTCAGAAAATAACAGTCACTGCTGAGGGTTTTAATCATGGACTTGACATGCTTAAAATATTACCCAAAAATAATGTTAGAGTCAAATTCTCATGTATTCTAGAAAGTTTGTCTTCATTTATTGTGTTTTAAAGCTATCATAAAATATAAGGAAAAAGTTCAGCCACTAATTTGAGTGACTAATTAGCATATGGAGGATTAGCACATTTGGGATGTCATCACTCCTAGGTTCCATCTCTGCCACAGAAGCATCATCAGGCCGCAGTAGATAAAGAGCAAATGAAAATATATTACCAAGAAATTAACTACAGTCTCTAATGCTCCTGTGAAATGGCCAAATTTTATTTAACAAAGGAAACTTTCCCAGTTCTCACTATTAATTTGTTTTCATTCATCCAGAACATTTAAACTCTCTTAATTTAAAAGAAGTAAATAAAAATATCTGGCTTGGGAGCCAAGTCCTAGAATTTCATAAATGATCCTGTCTAAAAATTGTTATGGCTGAGCAATAAATCCCTGGAAAATGATGCTTATATTTGTAATAGAAATGTCACCAGAGCCTTAAATATAGCAGCTCGACCTGTCCCTACCACTGTGCAGCAAAGTCAAATTTGTAATTGATTCTGGCTTGTCCTTTTCACCATGTGTGCTGAGTTCGGTGGCACTGGGTGGCATTTTTTTTTTTTTAATTTGCAATCCTGTTTTTAGTCTAATTAGATTAACCTGTAAATAAGTTGTATCCACTTATTTTTTTACGCATCTGTATTTCTTTTCAAAGAACAGATTTGTTCTTGAAGCATTTTGTTGGTAAACAATAGATTACAGCAGTTGTCAAAGAGTTCTTGGAACTCTTACATCATCCAGCTACACTTCAGTGATGAGAGATAAATCCCAAATCAAATTGAACTTCTTACTGTAAGGACCAATGGACATCCTATAGCTATTACAAAAACATGTGTCAACATTATTTGTCAGTGGTACGATGGTAATTATGGTCTCTATTATGTTATAGAGGAGTAAGCAAGCCAAACAGATATATATACTTCGTGGCCTTGGCCTCCAGTACTCAAAATCATGTTAATTGCTTGCTGCTGGACACACAAAAGCAGCCGTAGGTAGAGGCTGCCTATGCAGAACACAGAGATAACTGTATGGTTTCAAAGTTTAAAAATTAATTTTCAAATGGTTTTCAGAGAGTCCACCAGATGGAAGTACAACAGAGTTATGTTTAACCCTTGAGCTGGCACTCTATGGTAGGAACATTGCCAGCTATAAAAAATAATAATCAGAGGCCCATGAACTGCTCTTTTAAAATGGTTACATTAAAACCCAGACACCTGTAGTTTTACTAGTTGCTAAAATGGCTTGTAATCGCACATGCATGAAACAGATGTGTAGCCAGAGCTGTAGTGACTGGTTTCCATTATGCAAACACAGGTGAACGGTGGGCAGAAGGAGGAATGGAAAACTGAGATTTGTACGTTTTCCAACTTAACATTGGAGATTCATGTAAACTTTTTGAAGCATTTCTTATTTAATATATATTGGGCTGTCTCTCAACTGGTTTTACATTTACATTTCCCAAAATGATTCACTTTACTTTAGACACGAAAATAGTCAATAATTCCCTCCCCTAAGACATGTGCTCTTCAAGATCCTTGTCTTGCCGAAACAATTGCCAATTCTTTGCAGAAAACTTTTCAACAAACTTGAACATATTAGGTGATTTTTGTGTTTTTGTTTTTTTTTTTTTGTTTGCATGGTTTTTTTTTAACAATATAACTTAAGGGTCTTGTAAAAATCAACATTAGAGGATTTTTTCAGAGCTTCAGTCTCTCAAAAACATGAACCAGAGCCACATCTCTAGCATCCTGGAGTTTGGTTGTTATAAAATTTACAGTACAGTATGTCGGTTCACTAGGGACTGAGTCATGCGGTCCAGGACGCATTGCAGTGAGGAAATCATGTGAACCATTGCACAAATACATTTTTGTGAGTGTTTGGTTTGCTCAGCTGAATGTTAGGGGATTGAATTTTAATTCAAATGTTCCAAAATTCTGGTTTACAACAACATCTGGGATGTGGAGAGTGGATGGCTCATTTTGGAATTCCTTAGAAAGGAAAAATGAGTTGCAGACAATTATAACATTCAACAAGAACTGTCCTTCCAGAAATCCTCATCACACCTGGGATGGAACCTTTGAGCCAATGTTTCCTTTCAGATGTCTTCGCAAAAGGCGTGCAAATAGAATGAATGAGTTGGAGCAAACAGGCGTCTGTGTGAAAATCTCTCTGAATTGAGAAGGAAAACAGGATATGTGTTCATGCTCCCATAACTCATCAGGAAAACTCATTCCAAGTCATTCCCAGGGATGATCTACTTCCCCCAAAGACCTTATCTTTCCACATTTTTCCATCCTGAAAACACACTTTAAAAAAAAAATGGAAAGTTGTTCTTGGAATGGAAGTACAGCCTCTTGCAGAATGTGAATGAAAGACATTTTGACCTGAAGGTGCATTCAGTATTTTTAAAGGGCCATGAGGCTGTTCATTCTGCAGTCCCAGCAGTTCTCTGGACTCAAATGGTTCCTCAGGGACTAACGCAGCATTGATGAAGAGGAAGGTAGGTGCAGAAAGCACCTGCTAAGGCTTCGAACTAAGGCCAGAAAACAGTAAATGGAATCAACAGGATGAAGCTATTTAGACATATTGCAAAGTCATTCTGGATATTCCCACTCTATCTGTTAAAGAGCCATGTATATTCTGACAACTATGCCCTTGTTCCAGGAGCTTGAAATTATGGGGTCTTTAAGTTATTCTCAGAGTATAAACTGAGCACTCCTAGAAGTGCATTAATTCTTTCAGATGAATGGTATACCATTCACTTCCTGCGCATTCCCTGCTCAGTTGGGGAGCCAACACCACAAAATTTAGCCCATCCATATTTTAAGACTGTGTGTGCATGTTGGTTCATGAGACAATATAGGTTTGTAGTTTTTAAGCCTGACTGAGCATTGGAACAACCAGTAAAGCTTTATTAAAATGCAGAAGTCCGGGTTCCACTCCTAGTTTTTCATTCATTTGATCTGAGTCTCCTACTTCTGAATATTTTCTAAAACATATATACACCAGTTGTTTTTAATATTTTACCAAGACTAAAAATTACACACAAAGGGCTAAGTGTTTATCAAAATTCTGCTCAGTCCAGGCACACTTGCAAAGTTAAACTTATCAACCCATGAGTACGCAGGATAATTTATCTCATTGCAGCTATGTGGGTCTTATATGTTTCAAATGGGCAGGAATTGGGAGTCAACAAAGAACAGACAAGGTAGGGATGGCTGCTAATAATACCTATTCCCATGACTCTTTTCCTGTCCCACAGTCCATGATGAGATTACAGCAGTCACCATAACTAGGATGCAGCTGATTTTCAGGCATATTCCTACAAAGGTTTTCCTTATCATGTTCCAGAGGCATATTTCTAAAACCTCTAGCAATGACTAGCACTCTGCAAAGTCATAGAATATGGACACATCGAAAATGGACATACCTATTGCCAAGATAGAACAAGACATGGCTTCTCTCCAAATAATCACAAAACCGAAGTCATCCAGATTAAAACTCTATCTTATCTTCTGTCAACAGATGTCCATTTCAAGTCCGTATCAAATGTCAAAAGAAACACCCAAATACCTATCTAGCTGACTTCAAGGATAAAAGTTTAACTTATCTTTATATCATTCTCCTTGCATAAGATATAAGCTCCGCATGGTTCTTGGAGGATTTTGTTCTTCATTTGGTATTAGTAATCAATCAATTAAGAAGCATTTGTCCCTCATTCATAAGTTTTGAGGAAGAGACTTTTCCCAACTTCCTAGTAATGAATAAAGAAATCCAGGTTAGTTCTATACCAGGCACCAAAATTTTCAGGCAACAAGGAAAACCTTGAGCCAGCTTTTGATGCCTGATTTGCAAAAACAAACATCCTCAGCATTGCCTAATTTTTGTCACCTTTTTCCTCATCAAATTCTCTGACAATTAAAGGGGAAAAAATCCATTTTATAGGTTCAGTGTAATCAATTAATGATGACTTTTTAGACTCTCATTTAAAAAAAAAAAAAAAAGAAGAAGGAATGCATTGAAAACATTTTGAAAAATCAAAACTTCCCATGCTACACAACTCCAAATAATTTTTTTCCTGTTTCTGTTTTAGGACAAAATGTAAATTTCATGCTTTTATTTTATATTTTAATTTCTTATTAACATGAAATAGTTACATTAAAATTAGATTGTCTTAAAATCCTTTGCTTCCATGATAACCACATTCATTTCAATACTGGGCTTTGATAATATATAATTCCAGTTAAATTGAAGAATAGACTGTCGTAGCCAGCTCTCCTTGTAAGCATATTTGCGTAACGTATTGAGTGTTTCCCATCTCTTCCAGAAAACTGCAATCTTGGTAAAGCATATTCATTCATTCAGTTGGCATGATGAAGAACATCTTTCTACAAATTCCGTAAATGCAAGGAAAAATAAATGAGAGATAAAATGATATCTGCTGGTCACTTTTGAGAATGATTCTCCAGCCTTCTAACACCTCCCATTCTTTATATATGGAGAGGCTCTTTTGTTACTGTCTCACCCAGAATTCATTTTAAAACGCCAATTTCCATAATAATTTAATGCAGCTGTTAAGACATCCTCTTTCTTTTGATCATTGTTATTAATGATGTGCCATAACATATGCAAGGCTAGCAGTCCTAGAGGCTCTGCGTTTGGACCCAGGTACATCCTCTTCAGGACCGACTCCTTCTGGGTTCTTCCAGCCTCTGCCAGCTCCTACCCCTTACAACTCTTTAGCAGGCTCCTCTGCTGAGGGAAGTTCATTGTAGAGTTATTAGTCCAGCACTTAGGAACTCTGTGGGCAGTTCTCGGTGTAAGCACACTCTGAAAAGAAATTGTTCTTCGCTGTTCCCCAGAGAAGCAGCTTGGCCTTATTGTCGTCTTTGGTTTGCTGTTGAATGGTTCATGGCAGATTCATAATGCTGTTTTTTTGGGGAGAGGAGGGTAACTGTTATTCCCCTGGATGTTTTGAAATAGCTGCTCCACAAGTGTGTTTTCCTCTCCAGAAATCAAATGTGACAAAAATCAGTAAAACCCTTAAGGTCCTAAAAGAGAGATAAAAAAAAGGACTCACCATTAACCATAGACAAAATGGAAAATAAAGTAGCAGAGATAAAATATCCACATTATAAGCAACTTTGTAAGAAAAAAGTATAATGTTCATGTAAAACATCAGAAACTCAGATTTCCCTCATTAGCACAGCTTCTAACTCCTCAGCCCTCCTCACGTTTTTCAAATAGGTAAAAAGTTAGAAATTCACAATCCCTTTTTTAATCTTAATAGTTCCTCCAGCAGATGCTCATTCAGGAGTACTTAATTATATAAAGTCCGGTGGGCTGTTCTCTTTGATACAAAACACTATTGTTTGAACAAATTAAGTTAATAGGTCAATATCAAAAAGTATTTTTTCTTTAGAAACAGAGTTACTGACATTGCAGATACTTGAAAGTTTATAAACATATTTTTATGGTTTTCATTTGAAAGTTTCTCCTTGACTATTAGTAAATTATTTGATTTAGTGCACTCCAGTGATGTTGGAAAAGATTTATGATTTGGAAGTCTTTTTCAATGAACTGAAAGGCTGTATACTCCACAGTGAATTCTGATGAAGAATATACTAAAGAATTTTAGGCTCTGAAAGAAGAAAGTTCTTGGAATTGTTTTTTCCGGTGAAAACCAGTCCAAAAATTGTGTCATGTTTTAATCGAAAAGCATTTAGATAAACGACATAAGGTAAACGTCTCAGTAGCAGCCAAAACATTATCTTAGTTCTTGATTTACGAAATATTAATGTCATTTTCGTGGCAGGAAACCTTTTTTTTTTTTTTTTTTTTTTTGCTTTAAGCATCTCTTTAGAGAAAAGAATGTCAGAAAACAGAAAATGCTAACTGTGTTGTAAAAGTGTTTTTAAAGGAGCATATCAGCCCCATCTTTGAATTTCTGTTTCTTCAATAAAGCCAGTCCAGGACACAGAGGGAGGTTGGTTGGAGGCTGTAGAATCTGCACAGCAGGTCACTCCTCTTTGGCATTCTTTATATGACAATGACATTAACTCCAGGCAAATGCATGAAGATAAGTTCACGAGGAAAGTAGGGGAAAAGGAAAGGGAAGGAATGAAGGCCAGATTTGCAGATTTTCAGAAGAAGAATCATCAGAGGGAGATGGAGTGACAGCAGAACTGAAAAGCTGCTGAGAGCCTTCTCGTTTTTCTTCACATTTTAATGAGGTCAACTGGTCTCTCTTTACTCTGGAGGGTAGGCCTCATGATCAGAGGAATATCAGATGACGTAGTGGGGGATTTCTGGCCTTAATTTCCACAATTCCTTTCATGGAAGAGGGGAAACAAATGGATTATCTGGGAGCACTTTTAATCAAAGAGGAACTTCCTATGGATTGCTGATATTTACCAGTGAGTGAAGTTATTTAAAAAAAAAAATATTTCCCACTAAAAGGGTGAAAACTTGAATGAGATCCTTTCCGAGAACCTTCTAATTTCTTATAAAGAAATTATCCACTGCATACCATGGTGGTCCTGCATCACCAAGAGTTAGGTCCAATAGTGACAACCAGATGAACAGCCACACTTTATAGTTGACCTCAAGGGCCCAACATCCAAGTGACTTCTGAACTTTAAACACATGGCAGATCATGGCAAAAGCCTAGGACTAAAATATCAAGATTAACCCTGAGTCTGGCCGTAGGTGATTTTATTCTGGTATCCTACCACCCTGCATTCCACTCCTGAAGTTGGCACAGTCTAACCCAGCAACTCTTTGAGCCTTGAGCATGTGCACGTCTAGGTGGTATGCTTATATAAGTATGCTTATGTACACACATAGTGTGTGTATATGAAAGTGAAAGTTCCAAGCATTCCATTTAAACAATAGTGCCCCTGGCATAAGGCATTCCCTAGGGTTTCGTGACTGGTTAGTAGCAAATGACGGTCACTGCACCATTAATTCCAGAATTTTGTTAATCACTAGGATATGCCCTTCCCTGAGAGTTTCACTGCAACAGAAATGTCTAATACAACCTCCTCAAGTCCAAAAGACACAGATTAGTTTTATCAAAAGTACAGCTTCAAATGGGGCCCTTCTAACCTCTGGATGACTTTTCCCAATGAAGTGGCATGGATTCCCTCTCAGGAGATGAATCAATTTGTAATTATTATTCCTAGATTTTTTTTTTTTTTTTTTTTTTTTTTTTTTTGCTTAAACCACTGTGAATCAATCAACTCAGCAAAGCCTCACATGCAAAAATTTCCTCTTCTCCATTTTCTTCCCCAAGTTCCAAAAGCAAAGGAATGGCACACAAATGAAAAAGATATTCCATGCCGCAGTTTTTTGATTTTTTTTTTTTTTTTCAATTGCTATACGGGTAAAACAGGTGCTGAAATGTGAAACCCTTTGGAGGAATTTTCTTGGTAGAACAAATCAGAGCTAACACTATCCTGAAGTGAAGCTGGCTTTATGTGGAATGCTGTGCAAAAGCACTGCCTATTCGCATAAGATCCATACATGACTGTCCCAAAAAAGACAAAAAAGAAAAAAAAAAGTATACTGTCACTTTAAGAAAAAATAAACTAAAATATGAACTACCAAAAACCCTGCCATTTCCAGCCTGGGCTTGATTAATGATTTTTCTATCTAATAAAAGGTTCACAAACCATCTGTTTTTCTCCCTAATGCCTTGCCCAAAGGTTTTTCGTTCCTATTTCAGGCTCGGGGCCAACTGACATTCCACTCTTTTTTTTTTCCCCAGCCTTGTAAACAAACCCTTCTCTCTTTTTAATCTTCCAGTGCTGTTTCCTACCCATCGTTATGCATATTCATTGCGAGTAAACATTTTTAGTGTCTACACTTAATCTCTTCCACTGGCAATTACTGTTCTATGCTGTTTTGTAATGCAGAAGGGCCAACGCTTTCCGTTCTAATAACAGCTGGGCCGCAGATGGGGCCTGCAGTCATTGTAGAAAATAAAAATTTACAAGATGCCAGTGGAATTTATTTCAGTTTTATGGAGTCACAGGAGGAACCTTTCTGTTATCCGCCTTCAGTGAAATCTGCAGGCACAAGGCAAGCTTTTGACATTTAATCAAAGGGGGGTCCAGGTAGGGTCTGTAACAACGCAAGGAAGAAGGCAGGTGGCTCGTATTAGGCAGTGCCATGGTTAATTTATTTAGAAGTGATTGGCTTAGATGTGCGCAGCCAATATTTGACATCATGTATATATCTTGTTTAGCATCCTGCCTCTAAATTGTTACCACTGGAGAGACAGTGAGCTGTCACTGTGGACCGAACCAGGTGTTTGGTTGGGTTGCTACTTAGAGGTGCTGATGGAGATGGCTCTGTACTCACCAAAGACGGAGCGTTTTGTGCCGTTTCTCAAAGTTGATTCATTTTGACTTGCCCGCACAGTTCTCTGCCCCACCGTTAAGTGCTTCTTCAGCAGAACCCCGGAGTGTGCGAATGGGCTTTTGAATACGGGCTGCAACCTTTAATTTAACAATGTGGTTTAACTGGAATTTTTCTGTTAGATGACTCGAGTATGTGAAAATGGATTTATGTGAAAGGCTTAAATTTCCGATGTACGCTGCAACGCCGATCCAGGATGGGATTAGAATTGTGCCGTGACATATTGAACAGCCCGCGTGCAGTGGCTAAGAGCTAACTACGACTCCCCAAATGAAAAATAAATTGTCACACGAACACGCTGTAAAACTGCGACCCTATTCAAACGCGAGGCTGTTTCTGGAAGTACTCGCTATGGTTCTAGAACCCAGGCTGCTACACCCCGGGCTCTCTGTCCCTTACTAACCCCCACACCTCCCCCCCCCCCCAACGTACAAAGTCCAGAAAAAACCACCCAAGGATATCCCATAGTTAATTAAACCAATGGACAGGAGTTTCTGGACCAGGTGAAGTCTATGCCAAAGGTGCTTATGCTTTTGCATTTGGGGCCCTCTTGCCACACACCTTCAGCTGGTTGCTTAGCAACCACCAGAGACCCACTGAGCATGCTCACTAAGGAGCCTAATTGCTATCACAATTTACTTTTGTTGTTTTTTTTTCTTTTTTTTTTTTTTTTAAGCCCATTAACCAAAACAGGATGTTTTCCTCTTTGAAGGACAAGTAAGGTCTGCATGAATTTGAAAGGCAAGAGAGTATATTTCGATACCAAAACAAGTCATTAAATGCCAATGCCAGGCATGTATGTGGGTACACATAACAAACAAGAATTGGAGCAGATTGACATTAAATAAGGTGTAAATTCCCATTTATTTCGATTTTTATTGACTCATTTCTTTTATTCTCCTTATCTTTTCTTATGCGGCTTTTTTTATTTCCCAAGAGTCATTGAGTGAAAGGAAGAAAGTGGAATTTCATGTCACATGATCAAGTATATTAAGAAACCTTATTAAAAAACTTAAATTGATTTATACATTAAATAGCAATTTTTTCTTCCACAGCTTTCCTTCCTTTCTTTTCACTCTCTTTCCTTTCTTTTTTTTCTGTTTAGCTTTTTGTTTTTGTTTTTTATTTTAATTTCCTAAACACTCCAAATCTAAAGCTAAGACTTAGCTCCCTTAATCTTTTTACAAAGGATGAGAAATGATTTTGTGTACCTCAGAGAGAAAGGCAGTTTTTCCAAACTTTAAAGCAAAAGAAAAAAAAAACTACATTTATATTAGGTTAACAAAACTTATCCATTTATTGAAATTTCATCACAATTGCATGATTTCTCCCTAATGTCTAGATTTGTAGATAAAAAATAAATATGCTTAGAACATTAAGTATCTATTTAACCAGTTTTGTTACTAAATGGAATGCCTTTGAGAAGAAGTCTTATGTAGGGTTCAAAACTACATTTCCAGGATTTTTCCTTAATTTTTTTCAAATTCTTAACTTATTTTGAAAGATTTAACTTTGTTCATTTGAACTTTATGTATTTTATATTAAGTTTCCTTGAATTTATATGAATAGAGGCATCCTAATAAGGGGACATGCTTTTTTTTTTTTTTTTCATCCAGTTAGTCTTATGAAAGCAAATGCCATCCTTTATTTGTACTGAATTGTTTTTGTGCTGAGAAAAGTCTTTCGATAAAGCTGGGTCATTCCCCTTTGGAATGAAGAGGATGTCCGCAGGGAATGGGATGGCAAAGCTCCTGAGGTGGGCCAGTGTGTTCACCTGAGAAACTGCATGTCTTATCTGCTCCGCTGACTGCTCACCCCACCACCTTTTTGTTTTCCTTCAGTGGCCAGGGAATTCTGGGTAGAAAGCCTGGTGCTGGCCCTGCTACTAGTGTCAATGCCAGATGAACACAAGGGAACTCTCACTGCAGTGGCACTATTTCTCTAAGGATAAGGTGTGTGTGTGTGTGTGTGTGTGTGTGTGTGTGTGTGTGTGTTTCCCAAACAGCAACAGTCCCTATTTATGTATGTCCCTCAGAGACAACAGCAGAGGGAGCAAACTTTGGTGCAGGAACCATATTTCCTGATGTCCTAGCATTGGGAAGAATTCTGGAGACATACTGTATAAGAAATTAATAAAATCAAACGATTTCATTTCATTATGATTAACCTTATTATGCACAGAAGCAGGTCAAGCAATATGGTAATGAAGAGCTGAACAAGGGTAATTGGTGTAGGCAGGAGCCCCGGGCCGGCGGTTGGGAATATGATAATACAGCTGGTAAAAGGCACTTGTTTCCTTTTTCCTTCCATTCCAAAAAACTACCAACAAAAAAAAAATTTTTGAGCACATACACATATATACACAATATGCGTGTGTTTTTAATTCCATGACTGGAAATACTTAAGTTCCATTTATATATTTTCACATATGTTCTTTAATATGTGAATATATATACTCACTCCTTAGGGAAATCTCTCCTCAATTTCATTCATGTTGACAACCCTCTTTTCTCTCTTCCCTCTTCCTTCCCTCTGTCTTCTTGGTCTCTCACACACATGAAGGGGCAGGTCTCTCACACGCACTTGGTCTCTCACACACACTTGCACAGACACACAGACTCTGCAACAACCTTACTCCTGGATGCTTTGGAGCTACTAAAATGTTTTGAAAGGAGAGTAATTTTTCAATTTATGTTTTATCCTAAAACTAACAGGTGACTAGCCTAAAGGGACTTTGTTCCCCCCAGTCCCTGCTTAATGTGGATGGCTCCCCACGGCTCCAGTGAACCCTCAGTCCTGAAATCGAATATGAACATTTGGGAACAGAGAGTGATGAGAGCTTTTATGAACAGAAAGAATTGAAGCAATTGTTTGAATATTTTTCTGTCTCCGCCAAAGTGGGATCAGAATTGATTGTTTCCTCTCACTGGGGTCATTTTCCTACCTTAATGCATCGATGATATCTGGACCCATGTCGTTTTCAAGTTTTCTCAACCTTAATCTCCCCAAATCCTGTAGAGTGTGTCAATTAGAACTCCATTCCAGCAAAAAAACATCTTTATATATCCATGCAGTTAATTCAAGGCATTCTGTCAAATGCAAGGCTCTTAAACATTTTCACTTGAGTATATAGATTTTCCCCTCATTCTCTGCTTCTTTGCTTTTCCTTTCTTTCTCTCACCCCATTCTCCTACTATATTTCAAATATTTGCTTGGACTCTGCATCCTCCGAAAACATTCTGTTGGTTTTAACTTATAAAAATCTCTATAATACAGCCATCCCCTCTTTTATATAAAAACTGACATTTTGGCTTTTGATGCAGCAAAAAAAAATGGTAAACTAAATTTATATGGAGAATTCCAAAGCCTAAGAAAAAAGCTGTTAGATTCTAACGTATAGTATGCTCTTCTCTTGGTTATGAAAAGAAACTATTTCCTTTTCAGGTTCTACACAAAATAGCACAAATATTACAAATAACATTAAATCATCACATTTCCACGTATGTATATGTGTTTCGGACTGCATGAAGGCAAAATAAAAATCTAAAGTTTCTAATAGATGCTTTTGAAGACTCCAAGAATTGCAAAGCAGTTTTTCTTGTCAAAGTGCATTTGAACCATTTCTAAGACTGTGCGGAACCCTTGTTCATAGAAACCAAAAAATAAAAACTAAGATCAACTCCAAAAAAATTGTCAAATTTGTCCTTTTATTAAAAAAGAGGAAAAAATGTATGCATGCCTACTGGCTTATTACAATTGAAATATTTTAGGATATGGAGCATATGTAATAAATGCAATTATAGAGTCATCAAAAGTCACAGATAGGAGAATCTTCTACTGACTTGATGGATAACATGGATTTTTTTTTCAAGGATTTAGGTGAAAATTGCACATATTTTCCTCCTTCAAAGCAAACATCTATATGCAAATTTTATTAAAATCAATAGAGGAGTGCCTAAACTGGAAGTTAAAGTCAGATTTTTTTTTTCTTAACGCGTTTGACTGCTACAGAAATGGTTATTGGATGGGGTTGTTCCTTTATTTTTAGTAGAAAAAAATCACAAAATATTTTAATAATGCATACCTAACGTTTGTTTTCTTATTAGTAATTGTTATGAAACCAGACTGCTTTGCCAGCCTATCTGACTGCACCTGTTACTAGATATTTCCAAGAGACTCACACACCAATTTTGTCTGTGTGCACTGGGTATATTTCCCGTTGTTTTGATTGCACAGTCAGGGCACAAGCAGTTTGCATTCAAATAAGAAGGCACATTTTATTCAAAGAGGGAAAGTGATGTCCTTGGAACTTCAACCTTAATGAAACACTTTTTAAAAGGACACACTGATTGGAATGGGAAGAGATCCAAAGAGAGGCATCCAGAGGGAGGAGGGTGGGTGGGTGATACAGAAGAAAGGGAAATGGATTAGATCAGCAAACTAAGACAATAGTATCCGAAGCAACTTTTTAAAAAATGTGTATGGAGTCATCAAAGGCACACGGTGTAATCTTGTGGGGTGGCTGCCTCTGCAGAGGGCAAAGAAAGTTTGCCCTCCAAACTGAGTTTCTGCAGAATTGATTCTAAATATTCCCTCTAGTCTTAAGAGTTTTCACTACCAAATTGCTTAAATGATGATTAGTTGAAGTTCTTCTGACTAATTTCAGCAGAAGTAACATTTCTAGCTGGTTGATTTGGGCATCGAAACGAACCAGTGTCTCCGGACATCTGTACTAGAGAGACACCCTTATGCTAAAACCCGACTCCAGCGCTACCCTTACAAAAATAGCACATTTCCGTTCATGCAGAACGGTGATTAGACTTTCCCAACACAACTCATACTTTTTAAAAGGCGCGTCAGAATTTTAAAGTGCATTAAATAAAGGGCATTGGCACATTAATGCAGCTCTCTTTGAGGAAAGATGCTGCATAATTTCCGCTGAACCGTTGCACAAACCTTCCATAAAGAAAGTTCTCAAAGGAAAAAAAAAGAAATACACCCATCCACACATTTTTGATGTTGAGAACAGTGTCCTTGGGAATTAAATAACTTTATATGTATATAAAACTAAGCCTTTGAGGTGCTTTGTTTCACATACTTAAGGAGGAGTGAGAGTCCCCAGGGAACTGTTGTTTTGCTAACTTATTGTAAATATTCCATTTCTTCCGAAGCTGTCTGCCTGCATGGTAGGACAATACAGGATCTTCCACTGGGTGACTTCTTTTTTAGATAGATGCCACTTTCTTCTACATCCAAATGTGCATTTATAAGAAACAAATGGCTTTCTGTATTAAAGGCTTTCGGTATTAATGGGACCGTGGTGTTGTAAACATGCTGGAAGAATTTCAGGGACAGTGTGACAGGTGGATTAGCTCCCTCTTAGATTTGGCTCTTGCCTGCTCATCTCTGGCAGCTGTGCAGACGTAGTTTATGCCACAAAAGATAAGAGCTACTTGCATAGGGAGTACCAGCATTACATGGAGCACGCAGTTCGCAAGTCTCTGTCACCGTCTTCATGCCTGTTAAAAGTGACATTGAAAATACAAAATCAGGTAGCACATAAAACTAAACCCAAATTAGGCAGCTATTCAAGATGCAGGGGACTTAGCTGAATGGCTACAAAATCATCCATAGCAGCTGGAGATACTTGTTTGGTGAATTTTCCTCCATGGTTGAGCATATTTCAAAGTTTAAATTCTTCACCAAGAGAAACTATGAAGATGGGAAAAAAATCTTCTTATGAGGAAGAACAGTAACAAGACAATGCCTTAAGCATTTTGTATAGCCTGTTGAGGTTAAGAAAGAGAGATCCGTTTTAGTGTGACATCTTTTTTCTAAGTACTCAGCCTATGTCAGTCATACTTATTGTCAGGTTGGAACACACAAAAAACAAAAGAATTTTTCTTTGAGCAACATTATTAATAGTAGTGTCCTTCTGGATGGTGGATCTGCTCCCAACAAAAAGATCTGGTAGCTAAGCCTGCCCAGATGATTATACTGGAAGAGTTACCCACGTTTATAGTTCAAGTAATGGCTTTCACCTGTAGGCTTCCCGTCACAATCAATTTTGCCCAGAGAAATGCACAAAAATGTTCCATAGAATGCAAGTAAGCCCCTTTCTAAACCACACATGGCACCATCATGCCTGGTCACTGATGGGTTTTTTAAGCCAGATAATTTCACTGGCTTTTTGCTCTTAAAAGCTGCCATCTCTCAACTCTTCTCTTCTTTATTCCGTGTCATTTGTCCCAATATAACTGATCCAGATTTCCCATGCTGTAATCACAAACTGCCCCAAAATGGGCCAACCAAGATAGGGTGAGGATACACAAGGTCACCAGAAATATTTATTTGTCACTAATCATTTCCAGACTTGGTTCAAGAGGGGGAGAAAACAGTTTTAAAAAAAATTTTATAGGCAAAATTCAAGTATCAAAGACCCAAACTGTTACATCCATAGGAGAAGAGGTTTCTCCCCCACCCTCGAGGCACATAACAAAAGCAACATGGAAAGGCTTTTCTTGTCATGAAAACATGGCAATTTATAAACAAACAGAGAGTATGAATCCCTCATGCGTTGAGGTGACATGCAGAATTTGATCAGCACCGAATTCATAAAATTCCAAAGCAAAGTGCTGTGGGCATTTTTTTTTTTTTTTAGCATGTTCAGTGACATGGGTATATTTGGAAAAAAATAAAACAGAAGACTCAGACACTTACCACCAGAGAGAGAGATTCTTTCAAGCAAACCTTTTGAGATGTCAGAGACCAAGGCTCAGTTTTCCTTCCACGAGAAAATGAATTACACGTTTATCTCAAGGGACAGATTACAGATTTTATAATTCTGGTAGAACAACCTAGCACAGCTTCAGTCTCCCACATGTGTATATGTTACCGTGTAGGGGGGAAATGAGATGCACAAGCCCCATTAATAATAGCAGTTGCATGCTTAATTTCATGTGCACTGCACTGAAAAATTACTTCTTACTATCTAAAATAAGATTCAGGAAGAGCCTGGGAAATCAGGAGCTCTTCCAACATACCTTCCTAGTCCCAAGTGAACAAGTTGCTGGTGACTTACATCATTTAACAGACAAAAACTGAGGGCATCGTTAGCGGATACCCTCAGGGCGGATTTGATGTGAACAACTATGAGATCAAGGATCTGCTCTCAACAAAGGAAGAGAAGTGTTGTCAAAACCTTGCAATTCTTTTTATACCCAAGCAAGAGGAGGAGGGAGATTTTACTTGTGAAACGGATGGCAAATTGAACAGCAGGTAAGACCTGCAATGGGAGGCTGAATTAGAGGCTCAGATTTAGATCTGAATAATGAGTTGAGTGAGGCTAGGACCTTCCAGGATGTAGCCTCCAAAACTAACTTTTTTGTTGCTGCTTTTAATATTTTTCAGCTTGGTAAAAATATAACCAGTTAAGGTAATCTTACCTGCATTCACAGATTCAAAGAATTTTAGAGTTAAAAGATGCTTTTGAAATTCTTGCCCTATTCTTAGGTTTTATAACTGTAAGTCTAGTATCAATTAAAGTATTAATTAATTAAATTAGTATTAATTAGCTTCTTAAAAAATAATAAAAGCAAAAACTAATTTTTCCTCTAAGGAGACCCACTTATGCCAGGACTTTAAACGGGGTTTCCATGATTTTAGCACTAAAAGTTCTAGTTTCTAGGATACCGTTTGGTCCAGGCAAATGAGCACAGTTGGCCACCAATTAGTATCCCTTAAAGCCTCCTTTCTACTGGTGGCACTTCCATTATCTCTAGGACCTCAAATCTCAAAGTCATGTTGGCTGTTTCCTCCATCCAAACCATCTAGGGTTCTGCCTGTTTCATATCTAAAGAAAGAAAGAGAGAAAAAAAGAAAAGAGAAGAAGATTTTCTTTACCTCTTTTCACTCTTTCTGCTGGACTCCAGCTCCCGGCCCCACTGTGTCCCTGCTGAATGTCCAAGAGCCCCTGTCTTCTTCTGGCTGGTTCCATTTCTCACCCAGGACCTGATCTACTTATGGGCCCCTGGAAATGGCTTTTCCCCCACAATCAAAACTTGTCATTCTATAATTCAATCCATTGACTTTCAGCCTGGTATTCAAGAGCTCATGACATATCCCTGATCTATTTTTATAGCTGTATAAGATATTTATATAGAAAAGAAACTTCACCAGATAGAAAAAAAAAATGTGTCTCATTTTCCGTCATTAACCAGCTATGCTATTACAGGCAAGTCTTATAATCTCTCTTGACTTCAGTGACCCCAGTTATGCAATAAGTTACCGTCCTTAAGTGAAAGAGCTGGTAGAGTTCATCTTATGAATTTCTGTTCTTGAAAAGTTGTCGTTTTCTGACTCCTGCTATTGCTGTGTGTAGACCTATATCCTCAGCAATAGTGTCTTCTTCAAGTAACCAGCCCTAAGTTTTCCCAACTTGGTGCTTTCTTGGTCTGCAGTCAATGTATCCCTCTCTCTTCCTCTCTTCTCACCCATGAACACCCACTTCCACAGCCCCAGTTCCACCTCTCCTTTTTCCTGGAACTTCCACGGCACCTAGCTCTCCCCAAACACTAATGAAAAGATTCCAGCTTTGGTGTCATCGCAATTATTTGAGCACATGCTTATCTACTAAAAAGAGGCACCAGGACACAGTACTTAAGAAGAGTTACAAGTTGAATTGTGTCTCCCACAAAAGATATATTGAAGTTCTAACACTAAGTGCCTCAGATTGCAGATGTAATTGAGATGAAGTCACACCTGGTGTAGGTGGCCCTCTAACCCAACCTACTCAGTGTTCTGTAAGAAGATAGGCTTGTAAACACAGAAACTCACAGGGGATGCCACATGGCAATGGAAGTAGAGAAGTTGAGCAAGATACCAACAAAGAGCAAGGATTGCCAGCAACCACCAGAGCTAGGAGGAGGCGAGGAGGGTTTCCCCACAGGTATGAGGGAGCAAGGGTGTCTCTGCCAACACCTTGGTTTTGCAAAACCTCCAGGTTTTGAGACCACAAATTTCTTCTGGTTTGAGGCCACCTAGTTTGTGGTTCTTTGTGACAGCCCAAGAAAACCAACAGAGTCAAACTGCCCCCATCTGAAACCTGACTCGGCTTCTCAGTGGCTGGGTGACTTTCAGCAAAGTGCAAAGCACCTAAATGCCTCCATATCCACATCTCTAAATGATCATCATAACAGGACCCATATTCTATCATTGTCCTAGGAATCAAAGAACTAATACTTGCAAAATTTACATCAGAGTCTAGCAGTAAAGTGTTTTCCTGCTCACGTTTCATCCTTCAATGCTCTGGATATAGTTAGCATTCAGTATGGGATAGTTGAATGAGGAAATACATAAGTTGATTAAAGAAAAGCTGAATGAATCCTTACACACCTGTTCAGCTTGTTTTGGATAACTTGATTCAACATGGAAGAAGCTTTGCTTATTGCAGATCTTATCTTAAAGGGATGGGCACCTCTATGGGGTTACCTCATGTGCAAATGTAGGTTCTATTACTTCTTAGATGTATGACTTTGTGTAAGTCAACTAGACCTCTAGAATGCTTAATGTAAAAACAGGAGAGTCTTGGTCCAAAGGGTTATAGCTAAAGATTAAGATGATACCTAAGAAGCTTGACTTTCCCTATTGCTATCACTTGGTTTTTATTTATTTTAAAGTATTTTCCTTTTAATGTTTTCCCAAGTTGTACATCAGTACTACAAGTGACTTGCATGCTTTAGACTTGCAGATAGAGCAGCCTATAGAAGCAATCCAACTCTCCAGGCAGCCAGATCTAAATTTCTCAATCTCTTAAATTGAGCTTCTCAGTTGGCAGCAAATTCCCCACCACCCATCAGGGTACATTTCACAGTGTCTTGAGATGTTTTTGATTGTCATGATTGAGATGGGGTTGATGCTAATAATGAACAACATTATTAACCTTCCTCCCCCTAGCCTGGCAGCCAGCTTTCTATTTTCTGGCTATGAAAACGGTCTATGCTGGGTTGTAGAAGATTTGTTCATTAGTGGTTGGTTTATATCACTTAGCATGGTAACATCAAGATTCATCTACATTGTAACATGCGTCAGCAGTTTCCTCCCATTTTCAGTCTAAACAAATAAGATATGTGTATAACTATCCACGCATCTGTCCATGGACACTGGACTGCTTCACATTTTGGCTAGTGTGAATGATACTGAGATGCATGTGGGTGTAAAATTTTAACTAGAATCTATTTCAACCCCTCTAGGAATATACCTAGAAAGGAAATTGTTTAATCAAAAAGTAGTTCATACAGTTGATCATACAGTGGGGTTGTTGCTCATCATCTTACAAAGTATAGGACAGCACCTAACAACAAAGAAATATCTGCCTAAAAATATCAATAGTGCCAAGATTGAGAAACTGCTTGAAACTGAGGTGGTTGAACCAGGTGATGAGACCAGGTCAACTTTCCTGTTCCTTTCAGTTCAAAAATTTCTTAAGTCTCTGTTTTCCATAACACATTACAAATGTGACGCTCTCAGGCTGTTCAATTAATTATTTTTATCACTCTCAATTTTTTAAAGATCTGGGTTGCTTTTTTTTTTCCCCTGAATGTCAAAAAGTAATTATTTCAGATTCTCTAAGTTCTTTTCCATTTTAGTACATTTTTAGTACATCAGAACAAATTAGTACATCAGTACTACAAATCGCCAATTTGCAGTGGTGCATCTTCTGGATCGTTTGATCCAAATGTTCCTATAGAAGCTTTTAGCCCACAGATGTAGTGAGGACTTAGGATCATAGTATGGGACCGGCACCCCAAGCAGCAGTGACTTCAGCAAGGTAACAGATTCTTGTTCTTTCACAGGCGTTTCTCTCTCTAAACCCCAAGAGGCTGCACTGCTGTAGGAGGCCATCCAGGTGGGCGGCCGCTGTGGGCTGCGGGCTCCGTGGAGTCAGGGCCCCAGGTTCCTTCCCTCCTGTGGTTTTACTCCCTAAGAGTGGGACCGAAAGGTGCCCGTATGAATTCCACCCATATCAGAGACCAGAACCATCGAGGCCACACTTACTTGCCAAGAAGGCTTGAATATGCAGTCTTTATTCTGTATGGCCAGAAGTCCCAGGTCATGTGGGCCTCTGACTAGGCAAAAAGCAGGACACGTAGATATTAGGATCCTGTTCTAGACTAGCCACCTAGGATCATCCTCCTTGGTTCATATCAAATGGAACATAGGAATAGGATGAAGCCTTGGGATGGGGGGGACTCTAGAAAAAGCATCTGACTGTCCTACTTCACTTGGCTGACGCTGAGCTCACTGGAAAACAGGCATTTGAGGGAAACAAGCTTCTCCTGGACTCAGATCCAATATGCAGGGATCAGGCTGCCACCTACATTGGCAGGTATCGGGGAGAATATAACAATAATTCACAGGTCAGTTTCTGTCCTGGAGTAGAACTCTCTTTTTTTTGAGGGTGCCCCAGATCCCTCTCCCCCATTAAGGAAACAAGAATCTGCCTTCCTCCTAGGACATGCCACTTTCTTGCTCTGTGTGGTTTCTTGTTCAAGTACAAGTGTTTATCTCATCCAACACAGGAGTGGGCAACCACTCAAGAATAGGAGGATATTCACATTTAAAAAGAATACAACAGAATATTACTCAGCCATAAAGAAGAATGAAATTTTGGCATTTGCTGGTAAACGGATGGAACTGGAGGCTATCATGCTAAGTGAAATAAGCCAATCCCCCCAAAAAACAAAAGGCCAAATGTTCTCTCTATATGTAGATATTGACACACAATGGGGGTGTGGGAGGGAAGAATAGAAGTTCCGTGGATTAGACAAAGGGCGATGAAGGGAAGGGAGAGGGGATGGGAAACAGGAAAGACAGTAGAATGAATAGGGCATTTTATTTTTCTATGTTCATATATGAATACACGACCAGTGTAACTCTACATCGTGCACAACCACAGGATGGGATCCTCATTAGAATAAATTATACTCTGTATGTATAATATGTCAAAATACACTCCACTGTCATGCATATCTACAAAAAAAAACAAGTAAAAAAATCTTAAAATCAAAAAATAAATAAATAAATAAAAAACAGGGGGTTAGAGGAGAGGGAGTCAGGAGTGGTGGTAGGGGGGTGGTTAGAGCTGGATCAAGGAACCTGAGTTCCCCTCAGTCCCTGAAAAGGCTCGGGTTGCACTATCTCAAGCTGAACCTCGTCCTCCTCCCACTGGACATCCCCACCATCAGCTCACTCCCACAGCAACAGGCCCAGCCTGGTCATTCTTCCCCACTTCCTTAGCCACAAAACCAGTCCCAGCCTTAATGGAGCAGTAAGAATGATGGAAGCCGGAAGCCATCTTCACCAAGACAGAGAGGGAAATTGCCTGAGAAAAATCCAACAGGGGAGAAAACAGATTTCAGGTAGGAGGTGAGAGAGAGGCTTGGAAGCACTGCTTCTGCACCCTGATTCAAAAGAGCTCGGGGACTGTCCATCCTTTCTACATCCCATTTGAGCCAGTACATCCCCCATTTGCTCAAGCTAATTTCAATACTGTTTCTCTCACCTGCACCCAAAACATGGCTCTCCAATACCACCTTCAAGAAATGTTCATTCTAACGGAAGCAGAAAACATCCAAATTACTAAACTTCCACCATTTCCACAGAAGGCCAGTCCTACCTATTCATAAATACTATGATGACTTGTATAAACATTTCCAGGAAAATATATAGTAGTATTTAGGAGCTTTTAGGAAAACCAAGCTCTGCCTTCATGTCACCTACTCTGGATAGACACTAATATGGGCATCGTAAATGATAACACTGGTTTCTACCACTCCACAGGCTGATCTTAATATTTTCAAAAACTCTATATAAAGTAAACATCTTTTTTGCATAATTTTTTACAGGTGCATTATAATAAAATAAACATCTTTAATAAAATGTCCAAGGCAGCTCTCTTATTGTCTAAAACTTGATTAAATCTTAAAAAGAAAATATTTTTCTTGCAGCCAACATGCAGGAGAGAAGCCCATCCATTATATTCTTGGGTGGCCTTGAATCTTCCGTGGCTACCGCATGGCAGAACTCACGCATCTAAGGTCATTCTGAATGCCTCCTTTGAGACTCCCTCTTCTGTGCCAAGGGCAGAATTCCATAAGCCTTGGGCCTATGCTCAAGAATGTCTTCCTTTTGGGGTGAGCCAAGACTCAGTTAGATGCTTGAAGGAGAACCATCAGAAAACAGACAATATACCCCGGGCTGAGGGTCTGGGACGCTCAAGGCCTGGTTCACACTTGAAAATAGATTTGGTGCTAAGTCTTCAGCTTGTTTGAAAGGGATTAGCAGAGCCAATGAGAAGAGTTTTGAAACCAGTACAAATGCTAAATTTTGGGCCCATGAGCACGGAAGATTGACTTGGCCGGTGGAAAATCACCAGAGCACTCTTGCCAGTTCAAAAACACTCAAGGGCGGCACCAGAACCTCTGGGCTGGCGAGAATGTCCCTGGCTGTCCCCTCCTGTTGGCTGCTGTGGAGAGCAGAGTGCCATGATGGAAATGTTCAGCTGTGAACCTGCAGGCAGCCTGCTGGGCTGGGCACGAGCTGGAGCCTACGTAAACATTCCCCCTTTCCAGACCTGAGCCTGCTCTGCGGTAGCCAAATGCCACCCCTCCAGCTGGAACCTGGGGTTCTCTCCAGAGTTGTGTTCACCTTTTTCTCTCCGTATCCAATTCATCATCTCTCCCAGCAAAGCTCCTCAGATTTGACCTCCCTCCCTCCCTGTTTCTTCTGTCAATTCTCCAGCCACCTGCTAGGGCCATGGTGATGAGTTTTTGTTTGTTTGTTTGTTTGTGTGTTTGTTTGTTGCTGTATTTCTACCAGGACTGGCATTCTGCATAGATAGAGTTGAAGGCTACCCATGAGGTCAATCTCAAGGATGCAAAAATGTCTGCAGGGGCCCAGGATACTGTCAATCTCTCTCAATGATGTCTGCCGTGTTCATAAATGATAATAATGATTTGCATAAACATCTACTACCTGCTTGACAATAGTCTAAGAGCTATACAAACATGGACTCATTTAATATCTATTGCAAAATTAGAGAGAAGGCTTCAAAAGGAAAAATGTTTGGCAGAGGTCGTCCCAGCTGAAATTCATACTAAAGTGTTTGTGGCTGACTATAGATCTGGTCCCCATTATAATGTTTAATATATGTGCAGAGGTGATGGAGACAAAACCATTTTGCAGAGTTGTAGGGAAATGTAGATGGAGAAAAGGCAGACCTGGCACATTAGTGACTTGAAGTATCCTCTATCTCATCCCAGGACTATCTTCTCTCATTTATCTCCATTCCAATACATCAGACATTTTTTTTTTTTTTTGCAGGAGTGTTTTGCAAGAGTGTTATAAATCTCTTTCCATGCCCTCATCTTGTATTCCTGTAATACCTCCCATGAACCCTTAAAAAAAAAAAAGGTTAAACTTTTACAAACTTTCAGCAGCTAGGCATGACTTCCCTCTAGGGCCCCTGCAGACTGCACCTCATAATCTCCGCCTCTCCTGCTTGTCATTCCTTGCAATATATTAATCAAGGTTTTTGGCAGCATGTCTTATGTCTGCTCTAGAGTTCACAGAAAACAATATAAATGCAACATGTAAGTACGAAATGCATAACCTTTACATACAAGACAAATATTAACTTAATATTACACTACTGCCTTCAGGATGCTTTATGGGGATTAATTACATGATGTCTGCAGAGCAGTTTGAGAACCTTCAGGAAAGGCACTATATAAATACAAGGTATGATTATTTTTAGGAGCTTCCACTGCTGGCATTCAGCATAGCATGAAAGAATGAAAAATTATCTCCATGTTCCCCGTCGTGGTAACAACTTCAGCTTAGGGTTTAGAAAACCCATTTATAGAAAGTGCTAAAATTAAAAAATGCATTTCTTACATGAGCTCATCTATGTAGCTTGATCTATGGAAGAAGAGACCTTTCTAAGCACAAACTTAAAAAAATTAAAAAAAAAAAACATGATAACTCTCTAGACCAAAGTAACAAATTTAGAAATTTAATATATTTTCAATGAAATACGCAGGCCTGGTTCTAGTCCAACTCCCTGCCTCTCAGAGAGACTGTATGCTTAGATGGATGTTTCCTAGCCCATTGCTAAAGCTCTCCAAAGAGAAAGAGTCCTCAGTCACTTCTGCCACCTGTTTCTGTTTAACAATACTAATGTTGGGAAGTTCCTTCTGATACCTTACTTAGACCCCACCCTTGGAAATATACCAGGGTTTCTCCTATTTATCATCCATGAAGCCAGAGTTCAGCTACTCCATGACTTATCCACATAGTTAAAATGAAACCTTTCTATTGTAATTCTTTGATGTTTTCTGAAAATTTTTCCACCCTTTTTGACTTTGGGAATAAGTGATTCTTTTTTCAGATCAACTTCCCCCCAAATGCCTTCCTTCAATCCCATTTCCTGCACATATATTCTTGTAAACCTACCAATCGCGTGGAATCAAAGCTCCATGAGAGCAGGCGATATTGCTCTGCCTCCTTTGCTGCTAGATGCCTTCCCTGTTCTTAGGACCACACCTGAAGCAGAACACATGCTTATTAATTTATATCGACTTAATGAATTGGATTTTTATGAAGATTCACCAAAGTCCTGAAGTTCTTAGCATTTTACCATGAAATAAATGAGGCCTAGCTATATGTTGATGTTAGCTCATTCATATATCCCTGAAATAGGCCATTTCCTTTTCAATAAATGGACTGTGGAAATAGGCACACAATGGTGCTTCCTGATCCACTCCCTATACTTAGATTGCTTGCAGCAATAGAAATTTAAAAAAAAAAATTAAATTTAAAAATTAAACAATTTGCTAAGGCAGGGCACAGTGGCCCAATCCTATAATCACAGCAACTTGGGGCTGAGGCAGGAGAGTTACAAATTTGAGGCCAGCCTCAGCAACATAGTAAACTCCTGTCTCAAAAAATAAATAAATAAATAAAAAGATGGGGGGTGCTGGGCATGTAGCTCAGTGATAGAGTGTCGCTGGGATCAATCCCCTGTTCCAAAAATTCAAAGCAAATAAATATATAAATAAATAATCTGTTAAATTTAAAAAATTGGAAAAGACTATTTAGCATGTGGACTTCAACCTTCTGAAAACTCAGACCTGGCAATAATTCAACCCCATTCCCACATGTTTTGGTCAGCTATTTCACTTGCTGCGACTAAAAGACCCGAAGAGAACAACTTAGAGAAGGAAAAGTTTATTTGAGGGCTCAGTTTCAGAAGTCTTAGCCCTTAGAAGGCCTGCTCCATTCCCCCAGGCTTAAGATGAGGCCGAAAAACAAGGCAGAAGAGGGTGGTGGAGGGAAGCAGCTCACATGGTGATCAGCAAGTATAGAGTCCTTTGGCCAGATACAAATACACACCCCAAAGCCATGCCCCAATTCCCACCTCCTGCAGCCACACCCTACACTTCAGTTAAATGGGAGCTTTGCTCTTGCTTCAGCTCCAGGGGTGGGCTGCTCTGTGCCACCCACAGGCTCAGGCCTCCTGCTGCAGGTGGATGGGACAAGAGCCCTGCTGGGGGTGAAGCATTCAAATGACTGATGGAGGTGTCCACTTCTCAGACAGGTAGGGCACCATTTAGCTGCACCCACAATCAAGCCGTGGAGCCTCACCACCCCTTGTACATTAGATGTCATCATCGTGGCCTGCAATAGGCAGAGATGATAAAGGGCAGTTCACACAGGTCTCCTGTGGGAAACCATCCCAGTCTTCCAGTTCCCACTGCCTTGAACGGTTTCCTGTGTGAGGGTCCTCAAACTAGCGTCAAATCTACGCTCCTAGCCTTCCTTTGGCCTTGAGAATAGCCACGCCCACTCATTTGCTGGAACTTCCAGGGCTACCTTGAATTGCTGTGTTACAGGCCTGTGGCCTGAAAAGCCTAAGAAGATGTACTGTCTGGCTCCTTACAGGAGTCTGCTGAACCCCAGGCCTTGTACAATTGCATACTTAAAAGGGGACTTAAGATTTATCTTCTCCTCCTCCCAGGCAGGAGGAGTTAGAAATGATGTGACACTGACCATTATCCAACTAATTCAGAACCATACTCTCATCAAAGTCTTTACTTTGGTATGTGTTGAAATTCTAGTAATTCTATGAAAAACTGGCTATTTTTTATAGGATTAAAAATCTTAGATGGGTATGGTGGTACACACCTATAATCCCAGTGATCTGGGAGGCTAAGGCAGGAGAATCACAAGTTCAAAGCCAGCCTCAGCAACTTAGTGCAGCCCTAAGCCACTTAGAAAGACACCGTCTCAAAATAAAAAAATGAAAGGGACTGGGATGTGGATAAGTGGTAAAGCACTCCTGGGTTCAATTGCTAGTACTAAAATAATAAATAAATATATAAGTAAATAATTTAAAATCTAGAATTAAATTTAAAGTTGATGCAGGGATAGAAAAATAAACAGCAACATAGAGATACATATTTTCTCTCTCTCTCTCTCTCTCTCTCTCTCTCACACACACACACACACACACACACACATATATAAATGAAAGGGACTGGGACATATATATATATATATATATATATGTGTCACACTGTGTGACTGTATACATCACAAAAATACATAAAATAGATTGAATAAATGAGTAGAAAAATGATTGGCAGAGAAAACTGGGATTGAGAAAATTTTACTAAAAGATGAGGTGCCTTTTAGCTCTGTGTATGTGGTAGAGAGAGAGAGAGAGTAAATCCTCCTTGTTACAGATGCGGACTAGCAAATAAAGTTACCTGAGCCGCCATGGAGAACTCCGCGTATTCCTTATGTCTCCAACAGGCATTGCTAAACTGATTACTGCCCTCTTGTCTGTTGAGCCTGGATGAAGTTTCAGAATCCTACTTAACACAGTGCTGCAGATGGCCATATAGAACTGGTGTCCTTGGACATCTTTTAAGGAAAGAGATGAGTTAGCAATGGAATTGAGAGACTTTGGTCCTTAGCCCAACCTTATTTTTAGAAATAAAGTTCACTTCCACTATTTGTATCTCAGGCTTTCCAATATGAAATATGGCTAATTATTTTTTTTATCCCTTGCCAGGGTGTGGGTAAAATGAGAACAGAGGAGTTAATGAGTTCCTGATAAGTTAAACATGCTGAGTAACTGTAACATATTATTTTTACGGTGTAGGCACTTAATGAACATAAAAATATGAGGAACAAAATAGTAAAAGCCACAAAATAAAGGCTATCTTAAAATAAATGGCTTAGCTGGATGTTTCTCACAATGAATTCCCTTTGTAATTTTGAATCATAAAATGTTTCTTCTTGGGAAAAAAAATGGAAGTGAACTCTTGGTTTCAAGAAAATCATAGAGGTAAAGCACAGGAGAGAGAGGATGCTCTTGATGGAGTTGAAGTTAGTCTTCCTAGAGCTCATTCAACAATTCTTTATAGAATACTTTACTGGCAAGAGGTAGTGTTAATTGCTTTTGAAAATATAACAAAGAGGAGTTGGTTGTCCTCTCAAATCTGGTTTGAAATGAAGTGGTATGGTGCTAGGAGTTTAGGATTATGTTAAACCACTGACTACAGATTGCAATCCAGTGGATTAAATAAACATAGGCTTATTTTCTCATGTAACTAAAAGTCTGAGTCAACAATTGTTGATGTTATTGAAGCAACAGTTCAAGATGACAGAGCCAACGACCTTCCTGTACTTTTAGAAATCTCATGATTCCAAATTAGCTGCAGGAGCTCCTGCTGGCACACTCAAACGTCAGGCAGGAAGAGAAAAGAAGAAGAAGAAGAAGAAGAAGAAGAAGAAGAAGAAGAAGAAGAAGAAGAAGAAGAAGAAGAAGAGGAGGAGGAGGAGGAGGAGGAAGAAGAAGAAGAAAAGCAAAAGAGAAGACTTACCCAATGACTTTTATTTACTTTTAATGGATCCCCACATACAGGAAGGCTGGGATATGTGGGATTTTTGTTTTTATTTTTAACTGGGCTCACTGAAATTCAAAGGTATCCTTTATTGAAGAGGAAGGAGGGAATGGATACCCAATAGTAATTAGAAAGCTCTTCCACTTGTATAATTAAATAAAAAAATATAAGTTGTCATAGAAAATGGATCCTTCTTTCAAAAAGCTTCATTCTACTAGGGGCAAAAATGCACATGCTTTAAAATAAGTCAGAATACAAAGTAATTATCACTTAAGTAAGCTACAAACTATCCAATGCTCTATTATCTATATAGTACCTCAGAATGTCTCGTTTTTATTCCTTTCTTCTCAGTGTTCTTTATTCCCAAGGGTCTTACCATGAATTTGTGCTTTGGTGCAGAGAGAAAGTGTCATAAAAGAGGAGAGGCATGCGGTAGTTTTCCACATCTAGAATTCCATTTTACCACTGTAACTGTGACTTTCAAAAGAAGGCTGGGTCACAGTGAAGCAAAAGGAACGTCTTCATCACGAGCCAATATGAACCCAGATTTTTGAAAAACAGGTGAAGGAATCGAATACCTAAACTGGACCCTGAACCCAACCATGAGGAAAATTTTATGCACCTAAAATCTACACAATCCTAGAGTGATCTGTGGGCCGTGAAAAGCAGTGGCAATCTGGGCCACTGTTGATGCTTCTGAGTCCAACTCATTTCCTGTTTTCTAAAGAAAGCCATTAGTGGGAGAATGCCAGAAAATGATTAACAGCCGAATAAGGTGGGAATCTGGCACCATGTGCCACCAGAGCTAGTGTCCCCTGACATCTGGACTAAATGGTCTTCTTACAGAACAACTCTGAATGCTACCAGCTAACCTGTCAAAATTGCTGACTTATATTAATTCACACAGTAGAATTCAGGTTCTTTAGGACCTACTGCTACTTTAGGAATAGACAAGGAACAATAAGAATAGGTTTTGGTGCCCAGGCCGACTGAAAATCCTCTTCTAAAGAGTCTTGGCTTCCTCGAGTCACTTGGGCGGTTATAAAAGGGCCCAGGAGAACTCCTATGGGGAGATACAACTCAAAGAGCCATTTTCTGAAGAAATGTGCAGACAGATGAGCCATTTCTCTTTCTTTTCCTGGTGAGGTTATCTTTACCTTTTGGATTTTTCTTCTGCTTTGGCTTAAGAGGGTTCTTGTGCTAGCTAGATCCCAGACATTACCCTCCTGCTTTCTACATCTGTCAGATGCCCGGCCCGTCTTCCTGCTCTATCGCCATCATCATGCAGCTGACTGCCATGGTCACTCATTAGGAGGTCTGGCAGCTGAAGACCCAGAGGCCAAGTCCCACAGCAGACAGCAAATATTTTTTGAGCACCCACCATATTCCAGGACTGTTGTAGGTGCCAAGATGAAAAAGAGAGACAGGGGTTCTGCCCAAGGGAAGTGTCTGTGTTTGGGGATGAGACTGATGATAAACACGTGAGCAAGTAGGCAAACAATGACAGGAACTGGTGGGTTTTACAAGAAAGATAAAATAGGGTAATGAGATCAGGAGTCCCTGAGGTCAGAGACATAGCCTGGTTTTGGATGGTAGGGGAAGTTTCTAAATGGGAGAGATTTGTCCAGAAAGCTACATGTTGGGAAAGAGATAGCTACCCATATACCTAGGGGGAAGGACCAGAAAATGCAAAGGTCTTGGGCAGGTCCAAGTGTTGGTTGCCTGAGGTTCAAGTTTAAATTAGATTAAGAGAAGGGTCAACCTCTTTTGACTCCAATCAAAATAGATGGGAGCCGCCCTTACAGTAATTAGATGGGGAGAAGTGGAAAGAATTTTCTATATTGTTTGGAGGGAGGGTTGAACCAACATGCTGGTGGTCAGGAAAGATGGTAGGCTTTACCCAAGTGGAGTGGCACAGTGGGTTTTACTCTACAGAAGCCACCCTGAGGGTGTTGGCTGCAGACACTTAGGAGGGAGCAGACAGCAGGGAGATGGGAGGTGGTACCATGATCCAGATCAGGGGCCATAGGGCTTGGGTGACAGAATGGCACCAGAGATGGGAGAAGTAGTGTAGTGGAGTTGGAACCCATCTGACTGCAGGACTTATGACTATCTTGATATGAAGAATATGCAGAGAGAGTATCAAAGATAATTTCTAATTGGAGACTGAACATTTGATTAGTTGGCAGTGCTATTTATGCAAATTCATTTTAGGATGGGAGATGCAGAGTGGTAAAGTAGATATTACTCTTTAGGGGAATGTAGCAGACATCCAAGTGGGAGTGTCCATGTCAGTTGAGTAAATAAGCTCAGGGAGAGGATAGATGGAGATAAGAGCCCTGCCCACTGTCAGGGCTGACCAAATAGAAGGTCTCTTAGATAATCTAGGTTATCTGATAGATTATGGTTCCTGGAAATGGCACCATAAATCTTCATTTGAATTTTTAGGATAGGGTAGGGCCACACCCAATGATCTAAAATAGCTGTGCTTTCAAAGATTGTACCAGAGAGATAACCAACAATGACAGAATCAAAGGGATTCTGCTAAGAAATGCCATCATTATCTATAGAAAGGAAAGATATTATCATTATCTAGGTGAATACTGGGAACCTTGATAAAGCAAAATATAATACATGAGAAAGATTCTAAATAATAAGATGTAAAGTTATCTGAGAAAGAAATTTTTCATGGGGCTTTTACAAATAAATATCAGGGAAATAAGATTAAGCTCTACAGTTTTAAGTTTATTGATGATGATCATGATGATGATGATGATTATAGTTGTTGATAATCCTTTATTTATGTGTGGTGCTGAGAATTGAACCCAGTACCTCACAATGCCAGGCAAGTGCACTACCACTGAGCCACAGATACAGCTCCTTGAGTTTGGTTTTATAGACAAACTAAGTTTTATTCAAATTCTACATCTTTTCCAAGTCCTAATCTTTCTACTAATATGATATGTACCTACAGTAAACTTCATCAAGAATATGCTAACTATAAAAATACTTAAGCAAAGAGAACTGCTACAGGAAAACACAGTTGTGATTCCTGATCTCTTTGCGTCTGTTATCTAGAACAGGCATCTGTAAACTATGACCCCTGAGTCTAACTGAGCCTGCCACAGGTTTGGATTTTTTTAAATAAAGTTTTATTAGAAAGCAGTCCTGCTCATTCATTAATGTCTCGTCTATGCCTGTTTTCATGCAGAACCAAGTCGTTGCAAGCTATACCATGTGGTATCTCTAAAAGAATGCACTCTTGGGTACCTTGCAGAAAGAGTCTGCCAGCCCCAGGACTAAGGTGGAGAGCTCAGGGGACACTGTGGATGCTTAAGCAAAGTTGATCCAAGTGGAGAAACTGAACAGAGATTAGCCCTAGTTTATCTGTGGTAGATTGCTCTGCAGTTTTCTAAAGACAGGAAAAGCAGACGTTGGATGCTCTCTTCTTGTCCCAAGTCACTCTTCTTTGCACTGGACAGGGGTCAAGAAATTCTATAATAAGTCCACATTCTCCAGAGACAGAAGATTAGTAATGAGGAAAGAATGGAGGAAATGGCTGCACTTCAGGTGACTGAATGACCTGAGAAATCCAGTGGGTAGGGAGCCTCATGGTTGAAGTCCTCTTCTCTGAGCGGAGAACTGCTTTTCAGCAGTCTCCAACCTCTTCTGCCTCGTCTCTCCCGCCTCACACCCACACGGCTTTAGCTCAGAAAGCCAAGGAACAGCCTCATCACTCATGCTCCCGGCTCAAACTAAGTTCCAGGCTTGGAAAAGACCAGGTAGATTTTGGTTGTTATTACAAAGAAAATCCATTCATGAGAACAGTCCATGGGGGAAACTTAGCAAAATGGCTTTCTGTGAATGATCTGGGCTTTCTGCAACTCTCAGCTCCTTCCTGTATTAAAGGTAGTGAACTCTAAACTCAACTTCAACTTCCTAGCACACCTCCCACCCAGCTCCCAGGAGAAGGGCCGGGAGGCTCGTACCAGTGGCCACCCAGGTGAGCAACACAGACTCCATCCAACACTGACCCAGCTTGAAGACCATCAGTTAGTGATCTCCTTGCATGAAGGACACTCTGAAGTGCCAAGGTGGGAAGGATGGTGCATTCTATTTAAAGGACTCCACAAGGCATCCAGGGAGAAGTGGGTGAGGCTGTCTTGCCTGGTGCTTTGTTTAAAGCACATGCTGATTTTGTTTTTTCAGGGGCGTTTCTGCTGATTCCAAGTCTTCACCAACTTGGGCTCTTTCCACAATCCCTGTGTAATAGTTCAACATGCATTCCTTTTTTTTTTTTTTTTTCTTTTTGGTCATAAATATTGTGTATGCAGGGGGGATTTCACATTTGTGGATTGGTGAACTCATTGTCTGTTTTAATAGATCTTTCTTCTTTCCCACCCAGGGGTAACTCTGGCTGTCACGGGAGGGGGAATGGGTGAGTCAGAGAGTTTTGATTCCAGGACCAGGCCTCATCCTTCCCCAGGATGATATCCCATCATTTAATGGTTTGCACTTGCTTAGGGAGCTCTGGTGTTGTGAACAGTCTACATTTGCACCCTTGCTCTGAATTCAGCCAACCAAAAAGACACATATGAATTAATCCATTTATCTAACAAACATTTACTAGTTGCATTTCTAGAAACTAAGTATTAATGTAGCTTTGGGGATTAAAAATATAGCAAAAAAAAAAAAAAAAAGGAAGACTGAGAAACTGTCAGAGACCAGAGAATACTGAGAAAATAAAATGACAATGGATCCTGGGACAGAAAAAGGATGCAAATGGAAAGATTACTGAAATCTGAATGAAGTCTGGTATTTAGTTAATAGTAATGTGCCAGTGTTGGGCCCTAGTTTGGACAGAGTAACGCAAATATGAACCCTAACAAAAGAATTGGATAAAGGGTATATGGGAATGCTCTGGACTGTTTTCAACTTGGTAATTTTTCTATCAATCTAAAATGATTCCAATTTTTTTTAAAAAAAGTAAGATATCAAGATAAAATTCCTTAACTTAAAATAAATTGACATAAAGGGAAACAAAGAAAGCTGTGGAAGCAGGAAGGATGGACAGCCCATCTCAGCCTGTCTCAGCCTACAGATGTCTGCTGTCTGCAAAGCGGTGTCCAAGAGAAAAGGAAGAAGGGCGTTTGGGGGCACAGGAAACATTTGCAAAGTCTTCCTGGCCAACCGAGAGATTTTACACTATTCAAATAACTGAAAGAATCAGGTACAGTAAGGGGTATGTGGTATTAAAAGGGAGCAGTGGACCAAGGACTTGAGCAGATTGGGAAGGTGAGAGAGCAGGACAGATATTTTTTAAAAGAACAGCTTTAATGATATATAATTGGCTCACAAGAGACTAGGCATATTTATACTTAAAGTACACGATGCAATGAGTTTGGTGCATGAGTATACCCAGGAAACCATCACCACGAACATGGCAATGAACATATCCACCACCGGCAATGTTTTCTTATACCTCCATCACCACTGACTCATCCTGCCACCCCAGGTAGACACTGACCATCCTTCTGTGTGTAGATTGGATTGTACTATTCAGAGTTTTGTATAAATGGAATCATATACAGTTGTAGGATGAAATGTATCCTTCCCAAATTCATGGAGTTGAAGTATTAATCCCCAGTACTTCACAAAGTGACTGTATTTGAAAATAGGGGTTTTAAAGTGGTAATTAAGTGAAGATGAGGTTGGGATGGGCCCAAATCCCATCTGACTGGTGTCCTTCTAAGAAAAGGACATTTGAACACGGATGGGTACAGAAGGAAGACCATGTGGAGACACAAGGAGGAGGTGGCCTTCTACAAATCAAAAAGAGAGGACTCAAGAAATTAGCTCTTCCAGTGCCGTGATCCCAGCACTGAAAGACATTCAGTTCCTATTGGTTAAGCCCGTCTGTGGCTTCTTTGTTATAACATCCCTGTGAGACTAATACAGAGGGTGTTTACACTCTTCTATCTAGCTTCTTTCACTAGCATACCCATATCATTTTGAATACTTATTTTTTCTTATTGCATTATATGAATATATCACAATTTGTTTAGCCATTCACTATTAATGGATATTTAGATTGTTTCCAATCTCTTATTATTATGACTAAAGATACTATAAATATTTGTTTGTATTTTTCTGGATAACTACTTTCATTTCTTTTACAGAATACCCAGTGGAATGACTGCGCCATGCGGTAAATACATATTTGACTTTATAAGAAACTGACAAACTGCTTTCTAATGTGACCGTATCATTTTACATTCTGCAGCAATGTACAAGAGCTAGTTCTTCTGCATCCTCCTCTTTAGAATCTTAGCCATTCTGATAGCTGTCAGTGGTATTTCGTGGACTTTTAAATTTAAATTTCACAATGGTTAATAATATCAAGCATCTGGGGGCTGGGGATGTGGTTCAAGCGGTAGCGTGCTCACCTGGCAGGCGTGCGGCCCGGGTTCGATCCTCAGCACCACATACAAACAAAGATGTTGTGTCCGCCGAAAACTAAAAAATAAACATTAAAAAATTCTCTCTCTCTCTGTCTCTATCACTCTCTCTTTAAAATAATAATGATAATAATATCAAGCATCTGTTCACAGGCTTATTTGTTATCTGTATATCTTCTTGGGTGCTGTTTAAATATTTTGTAAGGAACATTTTAGCCAATGCCAAAGAGTTAGGGTCTTATTCTGTCTGCGATAAAAAACCACGGTTGGATCTGAGTAGTGCAACAACACAGGAAGATCTCTTGTCTGGAAAGACCACATCCCTGGTGGCGAAGGAGGGTGCCAGGGATTCCAGATGCTGGCATGGTGTATGACAAGGAACCTGATAGCTGAGGATGGCACAGAGTCCTGATCTGCACAGCAGGTGGAAGGTTCCAGAGATGTTTGCAGGAAGAACTGGGACTGGAGGCTAAATGACTCTCCTGTGGGTGGGGAACGAAGGCAGGAGGGGTTAGGACAGCAGCTTCCAGCCGATGACAGTGGGGCATCTCCAGTGAATCCCAGACAGAGGTTAATCACATTGTCAGTGCTGACTCCAAGATTTTAATTGAGTCAAAACAGGGACATGTGAAAAAAGAGGCTAAAGCAGATTAATGTCTTGGCATTGATGAAATGCAGAGTTCAGAAAACTTTTTCAGCAACAGCTCAATCCACGTCCCTCTTCTCACCACCTGCATAGTTCATGAGTCACTGCCTCTCTACTCAGCTGAGCGAAGGGCCCCTCCAGGGATCCTCAGGTGGCCCCTTTATGCCCCACTGAATAGTTTATATCAAAATCACGGGCTCCCCAAACCAGGCAGTGGGCTGCTCAAAGTCAAGGACTAGGTGTTACTCATCCACCACCAATGGCTATCAAAGTACCCCACGATGGGCAGGTACTCGTTGCAGTTAGTCAAAGTAAACTCATAGAAGAAAGCATGGTACAGGAGCCAGGCCATGGGATGAGGACAACGCCATACACCTGATACTGTGTGTGGTCAGTGGACATCCACCACCTCTCCAGTGGTCCATTGTTTGGGCTTCGTTTTGAGGGAATGGTGTAAAGTTGGAGAGATACCGAATCCTCCCGTTTGGCCTTCTGTGTTTGCTCTACCTTCAGCAGAAAAGTAGAGGCCCAGCTCCGCCTGCAGATCTAAGTCACAATCCTCCTCTGTCTTTTTCTGCACCACGGACTGGGGGAGTTTCCACCACGGCTGTCGCCAGCCCCACGCGGCAGGAGATGTGTCTGGTACCTCCCAGGCTCACCTGCGGCTCAGCCTGGGGTCATCTTCTCTCTCAGCGCAGTCCTTGGTCTTTTAGCAGTTCATTCAGAGGCAGCAAGAAGCCACCGTGGGCCCTGGCATGCCTCTGCAGTATTTGTTTCCTGGGGCTGGCATTCAGTCATCAGCACCATCCTGTTCTTTGGGAGGTGATCTTTTGTTGGAGAGCTCCCCAGTGTCTGTTGTTATGTTTGAGACTGACTTTTGTTCCAGACTAGTGGGCTGGGGAGACAGGACTGCTCTAAGTGATGCAACATGAACAGAATGCTTGTAACATTTTCCAATCTTTTTTTTTCCCCCCTTCCTCACAGAGCATCCAAAATCCTCCCTCCTCTTCTTTCTTCCCCCGAGATTCTCATCCATCTCTGGAAGCTCAGGGGTTCTGCCTTGCTCTTGGAATTGTCTGTAGGGAAGTGTCAACCAAGGGGCCACAACTGCGCGGGAGCTCACCCTTCTTCCTCCACCTCTCACCTCCTACAGACCTCATTTCCTTCCAGTATTCCAGCTGGACTTTCATCTCATGATTTAAAACAGATATTCCAGCGCACTCACCCGTGGCTCTTTCTCCCCCATAGACAAATCCTAAATGGATGGTATGTATTCTGACATCGGGAGGAATTTTTCAGCTAACAACCCACCTCTCTGCTTTTCCAGGAAGAGAAAGTCCAAATTTTATCAGCTAAATGGTCCGGGTGATGTGGGTACATCATCTCTAGTAATTATAGCACCACATCCCCTGCTCCCCAAAATGCCACCACTAGTATTACTCTGTTGAAGCTCTGATTTCTTTCCTTTTTCATGCTGTTTAAAAAAAAAAAAAAAAGTCCTCCAACAGCTTCTTTTAAACTGAAAATTATTATGCTTTCGTCCCAAGCCAAAGGAAATTTTATTTTGGAAAGTTTGAATCAAATTTTCTGAGTTATTCATGAGGGAAAAGGTCACAAAAATGCAAGATTTCTGACTGGATTTTTTTTTGTTGTTGTTTTGTTTTTTTTTTTTTTTAAGATTCTCAGCTTTTGAAATTCCCTTCATTCAAAAATCACTTTTTTAAAAGTAAATAAACCTGAAGGTTTTAATTCCCCAGGTTTCCTATAACAAAATAGTTCTAAAGTTTTACTTGAAAGAGTGATCCTTAAAGTGTTAAAGGACACAAGCGAACTCTCTGATGAGGAACCAGTTAATTAATGACACTAATTGGTCATCTCTTAGATAGACATCTTATCAGGTAGGGACATGGGTCACGGAGATAATGGGTAATTTCACATTAATATACATCTACGATTAGAGATTCTTATATTCCAGAAATATATAACTCTGCAGATGAATAAGGAGCCCAAACTCCATTAGAAAATTGAACTCCATGAGCACTTCATTGTTTCCTAAATTTTCTATGTTAAGTATAATTTAATAAATCTTATTTAAAGTTGACTCATGACATGTCGTTAGTGTCCCCTTGCTCTCTGAGCCTCCCTCTTCTAAACTATTGCATGATAGAAATGAGCAGAAGATACAAATTATGAACCAAACATGTGCTTTAGTAATCTAGCTGTATTTGTAATTTCACATTCCCTTAGGTTGTAGGAAGTAATTAAGTGCTTTCGCTTAAAAGGCCACCTGGGGGCTGGGTCCAGAAGTAAATTGTGAAGAGAGCCAACAAATGACACTACGGGATTGTTTAATTCTATCCAAAAGAACTTAAAATATGACTCACTGAAGGTAACTCACAATGACAAAAATCTACTTACAGAAAATTAAGAATAAGTTCACCAAGCTCTGTGTATATGCAAATTTTAATGCTTTAATTAACTTGAGCCTGACTCAAAGAGCTAACCTAGGCATTCGAGTGTGTCCAGCCCAGGGACCAGCCTCACTCACCATGAGGCTCAATCGCCCATAGCTACAGGGGTACATAAGTGGGGTTTGAAAATTGTGAAAGAGGCCGTGAATCTCAGTCTTGGTCAGCTGACACCTTGCAGATACAGGCTGCCAGATTCCTTTTTTAAAAAAAACTAAAAATCTGAATTTTTTATGCAAACAACCCTAATTTTTAAAAGTTGTGAGCCAATAAGAATTTTTTTTTAAAAAATAATGAGTAGACCAAACAAAACACAACTGGGTACCAGATGTGACTCAAGGACCAACAGTTTGCAATGTCCAGTTTATATAATTCATTACAACTAAATATAGTTGATGTTCCCAAATACATCAAATATTACTTTCAATGTTTTTATAAGAGAGTTCAATCTTTTCCTGCATCAACTGAAAGTCATTTGTGTGTTTATCTTTGTTGCCCTCTTAAATATAACTCAGAGTTTTTAATTTGTGGGTTTGATCCTCTATTCTTGGTTACATCCTCTTGGCAGTTTGGAAGGGTGCTTCTTAACTGGTTTACAACATCATCTTCCACCTCGAACAATAACAAAAATATCTTTTCCACTCCTATTCTTCCTGGCTTCAAGGGCTGGGGGAGTACTCCTCATTTACTTTCCTAAGAATAACTAGTATATCATTGATATCAACAGAATCTTGAAAGGAAACAAGGGATTAAGTGACATGTATTTATTTTTTGACACTTATTTTTTTCACAGCAAGAGGAGTGTATATTGAAAAGTGGTTAAACTCGTTTAAAAAAAATACATAAAGAATGCTGTTGTTGATTCAACACCAGGCACTTTGGTGAAGCGATAAGATTTTTAAAAAGCAAAGCTTTTCACCAGGTGTATGACACCATTTCACATAGCCATTTGGGCTTAAATGAAATGAAACTGGGAAAAGAATGCATTTTGCATTTGTAATTCGGTTAAATAGCGGCAACACATGAATTGGTCTGCTGGTAGTTCCCCATATGTTCCTTTAGTCATTTTAACATTTTTCTCCACAACCACTAAAAATGATCACTTTCCTATGAGGTTTAACCTCTTATTCTTAAATCTGATAGTTACGCTTTTTTGCTTGTGGATCTATAATTACTATTATCACAGTAATTATAAACAACACTGAAAATTATTCATCGAATGCTTTTCATCATGACACGCTATTCCCGGTGCACCTGGGGACATGCTACTCTTCCGTGGCAGTGCCCAAAATCTCAAATACCATGGAAATTTTCATTTGAGAAGAGAAAAGCAACTTCCTAGTTTCTGGGGTATTCACTGGACTCTAACCATGATGTGGCACGGTACCCCATCATGCCGCAGGGAAAAATTAGGACACATTATCTTACGGAGAATCATCTTATCTTTTATTTTAATTACTTATGGCTTCATTTGAAAACAAACAAACAAAAAAAAAACAACTACTCGTGTTACAGATAAGATATCCAAATTATTACCCAAATATTGTAAATTTCATACCATGTAAAATTCATCCATGTCAACCCCTGCCTTTTTAGGCCCTACGAGTACAACCCCAAGAGCTTAACACCAGCAAGGGTACATTACATCACGAGTATCTGGGCTCTGGGCTCCACATTTCAGGAATGGATCCAGATGGGAAGAGTTTACCAACTTCTGAATTCATAATCAACAGAATCAACACTTTGGAGTCAGAGTTAAACTTTCTCTTCCGTGTGTCCTATATTCATCTAGTCAAATGGTTAAAAATACTAACTCTTCTTTTTCAGTATTGGAAGGATTAGTCTCCTGCTCTCCTTCACTGACATTTTTGCCACACTAATTTAGAATACCACTTACCAGTTGAGGATAAAATCCACAGGCATACACATGCCCAAAGTTGGTTCCAGTCTTAAGTCATGACTAAACCACGAATAGAGGAGTCACTGCGAAGGAATCGCCAGGCCTCGGGTCATGATGATGATCTTTAGGATCCTAGGGGTACTCTGCAGTGACTCAGTCTGAAAGAATGTCTGGTTGAGAAAGCTCCTTTCTCCTGGGACCCGTTGTGCATGATCTGATCCTCTAAGAGGATCCACATGGACCCAGATTTTTGCCAGGGAAGAATGAGAGGAATTTCCATCTGAAATTACCAGAAAAAGGAAATGATATCTTAAGTAAATTGCAGAGAACACTGAGGACAGGGATCTTTTGCCTTGCTTCCTATTTCAGACCTACCTATCATGTAGCCACCTCAAAATCAACCTGTAGACCTAGCATAGAAGGAGCTCAGAAGCTCCTGAATCTCTATAAAGATGTTGAAAACTTGGAAAAGAAGGGAAGAATTCCTAAGGGCCAACCATGATGAGATGAGAAGAGTCCATGCAGGGGCGATGGGAGTGACTGCCCTGCCAGAAATGGAAAGATGGCATGACAGAGACCCACTGGGTCTGAGGCACCAGCATGGACCTAGAAATGACCATGTAGCTAGGAAGGAATACAGAGTCCTGCCACCCTGAGACCTGCTAAGTCACAGGTCAAGTCAACTTCTCATCCCATCCACCACAGAAGATCTCAGAGGGACAGACACACATCATTCCAAAGGCCAAACGAGTTGCCATCCTCTGACACTTCCCCCAACCTGGAGACTGAGTGAATCATGCACTTCCCCAGAGGACTCCATTGCCATTTTGAAGAGGAGTTGAGCACAGGAAAGAAATAATTATACTAATGAGAGGTGATACTTTCTGAGAACTCGCAATGCCAAGTCCCATTCAAGGTATTTTACTTAAGTCAATTCATCTCTTGACAACCTTTGGAGGACTTTATTATATTATATTATTATTATCCTCAATTCATATTTGTAGAAAGGGAGACAAAGAAAGAGTGAACAATTTGCCTAACACACGACTACTCAGCGGCAGAACTGATGCTCCAAGGAGGCAGTTTGGCATTAAAGCCACATTCGTAGCCATTTTTGTTATAGTGTCTTTAAAAAAAATGAAGAATCTCAGCCTCTTGGAAACTTATAAAATGACTCAGGAAATAAATCATTAGTACAAACACTAATAACCAGAAGCTAGAATAACTCTACCCTTCTCTGGTAACCCGGCGCCATTTTGAAAAGAACTAGGATGGGGAGAGAGTGCTAGGATGACTATGATCATGATTATGAATTGAACCCCTCGTACTTTGCCAACACTGTTCTAAGAGTACTCTAGAGGTATCAATTCATTCATAATCCTGTGCTGTAGACGGGTGCTCTCCAATAGATCTTTAACATGGACATGTCCTCTTCTCTGCCCTCCAATACAGTCCCCACAAACCACATGTGGTTTTTCAGTACTTGCGTTGTGGCAAGAGCAATTGAGAAACTGAATTGTTATCTTCCTTCCCTCTTTAATTACTTTTAAGTTAAATAGCCATACATGGCTAGTAGTTACCAAATTGGAGAGTACAGAGGTAAATACTTTTTCCAGTGTAGACATGAGGAATCTGAGGCCCAGGACACCTAAGTACATTGTTCAAACTCATAGGGAGCTCCTCAGTGGCCAAACCCAGGCTTAAGTCCAGACAGTCTGACCCTGGAAGACATACCCATGAGACATCCAGAAAACAAGGTATTACCTACAGGACTGGTAAATCATTGAACTGAACATTTACACACACACACACACACACACACACACACACACACACACACACCAGCCAACGGTGGGAGTTTCTGAGGAAAGCCAGCTCTGTCACTGACAAAACAAAGACACTATATTTTCTCTCTAGAGTTTCTGAAGAGCCCTGCCTGCTCTCCAGGCAATGCTATCTCTGGGTTTCAGATAGAGACGGCAGCCCATCTGGTTAGGTTGCTGTTGCACACCCTGATCCAGGGGGCTGCCCAACTACTGCTCCCCTCAAAGGCCTGAACCAGGAAGGCCACCACTCCATGCAAGGGGCAGCCACATTTGTCTAATCAAGGCTTTCAATGGCAACTCACAGGTGCAAGGCCTGGGCTCAAGCTGAAGGGATGAAGCTAGGGGTCACTGTTAGAAGAAACACTGAGTAATGAGAGTGTCCGGGATTACAGAACAGACGGTAAAGCCCAGAGAGAAGAGCAAATTTGGGCAATCAAATTAGAAAACATTTCTTAAGCCAGAGACACATCTTAAAATAGGCGGAATACTCAAAATAGATACCCCAACCGCTAAATTAAAGCCTGACTAACCCCACTGACATATTGAATGACCATAAGCAAAAGCTTGCCTCTTGGTGGCCCAGTGACAATAGTATCTGTCCCTTCATTCTTAAGTCAATGATTTGTTTGTAAAGTGTTCTTGGCTACATGTGAAGGGAGATATCTAAAATAAATTCAGAAAGATTTTTATTGAAATTAAGCACTCTTGTTATCATCGTCTGGATGCTTTCACTCATGCACAAAAATAATTTAATTTGTCCAGTTTTTCCTCAGCATTCTGCTCTTTGTGTCTCACTCAGTGTTCTGGAAAGTGAAGCTGGGAGGTCAATTTCTCTGGGTCCCATCTTTAAAAAAAAAAAAAATGGTTTTCAGTAAGAATCCAATCAGGGATCTTTGTCTGAGGGAACAGTTGGGCTTGAATTACAGCTGCTTTCTCTTTGGAGTTAAAGATCACATTCAATTTTTGAAAAAGGCAAAACAAGGACACCCTGGAACCCAAAGACTTCTGAACTGCGAGTTTCACGAAGCCAAAGCAAGTGAGATCCACACAAGGACTCCTATAGAACTGAAGACAGTTAATGATTTGTTACGAAGAACAAAAAAAAAAAAAAAAAAATGTGGGGGAAATTGCGTGCCAAGGGGGAGAATTTTGCAATTTAAAATGTGTATGTGTGCGGGTGTTTGTGACATTTGTAAAATTTCACAAAATGTTTCCGTTTTGCCAGGCAGTGTTCGCATAGCCAAACCTTGGAGCTCTGTGCAGCACCTAGGCCAAAAGCAATCAACAGCCCAAGCCCACACAACAGCACTGTAGAAAACAGGCCAGCCTCCCTCACATCCACACCACACAGGCACAGCAAAGAAAACCGCAATGCTGAGCTGCACAGCTCCTAGAGCACAAGAAAGAAACAAAATCGAAAGAAATAAATCATTTAAAGGACAAGTTATTACTGATAGTTATACACAATTGGGAAATAGCTTCAATTTCTTTCAGTATAGAATATAGTTGAGTTGGGTCCCTGATGAGTATAGATCCACCAGACACCCTATGGCATCAGGACTTGTGCTGTATCCTCCCTTCACTGGCTTGTAGGAACACCAACAGGAGTCCTGGGCATCTGCACGCTGCAGAATGTCCTACAACAGCAGTCAACTTACATTTTCTATAAAGAGCCAGATAATAGCTGGGTATCCTTGCAATCACCTCTAAGCCCAGCAGCTCTGGAGGCTGAGGCAGGAGGGTTGCAAGTTCAAAGCCAGCCTCAGCAACTTAGTGAGACCCTAAGCAATTTAGCAAAACCCTGTCTCAAGTTGCAAAATAAAAGGGCTATAGATATGGCTCAGTGGTTAAGTACCCCTGAGTTCAATCCCCTGTACCGCACCCCCAACTCCCCGCAAAAAAAAAAAAAAAAAAAAGTAGAGGAGCTCAGTTTGTACACCTTGGTCCCAGAAAAAATCTGATTAGTGGAAGAGCACATACTTGGACACAAGAAGAAAATTTATGGACATTTGGAGGAAAATGTAATTATTATAAATTCTGTGTAATTCTAACCTATGCAGAATTTATCAGATTTAATTCTACATTTTAATGTAAGAAACCAGAGTATTGAGTAGATAAGATTATGAATTCTCCAGTAAATTCTGCTTTGTTTCCCATGTTCAGCTTGAAGATTTCCTCCACAAAGAAGGCTACCCTGAGAAAATGCACTCACTCTCTCCTTTCTCCCATAGATACTCATCTATAGACTAGAGTTACCTTCTCAGAATTCTTCTAGCATGACATTGTGCCTGAAGTACTGGAGCTTCACAAGTGAGTAACTGGCTGCAGGCCTGTTTCAGTCTTTCCCTCAAACAATAATCAAAATTAGAATCCTAAACTGTAGTAGAGAAATAGCTTCAAAGTATAGAGAAGAAAAGATCTGAGTTCTCCATTTCTGTTCCCGATAACTCAATAAAGCCATTTAGGTTTATTCAAGACATTCAAGGACTCAGAAAACGTGCCACCCACAAAGCCTTTCTAAAAACTCGTTCAACAGTGTACGCCAGAAAAATTAGAAATGAATCCAAGGAGAAGGAAAACAGGAAAGTCAAGAAGCAGTCAGTTAAGAATACACAAAACATACAATTAAATTAAAATAATTACTCATAATGGCTTCTTAATCTTAGTCCAATTATAAAGAATTAATTCCTTATGAAATAGAGGCAAGATGGAAAGCAAATTAATCAAAGTTGAAATAAAATTTTTGCCTATGTCAACACAGAGAAGGTACTAGAGGAGAAAAGAAGGAAGAAGAAAAGTTTTCAAGTCTGGTCTAATTTGAGAAGGGAAGAGACACTGACTAATGTTACAAATGGATTAAAAGGAACACAGTTGAGTATGTTATTAAAAAATAAGAATAAACCCTAGATAAATAATAGTGGTATGTATATCCCTCAAACCTGTAAACAGAAAAATAACAAAGAAAACTCAATCACTCCAACAGAGGGTAAAAACTCATTTACATAAAAATAAGAAACCAAACAAGGATGTCAGAACAAGACCAAATGTTTCCATTTTCCTAGTAAATGGCAATAGATAAATTTCCCAATTTAAAGACAGAGAATTTCAGATTAGGTTTTTTTTTTTTTTTTCTATAAGCAAAATCCAGGTATATCTGTTTCCAAGAGATATGTCTACAACAAAATGATTCAGAAAGATCAAATATAAAGGGATAGACAAAGATATAGTAGGCAAATGCTAATAACAGAAAACAGGAATGGCAATATTCTAGTGAATCAAAGCAGGAAACATAAAATAAGACAGAGACAGTATAATCCATAAAGAAGATACTAACTAGATACTTTTCACATTACACTATAAACTACGTTTTCTTTTTTTAAAAAATCTGTTTGCAATTCAAAAAGCAATTGACAAATTTGATATCATAATGAAAAAATTTAATACTCCTCTCTCATAGATCAATAGAGAAGCAACATCCCCAAAAGTGAGGATTTGAATATTAGAATTAACATGGCTGATTTAATAAATATATGGAAAACTTTGTAACAAAAGAAACAGAATTAGCATTCTTTTCAAATACCCGTGCAGCATTTTTAAAACTGACAGTATATTAGACCAGAAAAATATTATCAAAAGATTTTTAATAGTAGGAATTATGCAAACCATATTCTACAGCTACAATGCAATTAAATTAAACATTAACAACAAAAAAATGGTCAAGTTGAAATTTATCCACTGAAATATGAAAGCACCTCCTAAATTAGTTGTGGATTAAAAAGAAATTCATAATTAATATTACAGACTATTCATAAAGCAATGATACTGAAAACACTTCAGATCAAAATATAAAAGTAGTTAAAATTTCATGGAAAGCAAGAAAGAATTGAAAATAAATGAACTAAGTACTCATTCCAAAAGCTGGAAAAGAACAAAAGAATCTCCTAATAATAAGTAAATAAAGATAAAATCAGATGTGGGAATAGAAAAAGATATAAAATAGAAAAGAAAATAATTAGTTTACTTGGTTGGTTAAAAACAAAGGATTGTTACATGAAGAGAGACTAATCTATGGCAAATAGAATCAGGAAAAAAATAAAAACCACAAATAGAAATAATAAAAAATTAGAAATTAAAAGACATGCTTAGTTATAGAGATAATAAATTTTAAAACTTTTAGAGAACACTAAATAAGAATTATGCAAATATATCTGAAAATGTAGATTAAAAGGTTCATTTTCTATGGCAACACAAATGCTCAAAATTTAGCCAAAAAAGGTAAATAAATAAATAAAAGCCCCAACTAGATCAACAGCAATAAAAGACACTGAAAATTCAATCTCCTTCTTGTGGTAAGTTTTATGGATCCTTCAAAAACAGACAATGTCTACTAGGATAGTTCACCACCACAACAGAAATATATTCCAACTCATATCACGAGGTAAGCAAAACCCCCATGGCAAAATCACAGACCACAAAAATCACAGACCACAAAAATCAAAGACCACAAGAAATAGACACTACATTTCTGTCTAACCCAGGAATATGCATGGGTTATAACTAGTAATAGGCTAGTCCTAACTAGCCTATTACTAAGTTGAATCTGGTGAGATATTAAAATACAAACAAAAATGACCAAGGAAGGCTTATCCCAGGATCATAAGGATGGTTCAACATTGATAAAATAAAAATGCAATTTAGCACCTTAATAAGCTAAAGATAAAAAATAAAAGCCTCAATTGTAGTAAAACACTGCCTTAACTGGATGAAAGCTATCCTCAGAAACCTCTGGCTGCTATCACTCTTGCTGGGAAGCATTAGAACTCTCACGAAAGAGAGCCACAAGGGAAAACTACTGAAAAGTACTATTCACTAGGTTCCAGCCAAGACAGGAGGAATGAGCAATAAAGGATACCAGGATGGGAGTTGAAAAGACAACAATTTCATTACTTGTGGACAATATGATTCTCTAGCATATCTAAAAGCTCCGACAACAGAAGCAATGAGACAATGTTAAAATATTTAAGAGAGTTCAATTAGATTATCAGATAAATCACCAAATTTCAAAAAATAAATCTTTTCTCAACTCTACAAATACCAATTAGAAAATGTAATGGGGGTAAGGGGAGACTGCATTTAAAAATAGCAACAAAAACTATTTTTAAAAAATGAATAAAAAACCAATAAAACTGAAAATAAAGCTAATAGAAACATGCAAGACATGGATGAAAATGATAAAACTTTATTCAGAGCCATTAATGAATCTGAATAAAAAGATCAGTCCTGACCCTAGAGAGCATAAACAATACTGTGAAGCTTCCAGTTATCCCCATATTGATCTCTACATTTATTGCTCAAAGACTCAATTGATGAATTTACCCTAAACTTCAGCCTGAAGAGAAGGTGAGCAAGAACAGCCAAGACACTTGGAAAAACAAATGAATTTTTTAAAACAGATGAAAACTTACAACAAAACTACAAAAATCAAAATAATGTGGCTCTGACAAAGACAGATGGACAAATGGAACAGAATAGAGAACTCAGATTTAAACTCATGGAAATGGTCAAGAGAATTTTAGCAAGGATGCAAAAACCAGTTGGAAATGGAGTCTTTTCTGCCAATAGTTTTGTGAAAAATAGATATACACACATGCAAAAAAAATAGAGAAAACTTTACCGTAACTATATACAAAATTTTATTCAAATTTGATAAAAGACCAAAACACAGAAGCTAAAATTATAAAACTCTTAGAAGAAAACAGAAAAGAAAATCTTCATGGCATTGAATTTGGTAAGGATTTCATGATTATGACATTAAAAAATAGAGACACTAAAAGAAAAAAAAATAGGTTAGACTTCATCAAAATTTAAAATTTGTGTGCATCAAAGGATAGTAGCAGAGTAAAAAGCCAACCCACAGAATGGGAAAAAGAAATTGTAAATCATATATCTAATAAGGGATTGCTATTCATAATATATAAAGAACTCCTATTACTCAATACCAAAAATCAACTTGATATAGACAAAGGACTTGAATAGACATTCTCCAAAGACATACAAATAGCCAATAAGCTAAAAATATGTTCAACATCACAAATAATTAGAGAAATGCAAATCAAAAGTACAGTGAGAAACCATTGTATCACACACACACACACACACACACACACACACACAAAGTTGTTATAAAAGAAATAAGTGTTAGGATATGGAGAAGTTAGAATACTTGTAGTTGCTGATACAACTGTAAAATTGTACAGCTGCTGCTATAGGAAGTCTTATGGTAATTCTTCCACCCCCCCAAAAAATGACATGTGAAACTACTATATGATCCAGAAATTCCCTTTCTGACTATTGCCCAAAAGAACTGAAAATAGATTTGAATTGGTATTTGCACACCCACATGCCTCTCGGTATCATTCACAGTAGCTGAAATGTAAGCAGCCCAAGCTGCATGAACAGATGAGTGGACAGTGATATATATGTTATACTGTTTAGATTTATCACAGAAGGAAATGCTGACACATGCTACAATGTAGATGAACCTTGAAGATACCATGCTAAGTGAAATCAACCAACCACTAAAGGTCAAATCTTGTACAACTCCACTTAGATGAGATGCCTAGTGTAATCCATGAGTGCATTTGTACAGTCAGAACATAGATAGGTGGCTGCCAATTGGTGGAGGAAGGAACAAATAGCCACTCTTTTTTTTTTTTTTTTTAGTTGTTGAAGATCTTTGTTTTATTTGTTTGTTTGTTTGTTTGTTTGTTTATGGTGCTGAGAATGGAACCCAGTGCCTCACACATGCTAGGTAAGCACTGTACCACTCAGCCCCAGCCCCAGCCCCAAATAGCTACTCTTTAATTGATACAGTTTCGGCTGTAGAAGCCAAGAATGTTCTGGAGATGGATGGTGATAATGGTTGCACTGCCATGTGAATGTACTAAATGCTATTGAACTGCACACTTAAAGATGCAAATGGTCAATTTTACATTATGCATCCTATACCACAATAAAAACAATAGCAACTGTGTTTATTAGATACCAAAATTTATTATGATGCCAGTTAGCACCCTTTCCAAAAATGTCTCTAGACATTGCCAAGTGTCCCCTAGGTGACACAATTGCTTTGATCAAAGACCTAAACAGAGAAGCTAAAATTATGAAGCTATATAAAATTTAAAAACTTTATAAAATTATAAAACTATTTGAGAACCACTGCTCAAACCCCAGGATGAGAGGTCTTGACAGTGTACATATGTATGCTGGTTTACATATGCAAACTTTTACCCAACTCCTTAAGCAACTGTTGAGTCTCTCTAAATACACACAAAGACACCAAACACCCCAGAAAAGCACAAAATACACAAAAGCATTCTGGGTTATTTGGTTCCATTATTTCACATCTTATCTTTAGAAATAAAATCTTTAAAGAGATAAATCACATTCTTTTGATTAATAATGAGAATAGAACCCCATTGTCTCTTGGAAGCCCCTAATCTGCTTCTAGGATATGAGAAGAGCCTGCGGCTAGTTACCTGGAAGGGAAACCTTGCTCAGCCTTTGAATCTATTGGGATTGTGAACAGAGATCAGGTTAAGAAAGAAAATATGCATGAATCCTGAACCTCAATGTTAGCATGTAGTGCACACACAGGCTTCATAGAAGGTTTCCTTGCCCTAGGCTAAATCTTCAGAAATCCTAGAAGATTTTAAAATGATAAAGTCCTCACTTTTGAGGCTTCACACCATATAACAAACAACATAAAAAAAAAAAAGAGAGAGAGACAGCTAACCCACAATTTAAAATTCCCTCTGCATACCATTTTTTTTATTTATTTCTTACATACATGACAATAGTGGAGTGCATTACATTCATAATTATTCATTCACAGCACAGTTTCCAATGTTTTTTTTTTTTTAAATCATGAAACACAGGGTATTTTTATCAAGAGAGCGGCAAGTGCTCTGGCTCTAATACCTCCTCCAAGAATCTAGAACAAGTGTTTCTTAGAGCCACTGCCCTGTATTGATGGGAAACAGTCAAGAGCTATGAACTTTATGGAGTTGCGGACCAGAGGTGAGGGGAGAAGTTGAGCAACTATCTGAAATGGAGAATGGTGATAAGGTCGAGGCCAACTTACGGGAAGTCACAAGTTGTTTTCAAGCCCTGCGTGGCAGCTGTTTTAGTTTTAAAGATTTGTTGAAATGGACATTATTTACACCATGTTCATACAAAAACACAAGAAGTGTTTACCCAGCACCTGTGGCAGATGTTGAAGGGGAAAAACTGAGCTCACATAACCTCAAGAATCACAAGCATGCCAACCTTTCCCTGAAGAATACCTGTCTTTGTGGTAAGTCCAGCCTCCCATTCCATGCCGGATCTCTTATCATGAGTTGAACCTTGATGCACTGTCTCTTAACTCACCTTTGGCTCTGAAACTGTCAGGTCTTACAAGCTAAATAGGTTCCATGGCGGTCAGTGTCTGCATGGACATGCTCCAAGGAAAATCAGAGTGTTGTCTTAGAAAGCAGTGACTCAGAAAGAGGTGTGTGAGCCTCTGCTGGTTCAGAACCCAAGTTCCTGGCTACCGAGAAGGAGAGGGGAAAACCAGGCTGCTGATAGTATCTGGACAAATAATTCATTTCAATGGGATATTCCCAAAGTGTGTCCCCTTCAAGATAATTCATGGACACTTGAAACCTTAGTGTTTGTAATAATATTGTCTGTCCTGCCATAAAACAATGATTCACCCACTGTGTTCTTTGGACTCACATGTGAAACATCTTTCATCCCATTCACCAGGTAAATTTTGATTGGTAGATCTGGCTGATTTTGCTCTGTTCATTACAAATCAAGAGTAGGAAAGTGTTACATGTCCTCTGTGAATGGGAGAGACAGTAGATGTGCAAAAGTGGCTTGGCCAAGCCAAAGTGGCCTACAGGTCTACACACTTGAGGGTCATTCTCCAAAGCAATGGAATTCACAGGGTAATAGCATCAAAACTCTTTCTGTGATCCATGAACCCTTCTGGTAACAAGATAATGTGACTTGACACATGATACCATATCACCATGAAAATATAGTGAGGCACAGATTGGTTGGACTTTTTCACAGTCTTTTGCAGTGACTGAAAGAGCCAGAGGACTTCCCAGGTACATCAAAACACATATTATCATCATCAAAGATGGCTTATTAGTTAATGTTAGAGGATCCATAACTAATAAAACTTTTCTTTCCAAACTCTGTTTCAGAGGAAGTCCCCCTCCGTGAGCCACCCTGTTCAGAATCCTCCTCCTATTAAGGACATCATTTACACCATGTCCTGATAAGGGAAAAAAACTATTCAAAGAGGCTTATTGAAGCATGGTAAGGAAGACTTTATTCAGGACCATCGCATCAGGGTGGACCACAGCAATGGGATCTGCAGCAGGGAGAGATGAACTCGACTCCAAACACGGCGTGGGCAATTATGAACTGAGAGCTGAGGAAAAGGGTCGGGGATCAGTGGATGGAAAATTACTGAAAGTTGGAATGGGGGTAAAAGGAATTCTTGCTAAACCAACCCAACAGGATTCTTGCTGAAGGATGGCCAGGGTGATCAGACATTGCCTGGGGGCTGGTGGAGGGTAAGGAACGAGATCAGATATGAAGGTATATGTGTGGTGGGGGGTTCTTGCCAAACTGACTTAGCAGCATTCTTGCTAACACTGGACTTTTTAGACAAAAGTGCACAGATGGGCCTAGAAGAAGTCTCAGGAGATTAAGTTTTAATGGAGCAAAGAACCTTGTCCATCCCAGCAAGCCCACGCCCATTGAGGAGAATGTTGTTCTCATGACATCAAGCCCAGCTTTCTTCCATGGAACCTGGTAGCAGCTCGGGCTCATTTCTAATGTGCCATAGACTAAAGCTCAGGAAACACTTGGTTTGAAAAAGAGATTAGAGCTGGAGAGGATTTTTAGAATCATTCCTAACCAACTCTATCAGTTTATACGTAAGGAACCGAAGGGGAAAGGATCCAAATTCACCAGCTCCTTGATCTGAAGCCAAGACTAAAATTCCAGTGTCCTGGATTCCAGAGCTTGTGCAAACTACATTACGTCTACTGGATGGTCATGGAGGAATTACGCACTCGAAGGCCGAGAGGGAAGGACTTATGCAACAATCCTCCTTTTAAGCCTTCAGTGGTCTTGATATTGACATCTTTCCAAATGATCATTCCTCCTTCCCTGACTTAGGTTCTGTATCAGTCAGTTGTGGCTATCTCCTTTTTGCAAACATGGGGACTATTTTTCCTCTGTGTGCAATGGGGATGGGGATGGGTGGGTGATAAAGTAGAACATTGCCCTTTCAGGAAGCTATTTCACACAACTCACACTGAAAGAAAAAACATCTGTTGACTCATACGCTTAATGAATGGCTTATCTTCAACTAGATTTCAAATAATATTTGTTTTGCTGCATTATAAAGAAGTATCAATAAAAAAAGTTTTTTTTAAAAGGAACTAACCAAGACCCTCATTAGAGTTTGGACGATCCCCAAAATTGTAAAGACAAATTTAGATTTCTAATAACATAAGTAAAGGTGAGCATAAAATTGTCCAAAAATTGTTTTCAAAGGAAGTTAGTTGGTTTCAGGAAGGTGGCTCTGGCTCTATAGGTCTATAAAGTTCTCAATATAACTAAAAAAAGTGACTGGACTTTCCCCCCACATTTTGTTGTTTCCCTTTTAAGATTTCTTGTGATAGTCTTTGGAATTTGATTACTTTGACAAAATTGCTGGGAGAAAGAGTACAGAGTCCTGTACCATCTCATGGAGGGCCCTGAGCACCGAGGTTCAAATTAGTAATGCACAACTGATCCTATGCTATGGAGCAATGACCTCGGTCACCAGGTCTTTGCTGGGTTGTTTGTTTGTTTGTCTGTCTTGCATCAAACCTCTCACCTACTAGAGGCAGAAGTCACAGGCAAAGTTGGTTGCCACTCAAGAATCGGAATTCTTGCTAAACCATTTCTGTTCAAAATGATAAGGTGGAGAACATGTAACCAAATGAAATTATCCAAGTGGCAGACCTGTATTTGAGTACAGCCCTCCATACTGGCTCTCAAAGAGGGTGGCAGGTGGTGCCTTGCAAGGTCTTCATGCCTTTGTCTTTTACATATATTTTCATCAGTTCATCTTCTGAACTTATTTTCAGGTTGACCCAGAGGTGAGTTACAACCCCAAACAAATTGCAACCTGAAGAAGAGAGCAAAGCTACATGGGAAAAAAAGAAAAAGAGAGAGAGCAAGAGAAGATCCGTATCCCTCATAGGCCAGGAAAAATATTGAGTCGAATTACACCTCGTGAATTATTTACACTATTTCTCTTTGCTAAATCTAAGCAAACATTCCACTTGCCTCAAATCTACTCCAGGAGTTTTAACTGTTTATTGTAAAATCAAATGAACAATCGTTCCTTCATAAAACATTCAGCTATATGTTTAGCACTAACAAATATCGCACATATATTATGAATGCTTCCTTATTATAAAGCTAAACACTCGGTGCATGAAACTTTAAGCTCTGTATTCCAAATCATTATGAACAAGATGTTTCCTCTCAGGCAATTTATTCTGGTGATGTGGAACCTTTGAATAAATAGTGACGCTAGTGTTTTTAATAGCTGTTTCCCACCACATATTGCAAAGGAGACATTAACAAGGGCTGAATTCATAACTCATCATTGTACAAGTCCCAGATTTAACAACATTTATGGTGAACTATAAATTATTTTATATGTGAATGTTCTGCCACTTGGATAATTTCATTTGGCTACATGTTCTCCACCTTATCATTTTGAACAGAAAAGATATCCTGTCTAGGAAACATTCCCAATAATGATGGGATAGTCTAATAGAGCCACTTCAGAATATGGGATGGCACATGTCTGTAATAATTTAACCAAGCTTTTTAAATTCCTTCTTTGATAAAATGGGTTTCTGAGATAACAGTGACAATAACACTATGCTAAATACTCATTTTTTTCCTTCCTTCCCTTTCTAGTCCCTTTGATCTACCTGGTTTGCAATTTAGCAATAACCCAGTCTTGCTTTATGCTATGCTCCAAATGGTTGTTAATATCATGAAAGACTATTTGTTCTTCTGGTTAAAAGAGTCACTATGCAGTTTCTTTTCTGATCTCAAAAAAAGTCCTCTAACAAGAGATCACTATATTTTTACCAGTTTTTACTAAATGATGGGAATAAATTGTACTTTATAAATTTCTCTACATTATAAAGTCCTTAATGGGGAAACATAACATTTGTATCTTTTTAAATTAATGCCTGTAGTGTATTTTTGTTCTCACAAAATGTTTGTCTCTTTCCTAGGTATAAAGGATCGCTTACAGTCATAGCAGGTTGTATTGGAAGACACAGTACAGACAGTTAGGTCAAGACAGCCTTTAGCAAGGAAAGCTTTGAAAGCACACATGCTAAACTCCCTGCCGGTGGCCTCAAGCTGAGCCGGGTGTATGGATGTGTAGATGGTGGTGGTTGGGGCCAATCTTCGTTTTTTCAGCCTCAGAGATATATATATATATATATTTTTTTTTTTTGCTCTAGGACTAAGAAAAGCCTTTCCAAGCAGTTCACAAAATTCAAAAACATAAGGGAAATGAATCATTTAACAACATAAAAGTTAGAAATGAATACAAACTTAATGAAAACACCATAAAAAGTCAAAGCCAAAAGAAAAATGTCAGACTGAAGAGAATATTTGCAGAAATTATTTTTCCACAATAGATAATGAGCTCCTACAAATCAATAACCATGCAAGTTTCCACCCAGCCTCAATCATAAGAACTGTACATTGAAAACTGTAAAATAACATTGCACATGACCTATTGGCAAAGATTAAGAAGTATATTGGTTTGGGTTTGCAGAGTCTCTTTCGGTGAGTGTGTATTGGTGATCCTACTTGGGTGGATAGTTCTCCACATTTACAATGGATAGGATTTCTGTGTAAAAGGCAATTTGATATGAAACACACCCCCCCATACCTAATTAGAGATGCAAGAACAACTCACAACAAAGTAAAATGTATCAGCAAAAAAGAAGTAACCACTTGATACAAGAATCTTCAGAATGCTGTGACCAATAACATAAACTTAAAATGTTGATACTGGTCTTTGCTCATCACTACACTTTTCCTGCCTAAAAGTGGAACTGGAGAAAGATAAAAGGCAATTTCTTTTTAAAGCCCCATGACTGTTCTCCAGTTTAGCTAGAAGCACTGTGAGGACGATGGGTGAGCAGACCAGGAGATGATAAGAACACAGTTGGGGTGACAGAGGCTCCTCACTTCCATGCAGAGGTTCCACAGCTGGAGAAAATAGCTGCATCTCTAGCTAGTAGAGTAAACTGGGCATTTAAATCCAATAAAAGACAGATTTAATACCTCCACTTGGAAAAAAAATAATGAAAGAAATAAAAGAAACTTAAAATGACATGAATTTATTTAAATAAAATTTAAAATATACAACATGAAACATAAAGGGAACTAACAGTTGAGGAATTTAATGGAGAACAAAAAAAAATTGCATTGTAGAGGTAATGTTAGATAGAGCAAGAGAAAAAATACACATGCCTGAAAAATCAATGGCTGGTCGGAAAAACTGCAGATAAATTATAGGGGAAACAGAAATTTTAAATCACAGAGAAGAACATAATAGAAAGGACAAAAAAATGATTCAACTTAATGGCAATTTAAAAAAAAATTTTTTTAAATGAAAACTATAAGAAATGAAAAGTTTCCTTGGAATAAAGAAGTAATCATACAGATCATAAGTATATGGCATATTCTAAGAAAATTCTTGAAAGAAGAAAAATGAGATCGAGACGTATTCAAAATGAATATTTGAGTTTTAACATGAAAAATTCTTCAGACATCCACACTCCAAAAACAAATTTTTTACAAGTTGGAGAGCAAAGCAAGAATGGGGATATTTCCTCTGCAACTCTATTCTAAAGGATAGTCCTGTCTAGAAAATTCTCAACAAAACCAGGACCCCAGAACATTCTATGTGGCAAACTGAAGGGCTAATAGCAAAGGCTGGACCTCATGTAATTTCTCATAGTTAATAAATAGTGATAACTGAAATCTGGAAAATAAAATATTATACTTGGTCAACTTGTCCCTTGTGTGTCAACAACTGAATCATGTCCTCCAGCATTCAAGCACCTAGAAAAATAATCTGACTCTTTCTTGTAAAACAAAATAACATCTATTAAATCTAAGTAATCAGGAAATATATCATAATAGCTCAAAATGTAAATGAGTCTTAAATCCATTAAATATAGACATATGACTTGAAAAGTGAGTTATTATTACAGACTGGATTGAAGAGTTGTAGACCTTAACAAATTTTTGAAAACATTAACAAAGGCTTGAAGGTAGGGGAGGCAAAGTACAATATCTTGTAAGAGTGGATTTCATCCTCAGTATTTTTTGAATTCTTTTTTTTTAAGGTAATCTTTTTAAACTAATATTTTGTGTACCGATAAAATGCTATCTAAAGTTTATAGAGTCCTTCAGTTTTACTTGTTTCTTTTTATCCTGCTAGAGCTAAACAAAAATTAAACATAATGTACTTTTAAAAACTAGCATTTATACCATGTTCCTTGTTAAATAAAATTATTTTCTCATAGCTTTCTTTCTATAAAGCATCAATAATATGTTATGATAGTTACCTGATAGTTACCAAATGGTGATTTCTAGATGGTTATAAATTGAAAAAAAAATTTTTTTGCTCTCTTATAATTATTCCTTATTGCTTGAACTTTTATAATTACACATCAATTTTTTTTCCAAAAGAACTTATTAATTTAAAAGAAAAAAGCCAGGAATGAATTATCCTAAACTTATTTTTAAAATTGATTTGGTCCAGTAATTTCACTTCTAGGAATTCCTTCTCCATGTCTATTTGCTTGTATATATATATGCAAATGTGTTCATTGGGTCAGTCTAAATGTCTATCCAGAGAAAATAGAGTAAATAAGTTCTGAAGTATACAGACAATGAAATATTATGCAACTTTTTAAAAGAGTGAAGTAATATAAATATAGTGATAAGAAAAATTCTCCAAGACATGTGTCTTTGAATAAAATTCATCTAAACAGTGAGTACAGTATATTCCCATTTTTAAGTTCAAAAGAAAATGAGGAGATGGAGTTATAGCTCAGTGGTAGAGCACTTATCTAGCATGTGTGAGGCACTGGACTCAATCCTCAGCACCATATATAAATAAATGAATAAAATAAAGGTCCATCAGCATCCAAAAAATATTTAAAATAAAGAAAATGAAAGTTGTACACACACATACAACTACATGCCTGGCTGTACAGGCATAGAAAGTGTGTGTTGCTGGGCATGGTGGTGCATGCCTGTAATCCCAGCAGCTCGGGAGGTTGAGGCTGGAGGATCGCAGGTTCAAAGCCAGCCTCAGCAACTTAGTGAGGCTATAAGCAACCTAGTGTGACTCTGTCTCAAAATAAAAACTAAAAAGGGCTGGGAATGTGGCTTTGTGGTTAAGCACTCCTGGGTTTAATCTCTGGAGCCAAAAAAAGAAAAGAAAATGTGTGTTAACATGCACAAAATCTGCTAATAATAACTCAAGTAAGAAGAACTAGGGTGTTGAAATGAGGTAATTATTTTTATTGTGTTTCCTTTTGCATCACCTATTTTTCACTTATTTTTCAGTACTTTCATTCATTGCTTTTTCTCTTCAGGTGAAAATAATATTTAAAGGAAAATTACACTGGTGATTTTACTCAAATCCTTTATTTTATGGATGAAAGAGCAAAAACTAGGAATTAGTTAAATGACCAAACCTCGTTCACCTAATTAATTTAAGGTCATAATTTATATTTTCTGCAACTGCTTCCAGTGTATTCTACATATGACCTCGCTCTCACAACAGCATTGTTACTAAGAGAATAACAGCTAATATAATCATGGAACACAACTGACCGTTTCTCATTAGATGCTTAGATTTTCAACACACTACAAAAGGATACGTCAAAACTCAATGAAGGAAGAGTTCTGACTAAACTTGGGGCATGTTAGCTGAAATCAAAATTCCGGAATGGAAACACGTGTTGAAGTTCATTACTGTCACCCAGAACGAGCACCTACAGAGCAGAACAATTATTTCACAATGTGGTTTGGGAGTGCTTCCCACTGAGGTCTACCCTCATGCTCCAGCAAATTCTGCAACATCCCAAAATTCTGCAACATCCCAAAATTCTGCGACATTCCAAAATTCCGACAACGCAGAATTCTTCATTAAGCAATCTTGGGCATGTTGGTCTCTAGCCCTCAGATTTCTATCTTTAAAGTAAGAATAATAATGTGAACTTCTCAGGATTATGCAAAGAATAGAATGAGATATTATGTGTCAAGTGCCAAAAACAGGCTGTGTCAAAAGTAGATAAAAAAAAATAAAGCATTAATTTCCTTCTCCATCTTCCCTAGAGTAAAACAAGTTAAAAGGAATATGTATGTTTAAAGAGAAATTATGGATATTGCATTGAATTTGTAAAAAACAACAACCTAAAATGAAAATGAACTCAGATTATGGATGTGGTTATTCTGTGAATTGAGATTAAATACATTTCATCTCAATAAAGCCATGCTACTGACAGAAAGAAGAAAATGCATGGCTGCCTTCTCATACATTTCTTGTTCTTCTATTTGCTTCTTTGTTCATAATTATCAAATACAAATGAGGAAAAGTGATTTGGAGGAGTATAATTAAAATGAAGGAAAGGTAATTTTAGGGAAAAGTATATGGAAAGTGCTTTGATAATGCGATTGAAACACAAGTATATTCTAGAGGAAATAATTGAATCTTCATAATTTGAGACACTAAAACTAAAATATCTCTGGCTATCAGATGTTTGCTATAGATATTAGAGCTAATAGTCTGGCGTTGTTTTCTAATATGAAACAGCTAATATTCAGTATAATCCCAGTATTTTCACATTCAATGTTTGTATATTACATATAGGTTAAGCACTATCTAAAGGCATACAAAATATATAGATATGCATTATAATTATTTATTTATGTTTATTAAGCCATTATTAGGTGACAATCTATGCTTACTAAGCCTAAATCTATGTATGTCCACTTGTTTGTCTGAATAAAAAAATAAAGCTCTTACAATTCTGTTTTACTGCCTCTATGTATGGATGCAAAGTTCTATAACAAAGGGCTGGTCAATACTTTGTTAGAGCTAATAACTTCATGAGAAAGAAACACATGGGCCCCAAAACAAAAAAAAAAAAATGAACCCGTATAAAATTAAGGAAAAGAGATGCACTGTGTTTAAATTAAAAACAGATTTATCTTTAATAAATTAAATTAGTGATATGAGATTTGGTGGTGATATCGAATGGTGGTGGTGGTGGTGATACGATGCAGAATATAATATAGAAGGGTTCTTTTAAGTCCTGACCCACTTGAGTGGGCAGCAATGAGATTCCTATTCTGGAGTCGAGGCCGTAGGCACAAAGGAAAAGGATTCCAAGATGACGGCACAGGCAGTAATTCACTGCACATTTTATTAGGCACCAAATCAATGAAATTCACTGCCAGTATCTGTTACAGGAAAGAAGAATCACACCCATCATCAATACTTGATGCAAATAATGCCTGTTCAAAGAGAACTGTGATGAAGGCACAGAGAGGAGACAGTGCCATGAGAAGTGGAGGACACTCCAAGAAATGAGGTCCAGAGGGAAGTGTAAAAGACACACATTTTGTACGGGTCTCGGAAATAGGAATGATCTTAACATATTGAACAGAAAAATATAGTAGAAAAGGTAAGACCAAGGGGGATAGTAAAGGATAGGAAAGGCAGCAGAATACAACAGACCCTAGTATGGTAATATATAAATCAATGGAAGTGTAACTGATGTGATTCTGCAATTTGTATACGGGGTAAAAATGGGAGTTCATAACCCACTTGAATCAAAGTGTGAAATATGATATATCAAGAACTATGTAATGTTTTGAACAACCAACAATAAAAAAAAATAACTTAAAATTAAAAAAAAAAAAGAAAAGAAAAGGTAAGACCAGAAGGAAGGGGAAGGGAAGTAATGATAGATGAAAGCAAAAGAAAAAAATCACAATGCTGCTCTAACACTCATATCAGGAAGTGTTTTACTACAGTCCAGAAAGTGCTGGAAGGAGAAGCCATTGAAGATTCCAGAGATTTTTAATCATGATTGGAAGAATTGTAGGATGTTCTGGCAACACAATGATGGCTCCTTTAAGAGACTGGAATCTAGAAGCAGGACAACCTTCAATAGATGAATGGATAAAGAAACAGTGGTCTTATACACAATGGAATATCACTCATCATTAAAAGAGAATAAAATTACGGCATTTGCAGGTAAATGGATGGAGTTGGAGAATATCATGCTAATCGAAGTAAGCCAATCCCAAAAAACCAAAGGCCAAATGTTCTCTCTGATAAGTGGATGTTAACCCATAAAGGGAGGGATGGGGAAAATGGAGAAACTTTGGGCAAAAGGGAGGGAGGATTGGGGAGGGTGCATGGGGGCAGGAAAGATGGCGGAATAAGATGGACATTATTACCATAGGTACATATACAACTGCACATATGGTGTGATGCTACATGGTGTACAACCAGAGAAATGAAAAGTTGTTCTGCAATTGTGTACGATGAATCAAAATGCATTCTGCTGTCATTTATACCTAATTAAAATAAATAATTTTTTTTTAAAAAAAGACTTGTGATTATTCTGAGCACAGGTTACTGTGGACTGAAGTAAGGCTGTGGCCAGGGAGAGGAGGGGCCTTATGTGAAAGAGAGAGCTGAGAAAGGACTTGGGAGGAAATAAAAACCTCCAGGATGTGGAAGCAAAGGAAAAAAAGAGAGATCAAAGATGACACAAGGGCTTTAACTTCCAGCTATGAGGAAGTAACAAGGTCCAGATATACCCTACTGCCATACACAACCAGAAAACTGAACAAAATTATGTAACAACACTTTCTTCAGATGTCAGACAACTGGCAGCACAGGACCGTAATTTCTGGGAAAAGAGAGAGAGAGAGGAAAAATAAGGTGAATCCTTCAATTCTACTGGCATTCTGCCTGGAAGTAATTTGCAAAGCTCCAGCCCAGGAAAGGGAAACTGAAGCAGAACTATGTAGCACTGCTGAATTGAAGACGCGGGGATCACAGTTCAGAGTAGCAGATGTAGCTAAAAATTGCAAGATAGAATAGCATAGAAGAGAAAGCTACACAGAACAAAGAGCTCCAGAAAGTTCTTAAAACTTTGGCTGAATACCTACCAATCAGTGTGCATAGGATAAAACCTCACAAAAACAACCTCTGGGCGGGCAACATTTACCATGGAGTGATCCAATTTTTTTTTTTTTAATTCCAGAACTCCTATTCAGGCAAGGAATAATTTTGTTTTCCATAGGTTAGAATGGAACCAGAAGATTGAATCTGTATACTTCAGTAGAGAGTCAAGAATGACTATGCCTTCAAAATGAGCCTAAATTATTCCTACAGTATAGGCTAATCTTGACCTGTTCTTAAAAAATGTTATTTTCCAGATCAGAGTCTAACATTCTTTAAAAGAATACAACAAAATCCAGTACTTGAAAGTATAAATTTGCAATATGATATTGTAATCATATATTACCTTCTATGAAGAAACTAGGAGATATGGCCCATACCAGAAGAAAAACTAGTCAACAGAAACAAACCCAGAATTTAAAATGTGATGGAATTAATGAAGAAGTTAAACTAACACTTGCCGTAATGTGGATGAATTTCTAATTATATTTTTCTGAACAGAAGAAGTCAGGCAAAAAGAAGTAGGTATCATATGAATTTATTTACAGAAAACTTCAGAAATGATCAACCTAACCTATAATGACCAAAAACAGACCAGTGATTGCCTATAGCCAGAGAGATAGTGATTGATTATGAATGGGCAAAAAGGAACCTTTTAGAGTGATAGAAATGGACATCTCGACTATGGTGGTGGGTACATGGGTTATTTGTTAAAACTCATGGCTTTCTTGTATGCAAATTATACATCTATCTAGGCCAAATGTCGATTAATAGGAAGATTAGAAGTCTCGGAAACCAATGGGAAATGATATGTTCTATATAGAGAACATGTAGGGCTGGAAATGTGATTAGATCTTATAGGTGAAGATACCTGCAAAGCAGGAATTGAAGAACAGGAGCTATGGAGAAAGACCAACACAGAGAGTCTGCAGAATAATGGGGATTGAAGCCCTTGGACCATGTGGATCATCCAATGAAAAGAAGCATATGAGAGCTGTCAGGCAAGGACAGAGCTTTTGGGTGAAACAAAATCTATGAGCTAAGAAGGACAAGAGGAGCAAGAGATGGAGTAATTGGAAAAGTAAAAGGAACAAAAACAAGGTAAAATGACATGGAAAAAGAAGGAGAATTTCAAGGATATATACTAGGAAAGAAAATGTAGACAGAGCCTGGAGTAGAACTAAAAAGGACAATTGTACATATTACTTTGGTAGTCATGTTTGACCTTCAAGAAGTGTTTCAGTGATTGGTATGGGTGAAAAACATGGTGCAGTGAGTTAAAACACAGGTGGCAGGAAGTGTAAGACTTAAGCAAGGACTGTTCTTTCTACAAAACCAGGGCTAAACCCAAGAGCGGCCAAGCCTATGGTTTGAGAGATATTACAATTGAAGAATGATGTGTTCTAATTTGGTGGATTTGAACCTGGACTAAGAGATTTCTAAGGCAAAGACAATTATACCTCCCAATTGCTTTTATATTTCCAAGGATGAATATAACTTATGACTAGAAAGATACTGGATTTCCTTGCATACACAAGGCCCTGGGTTCAATCCCCAGCACCACAATAAATAAATAAATAAATAAAAATAGATACTGGATTTCCAAGTAACTCAGCAACAATGAAGGATTGGGCTACAGGAAGTTTCGAATTTATGAACTTTGCATTAATTGGTGCTGTGAAATTAATTTTTAAGAGTGGAATCTGTAGACATTTCTATAATGAATACACAACCCAAAAAATGAACAGAAAAGAGGTTAGTAGAGTTCAAAATATTGGGTTTGACAGTAAAAATAAAATACAGGTGTACAGTACATAGTTGTCTGGCAAAAGTTAATGAAAAAAATTTTTTTCAGAAAATATAAATATTTAACACTAATGCATGTTTCTTTTGTAGAAAATATAATATTGCTATTTTGCAAGTAAATCTAGAAATTTTACCTTGTCTTCTTTGAAAATGATACAAAATAGGCAATGAGATCCAAAGAGAGGTCAGAGATCCCCAAAGTCCCTTTTGTGCTGCCCTGGAGATTCAGTACATACTGGAGCAACATGCCCCAATAAGATCCAGGATGAATCAAGAGATTTGTTAAGGTGGAAGAAGGCGGGATCGAGAAAGATGAAGCATCTGCACCCTTGAGCCAGTCAGCTTGGAGAAGGAATATGAATGGGCAGTTGATCTGGAAAGCCCTTTAACTATCTGTGTGTCACTTCCCTGTCCCAAACCTCATGGGACACCTTTGCTGGCCCTCAGGGTAAGCTCTCACAGTATGACCAAATTATGTGCAGTATCTACTGTAGGAAAGAAAGGTCACTTTCTTTGGACAAATCATTCAGATTGACACTGTTCTACTTTCCCTGGACACGGTTTCTTTTTCAAAGCTGCTAATACCAAACAGCCAGAGAAGTATGAGACACAGTGGAGAAGGTGAAACTCGATCTTTTGTATATTCGAAGGACTGAGTCTACACAAGAGCAGAGTGTCGGATGTTTTGTCTCCACATTGCCAAACATCTGGATTGAATGAGGAGTCGGCTAAACGGACTTGATGTTCATCTTGTTCCCCTGCTTAAGGGTGTCTGTCCTCCTGGCTGTGAAGCACCATTTGATATCAGTAGCAGATCTGAGCTCCAAATCAACGGTCTGCACAGAGGAAAAGAAAGAAAGCCCTGCTCAATCTTTCCGTGCAGGGTCCTCCTTTGCTTTCCATTCTTTCTCCTAAACCCTCTAAGGGACTTCAAGTGACTTCAGGTCACTCCATCTAATCCATCAGAAGCTGGGAGATCAGGGACACACCGTGTAGGCCACTCTGTCATTCCAGCCCCTTCTCGGGTGCTCTCCTCTTCACTGCTCACTCCCCCTCCTCAAGGTGGCCCAGGCCCACTCCCTGGTAATTTCTTCACCCTAGGGGTCTCACCAGAATAAAGGGAAGCAACCCCCCCCCCCCCGCCCTGCCTATCTCAGCCACACATTAAACAAAGCAACATAATGAGCCGCGTTTTGTTGAGGGCTCTCCAGGTCCCCCAAATCTTTCTCAAATGTGATTGTTTATAAAATGTTTGATAAAAATAAATGATGCTTTCAATTTAAACAAAATTTCACACTGTTACTGGTTTTAATAACAGTTTTGACAGATGAGATTTTCATCATCTGTTTTTTCTTTGTGAAGCCTTCTTCAATAAACTAAAAATGCTTTAAACTAACAGATGTGACTATAAAGTAAGGCTTGAGTGTGAGACATCAGGAACTAAGGCTCGTCAAATGCTTCGACATGGAAATTTATTCCTAGTGCAAGCATCTCCTGGGGATCAGGAAAGTCTTCCACCTAATGATTGCTGGCCAGCGTGGGAGGCTTGGTTTAGCAACAAGATGCCAGGTACCCCAGTCTGGGAGCTCATCTGTGCTGCTGTTCCTGTACACCCTCTGAATCTCGCGACTTCCACCACTTCAGCTATCAAAGACCTATTAAATCGTCAACCCAAATTTGTTGGAGCTGATACTGATGTTTGACAAACTGATGATTCACAATTGGTTTTTCCATCAGCTCAAAAATTTGAATTTTCAATGATACTGTTTACAGTAAAGAAGTTATTTTTGCCCACTTCAACACCAAATAAGTCATATTTTTTCACAAATATAGAAAAATCATTTTACATAAGAATTTTAAGTATTTGCAATAAATATATGTATATAGGTTGTATGTATTCACATATTCTTATTTTCATTTTATTATTAAATAAAAGATAACTAAAAGTGAAATTGAAAAAAATGAAAATATATATATTTTTTAACAGAGTCAAAGGTTTGAAACTAACTACTCTGATTTGAAATAGCTCACCTGCCTTCAAAATATAACCACCCCTTTTCTGCCACCTTTATTTTTCTGTAGTGTTTTGCGTGTTCTACACAATTATTCTTGCACAGTGCACAAAATTGTGAGGCATATTAGCAAATTCATGTTCCAACAAAAGTAATCTTCAAGCTGAGATAAATCGAGGAGTGGGTGGTATGTTAAGAACACTTTTTCATATTTCAAATGAAACATCCTCTCAAACCAAAAAAGTATGTTGAAATGTATTAAGATGACCCAGGGATCAAAAAAAAGCTGAAAAGCACTAATTGCATTTCTATCTCCTCTAACATATATCGTATATATACCTATGTATAGTACATACATACATATATGTACTCTGTGTGTGTGTGTGTATACACACTTTTTTATCAAGCAGCTATTTAATCCACAGTTTTACATCTTCCCTTGAAGCATCACGGAGTTAATGAATGAGCAGTGGGTTACTTTTCATCTCCTGGCCTTCCTCTAGGAAGTTTCTTCCTCCAAGGAAGTGCCTCTGCCAGAAGAGGCCTTCCCAAGGATGCGACACCACCAGGTCTGTCACTGCTAGGGAGCAGGGTCTCTCCTCCTTGAGTGGACATGGGCCTGAGGCAGGGTGGGAGGCCTCAAAGATGGTGCTGCACTGAGGAGGGAGGAGAAGGCCTGAGCTCCAAGCCAAGCATGGTCTTAGCCAGAGAAGGTAGGCGGATGGCCCAAAGCCAGTGCCCAAAGGTCAAGGCATGCTTAGACACAATTGGGCAACAATTGGAACAAAGTGACATTGAAGTAGAGGCCAATTCAGAACACAGAGTCTAGCCATGTTTGGGGGACCGAGTAAGGTCTAAGTTCTTGGGAGAGAGCCTGGAGACAACCCAGCAGAGGCCCAGTTCATGCAGTGTCTGGGGCTGGGAGGAGTAGCCAGGTCAAGAGCAGCCTGAGTGCTGAGGCCAGAGCCCATCGGTGATCTAGGCTGAGCTAGGCTGGCATCAGGCAGAGGCAGTGGTCAGACATCACGCACTCAGCTTCAGGGTGGAGCAGCACATTGAATCATGAACATGCACTTTCATGCCTGTCCCCAGCGAGGCTGAAGCTCCGTTGAAAGAAGCCATGCTGTGTTTATCTTTGGAACTCCAGTCTCCACACAGTGTCTCCACAGAAGTTTAGTCTGTGCCTCCCAACAAGTGAATAAATAAACCCCAGTGAAAAAATTAGTGAAAGAGTTAATATGAAACCACTCGACAGGCCAGGTGTGGTGGTGCACAACTGTAATCCCAGTAATTCAGGAGGCTGAGGTGGGAGGGGAATCACAATTGGAGGCCAGCCTCAAAATCCTGTCTCAAAATTAAAAAAAAAAAAAAAAAAGAAGAAGAAGAAGAAGAAGAAGGACTGGGAGTATAAGTCAGTGATAAAGCAGCCCTGAGTTCATTCCCCAGTGAGAAAGAAGGAAAGAAAGAAAGAGAGAGAGAGAGGGAGAGAGAAGGAAACTGCTTGAAAACATGAGAGAACACTCTCTATCTGGCAATTTGAACATACTCTTACAGCAGAATTCTGTCTTTAGATTATGAAGAGAATTAGCTGATGATGACAGTGACATGTTTTTCAAAATATGAATACTGAAAGCTTAAAATAGAACCCTGTGCCTTTATCTTCTACAGATTCTCAGACTGTCTTGGTTATTTCTTGCCTGTCAACTGTTCTGGACGTGTATCTTGGCCAGAAATGAAACTATTAAAAAGACACATTTAGTGTTAAATAGGAGAATTAAAGGATCTTTTTTTTTTGTCATTCCAACATATCAGAGACTAACCATCTATCATATCCTATCATGTCATCCCTTTCTCTAGGCTCTGAAAGAATTTGGATCTATCCTTCAATCTTTCCTTCCCCAGTCGTCTCTCAGTTATGTTCAAATCATCATTTCTTTTTTTTTTTTCCTAACATCTTTAGCTTCTGTCTCTCTCTTTGGCTTCTTCCTCTAGATATTTTCATTTTTATTTATTCATCAATCAGTCATTTACTCCTTTATGCATTCAACAAACATTAGCTAAGCTCTGCCAAGGTCTATTCAGCCACAGAGTATGCAAAGGTAAAAGAGAGAGAGAGAGAGAGAAAGAGAGAGAGAGATGGATCTTTGCTTTCAGAGGATCCCAGAGTAAGAGGAAGATGCACTCACTAAGACACACACACACACCAGGGTAGTGAATCCCACTGCTTTCCCTATTCCTTGGAAGATTCCCATCTCATTCCAATCATAGTCACATCGGAAAAGACCGGGAGCTTTATTCTCTTCTCATGGCCACAGTGAACTTCACTAGCTGGGGTTATTATTGTAAGTCAGATGAGACCTGGAAGTGGTCTTGGGGAATACACAGACCAAGCTCCAGAGCGACTTTGAGAGCTGCCCAAGACTGTCCTCACCAGTGGGCAAGGAGAAGCATAACTGGGTCCTGAGTGGGCTCCCCTGCCTCCTGGGCCTGGCACAGAGCCTTCCCTGCAGGAGACCTGTGATTTCTTAACTGCCTGCTCTCCTCTTCTGTGGAATCCTCTCCCATCTGTCCCAACACTAACCCTGCCCTGGGAGGTCTATAATCTAATCTCTGATCTAGATTGGTCTCTGAAAAACAGGAAAACTTGCTCAACTAGCAAGCATCCAAATCTTTCTGACTTAACCTGAGACCAGAGGATTTTCAAATATTTTTAGCCTTTGTTTTGGGTGATTCACTGTCTAGCTGTCTACTCCCAGGATAGGAGAGAGGGGAGGTTGCAAAGAGCAGAAAGACATCCCCAGAATATAAGTAAAGAAATGCAATTGCCTGAAGGACAGGAAAACTCTTTATTATTATATTAAATATATTCACGTTATGTAAATACAATCCTCCCACATTTTTAATGTCAACTACTAACTTATTGCACTCAATAAGAGAAATGGAGAAACCTGAGGATGGGGGTGCTGATCCAGTCAGCCAGGAGACAGAGCCACCAGAGGTTCCAGTTCCATTTCTTTCCATATTTGCCTTCTCTGTTCCATGCATAGACAGCACTTTCTCCTTATCTATTATTTTCTTATTTTCTGCAACCTTACTTCCATTTCCACTATGGTATTGACACTCGGCTCTCAAAGTCTACCGTACTTCCTACCTGGGAGCACTCCTCAGCTTCACTCTCCTTCCTGTCACCGAAGACTGGATGCTCATGTTACAGTTATTAACATCACCTACAAAATTTGCTTAGGCACTAAACTTTTGAACAGCAAACCTTTGGTGACTTGGTTGTGAAAGCAGTAGGTAGACACTTAAAAAGACTTTTAAATGTTTCTTCCAACTACGCTCCCTTCCCCTAGCTGATGGCATTCCATCCTGGTGGGAGCAGAAGGGTGGAGAAATTGCTTGTCCTGTATGTTGATGATTAGGTCTACAAAGAGAAATTCCTGGAGCCTGAGGATCTGTATTCTAATCTCAGCTCTATCAACTGCTTTTCCATGCAACCTTTGCAAATCACTTAGTGGCTTCATGTTAAAGACAGCGGTGACACATATGGCAAAGGAAGTTGACGGGTCACAGATATAGCCCAGGCAAACAAAGCTGAGGCCACATTGCACGGCACCAGGCATCTGGAGGCAGGGGAACCTACATAGCTATTTCCAGGACAAGGCCACATCAGCTGAGAATGAGCCTATATGCAGTGCCCCTGAGGATCCTATGAACTGATGGAACATCTTTCCTTGCAGTACCATCATTGCAACCAAACAAGGATGGGAAATAAATAAACAGAGCAGCCAGCAGTGAAATAGCAAAATGGTGGCCTCAGTGGGGAAAGAGTCTCTGCCTCGGCTTCAGTCAGTTGTGCATCTACCATTGGCAACCTGTTGGCCACTAAATGGAAAGAAGTTCTTCTGGGAAATCCCAGGCTCCCCAAGCTTCTCCTATAGTCTAGAGACAGCTTTCAATCATTCGTTGAACAGAAATAAAAACATGGCCACATTTGTCTAGCACTTTCCACCTTAAATAGACCTTTCTTTTGCTCATACGAGGAAAAAGAAAAGAAACTTCTTCATAGCAGAACTGACTCCTTGAAGGTTCATTAAGACCCACTTTTACTTGTTAACACATTGTACCCTGGGACAATGAAATGAGTGCAAAAATCTAAAACACTTGTATATTACTATTGATTAAAGATAATAATGTCTTTTGCTTTTTCATTTCCCTTGCATTTAAATTGCTTATTTTTTTAACTATTGTGTCCTTTGATATTGTTCCTTGAACCCTAAAATGTTGCTATTCCACGAGGCTAATTCAGTGCTCAGTGCCTTTCTCTTTGTACTCACCACCAGTCTCCTCATGCTCAGGATAAACACTGGGCCCTCCACATTGATGGCATCCTTGGTACCTATATTCCAATGGTGCTCAGGACCTTCAGGACATCTTAGCTCCACCTGGGTTCAAGCTCTTGTTCAGTTCTTTTGGAGGAGAAAGGGAAATAAATAAACATCCCTTGATGCTCTACCTGACAGAACCTGTGCAGATATTTTATCCATCACTATCTCCATTTTTCAATTTACAGGACCAAGGCACAGAACACTGATATTATGGAAGGCCACCTAACTGTAGACATACAAACTGTTGGTGTGGCCACCTTCCTTCCTGAGATCTGTCTGACTCTCATGACCATGACATTTTTTTTCAACATGTGAAAAAATGTAAGGCCAAATTATAAAGACCATACTTTTTCCCTTGAAAGTAAAGCTTACAACCATTCCTCATTGCACTCAAGAAAGAGGATCTAATTTTTCTTAATGATTTTGCATTATCTGGAGTATTAAAAGGCTTTGAAAAACTTGCTAGTTGGTATCCAGGACTAACTTGTTGAATGTGTTGAACCTGCCTTGAGACTTTCCCCGGTACTGGTGGCTTTTACAGATATAACTGGCAAAAGCAATCAAGGCTCACTTTGATATTTCTAGTTATCAAAGACAGGACCATTTTTAAAATTCCATTCTCTTCAACATATACATGGTCTGCACACACTAATCTTTATAAAATTCCATTTGCTTACCAAATAGACACTTCTTGAGTACCTATCGAGGGCCACGACATATGCTCCACACTTTAGCTACAGAAAGATCAAATCACCTCTGAACCTCGAGGCACACGTGCTCTGTCATTTCCTCCCATAAAACCATCAGTTGCTCCCTAAAATCACCTATTTTGAACCCAACCTTGTCTGACAAGCTTTTCTTCCAGTGCTCAGTCGTCTTCCTCCACCCTAAACTCAGACTTTGACTGCCATACTGTTCACTTGTTCTAATTGTCTCTTATGTGTTAATTTTATCTCCACAATGACACTATAATCTACTTAAGTGCAGGGATCACCGCATACAATCATTCTTTTTGGTCACACACGAGACAAGGGATTACATTTTTGGCTTTGAACCCAAAGAGCCTTTTCATCTCATGATGATTTAAAGGACTTTAAAGACTTGATTGATTTTAAGGATTAAATCCAGGACCAGAGAATTTTTCTTTCAGTTAAAAACTCTGCTTAGTTCTTTAACACAAAAATCATCACTGGGATTTATAATGAAAATTGAATTTCGAAAAATATGCTTGAATGGAAGGACGAGAGAAAGCACTGTTAATTCTACAACATCTAAGGTTTAGTCTTGATTCTTTTAAATTATCAACTATCAGTTTGGTTTTTCTTTAATTGCATCTGTAAACTTGCCAACAAGGCCAAAACTGTATTCCTATTATCTTGCTATTTGAGAGAAATTTAAGGCCAAATGTAAGACCTGAACATGTGTTCCTTGAGGTTTAGAAGTAATTTAATCTTTTTGTAGCTCAAGTAGAAAGCATAGATCATGGCACCCAGTAGGTACTTAAGAAATGTCTACTTAGTATGCAAATGGAATTTTTAGAAAGATTACTGTGTGCAGACCATGTGTTGAAAAGATTGGAATCAGAATCACGCCGCTTAACTTTTAATAACAATATTCTTACGGCTGTATTCCTTAGCTTTTTAGTATGAAAGAAAGAAAATGTTTTGCTTTTGGCAAAGCTATAGAGCAAGGAGTTGGTTTTCTGTGGCCTGCTCCGTGTTTCTATCCCTGTCCCACTGCCTGCCAGTGGAAAGAGCCAGCTGAGAGTCCCAGAAGCCGACCTTCATCTGTCCACTGGGGTGGCCTGACCAACAATGATCAATTTCATTGGCCAAGAAGTGCAACTTGTCCTGAAGAATAGAGCCCCTGCTGGGGAGGATGATGGGTCTGGCATTTGCAACAGAGATGGTCTCGACTTTCCAATAAATGCACACGGATGAACTAGTAATGGAGGACCCAGGAGCAGGTGAAAATACAATTCTGGAGAGGCAGCTTTCATCAGAGAAGTTGGCCAATAAGTGGGTGGGACCTTCTTCTTGGGTTATCTGGTTTAGTGTGACTTAGAAGTATAAGACTCATGTTCAGGCCCACTTGGACTGGAGAACCAGTGCATCACCAACTGAGCCAAACAGATCCAGCAAATAAGGCCAAAAGTTCAATTAAACAAAACAGGGTGCATAGTCAGAGTAACCCCAGGACCCAATAATTCTTAGAGAATAAAGCAAAATCTTCATGTGAGTGAGGCTAAGCGGCCTTTAAGGCTTCCCAAACCCAGGTGGACTTGGACTCTAGCTGAATTAGATTACTTGTAAATCACAATCCAATAATAATGAGGACTCGGGAGGTAATGCAGGATCCCCGTTATGGTTTAGATGAGAGGTTTCCCCCAAAAGCTCGTGTGTGAGGTCATGCAGGAATGTCCAGAGATGAAGTGATTGGACTATGAGAGCTGTAACCCGATCAGTGAATTAATCCGTTGACATGGATTGACTGAATGGTGACTGTAGTCAGGTGGGGTGGGGCTGGAGATGAGTAACCGGGGAGAAGCCTTTGGGATTTATATTTTATCCCTGGTGAACAATGCTGCCTCTGCTTCCTGGAGGCCATGTTCTGAGCCTCGGTCCTCCACCATGCTCTTTCCCCATGATGTTCTCCCTCACAGCAAGCCAAGAGCTATGGTGTCAACCATTTATGGACTGAGACCTCTGAAACCTGAGCCAAAATAATCTTTTCCTGCACAAAATTGTTCTTGTTGGATATTTTGGTGAGAGTGATGATAAAGCTGACTAAAACACCATCCTTGTAAGTGTGTTCAAAGTGGAGCCTTCCAGAGTCTTCAACAATGGTGTTTAGGATCAAATGCCAAGATGGGAGGCAGTTTTTGAAGCTCTCAGTTCATGCTATTTTTGCTTACTCAGAAGACAGATCCAGCAAAGACCTACCTGTTGCACAGTGAGGTCCATTTATTTGGTTTTCTCTGCCTGAGGATCCAAGATGGTACAAGGGTCAGCAAACTATATAGTTCACAACATAAATAGGGTCCACCATCTGTGTTTTGGTTTTTGTTTTATAAAACTTTATTGGAACAAAGCCATGTAATCCCTTTTTAGATTATCTAGGTCTGCTTTTGTACACAACATATAGTCATAGTCGCAGAGACCATGCGGCCTGAAAAACACAAAATGTTTACTATTTGGTCTTTTACAGAAAAAGTTTGCTAACTCTCAGGATAGTGGATAATGAGTGAGACTGCTATCAATCACTTATTTCTTCCCCACATTATTTACTAAGCAGGTAATTTGGGGCAAATCATTTGAACTCTTATGTCTCTAATTTCTCAGCCTTCAAATGGTGATAATAACATAGCTTCCTTTGGGGAGTTTTAAAAACCCAATGCAACAATATATGAAATGTGCCTAGCACAGTGCCTGCCATGAATTATAAAGTAATTAGCAATCATTGCTAATCAATCAGGTAACAGTGGTTTCAAAATTTTATTCCCGTAGAATTTGTTTCTAACACAGCACCTGTAAAGTAAACATACATGCTTGGTAAACATACCAGTACAGGTACTGGACAAAACCAGTTGAATCTGGATAAGGCACTTAGTTTTAATATTGTCAGTATAAAAATTTTTTAAGAAGATCACTTATCATTCTTTATTGCTGGGAATCTCTACAATATCTTGTAAATTGCTTTAAACAGGTACTTAAAGTTTTCTGTAGGACTCTGTCAAATGCAGATAAGGGTCGTGAAGGAAAAATTTACATTTCATCACTATTAAAAATTTATTAAAACTCATGAAAATGTACTTTATGGTGCTTTTTTTATGTTTTATATTACAATCCCTGGGACATACTTTGAAAAAATCATTTCACGGTTGCAGCTTAAATCTTAAAACATCTCAAATTCTCTCTTCAACTAAGAATGCCATTCATTAAATTCCTTCTTCTAAGGAACCGTAAATGGAGTAATCTAGACCCTGATAAAGGCCTTAAACTTGTCCCATAGGATACTTGGGGTGGAGAAAGATGGAACATTAGTGTCAAAGAAGCATATTATTTGATTCTCAATATAATTAATAAACTCTTTCTCTTTCCCACAGGAACCTGCTAAATCTCCAATTCTTATTTGTGTTGAAGCGTAAGATTTAGTTACTTACCTAACAGAAAAGGGAAAAAAGATCTGAAAAAGGCTTTAAGTATTTAGTAGTTTAAACCTTGCATAAATTGGAGATTTGAATAAAAAATCAGCCCTGGTATTTTTCTATGAAAATGGTGAACAGAAGGAATATATGTGCTCAGAGGAATAGCATCTTATGCCAAACATCAATCAACCCGGCTTTAGAAGCCTATTTATAATACTGTGGGGGTTCTGGACAGTTGCATTTCACACTGTGAGGACCAATCCATGACATTAGACAGTGAACAATTGAAGTCTTTACAAATAATTAAAACTCTGTTTGAAAATGGAGATGTTTTCCTCAGCTTTCCTATGTATGCACGATGTCATCGATATTCAAGAGTGTAAATATTGACTAGTTATTGCTGGTAGCCAGAAGGAGCAAAATCCCCTTCGAAATAATAATGTAGAGTGTGTGTATATAACATATACATATGTATGCACACACATATGCATAGAGATGTTAAATATATAGTCATATAGGGAGAGAAAATATAGATTTCACTTTATATGACAGTTGAATAGCTATACTTTAAACAACCTATGTTCTCTGCCAGTGCAGTTCTAGTGTGAGTATGTGTGTATGTATGTGTGTGTATGTGTGTGTGTGTGTATGATATGCAAATAAGACACTAAATTATTTGAGGAATTTTTTTATCTATGCTTTTTCCTTAACCTGATAATGAGAGACATTTTAAAACAGCATGCCTTTTATCTTTAAAAAAACAAACAAATAAAAAAAACCTTTCACTGTTTAACATGGGATCTAGACGTATACAATTTTAGAGCTTGCAAGGACAGAATTAATAATGTCTAATTTTCATAATATTTTAAGCCCACCTTAAATCCTTCCGAGGTGGAGACAAAGCACAACTAATACATCAATTAAAATCCTGAAAATGACTCCTTAATTTGACAATTTTTCATTTAAGAGACATGGGACTTAAAAAAATTTTTTTGAGATTAAAAACATCCCTTATGATTATTATTTCACTCATTTAGCATTGAGCTTCTAAAGTCACCAGTGCAGTTGGGCGGTGTGGAGATGCAAAGGAAACAAAAGCCAGGCACTTTGTCCCTGGAGTTCCCAATTCAGAACCAAAGGGAACATCAATGCATGTGTGGGTTTCCACGGGGTAGAGGGCTGATTGGGTGTGCAAAATAGTTACAAAAAGGAGCAACCTGTGCAGGTGAGAGTGGCCAGGAAACAGGTGTCAGCCTTGACAAAAATGGACTGTTTGCTGGATGGCCAGGTGGAAATGGGGATCATAGGGCAGATCAAAGGGATGACATTAACAAAGGCATAAAGAGGGAAGGAGGAGCCTCTAATGTGGCACAGGCCTCTAATGCCAGAGAATTAGGAGGCTCGGTCGGGTAAGAGGATCACAAATTCCAGGACAGCATCAGCAATTTGGCAAGCCCCTGTCTCAAAATTTAAAAATAAAAAGAGTGATGGTTGCAATTCAGTTGTAAAATGCTCCTGGCTTCAATCTCCACTCTCCCCCAAATAAAAATAAATAAATAAATAAAGAAAGAAAGAAAGAAAGAAAGAAAGAAAGAAAGAAAGAGGGAAGGAGGGTGGTGTGTTGGAAGAAATAAAAACCAAAGGAAAGAACAAATTCAAGATTACAAACTAGAGTAATTAAAAGTAGTTGTGGGAGAAAAATGGTTATCATCTTATGAGTGGGATTTGGTTTCACATTTGGTTTTACAAGATTCCCACTCCATCAAAATTACATATGAGAAAAGAAATAAAAGCAAAGTTCTGCATTTACATGGGAGGTGAAGGAACCATGATAATTTGACCTACCTTTCCACCTTACCTATCCACCCTAACCCCATTAATGAACACTTAAGTCTGTCCCATAACTGATTTGCCCTGGTATAGACGGACATCTTTTATACTCTCCGCAGTTGGACAAAGAGTGGGACTAACTAAATACATGGTGATTTATCACTGAAGGTCTCCATCATTAATGTACCAAAAAGAATGGCTAGAATTTCCCCCACCCTCCACAGATGACTAGAGTTCACAGGGGCCCCTGATTCTAGTCTTAAGGACTCCAGTTTGAGTACAGGATATTATTTGAGATGGGAGATATAATCTCAAATTAAAAGCCCCACAGGTCAAACTGGCTGTGACTACATTTCCATGATATCTTTGTGGTGTCTACCTACCTCAGTGTGTGAAAATTACTCAGGTAAATGAATAGATGTACATTAACAAAGAGAACAACTCTGAACAAAAATAATCTGGTCTGATTCCAAGAGTAACAACCATCCCTGGGGGGGCTGCCAGATTGCCGCGGAATAACTGCACTTTGCAAAGGTGTCCTCAAAGAAAGCAGGGATTCTTCTTCCAGTGACATATAAAATTTAGGTCCAAAGCCTGGACGTCTTGATCTAAGGCATCTTGCTAGCAGCATAAAAATGGGTCTTTTAATAGGAAATAATCCAGATATTTTCTTTTTCCCTAGGCAGTGTAGACATGTTTCCTGGTCGTTCCTTTCAGTCGGCCTGAATGCAGTAAGGCACCAGGGGGAGCTCACACATCTTCCTTCTTTTTCTCCCCCTTACAGAAGGTTGGCTCTTGTATCCCAACAGAAGGGTGGGTCAAAACAACACCGTGCAGGCAATGCCTCCCTGAGGTAAACAAAGGTTATTTATCCCACAAAAATACTCTAGATTCTTTTTGAAGATTGCACCACATCCCCCTTGTTGGGCACATCTTGAGTCACCTGCAGCCAACTCAGCTGGCTTTATGAGGTGGCCTTTTGAAACTCCTGGATGAAAAAGACTAAGGGAAGGTCCCTGAGATGCCCCTGTAAAGAAGGAGAGAGACAGAGGACACACACGGGCTCCTCCTCCTCCCTGCAATTTAAAAGGGCAGTTTCCAGAACATTCCAATGTCTCAGAAGTGGAGGATAATGGAAGGTACTTGGCACAGGGAAGGGTTGAGTCTTTGACCCTGCACATTGATCCATGAGGTTGATTTCTCTGTGTTTTAAAACAGAGAATGGGTTCCCTTTTTTCCCCTCTGTCCAGAGTTGAAAACAAGAGGCCAGAAGAGAAACTGGAAATTAGTTAACTCTGAGATACTGACTTTAGTGGGACAGAATCATGGCACAGAGAATGCTAACGGATCAAATCCACATATTTGACCTCCTGACTTGGTGTTTGTGACACTGGAGCTCCTGTCCCAACTGCTGAGAGCTAGTGGGGAAAGACTTCCTGCTTCTGATACCTGAGCCACACATAATGCTCACTGCACACAGCTTTAGAGAAAGGATGTATTTCTAATCTGAATTTTCTAACTGCAGACCACAAAAATCACAGGGATTCTTAGCCTGGAAGATACTTCATGAGGCTGTATGGCCAACTCTACTTTAAGGCAGGCAAAATAAAATTGTTTCAATTTTAGCACATAAATTCGTAGAGGTTCTGAGAGGAGAATCGAGAGCCTAAGTCACACCGCTCAGCGACTTTTGTCTCCTTACATAAAAAACTCATTCGGTATCTAGTTCCCCACTTTCCATCTACCCCTCCTTATAAAAATGTGAATAGCGTTTTGGTTTTTTGTTTGTTTGTTTGTTTGTTTGTTTGTTTTATATCCCAAGTCCAAACTTTGAACCACCCACAACCCCAAACAGAAAAGAGATGAATCATAAGGGAATGAATGTAGAATCATGAAAATCTGAGGTAGCTGAACACCTGGGGAAACCCTGAGATTGATGTCAATCTCTTCCAGGGTGGATTCCCCGGGTGGGGGCGGCTGGACCGCAGGGCAGCCTCGGGCCAGCCTAGGAGACCGCCGCCTCTCTGGTCCTGGTGCGGCGCTGCAGCGCGCTCGGCGCCCAGGCCAGGGGAGCGGCGGGGGCTGCTCGGGGACCAGGGGCGACCGTGCCTTGCGGCGGGAGCCCGGAGGCGCCTTGTTCCCGCCGGCACGAGGCGGGGCTGCAGGGAGCTTGAGGCTGCACCGCTCCTGCGGGGACGCGCAGAGCCCGACCGGGTAGCGCTCATCTGGGGACCTAGGCAGTGGCGCTGGAGAAGGGTGCAAGTGCATGGCAGACGCTTCTGCACCGGTCAGGCAGTTGCGGTCACCGCTGCTCGCGTAGGAACTCGCCGAGACCACGCCGCAGCTGAACCGGTCCAGAGCGCGCGATGCCAGGCTTGTGCAGCGCGGTGCAAATCCCAGCCACCTCGTTGGTGTGAACCGAGGGCGGGCCGCAGAGGGACCGGGGTTTCGTCGAGACACTAGCCCTGTGCTGGGTTCTTTTTTTTTTATTTATTTTTGTCTACAGGGTTCGAACATCCGAGATTAAAATGCTTGGGACTCACACGTCAGTGCAACGGAATTTCCATGCGACTTCGGTGGCGGGGAACAGAGCACCTCTTAGGGACAGCTGTGCACTTCACTCTGGCCCCCGCCCACCCCACCATCTGACCTAAGGGAAATGAAATCTGAGCTCCGGAATGTGAGCAGCCCCGCGCACGTTCATTCCGGCGGAGAGATCTCCTGGGGAAGGACCCCGGAGCCACTGCCCCTCGGACGTGATTCAGGAAGGTGCCCTGAACGGGAGAGGTGGCCAGGGCGGCCCAAGGAAGAGACGAAAACTTCACACTTAGAGTCACAGAAGCACCAACTGCCAGAGGCTCTCGGGGGTGGGGATTATCCTCAGAAATGTCACACTCGCAGGTCTCCTGGCCTTTGGTAAATCAGTGGCTGTCTGCACCCGAGAGCATGGGGGATTTTTTTGAGAGTTCATATTTCTGAAACTTTTACCCTCCTATGTCTGTAGGACTTTAACCCCCGAATTATGTAGATTTAACCAGCAATAATAATTCCTTATAATCCAATCAGTAAAAAAAAAAAACAAAAAAACGTTAACATTACACATTACTGAATGGGAAAGATGCTGTTCCCTGCTCACTGAATCATTTTCACGAGAGCATTTCTTTGATTCAAGATGTTCAGTCTTGACCAGACTCTCACAGGCGCCTAGGCCTAGGTGTGCTTTGGTCCCTGGGCACCTTGCTAGTACAGACTGCGTCGGCAGCAGGAAGGCCTAGTCCTTGAGGTGCCATTGGAGAGGACAATGAGAAAGTTGGTTGGGAAAACGGCTTTAAAAAAAAAAAAAAAAAAAACTATAATTTTTATTTTTTCTTACTTTCAGTCTACTCTCTTATTTCTTTGCTGAATGAAGTGTATTTAATTGATCATGACAACTCTGGGGACATCATTTCTCTGTCATTTTTGGACTGTTTTCAGACTTGCTGGAATTTACTTATTTATTATTTATTTATTTATTTATTTTAGGGTAGGTGTGGTTAATGGAAAGCAGGGTGGAATAAAGGTTTATCACTGGCTGGATCAAAACCTCTTAGGCCTTGTTCTTCAATGTGATGTGAAATGGAGAAGTTGCAAGAAGCACATGATTGAAAAACAAGGTCCCTGAGAAAAGAGTTAAAGAGCAGAAAATATCAAGTTTCCTGGAGAAAAAGAAAAACCCTTAATATGCACTGTAATCTTTAAATAGGGAACTTGGGAATCTACAAAGGAGAGAGAGAGGAGTGGAATAAGGAGGTAAAAGCTTCCTGACCAACCCCACTCCCATGTATCAAGAACTTTATTTACATTATCTCATTTAATTCTCCCACAACCCTAGGGGTAGGGCTATATTTTTAATTTGTATTTTTACAGATGAGAAACTTGTATCTCAGAGGCCCAAAGTAAATTGCCTGAGGGCATATAGCTAGTTGGAGCAGAATTAGAATTGATTAAGGGGCAAAAAAGAATTCCTTGAGAATTAGTGTTTTTAAATCTCGATTAGTTACAGAGGGAAGCTGGGAAATTAATTACCTTCTGGGAGGATCTTTAGATTAGTGAGGAAATGATGTTAAGCCCACAGAAAGACAAACCCATGAATTTTCTTGTTATCCATTATGTGATTTTGGGAAAGGTATGACACTTTGAGAAAATTGAATGTGCTCAAATTTGTCTTTGCAAGGCCTTATTTGAACTAATAGAACTACTAGATATAATTAGTCAAATGCCCATATTCTTCAGGAATCTTCTGTTCTTTGCAGAGAAAACTGAAGAGTTTGGAGCTGTTTCGAATTTAAGAACCACTTGAAATTTGGTTGGAAAATAGACAGACTGTCTGTATGTTTGAGTTTAGAAGATATGGAACTCCCAAGTATTGACCACACCCATGGAAAGTAAGCACAACTTTCAAATAAACAGTGTCTGTGCCTGGTGATGTGACCTCAAGCAACTTTCTTAACCTCTCTGGGCTTCAGGATCCAAATCCATAAAATGAGGCAAAATAAACCTTTGCAAGGTTATCCTGCCAATAAAATAAAATAGTATGGATGACAACCCTTAACAGGATGCCTGGTGTGTAGTAGATGCTTAAAAGTGTTAGCAACATTTAGTGTGATTAAGGCATGTGAGAGCAGATTTGGAGAGGGTGGGAACACACCAGACTCAGCTGGAGAAAAGGAAGTGCTGCTCTTCAACAATTTTGCCTGGGGCTGGCTCTGGGGAGAGACATGGATTCTCACTAGTGTGTGAATCTACAGTGACTCCCTTGAAAGGACAGACACTTAGAAAAGCAAGCAAGGAAGTCTGGGGTGGTGGAGGAGAATGCTTATGAGAATTTGCCTTCTGGTCATGACTCTTCTTGACCTTGGGATCAAAGGATGATGCTTCCAGAAACCAGAAGAAATCAAGGCTCCTGCAAAATGCCCACCCCCATGTAATTTTTAAACAATTTAATAAAATTTATAACAATGGTATAAAATAAAACAAATGTTTGTGTCCTCATTTAACCCTTGAGCTGCTAAGGGAATTTTGTTTCTTCGTTTTTTGTTTTTTTTTTAATAGAGACATTTTAACTGTTTTTGAAACTGAATATTCACAGGTTTTGCCTTCTTGTTGTTTTTCACTCCCCTGCCAAAAAAAAAAAAAAATGAGTTATTACTTTGGGGCTTGTGTTTGAATAGAACTGTGAAATTCTGCTCTAAAAAGAATTACAAAACTTGTCATCAAAAAAATTTCCTCTGCTGTTTTCTACCCGGTAAAAAACAAGATTGATTCTAGAGATTTTCTTTGAAAGTAATGATGATTTTTTTTCTGAATATGGGAGTAATACATGCTCAACTTCAGACAACTTAGTATAAAAAGAATAAGCTGTAACCAAGAAAAAAGCACACTGTTTCCAAGAATAAGAATTAATCAGGACTGGAGTATAGCTCAGCAGTCAATCCTGGTCCTGGGTTCCATCCCCAGTACTTCATATATACACATATGTGTGTGTGTATATATAAACATACAAACACACATACACATAGATACATATATGCATATATGTCTATATATATACAGATATATATATATACACATACATCCACACAGATACACACACATATGTATATATGTACACACACAGATAGATGGATTGATTGATAGTCAATCACTTTTAAAATTTTGGTAATGTCCTTCTATTATCTTTTTTAAATCTTGGTATGAACCTATTATGTATAAAATTTTGCATTCTGCTTTTTATATTTTTTTTCCTCATGTCACTAAAAATGATCTGTAACATCTATCTAATTTTATTTCATACCAATATAATTCTATAGCATTGAATGCTGTGGGTTCCAGTTTTTGCTATTGAAAATTATGATAGAATTAAAATCAAAGTGCATAAATCTTTGAGTTTAAGACTATTTTGTAGAATAGGCTTCTCTATATGTCTTTTTTTAAGGCTCTGAAATATATAGTCAAATGGAGTTTTAGTGGTTGTAGCGATTTCCAATCCTAGCAACAACATAAGGAGGGTGTCTTATGTTGTTAGACATTAGGTGTCTCCTAATGTCTCTAGTAGTGACTAATGTCACTGCAAAAAAAAAAAAAAAAATCCCTCCTTTCTTATTTCATAGGTTAAAGAAAAGGTTTTATTGTTTTATTTTTATTTATTTAGCACTATTATCATTCAACAGCTTTTCCGGATATTCATTAGCTATTTCCTTTGTTGCAATTGTCAATGTCTTTGCCCATTTTTTTCTATTGGGAACTTAGTCCTTCTTTAATTATTTACATAACCTCTCAAATCTGTCTATTGTCATAATTGTGGCAATTTTTTTCTCCATTTTCCTCTTTGTCTTTTAGTTTCGTTCATGATTTTTTACATAAGATTTTAATAGTTATTTAGATAAATGTATTAAAACATTTCTTGATGATTTTCCCTTTGTTTCTCATTGCCCTGAGGAATATCAGATATTTACCCATTGTTTTATAATGGATTTTTAAAACTCTCTTTGCTTTGGTACTTCATTGAAGTATGAGATAGGGATCACTTCCTTCAAAATAGGTAGGCAGTTTTTCCAGTTCCATCAACTCAACACCCATCTGTATCACATAGACTTACTGTGCCTCCTACTTCAGAGACCTCTTTGGGTTGATGCAGATCCAGGGATGGGCTTCACAATGCAGCAGTCAACAGGCAAGCTACAGCAACGGGGGCTCCATCTGTCAGAAGGGAAACAATTATTAAAATCAGGTTGGCCAAGAAGTGCCATCCACTTGAGAATATGATCTCAGTACTCAAAGCCAAAAAAAAAAAAAACTTTCTTTCATTTTTTAACTCTTTTTTCCCTACAGTTTTAAAATTGATATTATAGTTATACATAATGGTGGAATTTGTTGTTACATTTCATACATACACACTAATTAATATAATTTGTCCAATATCATTCCTCAATATTTCCCCTTTCCTTTCCTCCTTCCTCTCCCTGTTGCCTCTCCTAGATTCCACTAACCTCCTTTCAAATTTTATGAGATCCCCCCGACTTCCTTTCCTTTTTTCTCTCTAGCCTCCATAAACCAGAGAAAACATAACCACCCTTGAACTTCTGAGTTGAGCTTATTTCCCTTAGCACAATGTTCTCAAGTTCCATTCATTTTTCCAGCAAATGACAAAATTTCATTTTTCTTTGTGGCTGAATAAAACTCCATTGTGTTTGTATACCACATTTTCTTTATCCATCATCCACTAATAGATACCTAGGCTGGTTCCTTATTTTGGTCATTGAGAATCGTGCTGCTGTAAACATGTCTCACTATAGTATGACAACTTTAATCCTTAGACTAAGTCCTGAAGAGTGACAATATTAGAGAGAGACACAGAGAAAGAGGGAGATTGGGAGAGACATATGGTGGTTCCATTCCTTTTGAGGAACCTCCATACTGATTTCCATACAGGCTTTACTAACTTACAATCCTACCAACAATGTAGAAGTGTTCCTTTTTCTCCTCATCCTCTCCTGTGTTGTTTTATTCTTGATGACCGCCACTCTGACTGGTGTGAGATGAAATCACAGTGTAGTTTTGATTTGCATTTTGCTAATTTCTAATGATGTTGGACATTCTTTCATATATTTTTGGCCATTTGTATTTCTTAAGAAGTGTCTGTTTAATTTGTTCATTCATTAATTGAGTTATTCAGAGGTTTTGGTATCAGTTTTTTTGTGTGTTCTTTGAATATTCTAGATATTAATAAAGAGTTTCCCTTTCAAAGAAAGATCTATGTAATTGAACTTAAAAAGTCTAAAGTGGGACTCTCCTGTATGTTCCATTCAGAGCCCTGAGAGTTTAAATTACCTCCACCCCCAGCCCCATATTCATCCAACAAACATTAGTTAAGCCTCTACTAAGGACAGACACTGTTTTAGTATCTAGATAGAAACACAGTCTCTGTGTCTCTCCCAACCTCCCTCTCTTTCTCTGTGTCTCTCTCTAATATTGTCAAGAAATGCTATCCATGGGGCTGGGGTTGTGGCTCAGCAGTACAGCACTCGCCTAGCACGTGTGAGACACTGGGTTTGATCCTCAGCACCACATAAAAATAAATAAAATAAAGGTATTGTGTCCGGCTACAACTAAAAAAAATTAAAAATGCTATCAAACTCAGTGAAATTCATATTAAATAGTAGTATCAATTTCCTATTTTTTTTTCATGTTACATCTTTTTCTTCTTAATTAAAATAATTGTCACAGTTCATGATGCCCTCCTGGTCAGCTTACCCTTTCCTAATATGATATAAATCACAACCTCCAGTAATTTGGTTTGCTTATTTAAAAAGTTGATAAGTGTTTGTTCATCCAACTGTTCTCATAAATGTCTGGTCCTTAAAGAATCTGATATCTCCTACTCTTTGGGAGTAGTCTTATTTTTGCATGTATTTCTGGATTTTCTTTTGTATTATAACCATACCAGAAGTATATCCCAAAGTTTATATTCTGCCTTTACCTTTTCTTTAAAATAATTTAAACCACTTAAAGAAAGACTGATGAAGAAACCATATTTGTCAAGTTCTTTATGTAATTATGCTACTGGAATTTTGAAATAAGGAAGGAAATCAGGTTTTCTTTTTCCCCAGAATAAAACAGAATACCAAATTCATTCTATTATTTCAGAATCAGGCAGCAATGAGCTAATTGTTGCTATAAAGGAAGACTCATTGGTCCACTACTGCCCATCCAGAGCAGGCAGGAGGCAGACTGGGGGAATCTGGTAACTGGAGTGAGGTACCTCTTGGGGCATTTGAATGGGCAGTCAATGCAGTATAATCTGTCATCAAGCAGAGCAAGGGGTGAGGACTCAGGGGCAATTTCAGTTCTACAGCCTGAAAGGAAAAACCAACAACAAGGCTGAGAAGCTGTGACTCCATCCCAGGAAAGGTTAGACAGAACTGGACAAGTCCTCGCCATTGGGCCAGAAGAGAAACAGAGACCCCGTCTCCAAGACCAAGTTAACAGAGGTAAAGGAAATTAAGTTTTCTGTCAGTAAGCATAATGGTGACTCGAGACAAAAGCTTAGTTTAGTTTAGGAGAAAAACAAAGACATCTTATATTTCTGGATCATCCTAGACAGGACACTGACATGAGATTAGGTCCTAGGCTCAGGTATTTTTGTGGAGTGCAGACCTTGCTGTGCTCCACAGTGTGATAATGGTAAGTGGACCCCTGCCCAACCCTGAACTTGACCTGCTCTGCCTAGGGACTGAGTCTTCTCCCAAAGCCTATTCCAAATAGCACAGGAAGTATGGTCAGGATACCACCCCTGCTCTGGAAATCCGCCCTTGCAGACCTGATACCTCCATTTCTCAAGATTCTACTCCTTCCAAGTTAAATCTTGGTGTCAATGCAAGTGGAGTTTGTTATTCCTCCTTCGACATGGTGACTTGGACTTTAAAGAATTAAAATTCAGAGTAAAAGAAAATTAAGTGATCAACAGTCATCAAACATAAGCTCGAATGGTTGGAAGAATTATGGGTTATTTTGTAGTCTGAGATTCTGTTTTTCTAAATATTCTGCAATGTGCATGTATTATATGTGTCATTGAAATAAAATTTAATTCATTAATTTAATAAATAATATTTTACCACTTTAAAGTATCACAATTTATCTAATCAATGTTCTCAAGCTTTGACATATGAGGAGTTTGTAATTAAATGATACTTTGTAATCAGAAACATCAAATTTGCCTCTAGAGAGTAGGCGACAAAGACGTCAGGGGAGGGACGAGCAAGGATTTCATCAGTAATGATTTAATTCTTGCTCTAGATGTGGGGAACATGTGTGTCCACTGTATTTATCTTCACAGTTCTTGCATGTGTTAAAAACTTCATAATACTTTTTAAAATAATGAAAAATTCATATGTGTGTGTGTGTATGCCCTAAATATACATTTGATTATTTCTTTGAAATAATTTTCTAACTGCACAACAACTGGGAGAAATAAAAAAATAAATAAATAAATTAAAGCTTCTGCTTTAGATGCTATGTTGTCCTTTAAGAAACTGGAAGGGATTTATATTCCCATTAACAGCACAAGAAATGGTTTTGTGGGTTTTCTTTGTCTTTGTTTTTGTTTGTTTTGTTTACCTCATCCTTGTGAAATAGTTGTTGTTACTTTTTATCTTTGAAAAATTGTGTATAATATTGTCCTTATCCTATTAATCTTAATTCCTTTGATTAGTAGTGAGGAAAAGTTTTTTGTCTTTATTGTTCTTGCATTTTTTTAATATATATTACTTGCCACTTCTTTTCCCACTTTTCTGTCAGTTGGGCATTCTTTTATTATTTTTTTATATACACTTATAGAATAAGAATATTATTCCTAACTTGTATTTGTAGGTGGTAAAGTGATAAAATGCAGGCAGGGAATATAGCTCAGTAGAAGGGTACCTGCCTGGCATGCAGGAGGCCTTGGGTTCAATATCCAGTACCACAAAAATATAAATAAAAGAATAAAAATGATAAAATGTCTTACATATTTTTGTATGTGATATTTTGATGTTTGAGGCATTTCATTTTATAAAAAGCAATATATAAAAATTTTCTTTTGTGAGTTTTTTCCTTTGCAAGATCCTATCTCTACAATAACAAATAAACACTTGTCTGTTTACAGTTCCTTCTGGCTTCTTATTGTGTCTTGTTTTACATTTAACCCTCTAAGCTTTTCACACCTGTGGTGTTGGGGTATTTAGATCTAAACTAGTCTTTTATTTGAATAACAGGATCATACTATTTTAATCCCCTCCCAATCTTTTATAATCATGTGTTATGTACATTTTTTCTTTCTGCTTCCTTTTCTTATTCCCCTTGATTTAGCTATGTCTTTCAGAAGAATTTCAAGTCATTGTATTAAGCTCCAAAAATAGTCTATTTTTTTTAGTGGCATTGTGTCTATATATAAATTTGGAAGAGTTGAAAGCTATGCAATACTAATACATCCAATGTAAAAATATGGAATAATTTTCCATTTATCCAAGTTTTACTAATTGGTCTTCAAGCTACATTTTATAATTTTTCTTCATATAGGTCCTAAGCATTTCTGATAACATTTATTTGTTTGTTTGTTTGTTTGTTTGTTTGTTTGTTTTGGTACTGGGGATTGAACCCAGGACTGCTTAACCATTGAACCACATCCTCAGCCCTTTTTTATATTTTATTTAGAGACACATCTCACTGAATTCTTAGGTCAATCCTCTGTCTCAGTTTCTGGAGCCATAGGGATTACAAGTATGTGCCACTGTGCCTGGAAATAACATTTATTTTAAGTTATTTTTAAGTTATTTATTTCATATGAGACTTTAATGTATCATAAAGATAGCATTTTAATAATTAATAGGAAAATACCTAAACACCCATGGCGGAAAAGCCATATATTCATCTCAAAGCACTCACAATGGTAAAACTAAATAGATTAAACATTGCAATGAAGAAAAGAATGCTAGAAGAAAACACAGGAAAATGTTTAGATGATTATTGTGAAGACTTTTATAGCACGACACTGGGATGGCTGGCCATAAAGAAAAGGGGCAAATGATGGAACAGACCTAAAAACTAAAAAAACCTTCAACATTCCGTGTAGAAAAAGACACCATAAATAAAATAAAGATTTTAAAATGTGAGTGGTTATCTGGGGGTAAGTAATTTTAGTGTAGAAAGCATTTCTCCAAGCTAACAAGAGAACGATGAAAAAGGAAGGGGTCAAATACACCCAGTGCCTGGAAAAGGAAGCAAAAGCCCAAGTAGACATTTGAAAGATGACAATTGTAGTTACAAGGAAATAGTTACCAAAATCACAATGAACTCTTACTTTTCTTCCATTATCTCGTTATCAAAGATTGTTTTTTTTTAAAAAAAAAGCATGATAATAATCAGTGTAAGGGAAAGTTATGAAAAATAAATAAATAATAAATAAACTAGGCACTCCCCCTCAATACTGTGAAATTGTGAACTGACACTGTCCCTTGGAAGGGTAAATTGTCCAATTTAACGAAAGGTCCAGGATGCCTGCACCTTGACCTACCAATTCCATTTTCACTAATTATAACTATAAATTATCCCAAAAGATGCACAAGTATATTTACCACAGCATTGTTTGTGGCAGCTTTGCTCATCATTTTGAAGAATGAGAATAAAAAATTATCTGTGTCAAGAGAGCCAAGACAGCTGAATCCTGAGCAGAGCAGTCACAAATGACACTTAGATATCAAACCATCTTTGCCTGCTGGAAATAATTCTGACTCTGAAACTATTATTTCTTTACTACTTACCACATTAAATTTACTCGGATTTTATTTAGCAATTTTTTTGCATCTATCCTGAAAATTGGGATTTTTAAAAATATTTTTAAACTCATTTTAATATGAAATCATGATTTACTTATCTTACTAAATTTCACTGTCAATTTTTGATCCCATCTCAGCCCTTTCAAAATTTGGTTTGGTTGTTTGAGGAAGGAGGATGGCCCTATAGTGAGCCAAAAAATAAAAATTGTATTTCCCAGCCTCTCCTGCAACTAAGTGACAAAGATCAAGCAGAACATTTGTGGCAACTTCTGGGAAGACATTTTAAAGGAAACTAAAACATCTAGGAGATACACACATTTTTCCTTTCTTCCTCCTGCCTGAATGTGAACACTATGGATGAAGCTCCAGTATTTATCTTGGATAAGGAAGTAACCTTGAGAATGGAAAGATGATGGAAATGATAAATTTGATGAATGATGAATCCCCAGTGCCTAAGGAGGTGCTTTCCTTGGTACTTCCAAGTGTGAAATACTTCTGAATTTTTATTTGCTTAGCTAAAATTCTTGCCATCCCTCATATTATTAAGTTGCCTGAAATTTTGATAGGCATGGTTTCTTTGTCCTGATTTAACTTTTATTCCTCCAGGCTAGTCCATTAATTAAACACCTTTGAATATAATTATTTGACTGGCTAATTCCACTGAATATGCTGCTATTTAGCCAGTTATCTTTATATTTTCCATCCAGGTAGGAAAAATGCTATCATTTTTTTTTAACTAAAGTTCAGACTGCCTAGATTCTTAAGATACTTTGCAAAGGTAGCAGTGGCATAATAGTTTGTCAGATGTCTGTCCTGGGTTCTTGCAAGACATCTTCATAACCTTTGGAATTTGCTGAGTGATAAGCGAAACTCTCTCATGCTGATGAGGTGACTAGTGGTGGATCCAGAGATAGCTGCAGGTGAAACACTGAGCTCCAGAAACACTGATCACAGGATTTGAACCTTTCAGTGGCTGGACCTTCAGAAATGGGAGCGGGGCAACAGATTGAGTTCAATCACATGACCAATGATTTGGTCATACCAGTGGAACAAAACCCCAAGAAAAACCCAAGCTCAGTGGAGTTTTCTGGTCATTAAAGACTGATGTGTCAGGACAGTGATAGTGCCCCTACTCCACAGTAGAGGGCAGGGGGACTCTGCCTTCCCTCTCAGTCCTTGCCTTATATACTTTGTAGTGCAGCTATAATTGTATCTATGGTGCTTTCCTGAGTTCTAAAAGTCATTCTAGTAAACCTGGGGGTATCTTTGTAATGTTTTGAATAACCAATAAAAAAAAAGAAAGAAAAAAAAAAACCTGGGGGTAGCATGAGAACTTCCCAGATGGGTTCAGACAGTTTGTCAGGGGTGTGGGTGGCCCAGGGAACCCCACATCCCCCTGGCATCTGAAGTGAGAATAGAATCCTGGAGCATGGAGCCCTTATCTTGTGGAGTTTCCAGCTTCCTCCCAGTGGTTTGTACTGGTGCCGTACACCCAGCTAGTGACCCAGTGTCATCCAAGTTAGTAATCTTAAAAAAAAGAAAGAAGGAAATTGGATTGTTTGACTTGCTGTGGTCATGCAAGCTGATCCTAGCTCTTATAATTGTACTTTATTTTCTAAAATAAGTCATCTGTTTAATGATATCTATGGAATTATGTTGGTAATTCTGATCAATTCTACCATTCCACAGCTTGCAAAACTCTGTCATTCCAGCAAGATTACCAATGAATATGGACATGTCAGGTAAAATTCTTCCCTATGTAAGAAATTTGAAGTGACTTAATGGGATTGGATGACCTTTTCCAAATCTTAGTTTTAGTTCGATGACAACTGTCTGCTCCAGTCGGAAGTATAATTGTTGTAGAGTAGTATTTAAAAACAAAATCTTAGTGATTTGCCTAAAGCAATGATTCTCAACCAGAAGATTTGGCCCCCCATGTGACATTTGGCAGTGTTTAGAGATGTCTCTGGTTGTCACAGCTGGGGATTAAAGTGCTCCTAGCCTATAATGGGTAGAGGCTAAATGACCGGCTGAACATGCTACAATGCCAGGAAGGCCACCCACAACAAAGAATTATCTGGCCCAGGGTGCCACACAGCAAGGCCAGGAAACCCTGCATTAAGTTTACCTCGAGAGTCTGAGACTAGCAAGGACTGACCCCAACTTTTTATAGCTGCAGAGAAGGATTCCACCTCTGTCTTTAAAGATCCTCAGCTTTGCTTCTTCGGAAGCTCCTTCTCCTTTCAGGCCCTCTGGTCTGTTAACGTCTTTGTCTTAGAAACATTGTCTGATGCATAGAATTGAAATGTGTTTTCCTAAAGCTAAGGTGCTAGGCTCTTCATGATTGCACCTCTGACTTGTTAAATCTCCTTTTACCCAAGGTTCCAACACTTTCATATCACCCACATGCTCCCAGGGGTGAAAGTGAGTCTGCTTTGTCCTAAGATGATCACATTGATGCTATTAAATGATGTAAAAGGAATAAAATAATTTTCAGTGTGTTTAGAGGTAAAGGAGTATAAATGCCACTCTGCATGAGATGTCACTGCCCCTTTCTTGGGATTTTATGCTTTACTCTTAGGAAGTAAATTGATTTCCAAATAGGGAGACACTTGCAATAAATGTTATCCCTATGTAATTTAAGAGGACAGTAGTATGTGAAAATCATATAGTAAGTATGATTTGTATGGGGAATGAAATGTGTTGTTCTCAAGAACCAAGATGTTACTTTAAAAATTATATTCTGCAAAAAGGCAGAATGGAGTGACACCATCTTGGTCCAAGGACTACTGGCTGTTGTGCGAGAGGAACAGCTATTCCAAAAGTAGTTGATGGTATTGTCCTTTGGTTGCACCCTTCCTACCAAGGATTTACATGAGGGTCCTAGGAACCAAGATGGTAACCAACAGTTGTAGTCAGTTTTATAAAAAGCTGGCTTCTGAAGAGGAGGTTAGTTCTGAGTAGAAGATGGAGACTGACATGGGATAGAGAAGAAAACAATCCTTGTAGCAATAAGTTTTTGGTCATGTCAGATGATCGTGATCATTAGATCAGTCCACTTCTGAGCAGCATGTTAAAGATAGAAAACCACAAGCCCAAATCCAGGAGCCAAAGAAGGGGAAAAAGCAAGTGTCATACGGAAGCCACTAGCATTGTGGTGGGAAACACAGGTATATCTTTTGACAGTACAGAACTGGAAATTATTGCGGATCCTTGGAAATCTGCCAGTCAGGCAGGAGGTGGAACTGGGCAATGAGACTCGGAGAAGCAGGTAATCATCATGATGAATGTCTGAACTTACTTAACTTCTTTCCACCTGAGTATCTCTACTCGTGACTCTAACTGTGTCACTTTGGGCCTACAGTGAGTGGAAGGAAGTAATCCTTTTGTGGACACCTATGGGACCATGCTCATTCCAAAGTTACTTCAAGAGCTTACGGAGACCTAAAAACAAATTGAATGGCAGATGCCCCCACCCCACACCTTTAATTCTCTTTTGCAAGGTCTGAAGTTTTCTCATTAGGTTTCGAGTCATTAAATTGAGTTTCTATTGACATACAGGAATTGACTGCAGGACCCCAACTTGAAACACACTGCACATGAACTTGATGTCAAATTTAAGTCAAATCTGCATGCAAAAAAAAAAAATGATATGCATTTTGGGGGGCAGGAGTAGGTCTCTCTTACCCTCCTCTGAATTTCCTCTTAGTCCTGTCTATACAGCATTAAATTTTTTATACATGGTTCTCATCTCCACTCGCAGCGTTACTGAGTAAGCATATTGAGGGCAAATACCAGAACTCAAAGTCCTTTTAGGCCATTCCCAGATGTCTCCTTCTGGGTGAGGAATCCAAACTGTTTACAGTCAACATGACAGAGCATATTTTGATTTGCTTACCATATGTCAGTGTTGGCTATCTTTACATGAGATCAACATATCTAACATAATCCGAAAAAAGAGAGAGAGGGAGAGATTGTCAAATTACTTCATAGGATCAAATACCCAAATTGAATGATGGCTTTCCTCCTCTACTTCTATCATTTCCATTGCCACCAAAGCCATTTATTAAATTAAATACAAACGGGGCACATTGAGATTTTTTTATAGGAAATTGAATCTATTGGAGAGATTATGTTGGTAGTTATCATTATTAGATTTATTTGAATAGAAGGTGAAAGATCATTGCCGAGTTGTTCTTTTAGTGGAACAACCCTCTCAAATAAACCCCTATTTAACTTTATTTCTAAATTTCCCATTGCAGCTAGACATAGCCCTTTAAGGTCTCCCAAGCTTCATTTTGACGGACACTTTGGGTCCCAAGGTTTTACAGCTTGGAATGCCTTCCCTGTACCCCTCTCCTTACTTGCACCCCATCAGTCCTTGAAGGCCTGCTTTGAGCTCTACCTACGTGAATTTCACACTGCTCCAGGGTACACCAGGCTGCCCCTTCCCTGAACTCTTGCTCACCCAGTGTATCTCCTAATAGTTCTCTAATTGTTTCATGTTATGCTAGTGTTGTCTCCCCAAGTGGATCATAAACTGTCTGGTATCTGTTCCCTCCAAATCCTAGCACAACGTTGGACTTCCTTTTGTGCCCAATAAATACTTGCCAATTGACTGGCTGGTTCAGAAAGCACAGTACCCAGTTGGGATGAGGGAAGAAAGAAAAGCAATAGGCAGATTTCAGATCAGGTCAAATTTAGATTACATTGCAACCTGTATGTTTCTTTAAAAATGAATGCTCCAATCATTGGACCCAGAATTTGCAGATTGTTCCACCTAAGCCCCAGATTTCATGGTGTTATTGTTTATTTGGCTTTCCTGGGATGTAACTCTGAGAAGATGGATTAGAGTGTGCTCTTAATACACTCCACAGCCTATTGATTTTATATGTCATCAATGTATATTGTATGTCTACACTATTACCAGGAGAAGCAGGAGGTGCCTGTAGTTATGCCACCGCCTCAGCCCGTCGTCCCATGCTGTGCCCTATGGGAAGCCACTGATTCTTACACTTGGAGCCGGGACAATGCAACTTAATCAGACTGACAGGAAACAGGCAGCAATTACAGTGTGCTGCTACATCTGCTGGGTTCCACTTCACTGAAGGAAGAGTTATCTCAATTTTAATGTACATCCCTTTTCATGTTTCATTTAACCTCTGCTGTATTATTAAACACATCAAAATATAATGACACTCGTTAAAGAAGAAAAAGAGGACAGTTGGGATATTTTGGACTGTATCTCCTATATTTGTAACTTAATTGTATCATTTTTGCTTCTCTTCTACATCTCCCCCTGGTGAATAACTAATTCAGTATATAGGTATTTAAATAGCGAGTTGGGAATGGGCTATTTAAACACCTACATCAACACTGGAGTTCAGCGACAATGAAATGTCCCTCAATCACTTGTCTGTTTTCACCAGGAGAGGTTCTCTTTTCAAAAACATTCTTTTGCAATGTGTCAAAATAGCTAGTTTACCCATTACTGCAGTGCATATAAACTGCTTTAAATGCAGCTCCATGAAATTCCCCAGGAATGTATTAGTAATATGACTCAGGAAACCTTTGGAACTTAAACTAGCAGGTGTCTCACCCGCTGGCCCATTCAGGAAAACCAGAGCCCATCAGCCAGCCCAGCCTGCTGCCCTGGGTTGCGTGACCCACGAACCATTCATTTCTGTAAGACAGATGTAGTGACATATCAGGCTGAGTCTCTCTTCTGCGGTTGTTTGGGAGATTTTTGCTTTTTTCCTTTCCACTTTGATTATCTGAATCCAAGTCTCTCTCTGAGCTCCAGTTTAATAATTGCATCTGAGCATCAAGTGTCCACCAGAAATTAATTGTGGCCTCAAAATCCAGACTGCCTAAATTTCCAGAGAAATAATAAGAATATGATCCTGAACTCTTAAGAGAGTGTTGGGTTAAAAAAAATTGCTGAATATTTGAGGGAATTTGTATGTATTGAGGAAATAGAAGAAATGGGCCAAAGACATGCTTCTATATAAAGAACTTTTTAGACAAATAAAAGTTCTTATGCCCAGGTTGAAAAAAAGTAATTCTTAGATTTTTATTTAGGAAATTATCTAACCAAAATATTATAAACATGTCTATCATCCATAACAAACAGGTTGCAACAAACAAGGATGATGATAGTGGTACAAGAGAGAGTCTGTGTTTTCAAGGAGCTGACAATCTAGCTGGAGAATCAAAACAAACACAAAAAGATAAGCCAGAGAGCAAACAGGTTCCTATCAGAATGTGTAATTAATTATAGGGTGACACAACAACTTGTGTTTAAATTTCAGTGAACAAAAAAGAGCCAAAGTCCCAGAGATCCCCTTTGGGATAAAGGAACCAAAGGAACCTCTTGCCCAGTTATCAGACACCTATGAGGCTCCCCAGTGCCCACCACAACATTCACTCGGATTGTTCATTTGTTCCTTAAATGTTATTCTGGACAAAAGCCTCTGATAAGAGCAACACTGGTCTACACCTGCTGTCCTTACATGCTCTCTGCAGGATCATCATCATCCACCTTGAAAAGACAGAGTACGTATCGGGCATGGAGGAGGGCACCACAAGCTTGGGGCCCTGATTGCAGCTGGCCATGATGACTGTGTTCTCATCTCCAGGCCCAAGCAAATGACATCCCTGAGTACTTAAGTGCTTGGAGATGTAATCACAAAACCAATGATGACAACCTTTGAAAAATAACAAAAAGGAATGGTGGGTGGGGAGGGTTGGTGCAGAGACAACTCAAGTAATATAAGGAAGCATTGCCCCTTTCTGGGAACAAGAAGGAAAGTGAGTTTCAGGAATCGTAGACTCAAGAATTTAATATTTATCTTCATTAATAGTTTCCAATGAACTACTAACAGTGGACTTGAACAAACTTTGAAAAGAAGAATTGATTCTTGGAGGCTAACACAGGATCACTAAAACCAAACACAGTTGACCCTATAGCAAGGGTTTGAACTGAATGGGTCCAATTATACATGTGTTTTGAAGATTTTTTTTTTTTTTTTGAGATTTGCCACAACTTGAAAAAAACTCACAAAACCTATCACATAGCCTTAAAAAATATTGGAGATTTAATTTTAGGAAAATTTTATGAATGCACAAGATACATGTGGATAAGTCTATTGTATTTTCATTTGCTACTTTTAAACATACACAAATCTATTATAAAAAGTTGAAACTTAAAATCACAGGCCTCTGACAGTTGAAAGAAATGTAAACAAAAGTAAAGATGCAGCATTAAATCACAACAAAGGCATAATATGAACGGCAGTCCCTACTGTGCCACTGTAACAATTTTGTAGCTTCCTCCTGTTGCTGTTACAATGAGCTTGAGTGTGAGCATCCGCTGATCCTCACCACATGACCACTTTGTCTCTTCAGTAAATCGTGCATTGCAATAAAAAGTAATCTCTCACAGTTCTCACATGGTTGTCATTGTATATAAAACAAAACATACAAAATATGTGTTAATTCTCCTATTTCTATCATGAGTAAGGCTTCCGATTGACAGCAAGCTACTAGGAGTTAATTTCTGGGATAGTCACAGTTACATGGGGAATTTTGGTGGCAGTGGGGTCACCCCTAACTCCTATATTGTTCAAGATCAACTGTAAGTTAAAATAAATACATAAATAAATAAATAAATAATAAAATAATCATCCAATGGAAATGGTGTAGCCATCTGTATTTGGATTTCATTTCGCACCACCAAATCTTTCATGATATGTTTGTGAACTTGAGCAAGAGAGAAAAATAGGAGTTAAAATGATAAATTCATCTAGTGAAGCAACGGGGCTCTGTCTTTGACCATTTCATTTTTGTCAACCATGTAATTAAAAAAAAAAAAGTCTACTTAAGTTAACACTGATAGAAATTTTACTACAAATTATATCCATTAATAAGCAGTCTACGAATCCGTACTGACTTAAATTTTCAAATTGTAAAGGAAAAGCTAATCTCATCGCTAACAAAAAATAGTGTGATTTTTAAATTTTTAGGATGGAAATCTGGGGCTGAACAGTGGAGGATACTTATAGAAGGCAGGATGACAACCACGAACATGTTCTGGTTTTGCACACCATGTCGTTTCCAGTTTATTGCGTATTTTTTTAGGGGAAAGTTCTCTTTCCATGTGAGAAAGGCATAATCTTAAGGTTTATTATGCTTCGTTGGTCCCCGACACTGGTGACCACCTAATTCTTGGTAACTTCAGCAGAGAGGAGCAGCTGTTGATAATCCTTTTCTCTAGACCCCTAGTTGGGCCATTTGGTTCCTCTGAGCCCCATTCCCACCCACCAGAGTCCCGTCCTGCCCCTGTGGCTTCCTGTCCAATGGCGCACCACCAGATGGTGATGCCTGTCAAAATCTTTCTGGACATCTCTCGAAGCTTCCCACTGCCTTCTGAAGACCACCTGAGTCCGAACTGGCCTAATCGACTTCTTCCTTCTGTAGATACTGTGAGCCTGTCAACTGGGACCAGCACCCTCCTTCCAGGCTGAACACCAGCTTCCCAACCTTCCTCTCTCCCTTCTGGAACGTTCTCTACCTGGGCTTCCTGGACCACCCAGAGCCAACAAACCCTTCAGTTATCAGCAAGGAGCGCTTCCACCTTCTTCAAACCTGGGCCCCTTGGGTTGGGACCCTCGTTGGCACTTTGCCAACACCTCCCACACTCTGGGGCCAAAGTAGATCTTTGCGACCTTCTGGGCTCTGTTTGCTTGTGTGGATGGCCAAGGAGGGGCTCTTGTGAGCACGTTGATTTAAAAAAAAAAAAAGAAAGGAAGAAAGGGGGGAAAGGAAGAGATCAAGAAAAAAGGAAAAGAAAGGAGGGAGTATACAATTGAGAAAGAGAAGAAAAATTGGGCCCCATAAAGGGGAAGCGCCCTCCTCTGCTGTTCCTTGGGTTTTATTTGATGCTTGCCTTCAATGCTCACATCTCCCATCCACCCTGCACGTCATGTGCTTCTGGTTTTGCTCCTTTATCGAAGATGACCTCACACTTTGTCCCCTACATCTCCCTGAGAACCACGCCAGATTTATCCCCTCTCGGGAATGACACTGGAGGTGATGTGTTTCCTCTCCTAGTGACTGACATAAATCTAACCCGATTTTGCAATAAAAGACCAGACTCCACCCAGGCGGGCCCCTCCATCACCAGGGATGACTGACAGTAGGAACTGGAGCCAGGGCTGTCCCGCCATGACAGTCCTCCCTCTGCTCTGGGCTCTGCTTCTCCCCGCTCTTTCTACCTCTCATCATTTCTGTCGTTTTTTTTTTTTTTTCTAATTCCATTTTTTAAGATACAGTATTTTTTTCCTTCCCTCACTTTCCTCTACGAAAAAGGCTCTTTTAAAAAGTGTAAGGTGTATCTCCCACACACTTTACTCCTTCACACTTAACTTTCCTGCCACCTGCTCTTGCTCATGTCTCTCATTTTGACCTGTTACTTATTCATCTTCAGTTTTACTTCACAATCTCAAAATATGTAGCCAACAAGCAGAACACCCAGCTGACCACCTGCATACTTTCTGTATACAGTACCTAACTTCCAGGTTCTTAGAAATAACTTCTCCATACTTCATTCTTGTGCCTTAGCCCTTTCCCTTGACCCTCCACCTTCTAGTCTACTGTCATGAGTGATCCCATTCTCCTATGGTCATAGATGGAAGAAGGATACCGTCAGGTAGTGTAGGTTGTGCACTGCACAGATTACAGTACTCCCTGCAAAGCAGTGATGCTAAGCCCAAATCCCATGTCCTTCACATATTTCTAGTGACTGGCTTTTTCCTGAGATGGAGACTGCAGCTGGGCTGCCGGGAGAGGTCAGCGAAACTGCAGAGATCAGGCCTCAGCACCTCACTCAGGCTGAGTGATTTGGGCATGAGGGGATGGTGTGAGGTCTGCTAATTTCCCAACTTCCTTACAAAGCAGGCCCCACTGGAGGCTTCCATTCTATCCATTCCTGGAAGAAGTCAAAGAGAAAAACCCAAAGCCTTTCTGCCCTAAGCCCCGCCACTCCAGATTCTCAAAGAAAAGTACCATAAAACAGAGTTAGTTGTGATTTTTTTACCTTTTTGTTTTATTTTGCACATGTTTTAAATTGAATTCACCTAAAGAGTGACTGATCACTCCCCTGGAAGTCTGTACATACATGAGACCTCCTAAGTGACCTGCATTTCAAAGATCAAATCTGGCCACGGCCATGAACTAAAATAGAGCACCAGCTCCCCTTGGATGGGGCCACCATCACTTTATGGTTCGAGACTGAGTTTACTGTACCTTAGGCTTTGAGGTCATCCGCAAGTCAGAAGCCTGGGTGGGGCCAGGGGCGTGTTTCACACGAGTTCTGGATATCGAGGATCCTAGGAATCAACCAGGCATTCTGCAGGCGCCATCAGACCTTGTGCAGAAAAGGCATAGGAGATCAAGACCCAAAGAAAGAAAACATTCATTGAAAAGGACCAAAAAGATGTATGAAGAAACCAAATGTGAAACAGCAATAAACTTTTTAAAAACATTGGGGAGGATATCAAAGGAAGACGTGCTCAATTAAAAGAGGAGGTTGGAACAAAGGGTAACTGGCCGCCCCTCAACGGTCAGCGATCACTCTGGCAACTCCACCCCAACGAGATCATTACTCAGTTAGTTACCGGGTTCATCATTTCTGGGGCTCCTAGGAATGATGGCTTTACAGACCACTTTCATCTCCAGATCCTGTGCCTTCACGAGAAGAGCAGCAGCCGACATTAAGCAGCACTCATGGCGGGGCAGGCTCTGCGTGACACATTAATGCGGTCGCTTCTCACAGCCAGCTCACTGGGCAGGTGCTCTTGAGCTCCAGAGGCTGTGCCCATAACCACAGCACTGCACTGCCCCCCACTGCTGCCCTGCCTACGAGAAACAGCCGTGCCTGCCTCGAGTCCTGTGCAGAAGTGCAGGAAGCCATTGCCACTCTGCCAGTGACAGGCAGCTCACCTCGTTGACATCTACTGCCCAAGAGGAGCTCCCACGACACGGCTTCGTGTTGCAAGATGAAAGAATATCTACTTATACCTAATGATGAAAATGCATGCCACGGCCAGTCAGTGTCATAAAACTGAGTTTTGGAGTTGGTCGCCTTAGCTTGCTAGGTGAGTCATAACCAAGTATCAGACACTAAGAAGCTGAAACAACAGAAACTTATTTTCTCACAATTCTGGAGGCTACATGTCCAGCATCAAGGTATTGACAGGGTGGGTTTCTCTTGAGCTCTTCTCCCTGCCTCTCAGAGCCCCAGGTCTTCACTCGGTCGTCCTTCTGTGCCTGTGTCCTCTTCTCCTCTTCTCATAAGGACACAGTCACATTGGCTTAGGGTCCACTCTAATGATCTCAGTCTTACTTAATCGACTCTTTCAAAAATCTGTGTCCCAGTACAGTAAATTCTAAGGTACTGAGGAGTGAGGACTTCAGCTTATAAATTTGGGATGGAGGAGGACACAATTCATCCCACACAACAATCTCTGGACTGAAAGGATCTGTTTCTATTCCTTGCATCAGAATTTATTGGCCTTATCGGCACCTGTTTACATTTTCTGGAATGAGAGCCCATACTGCCTTCATTATTTTCATTATCTTCAATCACTGACCCTGTTTTCCTCTGGTGTTGGGTAAGGAGCTTGCTGTTCTTCCCAAAGTAGATCCCATGCCCATGTGTCACTGTGGTCGAATGCCTGCTGACATCAAGCCTCATTCTGCACTTTTCCAATTTAAATATTAGCTAAATATTAGCTCTAACCAGATCCGATCTTCTATGGTTATTAGAAGTCCCATGTTGGAAACCAACTCTAAACGAAACCCCTTTGCTGAATTTAATTTTTTTAATTTATATTTTTATTTATTTTCATATTGTCCCAGATTAGTCACTAAATGAAACTCATTTCCACAGAGGACACTATCTAAGAACAACCTACTTCTTACTTAGATCACAGAAGAACAACAAACAGGTCATGCCCAGGTAAGGATACTCAGAAAAAAAAGCTAAGTTTAAAAATGCTATAGTGTTGTGTGGTAAAAGAAACAAAAAGTATAAAGAAGTAGTTCACAAAGCAGAAAATAATTTTTTAAATATCTGAAAGAAGTCAATATGAACCGCGTAAATATAAATTTAAAATGTGGAACACTGGTAACTATTAAATTTTTATATTAATATTAATTTACATAGTTCATAAAAATTGAAACCTTCCCGTAAGCCTTAGTAATCCACATGTAGAAGGTGCCTTAAAATTATTACTCTGAAGCTGTAATGAGAATCATCAACCAAAACTTTATGGAATCTTAAAAATCTGTTAAAATGATCCCACTTGTTGTGATTTGCTATACCTGATCTTCTGCTGTAATCCAAGTGAGAAGTATGTGGTTCTTAGACATGTCCTATGTGGATAAGTTTCAGTTAGTGACTAATCCAAGACAACATAAAAATAAATCAATAAAAAATAAACAAAAAGAATTAAATTCAGATAAATGGGTTTTCTTTAGAGCTCGTTTCCAACATGGGACTTCCAATAACCACTGAAGGTAGGATCTGGTTAGTGTTAATATTTAGCTAATATTTAAATTGGAAAAGTGCAGAATGGGGCTTTATGTCAGTAGGTATTAGGCCATGGTGACACATGAGCATGGATCCACTCTGGGAAGGATGGCAAGCTCCTCATGCAACATAACTATGTTCAACCCTTTGATCATCAAACAAAATGACTTGAAGCATTTTGACCTGGAATCGGAGTATGAGAATCTGGACCTTCCTCTCTAGCCCAAGGTAACATTTTATCAGAGTTCTTTCCTGGTCATCTCCACCCTAAACAAAACCCTCTGATTCCTTCTATCTTAACACAATGCTATGGAACAAAGTTCCCATGAATTACAAAGTTTAAACTTCATCCTGACATAGACAGATAGAGGGTTGGAGTTGGACTTTATATTTTAAAAAATCACTTCACACACACTAGGTTGCTTTAAATAAAAAGGCCCAGAGTAACAAGGTTGTCAACGATATGGAGAGACTGGAACCCTCCCTCATTTTTGGTGGAAACGTGAAATGGTGCAGCCACTTCAGAAGACAGTTTGGAAGTTCCTCAAAATGTTAAACAGAATTGCTATTGTCCCAGCAACTTCACTCCCAGCTTTTTTCCCTGGGGAAACTGAAAACATACATCCACTCAAAAACTACACATGAGTTTTCACAGCAGCATTACTCTTAATAGCTAATAAAGTGAAAATGGTCCAAACACACTTCAACTATGAATGGATAAGCAAATGTGGCATATCTATACAAGGGAATATTATTTTGGCCATAAAAAGGAATGAAGGATTGTTATGCTAAAATGTGGGTGAAACTCAAAAATATCATTCTGAGCAATAGAAACTGTCACAAAAAGCCCCATATTGTGTGACTCCATTTATAATGCATGTCCAGAATAGGCAAATCCAAAGAGAAGGAAAGTAAATTAGTGGTTGCCAGCATCTGGCAGAGAGAGGAATAGGGGAAACTGTGACAGATACAGAGTTTCTTCTGGAGTCATTTAGAAAATGTCCTAAAATGGGACAATGGCAAGGGTTGCACGACTCTGAATATATTAGAAACAACTGACTTGGATTCTGAAGGGTAAATTTTATGATACTTGAATAAGATCTCAAAAAACTGGTACATGTGTCACTTGATACACAAGTATATATATACATACATCAATAGAGATGAGTTATTTCTCCCATATTTGAATTTGGGATTAAGATATTTATAAATATATAAAATGTATCTAAAGGAGACCATACTGCTCAAGTAGACAAATTTGATATATGTGAAGGTATTCAACCTCAATAGTTATCAAATGGATGTCAACAAAATAAACAACTCTGTGACACAGTGTTTCACATTTCATTTCTTGGATATCTCCTTGTTGATGAATATATCTACACCTCACCTTTTTAAACAGCTCTAAAGTATACTTTAAATAGTTCCACCATGATTACTTAGACATTGAGATCATTTCAAATGTTTGGGTCTAGTAACCATACAGATATTGACACACAGACGTGCACACACACACACACACACACACACACACACATGTATGTATAGACACTATATGTTTTCACATTTTGTCAATCTATAGAAAAATCTAGATATATTGTGACAAGTGAAATTTTATGTCAATGAACACTTTTAGCATTGATCCGTATTACTAATTTGCCATGTAGATGCAAGGGAGATTGTCCTGTCCTTCCCCCACTCACACCCTGGTACTGAGCATCATCAAAGCTGCAGGGTCTTTAATCTTCCCCAATCTGAACCCTAATGAAGGATTTGTTGTTGTTTCTTTTATTGGAATCTGTTTGATGATTCTTGAGGTTGAATTTCTTCCACTTAACAGTTCAGCCCTTCCTGTTTCCATTTTTGTAAATTACTCCAGCATGTCCCTGACCATTTTTTTTTCTTTTTTTTTTTTTACTGGGCTGTTGGTCACTTTCTTATCATTTATAAGAAAACTTTTTGTGAAGTAGGAGGATTAACCCTTTCTCAGTCACATTGAAAATGGCTTCTTCTACCACAGAAGGCTTCAGAACTGAAGTAAAACGTGTCCCCTATGAACCTGGAAGAGTTAGAATATCAGCGTCACCTTCGGCCATAGACCAACCCTCATAAGATAGCAGCAGGGAACTGACTTTTGGGCACTGGTAAGCTTCTCGTTGCTGAGAATGTCCATATGGAGACCCATTTCCCACCTAGCCAGCACATCCTAAGAGGTGACTCAAGCAGCAGAAGAGCGGTCCGACCAGGTGACTTTTATGATCACTCCCAACCCCAAGAGTGTAGGAGTTTGTGAGGGAGACAAATATTTAACTTCATGAAAGCAAGCACCTGTGATAACAAATGAGGAATTGACTCCTCACACCAAGAGAAAGGGAGAAAGAAGAAGAAAGGAAAGGAAAAACCCTTGTGGGAGTGGAGGAGCCTGAACTCGGAGGCCAACCAAAGGCCTCTGTGTGTGTGTGTGTCTACATGTGTGTGTCAATGTGTGTGCCTCCACAAGTGTGCATTTATGTGCACGTGAAGGAGGGAGGTGTAAAGGAGAAAAGGACATGGACGACTAATTGCACTTGTTTGTGTTTATTTTTTTGTGTGTCTGAGAAGTCCAGGGTAGAAAGTCAAGGAACAACAGACCTGGATTATCAAAACAAAGAGGGAAGTGGATATACTTGCAGAAAAATAAAATAGAAGGATGTGTCAACAAGACAACCCCAAACAAGCAAACAGAGGTATCTTTAATCTCTTTCCTGTCATGACTCTTTTGAGTCATCTGGGTAATTGCTTCAACCCTTCTTTACCTCGTTTCAAAGACGCAGGAGTTACAATGCAAATAAAATTAATAGCTATAATTAATAGTGTGGACAATGATCCCAATATGAATGTGTGTGTGTGCATTGTTTTCTCTCAACCCTGTGAAGTAAGAATTATCATGAATCCCTTTTACTCAGGAGCAACTAAGTCACAGAGAAGTTAAGTCAATTGCCCAGGGCCACGTAGCTGTTGAAAAACAGCTTCAAAATTCAGACTCAGACTGCCAGGTTCCAGAATCCAGCATCCCAGCTCTCTCAGGGCACTGCCTCTGACCTAGCACCATGGTGACATTGGACTTGGGAGTCCAGAGAAGACCTGGCTGCCCATCCATGCTCTGATGCTTCAAAGCCATGTGACCAGGAGATACATGTCCACGAGCAGAGCCTCAGTTTCCTCATTTACAAAATGGCACTGTGTCTTTTCCCAGGATGGTTGTGAAGAGGAAATAAAATCCTTCTGGAACTCAGGAGACACTAAATCACACCTGTGACTAGGTACCGGCTTCAGACTTAAAGGCCCTAGAAATGTGAAGCAACAAGTTTCCTAAAGACAGTAAAACCATGTTAGGAGACCAGGTTCTTCTTGAAAAGTTGAAAGCATATCAGGAAAAAGACCAGGATGGAAACTAGAACCTCCCCCAACCCTCCAAGGGCTTGGAGGGTGATAAGACCACTCGCTCCTGAAGGGTCTGATTATCCTCCCCGCAGATCCCTAAAAGCTCTGGTAGGATTGGGCAGTCGGGGTGATAAGGCAGATGTAAGGAATTACAAGGCCTGATAAAGCTCGGTGGCTTTGTTTGCCCACACTCTGAGGAGATATGGGTGACACAGATAAAGTACTGCAGAAACCCCAGGTGGACTTAAAATGACTCCTCAGCCTGGGAGGGTGGGGGGGGGTGGTGACATTTGGGGTTGACCTGCTACTGTATTTGCTTATGCTTATCTCAGTGGGGCTTGTGCGGAGCCACCAGACAGGCCAGGCAGGGAGAGGGGAGGGAAAGCTCCCGGCGGGTCAGTCACCAGGCCCTCCGAAGGTCGCCCAGATGCCATGTTCTGTCGACCTCTGAAGATGCCTTTAAACGTGGAGGTGACAGACTGGACGTTCTTCTCACACAAAGATCCAGCCCCGTGGGAACCCGGGTCAGCCAGGCCTTCCACTGGCTCAGTCAGGCCAGAGTCACTGCCACATCCTGTGGGGAACCCAGCAATCGGGTCAACTCTGAGGGGGTGGGACGGGAGGAGGGGGCTGGAGAAAGGCTCAGAGTTGGTGAGTGCTAGATAATTCTCATGTGTTGATCACAGCATATTCTCTGAGTTACGTTAAAATTATGTTTTGAAAAAAAAAATCTGGTGTTAAATATAGTATGCTTCCATTTCTGTTAAATGAATGCTTGTAAAAAAGTTTCTAGAAGGATCCGTAAGAAATGATCTGTAACAAGGATGTGTGAAAAGCAACTGTGATGTTTCTAGGAGGTGCGTGGAGTTTGGAAAGGGAGCAAAGGTAGGTTTCAGGTTTTCATTTTGGATGTTTTAGGGTATCCAGTTTTTACCATTCACATGCCCTACTTTATGATTTTTAAATGAATTTCTTATCAATACAACTTATTTTTTAAACCTTTCTACAAGTAGACAAACAAAATGCCTTCAAGCCATCTCTGCTTTTTCCCCTGAATGCTACTAGAATTTATTTGCTCATTGCAGTCCCTCCAGGGCTACTAGCCCTTCTGGAATTTGCTTTCTTTTAGAATTATTTATCTTCCAGGAAAACCACTCAGCGCAGTTCTCAAGTTGTCAGAGTGGAACCAAAGCTATTCTTATGTCCAGGGGTGGCTTCATGCCATCACCACACGGAGCCCCACAATTATCATGGCCCCATGCTTGGTTTAGTGCTCTCTTGTTGCCATCTTGAAATTCTTAATATTATGGAACAAGAGGCCCATTCTTTGCATTTTGCACTGGGTCTCCCAGATTATGTAGCTGCTCTTGCATAAGGCACTGGGCCATCTTTGGAGAGGTGAGGTTTGCAATGAACCACACTGGTTAGCCCTATCCAAAGAGCAGGTGGAAATGATTGGAATTAGACTAACATTGGCATCAACAGCCTCTTGGAAAGATTAACCAAGAGCTTGTGGCCCTCCTGAACAGGACTGCTCCACCCCCTGTTAGAGACATGGGCTCAGATATCGTATCTCGTTTTTCAGGAAAACTGGAAATCCAACTTTTTATGTGAAAGTCCAAATTTTGAAAGGTTTCCAATTCATTTGCAGGTGGAATCTAAATAGAATATGTTCACACCCCAAATTTGGATTCTAGGTTGCTAACTTTTCAGTCTCTGTTTTCATTCCTCAAAATACTTGTCAGCAACAACTAGAAGGGGGAATTCAGTGTCCAGGACTTGGATTTTTATCCATCAAGCTTGACATGGAATTTGCCCCCCACAGAAGGAAGGCACTAATGGAAGGGAAGACGGGGCAATAGGTGAGTCCACGTGGGAGCTGCTTCCCCCTTTGAGGGTCCAGCCCTGAGCTGTTGTTGGCAATGTAACATCTTTTCATTCACCCATGTTGTTTGCCTGGATTTTGTGTTTTAGCACCCCTGTCATGGGGTGTGGGGGGACACTGAGAATTTCTTAACTGCTCCTTATTTCCAGAATGCTTTTAAATCCTGCTGTGAAAACCAACTTTAACAAAAGAAACAAAATCCTGGCGTTGGTTTCAAAGGTTGTGTTTTTGAGTAGGGCCATTAGAGAATTTAATCAAATGAGAAGCAGCCTTCGAATGTCCTCCCGCCTCATGATGTATTAGCAATTCCAAGCAATAGAAAAGTGTCCTGGAATTGGAGGATTCGAAAAGGAGATGAAAGTAATGCTAAAATTGAGGACCTTGTAAGGACCTTGTAAGCACAAATAATCTAATGTGTTTTCAATTCCTGAGATTTTAAGTGAATCCTTTCTTTGAATTGGTCTTAAATGGTCCTCATGATGGATGCCCCACCCCAAATCCCCGATTTGTTGTTGTTGTTTGTTTCAAATCAGATATTTCCTGGATTTGAGATCATTTTTATTTTTTTTTTCAGGACTAAGGGAAAAAAAAAAAGACCTTAGCATCTTAAAAAATGGAGATATACTTTTAAAAAGCAAGGAAGATGCTCTTGGTCCTAAGTGACTTCCCAGTAAGCAGCAGGTTACACACACACACACACACACACACACACAGAGCCACCATAGATCCCTTCCCAACCCTTACATACCATTACTGCCTTTACAGGGGTCTCCTAAAAGTGACATGGGCCCCAGGGGTTGGCAACATACCATTGTGGTGTCCTGGAGATGTCCCCTAGGACCCCTGATCACTCAGCGGGTCCGCTGTGGCAGCTATCCAATTAAATTCTTTAAGACCAGCGTCCAGGTCAGTATCCAATGATACTAACAGTACCAGGGACTCTACATAGTGGTGGTAAAGGAACTGAGAAAAGCAACCAAGAAACTCAGCTGGAGGACCTTTGAGTTTTCTTTTCCTTCTTAAGAAGATACCTTGGCGTCGCAGGGCATCCCTTTTTCTCTCCTCTGTTACTGGGTAACTTGGCCTGTTCCATGGCTGGGAACAGGTTCCACGAACAGGCTTATTGCACTGGTGCCAGACACAGATTTCTCCAGATGCTTTAAGTATATAAAAGAAGAATCATGCTTTCCTCCCATGTTCTAGGGTTACATTTCACTGTTTGCAATAAAAGCGAGCGGTTTGCAGATCCATTTCTCTGCCTCCAGATCAGTGGATACCTTCCATTTTCTGCAAGTCAGCTCGCTCATGAGTGACCATGCCTCCAACATTTGTGGTCCACGCCGACACAGACTGATGACTTGATTGCAACAAATAACTTTTTCAGTTTCTTATCAGCAGCATTTTAAGGTTCAGAGTTGTTAGACGGGAATGCATACTTTTCCTCTTTTTTTTTTTTTTTTGTCAAATATACACACAGATAATCATTTCAGAGGCAATGCTATTATCTTGATTTTTCCAGAACAAAATATCCTTGCATGCAAAAAAGCCAAACAACGGAATACAACACAAACCTAACTTTCCTGAAGCAATCACAGTGCTGTACACATTTGTTATTCTGTTTGACATACACAATAAATCGTAATAGTTACCAAATTACTGTTCGGTTTCAAATGATGTGCACACATCTATAATCTTAGTGAGCTGCTTGCTGGTCTGCTTTAGGAATGCCATTGTATCCTCCAGGGTAATTCTATATCAATGACTTTTCCAAATAAATCTAGCTGCTGGTTTATATTAATGAACTGTCACCGTTCGTATTGTTTTCCCATGGTCTTGCAGCTGTATTCCTTCACAGGTGTTTCACAAATTAAAATGATGCTGGTTTGGGGTTTCAGCCTGATACAGAATCACTCCTTCAGCAGATTGTTAGGAAGTTATTCATGCAAGAAGCACATCTTTACTCTAGACACTCAGCTCTTCTGGTGACCCAATGCCCAGTCCTTTATTGACACTGAGAATTTCTGTTTTTCTCACCGTTGAACCACGCGGAGATAGTCTTTCCTAAAACATTTCGATTAAAGAATCATAAGCCTTGGAAGCACTTTCTACAAAGAAATGTGTTCTTTCCAGTCAATCTTAATGCTGTGTTCATAGATCGCCAACGGTAATCACTGACGTGTGCAGACTGTGTATCTTTTTGAGTGGTTTTGTTAACATCAGTTACCCAAGGGATCAACAGACAGGAAGAAAATTATTTTATGCTAACTCTTCAAAACCACATTAACTGTTCTGTTCTTGATCTATTATAACCTTTATTTAAAAATACTGTGTTTGTGACTACTAGTGAAAATGAGGCTATTTAAGAGTCACGGGCTCAAATTACCCAGGATTCAGTGGTAGATGGGTATAGAGGGGGCTTCCTCTCTGCCTCGAACCTTCCTAACCCTGAATTCCCTCTCATCACCGTGAATCCCTCCCTTGACTGCCCAGAGTTCCAATCAGAGACCTGGTTTTGCACCACTGCAGTGTCCAGGGTGACCCCTCAGAGTCCACAGCAGTAGGCCTGGAATTCTGGCCTCTTGCAAGCTCCAAGCCAGCACCCACCCCTCCAGGGAGGAACTCAAGCACATACAAGTGGACATTCCAGTCCCCAACCCCCACAGCGATGTGCACCCTGGGCCACCCATCTCCCCAGTACAATCTCCTCCTTTAGTCAACTGTCAAGCCTCTGGATATTCACACCAGAGCTATATTCTGCCCACAGGAGCAGAGACCTATGGAAAAGGCCAAAATAGATCCAGCAATGGACTCTGAGCCACAAAGACTCGAATTCCAGGATGCCCAGAGCATCATCAAGTAAGAATGGGTGGGATAACAGTGGGCACTTCACTTTCACTCAGTGATTTAAAAAATTCTCAGAGCAAAGGCACTTCTAGAGAAGGGTCAGAGAAGGCTATATTAAGATTGGGCCCAAGATGAATTCTGGTACTTATAACCCTTTCAAAGGGATTGATCCTGCTAGTTGGCTTCCTTTGCCCTTTTTCTCTCTCTTTCCTAGTTTATAATGGGTCTACAAACATGATGGCTGGGGCTATAGCAGCTATCTTCTCAGTTTGAAGATAAATGCTGTCCTTTACAGACAAAAAGCTAGCATGAGCCAAGATTTCCCATGTCAGCTCCAGACTGCTGACTTTGGATTTATTTTTATGTGAAAGAGAAATAGGCCGTATCTTGTTACTACCATTATTTTCTCATGTCTGTTATGGTCAAACTAAATTTCTCACTGGCACAGTGGGGTGAGTCCATTTTCTGCTATTACAATAGAATCCCACCAACTGTTAATTACAAACAATAGAAGGAAGACTGGGGAGACCAAGAACATGGTCCTAGCATGGGGTGAGGGCCTCATGCTGTGTCATACACAGCAGAAGGGCAGGTGAGCACGCAGGAGCCAGAGAGGGCACAGGGGGCCAAACTGACAACAAACCCACTCTGGAAGAAAGTCAGCCACTCTCCAGGTGATGACATCTGGTCACTCATGAGTACAGAGTCCTCATGACTCACTTGCCCACACTGTGAGGTTGGCAATGAGACTCCAACGTGAGCTTTGGAGAGGACACCGAAATCGTAGCACATGCAAATCATGCCAATGAGAGAGGGAGCCTATCAAAGCATTGGAACAAAATGAATGACAAAGATGGGCGCAGAGAAGAGGGCAGTAGCAGCAAAGGACATGGAATAAGTAATGGTCCAAGGGCAGGCAAACTCTCTGGGAGATGGATGTACAGTGACTAGATTCTCAGCGGAGAGAGTGCTGAGCTCTAAGCTGCCCTGATCTACAGGGGTCATAGTGGGAAGGAGAAAGAGGCTGAGGCTAGCCCATGATTCCCACCCCCACTCACTTGCTCCCCATCAGCTGTGGAAGATTCAGTTATACACTCCTCCCCAAAGTCTTCCTTCCCAGAGAAAATTAATTAGCATGAGGATACGCACATACGCTTGCACACACAATCTCATCTCTGCTTACTCAGGCTCACAGAGCTTGTTGTGAGGTTTCAGCATTACATACCGCAGAGCAACCTTCTAACTTGTATTACTTTAGGTTCGCAGCAAAATTAGAAGGATGGCAAAGAAAGTTCCCAAGTACCCCTCACACCCACAGCCTCCTGATTATCAACATCCCCCACTAGAGTGGTGTATTTGTTACCATCGACAAGTCATTGTCACACAAGGACTCTGAAGACCAATCTTTACTTGAAAGACACTTTCAAGTGCACTTTCAAGATCTAGTCTGCAGCTTGGCACATAGTTGGTGTTCAATAAACCTCAGGATAATCAATGACTGGGGTAGATCATGGGAAATTGTTAGGAGGAAATAATCACACAGATATTTTTTACTAGACATTTTTTACTTTACCGGCTACTGCTGAGCTGGAGCGTTGGAGGATAGAAAGTGCAAAGGAGGCTATTACCATAGTCCAGGTTTGGAGAAATCCCTAACGCTGAGATAAGATCAGCAGGAATAGAAAGTGAAGGGCAGGTGACATGACCATTGTGAGCAAAATCAGGAAGGCAGCAATTGATTACATGTGATCTGCAAGGAATGAGAAGAATTTTTACAGATGACAGGAAGATTTTGAGACTAAGTGTCTGTAAGAATGAGAGTACTGGAGTCGAAAATATGGAAATCAAGCATAGGCACTTGTTTCAAATAGGAACAAATAAGTCCTGGCTTCATCTTGTTGGGACTGAGCAGTCAGAGAGACATTTAAGTCAAATTTGAGATTGGAAAGGATAAAATTTTAGAGGGCTTTTCGATGTTTAATGTGGGTGAATGTTCACTCAAGTCTCTTGCTGTGCTTTCTCTTTTTTCACCTAATATTCAAAACCTGAGATGTTATTTCTCCATTTTACGAATGAGGAAATGGAAGCACATTGAGATTTCATCAACTGCCCCAGGGCCAAGAGCTAGCAAGTGGCAGAGCTGGACTCAAACCCTGGAGCCCTGATGACTTGCCTTCCAAACCAGTCCGCTGTCAGTTAAGGGGCTTCCCCCATCTGCCCTCTTGGGGTCCCAGAATCTTCCTTGATCATCAGCGCAGTCCATTCATTCTGCACTTTGAATTAAATTTCCCACAAGTGATTTTCAAGTGTAAAATCATGGCGTCAGTCTGAATTACCCAAAAAGGGAGAGGAAATTCTGTATTAAGAATAACAGATACATGTCATTATACCTTTTCCCCAATGCATAGATTATACAACACCAAGAGTAAATCCTACTGTAGACCGTGGGCATTGGGTAATAACGATATGGTGATTGCAATAAATATACCCCCTGGGGTGTGTTGATAATTGGGGAAGACTGTGCATGTGAGGGACACATGGGAACTTTCCATATCTCACTTTCAATTTTGCTATGAACCCAAAACTTCTCTAAAAACTAAAGTCTTTTTCTTAAAGAGGGGTGACATGGGCAGTACTCAGGCAGAATTCTGTATTGCGGGACTTCTCAGAGCCTGAAATGTGTTAAGTACTGTTAAGCAGACTACAGAGCCCAGTCTTCTTAGCCAAAGAATATCTTATTTTTCTCCAGCATCTCTAAGAACTCATACTCCAGGAGACCCATTTTGGAAAAGATTGCTCAATTCAGTTACTCAAGAAAACAGCAAGTTTTATAACAAATATCCAAATCCACGGTATAGAATAAAAACAAAATAATCTTTCAAACAACGATTCCCAGTCTTTACTGGGTCACCTGTAAATGTTTAAAGAACAAATGAAGGCCAACCCACATTCCCAATTCTGATTTCACATTTGTTAGGGCCCAGGCATGAATAAGCTTTCTGTGCTTCTGAAGTGTGGCTCAGTTTGAAAAGACCTGCTGTAGAATGATTTTAGGTCTAATTATGTGCAGAAAACTACAAATGACCCCTATTGGGGTTTGAAGATTATTTTAGTCAGCTTTTTCTTTGCTATAAACAAAATACTTGACAAGAACAACCTAAGGAGAGAAAGTTTTGGGGGGACTTACAGTTTCAGAGGTTTCAGTCCACAGACGGCCCACTCCATAGCTCTGGGCCCAAGGTGAGGCAGAACAACATGGTGGCAGGGCATGGCGGAGGGAAACGGCTAAGAACATAGCAAGAAGGGAGCAGAGAGAAGGCCTCAAACTCAGCCATGACTTGAACTCTGAGTGACATCAGAGATACAACATAATGCCCTGGCATTAAGCCTGCTGGTCAGCTAGGAGCCCAAGGTCAGCAAGGAAGGAAAAGAAGACTGGTCAAATTGAAAGGAAAGTGGGGAAAGGCGGGAAAGAGATGGAAAGCTGGAAAGAAAGGAGAAAGGGAAGAAGAGAGTGAAGAGGAAAGGAGGGAGATGGTGAGGTGAGCGGGGAAGGGAGGGGAGGAAAGTGTCAGGACAGAATCACAAGTTGTCATTTACCGTGGCCTCAGGTGCCATTTAGCTTCATTCTTTGACTAACCCTTCCCTAGACACCAAACTGATCTTATCAACATAATTAATCCCTGTTCTCTGAAAGATTATGATCAAGAGCAGCTTTATGAATGATAGTGGTGTGTCATTGCAAGCAATCAGCAATTGAGTAGGATTCAGAGATTAGTCACCTAGTCACCCAGTTTTGAGGGGATGCAAAGCTCAAGAATGAATTCAAAGAATGCCATATCTCATGGATTATTAGGAAGACTTTGAGGTCAGCATAAGAATGGCCTGCCTTTCTTAACTGGTCAAGTGGAAAAAAAAATCTCCTGTCCACAGTGTCTTTTACAACTTGCATTAGGCCCTTCCCATGCAGTTAATTGCTGGGCATCTTTCATCAAGCTTCTTGTTAATATTCCTTGTAATATTCTCACCTGTTCTGACGTCAGTCTGGCTCATCCATCACCTCAGTAGGGTTATTGTCGCATCCGGGGCAGCCAATTCATTCAGCCACACAGCTAGCGCTCTAATACAGCTGGAGATTTATGGCCTACCTCTGATTCTGCCATCTCAGGCCAGGCAGGACCAGGCCCTTGACTCATTCACTGTGTATCTTGATAGTGCAATTGAGTTTGAAATTTTACCTCTAGTGCCAGGCCAGTCTAACTCCTCGTGATGGACAGATATCTTTTCCATGAGACCCAAAGCAGGCTGGCCTACCATGGATTCCCCTGAACAACTGAGATTCCAAGCTACTATAGAACAAATTTCAAGTACTGATGGAAACACACACACACACACACACACACACACACACACACACACACACACACATATTCTATCTCCTCAGTTTACCCAGTTTGGGAAATGAATTATATGATTTCCTAATTATTTGAATTCTCAGCTGATCTAAATTCCTCTATCTTTCTATCATTTCATAATCTACTAAGTCATTTATATCACAAAGGGGGCTCATTCTAAAATGTGGGTGATCCATCCAGGATTAATTCCTTAAGAATATATCCACATAATTAATGCCATCTTCCTGAGAGTAAGACTTGATCTTCTCCAAAAATGCTTATGAATTCTGAACATGTTCTCAACCACAAGAAAGGGAGGGGCTTTTTAGTAGTTCTCATGTGGTTTTTCAGCAGTTCCTATTTGATGTGTGTGCCGGAGAAAAGTAAGGTGCAATTATTACCTGTGAAAATAATCACACTCTGAGTTTTCACTCCGGGCGATGGTCATTCTTCACCCATGTCACCACACAATACTTCATCCACTTTGCGTGCAACCCATGTCCCTGTGTCTGAGCGGGGAGGGTGGGGAGTGACCCGCCACCTTGGGCCTTCTGCAGATCTTGTTTTGAGGTAGCGCCTGGAGGAACAGGTTCCATTGGGGTAGATGTTCTGCTCGTTGTTGATTCGGCCTCCGCTTCCTCCAGTGACAACCTGTCTCAACACTGTCAAGGCCTCTTCAGCACTGACAATAAGCAGACATGATGGCAGGCTGCTCCCTTAATGAGTCCACTGATGACATGCAGGTGTGCACCGATGTTGTCCCTGGTCCTGGAGCTCCCGAGTTCTCCTGGGTGGTTGGAGGGCTGGCTCCATTAGCTTCCAGCCTTGTGAGAATATCTAAAACTGTTCTGGGCACTTGCCAGCCCGAGATGAGCAGTGCATGGTCGTAATGAATCCCTGACTCATAATTTTCAAGATAGCATTAAGGGTACATTAGGTCACTTCATCTAACAGACTGAAATGCATCGAGAGCCTACTGACAGGTGCATTTGAGTTAGTCTTCCTCTCACATATTACAATGGACACATTGTTCAGACTTTTAAAACTGCAAGCCTAATTCCAAAATTCAAACCAGGCACAGTGGCACATGCCTATAATCCCAGTGGGCTCAGGAGGCTGAGACAGGAAGATCAAGAGTTCAAAGCCAGCCTCAGCAAAAAGAAAGTCACTAAGCAATTCAGTGAGACCCTGTCTCTAAATAAAATACAAAATAGGGCTGGGGATGTGGCTCAGTGGTCGAGTGCCCCTGACTTCAATCCCCATTCCCCTCCAAAATAATAATGATAGTAATTCCAAAACTCAGTAACAAGTTTGCTTTGCTCATTTTTGTGAAGTTCCACCCATCCTTCTAAATAATGAGACACAATAAAACTTAGTGCTTCTGCATGTGAACTATGGAACCAAACTGTCCTGATTTAAGTCCCAGCTCTATGCAAGCTACTTAAGTGACTTGGTTTTGCCATAGGTACCATTGGACCAATAGTAGTACCTACTTTCTAGGGTTGCATTAAAATCAAACAATGCCTGCCACACAATACATACGTCATAATGGCATGCTGTTATCAATGGAACTGAAAGGGAGATGGAGGTGGAACGATTTTTCTTACCACTGAAGAAAGGATCGGAGACAGGCCTGGGAATCCAAAGCAGTTCTTGAGATCACCTTTCCACAGCTGCATCCAACAGATAAGATCCCCCAGATGGTATGGGCTCCTGGTGGTGATTGAGTGATTGATTCCTTTATATCTATCACTTGCTTATTTACTCCGTCGCTCACCACCTTTAAGGGCACCTTTTCCCTGCTCTTGTTTGCTCTTTTTCCTAGTCATCATCTTGGGTGTCTAGTGCGGACACCGTTGCTTCCTGCAGACTTGGAGTCTATCAGCACAGGGCTCGCCTTTGCCTGGGATGTGCCGGTTAGCCATCACTCCAATCAGAAGGTGCTAAGGAGACACTTGTGAATCCACTAATTTGCTCAGTATCCTTAAAAGAGCCTACACAACTAGACTCAGCCAACCATCTGATAGATATTGGACATCTCGTATATGCAGATGGGTAGAATGGGGCAGGGCAGAAGGACTTCAAAAGAGAACACAAACATCTATTTGGGCCTTGGGCACACTGGGAACAGTGCTAGGTACTTGAGATGAATTGTTTTCTCAAATTGCATCACATTTTGCAGGTAAAGGAATGGAACCTCAAGAGGCTGTACTAGAAACATCCAAGCCTAGGATCCAGAACTGACCAAGATTAACTCTGTCGGTGAAAGTGGTTGGTACATATAAGTGAAAGAAACTAACATCGTGAGGGTCCTTAGGAGAGAAGACCCATTTTCATTCCCACTTAGTGAGCACCCTGTTTCTTTGTCAGAGTTAATCCCTTCATCCGTCTCCCAGGTCTCATCCCTCCTGAGACCATGAGATCTCACTGTTTCCAGTACCAGGTCACCTCACCCTGCCCTGGTGCCACTCCTGTTCTATTCCTGCTCATTGTTGTTTGCAAGTACAGTTACCTCTGTCCCATCCTGATGGAGTTCATTCACATATAAGTCTGAAGAGCATGCATGAAGGCCAAAGGCAAGGGCATCAGGAGAAGCAATATAAGACACCGGCATAACTTCCAGTTAACATCCTGGCTTCACCCTTTACTTGTCCTGCCTCAGGTTCCCCATCTGTAAAAAGATAGGAATAGTTGTATCTGTGTCATTAAGTTGTCGTGAGGATTCAATGAGCTAATAGAGGTGCCGTGCCTAGAATACCGCCCACTAGAGTCCGTGTGCTCAGTAAACATCAACCATTGCAAATACATTCTGACGTTCTGCTTTATGTACCTGCATCTCACAATCAGCTTCCTGCTTCTGACTCTCTGACTTAATGGAAAACATCACTCTATGCTCCGTTGAGCTTATCAACTTCACCTTCAACTCCATCCAACTTTCCACTGCACATACCTTTGCAGTTCTGGCAGCCATAGCTATGGGTACTTTTTAATGTCCTCTGCCCCACAGAGCCCACATTAGTTGACTGTCTGACGTAGAGGTATGAAGCTAAGCCTGGTCTCTCGGTGTAGGAAACTCTGAAAGGTCTTCCCACCCTCCAAACTCCTCTTAAGATTGGCTGGAGCCTCCATGAACTGCATCTCAACCCAATGACGCCTTCCCAATCCTGCCTTTTTACCTTTCTTTCCCTAGATGTTGGTCCCCAAAGCAGTCCCTGATAATCCCTTCTTGTTAACCTTATCGAAATGTCTGCTTCCTGGGGAAGCCAGTCGGTAACATAGGCCTGCTTTGTGAAATGAGGCCCCAAAGCTAACGAGGTTGATGATGCCTGATTCACAGAGGGAAGGGTTATCACTAACCGAGAAAGTACCTCTTTTCTGGTTAGGAGTCCCATATATGAGCAGACTGTGGCCACCTTGAACAAACAGCCACCAGAGGCAGGTAGACCTCCTCATCTTGCCCATATGCCATTGGAAGCCCTGGGGTGGGAAGGCCTGGACTAGTCGAGAGGCCTCCTCAGGAATGGTCATCTCCATTTCTAAGCCACAGGGGACCCAATGACCAGTCAACCCAGGAACAGAAAGAGGTCATCTGGTGCTCAGCTGCACCTTGTCAACCGCTGAAATTGTGATCAATCAATTTAACCGAACAACTTGGCCCAAACCCACTCCTGAGCCAGAGCAAGCTGGTCAGTAACTGCTCATATGGGAAGGAGCAAGCGGAAGAGCTAAAATCAATGGAGGGCTGGCGAGCTTGACAGGCTTTTTATAGAACTGAAACTCCCTTCAAAACTCAGGTGGCTCCTCTGGAGCTCACTCGTGAGGCTTCCTGTGGCGGCCCTGTACTCCTTTGAAATCTGTAGCAAAGCTTTGTGTGGTAGGAGTGGACACCCTCCCTCCATTGTCCCGTTTCCAATGGCCATCCATTCATGAATTGAGGAGCCGGGTGAAAGACAGCTGTTCAGGTACATCTGCTCTTGGGCCCTTCCCAGGAAGCCCTGGAGGAAAATCACAAAGAGGGTGAGGTCACTCCCTCATGGCAGCTCCTTTGCTCCTGTTCTGTGTTATTGTTTGCTACCGAGTTGTTGTTCCAAGTGAAAGAAACAGCTTGTTCTCCAAGATGCTGGGTTGAGTCATCTCACTCCCACACTCCTCTGGGAGGGGAGACAGTGCTTGTGGCCGGAATGCGGTTTATCTGAGGTGGAAGGGAGGGCATGAGGCAGGTGTTTCTGTGGGTTCATTTGGAGTAGGGATGTACAATGCAAGACCAGCTCCTCGCTCCATGCCTGACACCTCTCCCTTTGATTCCTGAAGATTTTCAGCACCAAACATATCTTTGGCAACTCCATCTGCGTTTCCGGTCATTAAAATCACATGAAACAAAAGGAGCGCACAAATTCTCATGGCCCGTACTTTCTTCAACAAACGAATGAGTGTCTGCGTGTGCTGCAGAAGAGAAAATACCTGGGAGCTGCCTGGGAGTGCTGGTGGTCCTTAAAGCAAACCCCCAAAGTTTTGGGTATACAGAGGTGACTAGATGCATGTCCTTTCTTTCTCTGTCATTTTCCTGCAAGGGTAATGGGTCCAGATATTGCACCACAAGACAGTGAACACTGCCTTGGACTCAAAGCTGAGCTTTCCATTAGTATGTCCCAACATGCATTCCATACCCAAGGATGCCTCTTATCCACATCAAGTTGTAACTGGAAACTCACCCAGGCACTGGTGGCCGGACCTCTACTAGTGGGTGGGTGTCACATGGCTCCCTGATACCATTTGGCAATCATCCATGATGACTCTCTTCCTCCTTTGGAAAATAAACCAGGAGGGGAAGAGCCATGAATAAGGTTGCCTTTCTTAAAGAAGGGGCCAGGCCAAGAGCCAGGACTTCTTCATGTCACATATTGTTTGATTTAAATGAAGCCCAGAAATGCAAACGAAATTGAGAATTTTCAAACACAAAGTTCACATGGGAGGCTATATAATACTTTTGTGGCAGAAAGAAGTCTTAGGTACATGATTATCAAAATCATTTTTCCCCTCAAAGAGAAAAAAAATCCTGTATGTTTCCATTTCATATTGATTACAAAGACCACATGTGAAATTATACGTAGAGATTGATTTAAGGAAAATCGTTTATGGGAAAGAAGTTTTAATACAAGATTAATTGGATGGGCAAAAATTACTTTAACAAAACGGATTTGGGGGTTTCTAATTGACCATAAGATTTCATCTGCTGAGAAAATACTTACAAAACATTTTATTAGCCAATGTGTGATTTGTAAGAAGTAGCAGAGCACCAGGGTTAAGAACATTGACCATAGCATCGGACTAACTGTGTGACCTTGGGCAAATTACTTAATCTGTCTGTTCCTCGGTTTTCTTGTCTTAAGATAGGACTAATGGTATTAACGCCTAAGTCACAGAACTATTAGAAGGATTAAATAAGTAAATATTTGAAAAGCCCATAAAACAATGCCTAACAAATACAAAGCGCCGCATGAGTGTTGGCTAAGTACATACAACGTTTTCAAGAACTTTTCGCTCCAGAAATTAAGGCTAACTTAGGTAAGAGCTTTGATTGCCTGTGTGTTAAATATGTGTATCAACATACAGGGACCTATTCTATTTTTTTTTTCCCCATTGCTAGATCTTCCAACATACTCGACTTTTTTTAAAAAAAAAAGATATATCAAGGACAGTAAGCAATTTTAATAAAATTTTATTGTTGTGCCATAAGTCATTTTTACTATAATCAAAAACAATAATAAGCAATGCCCTTACACATATTTATATTTAAAAGTTGTGCCATGTTTTCTTATGGCCCAGAACACAGTGGTGTTTCCTTTGACAATTGCAGAGGACTGAATTCATTTATTTTCTTTGTGGGTCCTGCCTCCTTCTCCTCCCCATCAGTATCTGGAAAATAAAGGAGGAGGGAGGGGCAGAGGGTGAAAAGAAGGAACAAAAAGGAAACCAAGCCATTGTTTTTCAATAAATTGGAACTACAATTGGATTAAGCCTCAGTACAAGCAGAATAATAAAGTTTCAAGTTTAAGCACACCTATGGACGCTTTTAACTTAGACTGCGTCTCTGACAGCACATCCTTTTAAGACTAAATCCTCCAGTGATCTAAAGAGCCATCTAAGGAGCCCCGCCTGCCAGTCTGAACCTGGGACTCGGGAGGAATGAGGACACGCCAGGACTTGGGGGAAGTCTGAGCGTCAGGCATGAATCATGGGCTTGAAGGGCTCTCCTTGTCTTTTCTTCTCGTATAAGACTTGTGTCTTGTTCAGATTTACTTTTCCGGGGAGACAGGCAGAAGCACCCCCTACCCTCATGTGTTCACTCACAAAAAGGGTTAAGACATCTGCAATCACAAAGACATATTTCCAAAGTAGACAAGACAGCAAAACTTAAGAATGTATCATGAAAGACAAATGAGATTCCATTTCTATCTTACTCTCAGCATGTGGAAATTATGATATAAAAATTCCCTCCCTAAACATAGGGTTGCTAGAATCGGGCAAGGAAAGGTTTCATTTGTGCACTCATCTAAATAAAGGTTTCCCTGTCCAATTTCTATTTATCTCCACGTTATTTACCATCCATTCCTCTCTCGTACCTTCAGGAGGAACACAATTTTCCTTTCTACCTCTCACAGGATTGTTCCTTGCTGGTGTTGTTTGTCATTTGGTCTTTTTGTTTGGTAAATTGCTTTTGTAAATCATATTTATAAACCGATGTTTTTAGACATACTACTCTAAGCAAAGAAAATGTATACGAAAAAAAAAATCAAATTAGTACATGACGACCACGAGGAACCAATGGGCACTGAGCAGAGAAAAGAGGAGAGAAAGAGTATGAATGGAGTCAGTTCCATTGTGTAAAATCTGTACTCTCAGCATTACCAGGTTGATTTCCCAAAGTTGTCACAACAACAAAGGACTATCAACTAATTGGCTGCACTGTTTTCCCAGCAAGGCAACCCTCTTTCCACTCCCCCACCCCCACCCCTGGGGAAACCTGCCACTTCTTCCAGCCTAAGTAGAAAGCCTTGGGGTTCCTTGACTTGCTTCTGCTTCACCCCAGTCTCTGCCTCCATCATGACAGACTTTCTTCCCTGTTCCTGTCTTCACATCTTCTTGTAAAGACAAGGTCATGGTAGATTAAGAGCACAACCCTACCCTACCCCAACATGACTGCACTTTAGCCAATGACATGCTCAATGACCCTGTTTCCAAATAAGTCACATTCTGAGGTACTGCTGGTTAGGATTTCAATATATCTTCTTGAAGGGCACAATTCAACCCATAATATTTATAATAATAATAACAACCAAGACTGTACATGCCCTACCTGTAACTATATCACACAATAAATATTACTATCCCTTATTTATGGATTGAGAAACTTCTACTTTGAGGAGGTAAGTCCTTTGTCCTACATCACAGAGCTAATAAATAAAGCCAAGGTTTGAAAACTTAATCTACAGCCCAACTGTTCACTGCAACCTTTGACAAAAGAAGTGATTTTACCATCTACGACTTTTCAATGTGACCCCAGCTGATCCTGTATGCAGGTGTTTGGTGAAGCCGAAAGGATCCCTAGCACTATAAACCCAACAAATGCAACTATAAGAACAATAAATAGGTGGGAACACAAGGAGTCTCCCCATTTCACTGCCACATTCGGGTGCAGCTCTTATTCGGAATAGTCATTGGCCTATCATAGACCTACAACCCATAACCAGGCTAGCTTACCAAGATTCTCTGCCCAAATGCTCTCGAGTCACTAATGCCCACCTGCATGTCTTGCAAGTCAACAGGAAGTATTTCATGCTAAAAAATCCATAACTCTATTCCTAAACACAACTATATGGTACTTTCTAATATCCGATGCCTTTATTCTAATCATTAATAGACCAATTTCAAAATTTTATTTATCAGCTCACCACTCATACCTATTCTTTTCATTCACTTGTTTTAGTTGAATACTCGGACTTTAATGAAAACTCCTCACTCTTGGAAAAATAGAAACCCAAATGACAGGATATAAGCAGAAGTATACATTGTGTCTCTTTGCAGACGTAAATACAGTTAAAACAATATCAGGTTTAAAAAAATAAAAACAAATAATGACATTGATATTTTTTAAAAGGTAGTCAACTTTCTAAATCTGCATCTAGAGAGTAGGTTCCTCCAAGGGGAGGGCAGGGTCATGCAGGATCAGCCGGCAGCACAGGATTCCTTGGCTCTGTGCCTTGTGGTCAAAGACAAAGGCAGGTCCACGTCACCAGGCTGTTCTGTTTCCTAGCTTTGATGATCACTGGTACTAAGGATCCCAGATCTTGTGAGCGTGAGTGTGCATTCAGAAATGGAGAGACTAGCCACATCTCTGATAGCTCAGACACTCAAATTTTTATCTCAAGAAATTACATGATGAAATCTCCAAAATGTTGGTTTTTGATAGTGTAAAAAATTGATAATGTCCCCAAAGTGATAGAAATGGCTTACGAGGTTCTCGGGCAATTAATGCTGTCTCCAGCAGGTGCCATCTCACCACAGCACTATCTGGGTACAAAGTTGCTGGCCAGAAACCCAATGGGTGAGTCAGAGCCTCAGGAGGGTGAGCCCTTGGACCCCTCAGGACAGCTGTAGAGGCCCAGAGTGCCTTCTGCTGCCTCTCCCTCCAGGATGGCTGCCGGTCCTGCTCTGGCAGAATAAGCAACTCCGACACACTCTCTCCACTGTCAACTCAATGCCTCCATTGTTATAGGTGCCACAAAGCTGTGTCCAAATTAAATACCTCATTTTATTAGAAGACATCAGCTTTCAGTTATTACTTTCAGAGGGTTATAGAAATACCATGCGTTGCTTTGCTGAACTCAGTAGTTACTGAGCACTGACTATGCCCTCGGCAAGAAGCCAGGGCCTGGGTGCACCACACTGAACAAGGTCTGTGTGATTCCATACTCCCCTTGCTCTGTCTGGGCTCACAGTCAGAAAGGGAAGGCATACACTGAATAAATAATCAGTTATAAAGGGGCTGGGGTTGTGGCTCAGTAGTAGAGTGCTTGCTTAGCATGTGTGAGGCACTGGGTTCGATTCTCAGCACCATATTAAATAAATAAATAAACACAGGTATTGAGTCCATCTGCAACCAAAAAAGTATTAAAAATAATAATCAGTTATAACGGTGATATGTGAGGAGGGGCGGGGTGCTGGGTTACAGACAGCAGAAGCCTAGCCTAGCTCTGCTGAGGAAGGTTTGGGGACATCTGCTTGGATTGACTTTCACGGTTCACTTGAACAAAGAGTAGGAATTTGCCTGGTTGGAAGGAAAGAGTGGTTCTTGGAGGACAAAAGAGACCAAATTATTGAGTTTCCTGTTAAAGGCTGGAATCTGATCCTAATAACAAAGAACTATTTCAACACCAGGTGTCAATGTCAGACACTTTCTATAGTTTCTGTTTGGGTTATTGGACTTAATATGGCTGACCTTAAGGTACGTATTTTACCCTAATATTTTTTTAAATAAAGCCAAAGTAATTTATTAGGTGGAATGAGTAAGTGCATAAAGAATCATTTAATAAAATTTTGGCTCTAGATTTCTAAATAACATCACCCCAAAAGTACTTTTTGAAAATCTAGCAACTTTTTATTCAAAAATTGTAAAAATGGTCTTAGTTTGAAAGAGGGCTTATAAATCTTAGGATGAAAAGAACAAGAAAATTGAGATCTGTAGAAGCAAGTAGGAAAGTAATTCTCTTTTTCTAACCTCAAAATATTCCACGTTGATAATAAAAGGGTTAGGGCGATAGGTACTTGTAATTTATCAGAACTTTTTAATGACCGTTGGAATGACTGCTGGAATTTCTTTCTTTGGTTTAAGGTATAGAACCCGAGACACATTTGAATCAGTGTCAGATTCACACAGTCCTCAGAACCCTCATACAATACCTAAATCCTTATAAGCCTGCCTCAAAGCAAAGAGAAATAAATAATGCTAGTAATTACTCCTTACTCCCCAATGGGATTTACTTCCAATCCTTACTTTCACTCTCTGTTATCTCCACTTAGTCACCCAGCCTCCTTCTCAGTTACCTGACTCCTTTCAGGATATTGTTAGCCCTGTTTTAAGGATTCGAGAACTGAGACCCAGGATTGCAAGTGAGCTATCGGAGCTCAGAAAACTACCAATGGTTGCAAGAAAGGGACACAGCCCTCAGCATCCTAACCTCACCATCTTCCAGCTGATCACATTTCTCAATATCAACAATATTGCCATGTGGGCTGGATAAGTCCTCGGCTGGGCACTGTAATATGATTAGCAGTATCATTAGACTCTACCCACTGGATGCCAAGAGCGGGCACCCCATCCTCTAGTTATGAAAACCAAACATGTTCTCAGACATTGACAAATGTCCCCTGGAGGACAAAATCATATTCTATGTTGAAATTCTCTAACAATGTGGCTCTCTATAGTCATAGTTATGCATTCATTTATTTTTATTTCTATGGCCTCATTTTTTAGTCATAGGTGCTTATTATCCTTTGCTCTCCTTTCCACATAAAATTAATATGTCTTTGAGGAAAATTTGGAAAAAGAAATCCATAAACATGCTCCTGAGAAGCTCTGTAGATAATCTTTTTTTCGGGGGGAAGATGGATACTGGGGAGTAAACCCAGGGCCTCATGCATGCTAGGCAAGTGCTCCACCAGTGAGCTACATCTCTCGTCCTGTGGGTGATCTTTTAAGAAAAGGTTCAAATGTATATTCTTCCTTTCATTCTGCATTATGTTGCTGGGAACTGATATGCCATAGTATATACCACTCTGATAAAGCATATTTAAAGGTAGAGCTTACTGATATAGTAAGCAATCCTCTACAAAGCAGCTTAATAAAATGAGCACTAAAATATTTTAAAGAATCAGAAACTTGGGGCTGGGGATGTGGCTCAAGCGGTAGCGCGCTCACCTGGCATGCGTGTGGCCCGGGTTCGATCCTCAGCACCACATACAGACAAAGATGTTGTGTCCGCCAAATACTAAAAAATAAATATTAAAAAAAAATTCTCTCTTCCCTCTCTCTCCTCTCTCTCTCACTCTTTATTTAAAAAAAAAAAAAGAATCAGAAACTTGAGATTTAGACAAACATACTAGTTTTAGAAAGCAAATTTTAAATTATCCTCCGTGTAATTATTTAAAACTTGGTGGTTAAAACTGAAGTACCGATTAAATGATACAGATTTTTATGTCAAATTCAGAAAATCTTAAAATGACAGTATTTACTATTTGAGGGATCCGGTGGTGGACAAAAGCAGAATTATTTTAAGAACTTTATTTTATTACTTATAATTTTGCCTAGTAGAGAGATTCTGGTTGGTAGATCTGACTCTTTTATAATTAGCACATTTGATGCTTTATGTAAAAGAGTATGACTAACGGGATTTTGCAAACTTGAAAGCAGTTTAGCCAGGCTAAGCATTCCTTTTGCAATCTTTACACTCTTAAAATGCTTAGCATTGAAATCCTTTTATTTTTCATATATAGTGCACAGATAAAGCAGCTTCTACTCATTACCATGGTACAGTTTTATGGTATTTATTGCCTGTAAGAGCAGGTGCTTTAAATCACTAACAACCTGTGCAACCTTGAGTAAATCACTTAATCTCTCCGGACCCTGTTTCTTCATTTGTTAGAGGAGAAAGTTAGAATCAATGATGGCAAAAACACTCCTTTCCACTCCAAAATTCGATAATTTAAATGGCACACTAATTTGCAATTTGTACTTCCCCCCCCCCATTAAAATAGATAGGAATACACAGAAATCAAACGGAGTACTTAAAATATTAAAGAGGTAAAAAAATGTGAACGCTCAGTTTTCACTTCCAGCCATGATCGAATGGAGCAGGTGGTCTGAGATGAGCCCACCTACATTAAACCACCACAAAACTGGACAAACACTAAAGGTACTGAAAACCAGGCAATGCAAGGTGGTAGTCCTTGACAGTTGGATGACTCACAAGGGGAGCTCCAGAATCCCTTTGCTGGAGGACTACTTCCCATGCATGCTACAAAGAGGCAGATTCTAAGACGGGAGTCAGAGATCAGAGTCTAGAGCCACTAGAATGTCTGAAATGTTCCAGACAGGGCATCAGAGTGGATGAAAATGGGCCCAGTCAGCTCCAAAAGCATAGGGCCGAGGGCACACTCTGAAACTACATAAGGCTTCCAAAAGAGCAGTTGCTGTATAGGTTAAGAGAGTAACAGACTCGCTAACAGTTAAGCAGTTCTGGGAAGGTTTAATCATCTACCCAGGCTGAGTATGGAAATCTCTTTAACATCCTATGTCATATGGTATCCAGACAAGAAAGCAAAGGCCCGTACCATGAAATAAAGAGCAATATTCTACAGCAAGTCCCACTTGCAATCACTTCATAGTAGGATAAAATCAAGTTTAGAAAATGCCCTCAGAGGAGAGAGTTCCACCTAATAAAACTGTCTTGAGAAGCACCCTAGACTCTTCAAAATCAACTCTCGACAAAAGAAATGAAGCAAGCTTAGCTGATAAAGGATGGTCAGCCAATAATTGAAATTACTATCAGGTCAAAATCATCACTCTCAGAAGAAGCAAACCGAATCCAATATCATAGACAGCAGTGTCCAGAATATGACAAAACTATTCGACATTCAAAGACACAGGGGAATGTGATTCAAGATGAAGAAAGTAAAAGTACTCAGTAGAACTAAACATGCCATGACACAGCTATTTAAATGATGATGTATTGAGGTAGCTGTTATAAATATGTTCAAAGAACTAAAAGAAATACATTCAGACAAGAAAAATATGGTCTTAATGAGTGAACAGATAAGAAATCTTACTGGGGAAAGAGATACAATAAATAAGAAATAAATTGATGGTGAACATATAAAATGGCACAATCACTTTGGAAAAACCCTGTACTAGTTTTTTAAAAATTAAAGAAAAAATGGAGTTCTACTCAATCATTAAAAAAGAAAGAAAGAAAGAAAGAAATTATTGACACCTTTAACAATTTGGTTGATTATCCAGAGGATTATGTTGAGTGAAAAAAGTCAATCCCCAAATGTTACATACTGGATGATTCAACTTATGTAATAATCTTAAAGTGATAAAATTATAAAAATTGAAAAAAGATTGGTTATTGTCAAGGGTTTAGAATTGGGGCCAAGCAGGAAAGAGAATGGTGGATGCCACTGTAGAGAAGAAATATGAAGGATCATTGTGGCGAGAAGTTGGACTATATTTTGACTGCAATTAATGCCCATATTTTGAATCTAATACTGGACTATCATCTTGCAAGATGTTACCATCAGGGAAAACAGGATAAAGAGTCCATTAAATCTCGGCATTATTTCTTCAAATTGAGTACAAATTTATAATTATCTCAAAACATGATGGTTATTAAAGTATTAAAAATGCATCTACCTTACAGCCCAGAGAATCCATTCCTGTATTTGTCAGAAGAACTTAAAATACATGTCTACAAAAAGTCTTATAGTGGATGGTTTGTAGCAGTATTCATAATATTGAAGAACCAGAAACTAGAAACTAGAAATGCTATGAATTCATTTAATACATAGAATACACAATAGAATAAAAAACTATGAGATGTTCCTGCAACAGACAACTATTGATCAGCTAAAAATAAAAGTGAAACAATGCATCATGAAGTAACATGAATGTATCTCAAAACTATTAGATTGAATGAAAGAATCTAGCCACACACACAAATCCATGTGGCATGATTCCATTCATAAAATATTCTAGGACAATCTAAAGTAACTTTGAAGAACAAAGTTGTAGGACTCATACTTCCTCAACTGTAAAACTAACTTTGAAAGTTTCAGTAATTAAACAATATAGTACTATCATAAGCTTAGACATAGGCACCAATAGAACAGGATAGAGAATCCAGAAATAACCCCCACAGATATGGTTGATTGATTTTCTCCAAAAGTATAAAAACCATTCTGTGCAGAAGCAACTTCCATACATGTGCTGGAAATTCTGGATATCTACCTACAAAAGACTGAGGGTGCAAAAACTTTAATTTACTCCATATATAATATTTAACTTAAAATGAATGAAAGACCAAAGTTTGACAGCAAATTAAAGTGAAATTTATTATTATAATTCTTCATAGGCCCTTATTATCCTTTTTTATGGTAATATATTTTCTTTCATTAATGATTATTATAATTTGTGCTCTCTTTCTGGTTTATGAATCTTCCAAAGAGCTAACTTTTGGATTTATTAATTTTCTGTTTGCATGTCTGTTTCCTATTTTACTGATTTTGTTATTACCTATCTAATTTCGTGGCTTGCACTTACTTTTGTTGTTTTTCTAGTTGAACTAGATCAATTTCCTCAAAAACACAATTTACACAAAACCAAGTCCAGAAGAAATAAAAAATATGACTAGCTCCATATCTAATAATAAAATCGATACCCAAATACTTCACCAAAAAAGAAAAACAATTTCAAGTACAAATTGTTTTCCTAGTGAAATCATTGTGTATTTGAGGAAGAAATATTGCCAAATTTATACAAATTATTACAGAAAATAAAGAAGTTTAATCATATCCCAATTCATGTGTGTGTGTGTGTGTGTGTGTGTGTGTGTGTGTGTTGCTGGGGATTGAAACCAGGGCCTGTGCATGCAAGCCAAGGACTCTTCAAACTGAGATATATCCAGCCCCCAACTCATTTTATAGGACATCACAACCTGAGAAAAACCTCATAAAAAATATAAACAGCAGAATATTTAAGCTAATACTACTCATTAATAGAAATAAAGATGTTACTAGAAGTACTAAGAACTAGAACAGAGCAACAACAACAACAAAAAGGATATTATTTAATGGCAAGATGGGGTTTACCACAGAAATACAGCATTGGTTTAATATTTATAAGTTAATCAGTATATAATACCATCCCAGATTAAAGGACAAATACCCATGTTTGTGTCAATATTTGCAGGGAAAAAAATCATTTCAACAATGCAATATCTTTTCATGGAAAAAATGCATCAAACAGGGAATAAAAGAAATTTCCTCTACCTGACAAAGGTGCATATAGAAAACAGACACTACAGCGAACACAATTACTGTTGGTGAAAGATTCAACTGTCTTTCTTAATATCAAGAAAAGATGTCCAGTCTACCACTTCTGTTCAAAACTGTATTGGCATTCTGGCCAGGCAATAAGGCAAGAGAAAGACATAAAATTAAATAGGCATGGAAACAATAAGCAAAACTAAAAGACCTGACAAGAACAACGGCAGAGAAGGAAAAGTTTATTTGGGGGCTCACAGTTTCAGAAGTCTCAGTCCATAGACAGCTGGTTCCATTCCTCAGGGCTCAAGGTGAAGCAGAACATCATGGCAGAGTGGGGTGGAGGGAAGAACTCACATGATGATAGTGAAGCAGAGACTCCACTAGCCAGATACAAAATATATATCCCAAAGGCACACCCCAATGCCCCACCTCCTCCAGCCACACCTTGCCCGCCTTCTGTTTCCACCCCATTCAGTTAATCCCATCGGGGGATTAATTCACTGATTGGGTTAAGGATCTCATAACTCAACCATTTGTCCTCTAAATCTCTTGCACTGTCTTACACGTAGCTTTTGGGAGACACATCACATTCTAATCATAACAATATTCAAAAATCAATTATACCTTTCTAAGATAATTATCATAAATTTGAAAGTTAGATTATTAATATAACATCATATATGTTGGCACCAGAAACAAAATCCTTAGAAATAAGTTCAACAAAAGATGCAAAGACATGTTCTCTGAATAAATTAAAAGAAACCTAAATAAGTGGAGATATATGCCCTTTTCATGGATCAGAATATTCAATTTTAAAATATCAAGTTTTTGCATACTGACCAACACAAAGTATTCTCAGTTGGTCTCATCATTCTCAATTTTAGAAATTGACAAGTTGATTCTAAAATTCATTCACGAATGTTAAATTTGTACAAAATAATCTTTAAAAAATAATAGGAGGACTTACACTACTTGACTTCAGGAATCATAAATTTACAGTGATAAATTAAACTAATAAAACAGAACAGAGACCCTTGAATGAACCCACAATTATATTGTCAACTGGCTTTTGACAAAAATACTAAAGCAATTCAATGGGGAAATGGAAGCCTTTCAGCAAATGACACTGTAGTATATGTACATGTGTATGGGGGAGAAGAGGGGCCAAATTCAACCCTGCTCTTGTATTGTGTTTAAAATTCTGAGATAAATCAAAGAACTAAATATATAAATTCTAAAACATTATAAGATTCCAGAAGAAATCATAAAGGAATATTTTAATGACCTAGAGTCTGGTAAAAATTCTTTAAATTAAGCACAAATAACAATAAATATGAAGAAAAAATAATGTTAGATTTAATATAAAAATGTAAAATCCTACCCATCAAAAGAAACTTTAAGGAAACAACAGGAAAAACAAATCTGTGAGAAAATATTTACAAAGTATATATCTGACAAAATATTATTATCCAAGGAATATAAAGAATTCATATTTTTCAATAACAAAAAGATAACCAATTTTTTAATAATCAAGAATCTTGAACGACAATTCACAAAGAAGAAATGCATATGAAAAGGAACTGAACATAATTAGTCACTAGGGAAATGTAACAAAACCACAATAAGATACCATTACACACCCACTGAAATGGCTAAAATTAGAGATTGACAACGCCAAATGTTGGCAAGGGCTTAATGCAACCTCAAATTCCATACATTGTTGGTGGGAGTGTAGAATGTTAAAACTGCTTTGGAAAATGGGCCTGGCTGTTTCTCATATAACCAAACATAGACCTATCCCCACAATTCCACCCTTAGGTATTTACCCAAGAGATATGAAAGCATATTCCACATAAAAACGTCTACAAGAATGCTCATAGTTTTACTCATGGCACAAAAAAAAATTGCAAACAATGCAAGAGTTCATTAATAGAAGGACGGATAAGCAAATTCTGGTGTATTCATACAGTGAAATGCCATCTGCAATTTTAAACAGAAAAGAGTCACTTGACAACATGAAATAAACTAAAAACCATCTTGCTAATTTAAGGAAATTTTCCCCAGAACAATATATATACTGCATGACTGTATTTCTATATGGTTCCAAAACAGGCTCAATGAATGTATGGTTTAAAAAAAATACTTGTTTCTGGAGATGAGGAGCAGAGATTGGCTGACAAGGAACCTAATAGAACATAGATATGATGTGGTTGTCAAAAGTTATCTGTACACTTTAGATTGGTACATTTCACTGAAAGTAGATTTTAAAAAAGGAAATAAGAGTAATAAATTGCAGTTAATGATACACACACTGAATATGAGAGATGAAGTGTACTGATGTCTGCAACTTACTTTAAAAAGCATCAAAATATAAATAAAATTAAAGAATAAGTGGATTTATTTGAGATACAGTAAAATGTTAATCAGAGCATCCAGGTTTGGGGCACATGGGTGTTTAAGGTAGTTTTGTTATTAAAACTTTTTCACATTAAAATGTGAGTTTAGAAAAGTTATGAGATACAAAGTCAATATATAAAATCAATTTTATCTATATTTAAGCAAAAAATAATTGGGAAATGTTTTTGCAACAGTATCAAAAACCTTACAATACTTAGGAAAATATTTAATTAAAGTTATGAAATTCTATATACTAAAAAAAACACCAAAATATTGATCACAGAAATAAAATGTTTAAATACATGGAGAAATATATCATGTCCATGGATTAGATGATGTAATGTTGTTAAGATGTCGTTTCTCCTTGTCTTGATTAATAGAGTCAATGAATGTCAATCAAAATTCTAGTAGTCAACTTTTTAAAAGTTGATGAGATGATTCTGTGACTTAAATGGGAATGAATAGAACCCAAAATGGCCGAAATAATACTTAACAAGAAATTGGAAGCATTGTACTACCTGACTTCAGAATTTATTATAAATACTTATTTTAATCAAGGAAGGGTGGTGTTTGTATAAGGATAGATCAGTACAACAGAATAGAGTCCCCAAAATAAACCCACATATACACATTCAGTTAATTTTTTACAAAGGTGACAATGTAGTCCAGTGGACAGAGGATATTCCTTTCAACAAATGGTGATGAAAAATTCATATTTTAAAAACTAATTCTGGATTCACCTATAATTGCCTCTAAAAATTTAATTTGAAATATATGATAGCACTGAACATAAACTCAAACTATAAAATTCCTAGGGAAAAAAATACTTTTAAAAAACATTTTATTGTATATTTTGAAGTTTGCAACATGATGTTATGGGTACGTTTGGATGGGTAAAATGATTACTACAGTTAGGTAAATTGATATACCTGTAATCTCACATAGTTACTTTTGTGTGTGTGTGATAAAAGCAACTTATAACTATCTATTTAACAAAAATGCCTAATATAATTTTATTAACTGTAATCCTCATGGTTTCCACTATAGCTTTAGACTTCTTCATCTTACATATCTACTAATTTGTATCCTTCTACCTACATCTCCTCATTTCTCTCTCCACCCACAGTTTTATTCTCTGTGTGTGTGTTTTTTACCTTGTTTAAGAGTCCACAAGTAAGTGCAATATTTTTTTCTGTATCTGACATATTTCACTTAGCTTATCTATCCACACTGTGCCAAATGCAGGATCACTTTTTTTAAGGTTGACAGACACTTGGGTGGTTTTGAAATCTTGGCTGTTGAGAATAATGCTATGATGAACATGGGAATATGAATATCCAAATAGAAAGTACTGGTTTCATCTCCTTTGGGTGTATGCCCAGGAGAGAGACTGCTAGGTCATAGGACAATCCTATTTTTAATTTCATTAGAATTCTCATGCCATTTTTCACAATGGTCAAACCAGTCTTCTTTCTAACCACAAGTAAGTATGTTAGGGTTTCTTTTTCTCCACAACCTTGACAACAGTTATCTTTTGTCTTTTTGCTAATAGCCATCCTAAGGGGTGTGAGGTTATATTTCATGATAAAGTTAAATTGTATTTCTTGATGATTAGTAAGTTTTTCATATGTTTCTTGGCCATTTATATGTCTTCTTCAAAGAAATATCCGTTCATGTCTTTGGCCCGTTTTTAATGAGGTTATTTGCTTTTCTGCTCTTGTGGTAAAAGAGCTCTTAACACATTTCAGATATTAACTCCTTAGGAGAAAACTTGCCAAAAAAATTCATGTTATTATAGTAGGTAAATATTTCTTAGGCCACAAAAGACACCAATTACTTTTGTAATTGGTTAGTTGGACTTCATCAAAATTTAAACCTGCTCTTCAAAAGATGTCATTAAGAAAATGGATTTTTAAAAGGAAGCCATACACTGGGAGAAAATATTTGCAACATGCATATTTGAAAAAGGAATAGTATCCAAATTATATCAAGCATTAGTACCACTCAAGATGATATTCAGTCCAATTTTGAGAGACAAAAATTGAACAGACTTCAGAATAACAATATGTAAATGGAAAGCAAGAAAGAGAAAAAGAGGAAGGAAGGAAGGAAGGAAGGAAGGAAGGAGAACGGAATGAAAGAGTGTAACATGAGTGGTCATTAGGGAAATGAAAATCAAAACCACAATGAGAATCAGAGCACACTCACTGGAATCACTGATATTGAAAAGAATGACCATACTAACGGTTGGTCTTGACTCTTATACATAGCTCATGGGATATAAGACGGGAGGATCACTTTGGAAAACAGCTTAGCAGTTTCTTACAAATATAGATATAGATTTACCAAATGACCTGGGGGGTGGGGGGAAGTTCACAAAAATTTGTATGTGAACCTACAGCAGTTTTGTTCTCAATAGCCAAATACCAGAGCTCGTGTGTCCTTCAACAGGTGAATGGATAAGTGAGCTGTGATACTCCCCTACAATAGAATATTAGTCCTAAATCAAAAGGAACAAACAATACACTCAACAACATGGAAGACTTTCAACAGTGTGATGCTGAGAGAAATAAGCCAAACACAAAAGAGTAATATCAGCTTCATTGAATGGAGTATGGAATCAGCCTAACTAATCTACAGTGATAGGTCATCTGGTTGCTTGGTAAAAGGCTGTTTGGGAGATGAATAGATGGGCTTGACCCCAAAAGAGCAAAAGAGAATTTTCTGGGGTGATTGATCGGGTTAGTGATTACATGAGTATGTACATTTATTAAAATTTATCAAACTGCACACTTGTAATCTTATTATATATAAATAACATCCTTAAAAGTTTATTAAAAATAAATACAAAAAAACCCTAAATAAACATTAACAGCAACTAAGGCTAATTTTGAAGACAGTTTTTCCAGATAATACTTGAGATTTTCCTGGCTTGGGATCCATTTTTCTAAATGTGTGTTTGGCTTGTACTATGTAAAGCTTAAAAGTTTATTAATGCTAAAGTCACATCGTAACCTCTTCCACACATTAAAACTGTCAATCAAATTTTATTACATGAATGAAGTACTTTACCTTAAATCTGTCAGGATAATTGCTAAGATTAAGTTAAATGGAAAGAAAAATAAAAGTAAAGCACAGGACAGGAAGTTATTTTTAAATTAAAGAACAGGTTCTATAAGGAATCGTAAAGCAGTATGGCGATATGATATATTGGTTTTTCTGTAATATCTTTCCATCTTGGCAAATGTTGGCTTAACTCTCACAAATAGAGTCAGGAAACCAAATGGAACAGTTGTGCTTTCGGCGGCAAAGAATAAGAAACCCCAGTTCAACTGACTCACACAATGAGGCATTTATCATCTCCTGTAACTAGAAGTTCTCCAGGGACAGCTGATTTCACAGGCCCAGGAATGTCATCTTTCCATTCTGAGCTTCAGGATGGTGATGGTGGAGTCATGACCACATGCAAGAAAAAGACACCTTTCTGCTTGCCTCCTTCCAATCAAGTACGTACCCTTTCCTGGCAGTCTCCTCTCTCTCTTCCCTAGCCTGAACCTCATCAGATGCCACGTCTATATGATGCATTCTCAAGAGAAATGAGACCCAGAGCTGGACCTAAACCAGCTCTTGTTGGCCAAAGAGAGGAAAATGGAGATCTCAAAAGGGTGGAGAGAGGTCTCATTGGCAGGAAGAAGGGACAGGAGGAAAGCTCAGTCAACAGTTAAAAGTGAGTGCAATACTAGGTTATGAAGAAAATTAATTTGATTCCTAAACTTCCATTAATTTTTCATTTTGCTTTCACATGAATACCTCACTCTGGGGGCTTTTTTTTTTTTTTCGACCTGTAAAGGAAAATCAAATTGAAAACACCCGCCGCCAAAGCCAGTCTCCCAAATCCTTTGCCCCCTTTAAGGAGCTCAAGAACATTTTCTGACTTTGGGACTAGCACAGAGGAAATTAAAGCAATTCTCACTCCTTATGTGCTATTTATTGCTCTCTACATCACTAAACCTTATTTATTTCTTGCTTTGCAGCACAGTGATTGTAGAGCAAGTGCTAAGCAGCAAATAACTTCCCCACTGCCAAAATTGGTAGCGATTTTGCTCTCAGTGGAACATACTGCATGACCCTTCGATGCTGGTAAATGGTCGTGGGCTCTTTCTCCATGGTAATTGTGAGGATTTCTAGGATTGAGGATTGTTAATTGGTAGCTGTATGCATCTCACAAACAGGGGGAAAAAAAAAAAACTTTCCATGGTGGCATAAGATACTAACCTTAGTTGTATTCTCACCACATAATACGTTTAGCTACTCCCCATTGTCCAAATGGTCTAATAGAACATTAATGTTGGCCTTCAACTTATTACTTTTCCATGAAGTGACCTCTCTTCTTCTGCTGTGATATCCCTTCCACAGGCACACAGATACTAAGCATTAGCCGAAATCCACTCTCCAATCACGTTACAACCGTGGTATGAATGAATGCTAGGGTCAGATTGTGCTTGTGTTACTACACGAATCTGTTCTCTTCATTGCACATCTTTTCCCCTTTAGACAAGCAAGATTAGCTGTTCCATTATTATCAATAAGAGCCTAAACATTTTTCAGCCAATCTTGGGACAACTCTTACCTTCCATGAATTTAGCCACCTCAGACCATTAGAGGGTCTTAACTCTATACTCTCTTGTCAAGAAATTATGATTGTAAATTCATGTATCCTTTTCCTGAATTGTAAAATGAGAATATAGTAAATCAATGTCATAAGCGGCATGCAGGACAACATTCCCCGTTCCAGTGGCAGGCCGTCATCTCCCACTAAATCGTTAAACTAAGGAAGTTTGAAACAACTTGATCTCAGGCATATCTGTGATGGAATCTTCTGAGGAACTATAAACAAACAGTTGTGATGTTAGAGTCGCACTTTTATTAACTTATAGTTAATTGGTTGGAATGAAACCTGGGCTTGTTTGGTTTTTCGTTTTGCTTTTAAAGTGTCCCAAATGACCCAATATACATCCAGGGTTGAAAGTCACCCATCTAAAGTAGTGTGTGGTCCATAGACCAGCAAGTATTACCATCACCTAGATATTGTTATAAATGCAAATTCTCAGGCCTGGCTCCAGACCTACTGAATTAAAAAATCTGGGTGTTGGGGCCCAGCAATCTGTCTTCCCTGTCCTCCAGGGGATTCAGATGCATGCTTAAATTCAATCACTTCTCTGAAGGCAAGCCTTTCCAGTTCTAGTGACCTATTATTCTACTTTTCCTGATAATCTTCACCCATTCAATTTACTCTTATTAAACAGACCCCTTGGCCTTAAAAAGAAGACTTGTATCTTAAAAATGATTGATGACCTGACCACTGAGTGCTGCAGAGTCAATGTCTTGCCACCTCCCCTGAACCAGCTCAAGAGCTTTCCCAACTCACTCGGTATGCACAGGACTGGTCACACATCACATATGAGAAGTCCTGTCCCCGCCATGTTGCTGCTGGAGTAATCTCCCCTTGGCTCTGCCTCCTCAGCTGCCTGGTTAGCCTGCCACACCTAGGGTCACCTCTTTGCATGAATATCTTTGCTTCTCTCTCAGCCCCTGTGGCTTTGATGCTCTTGTCAGTTCCTTAGGTTACCATATTTCCTGCATCCCTTGCCTGCTATCAAGGCCAGAAGCCCCCGCCCCTACACCCAACCTCGCCATCTTTTTCCCAGTTGCTCACATGTGTGTGAGCAACACCTTGATTGACTTGCACCTATTACAAGATGAGAATCTTGAAAAGAGATCTGGGAACCTCATTTCTCCTGGACTGACCACTAACACTGTGCTGAGACACTTTGGTTGGTCCTCAGTTGCTCAGTAAACCCCCATGTGTCTCCAGTCACTGTCATACTGATCCCTGAGGCTCTCTAGTCCCTCTTCTGCTTTCATCCTCTCTTCCCACCCTGGTGCCCTTAGCCTCTGTTATGGACTGGATTCATATGTTGAAGTTCTAACCCCCAGTGTCTCAGAATATGACTATATTTAGATGCAGGGACTTGAAAGAGATATGTTAAAATGGAGCCATTAGAATGGACCCTAATACAGTATGACTGGTGTCTTTATAACAAGAGGACATAAGGCCACAGACACGCGCAGAGGGAGGACCATGAGGGCACAAGAAGAAGATGGCCACCTTCAGGCTAGGAAGAGCAGCTTCACAAGAAACTGGCCCTGGAGACGTCTTGATCCAAGACTTCTAACCTTCAGAAGAGTGAAAAAATTAATTGCTGTTGTTTAAGCCATTTCATTGATACCACTTTATGATGGCAGACCTAGAAAACTGTCCCTAATGCTACATCCTGGCCTGTGATTCAGCTCCTATCCTTTCCCCAGTTCCCTCCTCATAACAAATTTTTCAGCAAGGAGGAGGAAGTAGCAACGTCCTCTTTACAGACATGTGATCAAAGACTTGAGAGGTAATGGTTCTTGCAAAATTCCTGAGGGGAATAAGACTTGTGAGGAGTGTGCATGGGGAATACTTTGTTTTATGCTACTCTCTTCAGTTTTGATTTTGCATTCTCTCCCAAATATAATGCCAACATCAGAGTTTCCCAGTTCTATATGTGGCTTTCCACATGATCAGGGACCTGGACTTTGATTGTAATCAACAAACCTTGTTTAAATGTCTGCCATATGCAAATCCCCAGGCTGGGTCCCCTGGGTTGGAGAGAAACATTTCCCCACATATGTGTGACTCTGTCAGTCTGTATATAATCTCCTCTCTTGAGGAAATGTTGGACCTATATAGCTAAAAAAATAACTTTAAGGCTAGATAGAATAGGAAAACTTCCAAATGAGTGGTATGGTTACTGTTATCACCCAGTATAAGAAAAAAAGTTCTAATTTTGGAAGTGATATTGGCAGAGGGTCAATTTTAGACAGAAATGGGATACTTTAAGCTGGGACCTGAGAGCAAGGAGCAGGTTTATCTTGACTTTCATGCTGTCTTACCTCTAGCCCTGCCTAGCAATCCTTCCCTGCCCTGGCACCATTATCCTATCCTCCATAATCCATTCTCTACTCCTCCAAGAAAAAATGCCTCGATTTTGCAGAATACTTGCAAAGTTTTTCATATAACTATACAACTTAATATACTGTGTTTTAGTATTTTATATATATATCTGTTCTAGTTTGTAAGGTACTTGAGGGCAAGACCTGTTTTATGAAGTATACTCAGGATCTTAATTCCTGACTCAAACTGTATATCAAAAGAAGAGATTGATGAATTCAACCAAACTGAAGCTGATAGAAGGGGTTTGCTACCTGAACAAACAAAGACCTTGATAGTTTTGCAAAATATTATTTATATTGTGACAACAGCAATCTTTGCAGATAACATGGTTTCTAAATAATATTTCTCTTGCTCAGCATGGATTGAAGTTCCACCATGTTGGAGAATAACTATTCTTTGGAGGAATATGTATGCATAGGAGTTCCATCCCAGGGTACCTACAGGGAGACCAGAAGAACACAGGCAACATGTTTTACCTCCTGCTTATGGAAAAAGGTTTCAGGAACAGCAGTTAGAATATAAGTCCCACTCTGAATTGATCTGTTGGAGTCCTTATAACTTAAATTTCTGGACTTTTGCTGCTGGGATTTACTATATACATGGATTATTTTGGTGTAGGGAAATCTGAAACTACACCAGTGGACTAGAGATCAAGCATTCCTGAAGGGAAGGGGAGGATTGTATTGTGAGAGATTGAAGAAAAGTTCTCTCTCTTTCAAAAAAAAGGGGGGGGGAATAAAGAGGATTAAGAAGAGAGAGAGAAAGAAAATGCTGAAATCCCTAAGAAAAGGAAACCAGGATTGTCCTTTTTCTTTGGTTGCTGGTGATAAATAGAATCTTTTCCCCCCTATATTGTAACCTCCCTGCAGTTCCATGTTTCCTCTGCAACCAACCTGCAGTATAGACGGTGATACACAAAGCAACTTTGTGCTAGTTGCAGGGAATAATTAGCACCCAAGGCAATCAAAGTCACCACAGCCTTCTCTGCCAATTTGGAGCCAGCATGACTGGGGCAACATTGCGTCAGGGGCAATTATTTACCTCGGAGTAGCAGGCAGCATAGTCAGCAGCAGAGCCAGGAGGGGTCCAAGGCCAGCCAAGAATGGTGGGAACAGACAGCAGCGGTGAAGCGGCTGTGGAGTCTATTCACTTAGAACAGATTTGAGAAAAATTCCTTGAACCCCACAGGAGAGTATCTCCTGAATACAGAGCTTCTCTTAAGTTGTAATCAAGATAAGGACAAAAAAAATGCTTTATCAAAGGACTCTTGTCATTTTCAAATGTTGGATTGTATTGATTGTCGTGCTATATTGCTTGTGTTACAGTTTTTGTGTGGATGGTGCAATTGCCTTTGTTCTTCTAATGCTGTGGTAAAATGTGGGGCTCATTTTGGTGGCAAAAAACCTTGCCAGAAAAAAAAATTAAGCATACATTCCCCAAACCTGTAAACTTATGAAGCTCTTTCATACGCACTTGATTGCATTGATTTATCTTCTATGCAGTGAAACACAAACAGAAACTATCAAAATAAGCATCCTAACTCATTATTCCCTGTGCCCCATTACCATTCCCCTGAATCTCAGAATCATCCCGTTCAGTCCCTGAAGAACTCACACTTGTTTGGAGCCCCTGACTTAGCAGGGAAGAAGTTGAGTCAAATAAATATAGATGAGAATTTCGGTTTTACCACTTATAGGCCATAGGATTGTAAATCTCAGTTTGGGTAAAAATGCCCCTATAATAGTTTTAGAAAAGATTTACATGAGATCATGTTTAGCATGAAATCATTTAGCATTTCTCTGTGGTTTGGGGCCAACAATGTAGTAAGTTCTCAATAAATTCCAACCATTATTACTAGACACCACTACACCTGAAGCCTGCTAAGTACATAGGAGCCACAGTAATGCCTTTCTTGGTAGCAGTAAGCCCACAGGACAAGTTTCTTTGGAAAGAAAGAGTTAATGAAAAGACCTCATTGATGGATAATAAAGAAAAACCTACCAGAACAGACACAAGTGATGGCCTCGGGGATGTTAAGTAGTTACTTACTGTATTTATTATCCAGAAAGAAATACAGATTATATATTTCATGATCCAGATGGGAATAGTTATTTAATCTACAGTAACGACTATTCTAAATGGCTCTATTGAATCTCTACTTTAAAGTGTACTTCAGAAGAGTTGCAGGCTATGAGGGAATAAAGCAAGAAACAAATGTAATGGTTAACGGATATTTTTGCTAAAGCTTAATTAAACTTGAGATTTTGTACCATTCTGTGCATCATCTTCAAAAGACTTTTTTTTTTTTTTTTTCGGAAAAAAAAAAAGACCAGAAAGGGTGCTATGAAATTAGCCTTAGAGCTATGTAGATTTTGAAGGGCCCTTAGGGAAAAAAATGTAAAAAAAAAAAATACAGATTTCGATTTTAAGCAAAGAATTGAAATTGCTTTCTAGCATCTCATACTGGCAGCGGCATTGGTACCTACTTGAAATGAACAACTGCTAAAGGAAACAGCTGGTAGAAAGCCGTTACTGCAAAGCAAAGTGCATTACACATGCTGTAATTAGTTTGCAATCATTACTCAGTCCACTGTTGGAGAAAAACCTTGATTTGATCACACCAGAAGCATACTTGTAGTGAGCCAAACGCGGGACCTCACTTCCCCACATCTGAGTTGAACTCGTACCTCTACTGCCGCTGATGATACCATGATGATTTCTTTACTTTTGGACAGAGAGACGAATAGACCACAGAAAGATATATAATATGAGCATTTTGTTATTGTTGTTGTCTACCTGGAAGTAAGAAGTATTCCCAAAGTAACAGCTGAATTTTTGAGTGATAGCTATTTGTTAGATGGAACTTTCCAGAACAAAATGAAATAAGTCACAAAGGAAAGCCACATAAACAGCATCAAATTTACTAGTGACCACATTATTTTAAAAAAGAAAAGAAAAAAGTGAAATTAATTTTAAATAATTAAAATTTAAAATGTTAACTTTTTTGATACATATTGACTTGCTGCATTTCAAGGGCTCAATAGCCGTATGTAGCAAGTGGCTTCACATTGAACATTTTAGTACTAAATGATTGCGGTGGATTGTACCCTTTAATTCTCCAAATAGTAGTAATAGCTATGCAATAGTAGCTATGACTCCATTCCACACACAAGATGAGGGAAGAACAAGGAGAGTAAGTAACTTACTCAAGGCCACACAGCTAGGAAGCAGACTCAGGCAAACTGATTTCAGAGCCTGCTTCCTGAGAATTGTAGTGTCCTGTCTCAGTAGCAGACCTTGCTTCCCGACCAATGAGACAACTTGAAAGTGATAAAGATCATCACAAAAAATACCAAAAGACAGTAAAACCGCCTTCGTTTTTGAGCCCTTTCCATAGCAATATTTCATGAGGTAAATACCATTGGTACTGTATCATTTATGTGGTCTGCCTATTTTATAGATATAGAAACCAAGGGGAAAAAAACTGTTACTAGCCCAGCATCACAAAGCTAAGTTACACTGGATCTGTGATTCAACCACAGGTCTTCTGACAGTAGAACCTAAGCACTGATCGCTAGTTTGGTTCCTACTAATAGATCTCACCAACAAAACAGACAAAATCATCATTCCACGGTGAATAGAAATAATTTCTGAAGGCCACAGAGTTGAAATAAGGAAAGTGAAACAAGTTAATTCATTGAAGAGATGAAGTAGAAAGATCATACTCAAGCTATTCACCTTCATTGAAATCTGTGAATTTACTAAACACAAATTAATATTTTTGTAAGGTAAAAGCTATGGAGTTTCCTATCTGATATCCAGCTGGGCAGGGAAAATCAGTGGATAGCCTGCTAGACCTCAGAATTTCCACTTCCTTGCCCACTGTAGTGTTATTCTTCTTTGCTCCTCATATCAAAATTTCTACCACCAGAGACACCACTTAGAATAAGATGAAAATAACCAACATATCACAATAAGAACCTTAGGTTAATCAAAGGTGCCCCTTATACAAAGATGCCCCAACCACAGTAAATGAATAGAACAAGTGACAGGACTTACAGTATGGTAACAGTTTTGCTGAGACCGAAGTAATGAAGAAAACGGAGACAAGATTCTACAAATAATGCAAATCAGTAGTTGTGGAAGTATAGAGGACAGGACATGGAATCTTCATGTATACATTATATACTTCTGTAATATTTTAATTTTTATAACCAAACTAGTTCATGTTGGTAAACAAAAAATAATAGATGATTAGATAGATAGATAGATAGATAGATAGATAGATAGACAGACAGATAAATAGAATGGATGATAGATAATAGGTGCATAGATAGACATGACAGATGGATGGATAGGTAGATATGATGGATGTATCAATGATAGATGTATTTTAAATGTTCCTGTGTTAACCGTGAACTTCTCCTGTATGGCTGGTTTTTCTCCATCTCTCAATACAAGAGATTAGTTTCAGATCAATTCTTTGTCTCCTTGGAAGTCAGCGTAACAGTGGCTGAATGACTGGGAATAGATACAGATCTGTGGGAGGGACATGAGAGAGGTGAAGAAAGTTTGAAATGGGATAGTCCCTAAGAGGGAATATGGAATTTAAGTCACTGGGAAGGACAGAAAAGAAGGAGGAACTTAAGAGGACATCCAAAATCCAAATGCAAAAAGGAATTTTATCTGCTAGTATTTTCTCAGACTCCACTTTCAAATTTTACCATGACTTGGGCCAAAATCCTTTGCTCTGTCTCCCTACCTAATCTTCTCTGTTCTGATAGCAATTCCCAATTTCACATTCCCAGCAGAGACCTCTCCTTTGTCTTCCAAGTCCACATAAATACACTTGGCAGCAAATACACATGTGTTCACCAAAAGCTACATAAAAGAATGTGTGAAACAACACCATGCAGAAGCACAAAAAACTGGAACAACTTTGTATATCAGTGAGGATGGAGGGACCACAGTTATTCACAGGAAAATGCAAGAAGCTCACAAACAAACGTGGTTGGCAGAAGAAGACAGACACAAAGGGTGTGACATATTCTATGGCCCCATCCAAATCAGCTTTTTTGTTTGTTTTTGAGGTGCTGGGTTTAACCCAGGGCCTCATGCATGCTAGGCAAGCACTCTACTACCTAGCTACATCCCCGGCCCTCTAAATCAAGTTTTAAAAGAGATGAAACTGATACCTGATAGTAGAAATTCAGGTGTGGTTACCTTGGGATGATAATACTTACAGGAGTAGACAATGGGCTTCTTAGGTACTGGTACTGTTTAATTTCTTGATTTGGGTGTGGTTACGTGGATATGTTTCAGTATGAGATCATGCCTTATGCTACATGCCTCTCAAATACATTTCAGGATATATGTTTGAGATTTATAAAAATTTAAAAAATATATTCTGAAGAAGATCTCACCAACTGACTGATTACCTAGTTTTGTATTCCCTAAATAAGAGTAACTTTGCATATCTGTTGAGTTCCTCTCTGCCTCTTTTGGTCTTAGAAATCCAGGTCAGAAGACATCTTATTCATCTCCTAAGTGCACTCTGTGCAATAGGGTCATCTATTGCCCTTACAACTTCTTCAAAGTCTAATACTTTGAAAAATATTAATAACCTCTGTGCTGTTAATTTTATCCAAGTTGTTCAAGATTATCTATAACTGCTAACTAATTATTTCTTGATGATTCTGGGAGAGTAATAATTGATTTAAGTTTTATTTTCCCTACTTTAAAAGTATAGAACTATAAATGGATGGAATTGGAGAATATTATGCTAAGTGAAGTAAGCTAATCCCCCCAAACCAAATGCCGAATGTTTTCTCTGATAGGTGGATGCTGATCCATAGTGGGGATGAGGCGGGGAGCATGGGAGGAATGGAGGAACTTTAGATAGGGCAAAGGGGACGGAGGGGAAGGGAGAGGGCAGGGGGTAGGAAAGACGGTGGAATGAGATGGACATCATTACCCTAGGTACATGTATGAAGACACAAATGGTGTAACTCTATTTTGTGTGCAATCAGAGACATGAAAAATCGTGCTCTGTATGTGTACTCTGAATTCAAATACATTCTACAGTCACGCTTAACAAATTAAAATAAATACATACATTAATTTTTTAAAAGTATAGGACTCTATGTAAAAAAGTCAATTAATTTGCAAAAGGACTGCCAGCCGAGAGATGAGAGAGAAAGGGGGAAGAAAGAAAGAAAGAAAAGATGAAAAGAGGAGAAAGAGAATGAAAAAAAAGGTAAAGGAGGAGGAGGAAGGGAAAGGAGAAAAGGGGAGGTGAGAAGAACTGGAGTAAGGGGGAGGAACAGGATGGGAGGGGTATAGGAAGGAAGAGGAGGAGAGGGGCTTTATATAGGTCCATTAAAAAAAGGAAACCACCATGTTGGTTTGGAGATGTTCTGTCATTTGTGGTACTTGGTAGGGTGCTGGTATCTCTATCTAGCCTTTAGGAGGGAGCCGGGAGAACAAAACCAGGAGAGTGTTATGACTTAGGGAAAATCAAGTGCTCAGACAGAGAAGTCAAAGAAATGTTGTCTCACAACCTTCAAGGGGCAGCCTTGAGTGGGGGAGCTGGCTTTGGAAAAGAGAAGCTATATAAGAAGGAGCCTGGGACATTGGGGCAGGCTGTTGGATATACCGCAGCTTTGGGCTGGATGCTTTATTCAACATGGTGGCGATGGTGGTGCCAGAAGGCTTACACTAATTCTTTCTAACTTCTCTTTGCTGACTTCAAGGGCCATGAAGGTGTGGCGGGTGCTGGAGGACCCACTGATGCTGGGAGTGAGAGGACAGAGGCTGCAGTGTATGTGGAGCCCTGCTGCAGGTAACCAAGTCACCCTCTGCAGCATCAGGAGCCCACTCAGTGCCAAGGAGCCTGCTCAAACCAGCACAGCAGTCTACAGTCCGGCCACTCCAAAATAAGGATGCACAAGGATCGACTCCTCCAGGGCCCCACGTGTAGAGTAAAACCCTCAGACCTCCATCCCAGTGCCACCTTGTAGAAAAACTAATAAATGGAGCAGATCTTTGAAAATTGGGGACACTTTCCCAGATCAACCAAATAGAGAGAGACGATTTAAACGAAGTAAACTTTCATTGGACTGAAAGAAAGCTGTGTAAGCCAGAAGATGTTGGGCCCTTATTAATTGACAGGTGTAAGTTTCCTGGGACCTATCATGGGGTGGGTTCATAAGGAGAAGAAGTTTACTTTATAGAAAACACTAAAGCTACATTTCCTTTGTACATGTGAGTAGAGTGAGAACACATTTTTGACCTCCCTACCCTCCACAGGAATTCATGCCTAATTTAATATTCCAAACAGAGAAACCTTTCCAACACAATGCATATTAGACCACCAACATTTTTAATGTTATTGCTTTTACAGAAGACATTTGATGAAAATTCCAGAAAATGATTTTCTTGTATTTCTTTTAACAAAAGAGATTTGTGATCTCTATATATTTTCCTTTGTCAGCCAAGATTTTCATCAAAATGGCAGCTATGAAAGATAAGAAGCATCCTGAAAGAAGACACCACATACAAAAACCTGTGACTCAGGTCAAATAGTGTGTGGCCCATGAAGGGAAAAGATTATCTTCCTTTTGACATGTTGCTTGGAAAAATATATATCTTCATATTATAGATATTGTATACATTCTGTTCCTACAAAGAGTAAATCTAATATCTAGTATATTTCTTATAACCAAATTCCATGACACAATTCCTGCATACTTCTGCAAAGGAGAAATCATCTCAAAAAACATTAACTACTTGGCTTGTGTCAGGCTTTATAACTATTGGAGATTTTTAAAAACATATTAACAGGAAAAGAATGAGACACCATGCAAACATGTCTGTGACACCAATTTTGTGGTTTGATCTCATGCATAAAATCAGAATCCTAGTACTAACAGGCAAGTAGAGATTAACCAGTAAAATTTTTGAATCTGCAAGATGAGAAAATTGAAGAAGTAGGTAAGAGTCCTATTGACAAATCATCCTTTCATATTAGAGTAGTATTCTGCCCTTACTTGAGTGCCTGGTTTCTGTCTCCCTATGGGACCATAGTCATCCCATAAGTATGAGTTATTGACTAGATGTTTCCATCAAAAACTTAATATTTTTGGTATTAATAAGACCCCCAAACCAAGATCCTTAGGTCTTAGTCCTAGTATTAATCACATGACCTTGTATAATCACTTAACCTCACAGTATTTCAGCTTTTCAGTTCTTTTTTTCTCAAAGATGGTGAGTTCCATTTAGATCAGCAAAAGCATATTCATATGTCTACAGAGTTAGCAATATAATTCTCAAATAGTGATTATTTTCCTTGTGAGTACAGAACAAGTCTGTGTCTAAATGGATAAAGCAGAGTTTATTTCTGAGCAATGAAGATCTTTAACATGGCAACTTCAGGTAAACAAATCCCTTCCTTGCCTTAGAAGCTGATAGATAGGACCCTTTGTGGACGACACTTGTTCCATTGTCTTTGTCTTTCCACTAAAACCCAGGAGTCGAGTTGTGGCAACTATCTGGTGGATTTGAAGTGTTTAGGCTAATCCATACTGTCAGACACAGAATAAGCACTCAACTACTTCTGATTGCTTAAAATACTTAGAATTCTGAATTACAATCTGCTGTTATATAGACAACTCTTGCCTTTCCAGTGCTTTACTTACAAGGGGGAAATCTTGGTGCAAAGAATTACATACTATTTATATGTATTGTGTATTATAATTGACTTAATATTATTTCTTTAAAAGTCATAATATAAACTCTGAATGACATTTATCCAGTAAAATTCTAGAAAGCTTCCTAAGCACAAGATTATATAGACTGTTCTCATTTCACTGCTCTCTTCTGATTTGTAATAGACAATTCTTCAATACTACACACTAGGTTTACTTGCAGTGTCACTGAATACAAACAACCTATTCATTTCTCATGACATTGTTATTCTAATTAATAAAAAGTCACCCAGGTGCAATGCGTGATGGGAGTCACTCACAAACTAATAAATAAACACGTTTCCAAAAGACAATGACTTATAAAAATAATGCCTCAATAAAAAAAATAAAATAAAATAAAAACTGAGACAGAGAATTGTCCAAAGACTGCTTGTTGGATTGTTGGTTTATAAGCAAACAAATAGAAAAATGACAGAAAATTCCAACTGGAGGGAGACAAAGCAGTTAGATAGAAGTATACAGCAATAAATAAAAGACCCAGTTAAGGGTAATTAAAAAAAAAAACCTTGAGAAGGTGATAAGCTCACTGAATATCCTTCTGAAAGAAAAAAAGAGAGAAGCAGGAACTTGGGATTGAAATAATATCTTGTGGCTTTGCAAAGCTTTTTATCCAAGGACCCATCCGCTTTAGAAAAACAAACTCATTAATTTTCCACACACCCTTTTGATTCAGGGCAAGTGTAATGTTATTACAACTTTTTGTAGATAGGAAGCACAGAGAAGACCCCTGGCTCAGGCTCAGCAGTCAACAATGTGCAGACCCCCCTGTCCCAAGGCACTTCTCCCACAACCCTCCTACCTGGCCATCTAGCCTGGATGAGCTGCACCCAGGGGCCACACAGATGATAAATACCATAATACTCAGTATTTAGTACCTTTCTTCCAGGGTGCTTCATAGACATTACCTCATTAATCTTCATAACAACTTTAAAGAAAGGAGAGGAAATGGTCTCCACCCTCATTTAAGGAAGGGGTAGCAATTCTTTATGGCCACAACACAATTCAATGTTGTGGCTAAAATGGAGCCACATTCCCCAAACCATCAGGTCAGGGCATCACCTGCCACTTTGGAAGGGTAGCTCTTTGGGGGCCACAAAGGAAGATAGTTCCCAATGTTGGCAGATGTGGGGAAGTAGACCAGATGAATATTACCACTCATTCTACCAAATGCAACAACAACAACAACAAAAAAAAAAACTCTGTTCTCCTGTTGGTAAAACAAATGTTATGGAGGGTCTTCCAGGAGCTCCATGTTAGAAGAGGCAAATAAAGGAAATTGGGGGAAGCAAGGAAGAAGAACCCATAAATCAGGCAAGAACATTTCACTCATATAGTTCACATTCACTCACTCAATAAACAGAGAGCTTTCAGACGCTGCAGGTGGAGGACTCAAAATACAAATCAGACCTCCCCTTCCAGATGAGTCTGATAAGATAATCAAGTTTTTTTTTTTCAAATTGGAACATAAAGTGATACATATGAAATAAAATCCTGCCCCATGTTATGGAAGCACAAAATAAAAACGTTTGAGTCAGACAGACGTGCGGTAGGTTCATTCTCACAGTGACCAAGCACAGAGCAGAAAGGGGAAGCGTTGGCCACCTCTTTGGATGCACTTGGTTTTCAAAGCAAGTCTAACTGGGTTCATCAAGCCCAGGTGATGGGAGCCCTACTAAGAAAATCCAAAGTTCAGGAGACACAGGTTAACTTCTCCACTCTTTGCTCCGAACTTCCTGCCTTACCTGGCAAGACTAAACCAGGAAACCTCGAGTTAACACCAAGATTAATAGTGGAATGGTGAACCAAACCACTTCCCCACACTTTCATAAAGGGAACACGAGGCACTCAATACAGAACCTGGTTTCCTACCCAGGACTTTTGGGCATCTTGCTGCAGTGTGAAGACACCCTTGGGTTCCCAGTTGGCATTAGGACAAATAGGTGCAGCAAACATCTGCAGGTCCGTGTGCACATCTGACTAAACATTCCCTATGTGAGGGTTTGTTTAATTGTGTTATGTATTTCTCAAACATGTTGCACCACAAATTATCTCATTTTGATCTTTACAACATGCCTGTGAGTACACAGGCACGTAATGCTATGTCTACTGATGACTAAAGAATACGAAGCTCGGAGAGTTCAAAGCTTTGTCTGGGTTAAAACAGAAAACTATGGAAAGCCAGACTCCACACAGGGCTTCCTGACTCCCTCCCTGTCCAGACATTTCCTCAGACCTCCTAATGAGACTGAGCCCAGAGTCTGCAAAGACTGATGGATAAGATCTCTGGTTGACCAAAAAGAGGTGATATCTATGAGAAAGCAGAGCATACTTGAGGTGTTCCAGCAAGTTCTCAGGTGTGTCAAGCATGGAAGACTTAAGAAATATTCAAAGGGAGCTCACAGGTGCAGCCTAGCCATACCCTGTCAACTTTCAGACTCTCCTTCCGGGTGTTGGTGGGCACAGGAAGCCAGCTCTGCCGGTTCTAGTTCCTATGATTGGTCTCAGTGTGTGTGCATGTGTGAATACCACCAAAACCAGACAGTGCTATCTTTAATTGAGAATGGTAATAGCTCTTGGAGAAAATTCCATGACACTCACCAATATTTTCTTAAAGATGTGCTCAAACTAACATACATCTGTGTAAGGTGAAGAAAGAACAGCTTTCAGGAGACAATGTGAAAACAACTTTATTGCTGAAGTTCCCTCTAATTGTACTTTGCAGATTTGATTCTAATAAACAAAATAAATCCTCCTCTGTCAGTTTAACCCCAAGCACAAAAATTGAAAATTTCAAACGTGTACTATGAGTAATGAACTGACTTTCCAGTAAGTGTGTCTTTCCCAAAGTCCCTACAGGTCGATGTTAGGTCTCTAGAGTCTTGGCATCCTGGTCTTCAGCCTCCATTTCTGCCCTTCCTCCAGTTCCTCATTGCCAGTATTCCTACCTCAGCCCTTGTCATGTGCAATTTAAAAATGATCTCACAAATTTTCCTTGATGCAGTCCCAGTAAGTTTGTGTGACAAGCATTCCTCTAAAGTGTCATTCATGTTGTATTGTAATTCATCTATATTTAGACCCATCTCTTATTTGCACGATAAACTGGATCTCAATCGTCTTTGTACCTCTGGTGCCTGAAACTGTGTATGACATGGAGTTCTTTTCTTTCTTTTCTTTTTCAAAGCAATGGGAGTAGGAGGAGAAGAAGAAAGGAAGAGAAGGAAGAGATATAGTGATGTTATCTCTGGTTTACGAGCAAATACAAAGTACTTAGATAGCCTGATCTTGGTGGTCACACAACTGGGTAGTAGCAGACCCAGCTCTAATCACAAACTCTCAGGCCCAGAGTTCCATGATTCCAATCCCAGACGTTACTGCTAGCTGACATTTAAATGATGGCAGAATTGTCTCTCACAGTAACTGGCATAAAGAATGGGTAGCTTATCAGATTTCCCTTTTCATCTCCTCTGTGACTTTCCGTTGGTAGAAAGAAGGGTCTTCCCACTCTGGACCTAGTCCACCCCTCTCATCTCAGGTCAATCATCTGTTTGCCTATGTATCCCTCATAAAGACCTTCAATACCCAGAGTCAGGACTTAGCATTCAGTTAGTGCAGAGTAAATGGATGAATAAGGAGATCGAAGGAAGAAAGCAGAAATGGAAAACACAGTGTACCTTTTAGTTTATTTATCAAGCAAGCATATGTATGACAACATCTAAGCCACTATTTATGAAATATGCTACTGAGAAACTCAGGAGAAAAATACCATGCATTGTTTAGTAGAGAGAAGCATACATTTAAACTAATGCTATATGTCATTTAAGAATAAAATACTTCTTTAGAAGATAACAAAAGCAGAGATATGAAGAGCAAACCCTCAAGGCTTAAAGTAAGCAGGAGTTAGAGATGGTTGTGCCTTTGTTGCCATGGGTGACACAGGCCAAGCATTGAAACCCACTCTCCTCCCATGCACATGCATTCCACCACAGGTGACACCTGGATCCCAGGAGAGGGGTTAATATTCAATCATAAGCTTCCTCAGAGGAGATAATACAAGGCTCTGCAGGTCAGAAAGCACAGGTGAAAGCCATGGTTTCCAGGCCCTTGAATTTCAAGGCCAAGAAAATATTCATTAGGAAAAAAAAAAAAACAGCTTCTGACATAAGGTAACAGATAGTTTTTTTTTAAATTCTAAATTAAATGTTATTTTATTGTGTCACTGTGGTAAGAAATTTGAAAGGACCTCAGCTTATTTTTATATTTTTAAGAAATAACTTGTGTAACTTTCTGAAATTCTTTCTCTGGCCTCAATTTCCAGTTTTGTTGCAGACAGATGCAAAACTCCTCAGGGACCCCGGCCAGTCTCTGCAGATGGAAGCTTCATGGTCAGACAGGCATTAAAGGACTATTGCCCTCAACATCATACCCATGGTGTTAACTAAGGGCACGTGAAGCCTTAAGCAATCAGAAGTAATGCTATGTAGTCAGGACTGAGTGAGTACTACAAAGACAGAGACTCTAGGATTCATTTTCTCTAGAGTATGAGAACAACTGTTGAATAATTGAGCCTAGTGACGATAGGACTGTGAACAATGGAGTAGGGATCTCTTTGTAACTGTCACCAGCATGATACCCAGCACCAGGGTTCACCCAACCCTCACACTGAGTCTGTGCTCAGGAGCATTAAGCCTGTGGCCGAGGGAAGAGAGCCTCAATTATCTAGGACAGTATGCTGTGGATAGTCCCATTTGACATATACTGTGATCAGATTAGCAAGAAAGTGCATTTCTAGGAAACAGGACACAGAGCCATGGAAAACAGAATGATGGTTAAATTCAATCTCTTTCCTGCTCTCTCTTTTTGCTGCTTAAGTGTGCCAAGCTTGAGCATCCTCGGGATCTTCTCATTGTAGCTCTTTCCACATGGAGATATTGAACCCCATCACTTAGGGATGGGCTCCCAGATTTTTAGATCTCAGCTTCAATGCTGTGTCCACAGAGAGGCCTGTCTGAAAACAGGCAGTGGTCACCTACTCTCACCTCACTGTATTTGACTTCTCCACATAGTATCAATCAGTAATTGAGATCTATTACGGTTGGTCTATTTTCTGATTGGCCGTCTCTACCCATTAGGCAGAGGGCAAACTCGATAAGAGCAAGGACTTTGTCAACATCATCACCACCCTATCATTCCTGGTGCATGGTACATGGTCGATGTTCAATAAATATGTGTGAAACAACATGATCAACTAGTCCAGTAGAACTCCACTTTAAGGAAGAATGGTTCAGATGGGCAAAATTATCTGAACACGCCACTACTTTGTGGCCACATGGCAAAAAGGGAAAAGATGAGTCAGAGGATTGTTTTCTCACCCAAATTCTTTTCCATGGTTTTCTGTTGATTTTACTCTGATTTTGACTGTATGGTTCAGAAAAGAGGTCATTAGAGAAAAATGAAATTCTAAAGGGGGTATGGACAAATTTGCATATAATTTGTCTTAATCCACTGGGATTATTCTGCCTTTCAAGTCCTGGTCAGAGTTAAAGAACAGACACAGTCACCTACATATTATAAATTAAGGGATGATAATAAAATACTCTCACCTGAAATACTGCCTCAAAAGCCTATTAGAGTGTAAATTATTCCATTAAAAACTTGATGCATTGACTTTCTTCCTCTTCTTTCTTTTTTTTTATTCATTATTTTTAGATATAAATGATCGTAGAGTATATTTTGACATATTATACATTCATGGAGTATAACTTAGGATCCCATTCTTGTGGTTGTACATGATGTGGAGTTTCACTGGTCATATCTTTTTTCAAAAAATATTTTTTTAGTTGTAGACAGACACAATATCTTTATTTTTATTTATTTATTTTTACGTGGTGCTGGGGATTGAACCCAGGATCTCATACATGCGAGGCAAGCGCTCTACCACTGAGCTACAACCCCAGCCCATCAGTGGTCATATCTTTATACGTGGATGCATTGACTTTTTAGATGTTTCTAGTCAAAGTGAATTTCCCCTGAACACTGTTAATTGATTAAGTCAATCCCATTTCCTGTTCCTTTCTCTTTTCCACTTTTTAGAGGCTGAAAAAAAAAAAAAGAAAGAAAGAAAAAAGGAGATTCCTAGCACCTATGCATCCATAGGTATCATACAATGACCTAGCATTAGCACAAGTGAAGTCCACAGAAAGACTTTGAAGAAATCTTACTTTCCTAATGAAGGGACAGACATTAAAGCTTCCTTCCTTTCCTGTGTCTTTCTGCCTTGAATATGTACTCGATAGCTGGAGATTTAGCAGTTATCTTTGTAACTATGAAAAAAATATCAACAAGATCTCTGAGACATGGGTCTGATACTGAGACACTGAAATACCACCAGTAGCTTCCCACCTCTAGAGTTTTAATATGTGAGAAAAACACATTTTTGTTTGCATAAGCCACGGTGAGTTAGATTCCTCTTTATATGCAGCCAAGAGATTTCCTTTCTGACATAAAATTTTAAAAAATAACTAAATTTTCCCCTGCAAAGAGCCAGGGTAATTAATATGCTGGCCTCACTTTTCTAACTGCCTTCAATTCCCTACCCCTAGTTCTCCAGAGGCCAGAGGGTAAACAAGCTCTCTGGTGGATGGTCAATCCTCAGGGGCCCAGAGCAGAGTGGAGAAAGAAGGAAGGGGATCTGGAGAGCTACACAGAAATCAGCCGTGCCAACCAGCATTCTTATCTCAATAACAACGCCCTTATGGCAAATGAAATAGAAAACCCAATGCCAGCACTCAGATCATAGAGCAGAACTTCTCCACTCGAACACTGGAGGAAGCCCAATGCCTCATCTTCTCCACCCCCTCTTCCTTTTATGGCAGCCACTTACCACCTCCCAGATTTCCAAGTCACCTTTGCTGAATTCTAGGGATGCTTGAAATATAAGTTGACAACCCATTGATGTATAGCACTATCAGATAAAATACCCAGCAGCCTCCAGTTAAACTTGAATCACAGATACACAGAGAATAATATTGCATTGGACACGCTTCAACTGAAATTTTATTTGTTGTATATCTTATATCAGAGTTTAACTGGGCATGCAGTTATGTTCATTATTTGCTAAATCCGACTACCCTATGAACTCATAACATTATTTAGTACCAATTTTAATGGAGAGGATACAAGGGAGTGAAGTTTTTATACAGGGGAGATATAAAGCCTAGAAGTGCTGAAAGTGGAAGAGAAATAGAGAAAGTAACCCTGGAAGGCTTGGAAATGGAATTTACCTAGTTCACAGTTTGTTTCAAGACTGGCTTTGGGAAGATCCTGCCCCTTGTCCTTCAGAAGAGCATCTTTTGGATGTCTCTGGATGTCCACCTAGGTAGAGTCCACGTGCCTTTTCAAAAGTCAAGGCTGCTGAGCCACCCACTGAGAGGAGGAAGAGGGAGAGGAAGCATCACTATCGATGATGTCCTCAAATCCTGGCTTCTCAACTCCCAATCTGGGACATTTGGCTGTTTTCAGAGGCAGAAAATGTTTCTCATCCAATTAAATAAAATGAAGCAGAAGCCGGTGGAACACTTCCAGTTAAATACTTGCTCCTCTTATCTTCTCCTTCACACCCTTCCCTCATTAGCACAACTGAGCGCATCAAGCCCACTCTCCGTTTCTAATAAAGATGTTCCCACTGTATTCCTAATGAAAATGGCGCGCAGATAATAGCCCCTTCCTTAGGAACGCGATGAGTGACACGGAATCCCCAGAGTTGCCTGGAAGAGATGGCACGCTGGCCAGTCCCCCCCCGCCCCAGGAGTGCCTGGTTAAGGTGAGGAGAAGGGAGGGGGATTCGGAGCATTTAAAGATTCCTTTATTAGAAACTCAGTTCGGTAGAAACTGTGTGATCCTGATTTATATAATATTTTAAAAGAATCAGAGAGAAGTCAGGTTCAGAGCCTTATTAGAAGTGAAATCCACACACAGCCCCATCAGGGTCTCGAGTGTGTATCTTTAGAGAGACCTAATTGGCCCTGCTTGTCACGTTGCAAACTGAAGCAAAGACTGAGATGCATTGATTCAAAAAAGGAAAATAAATTGGAACACGCAACCAAAAGTGTTGCTCATATTTATGAGCAATGAGGTTTATTATCAGAAAAGCCAAACCTGAAATACTAAGTGACTCTGTTACTTGCAAAACAAAATGTTACCTGTGCAGGAAAATAGACGCCGACTCCTTATAGAATTAATGATTCATTTACAAGTGGATATTTTAAATCCAACAATCAAAACGATTGGGCCATATGTGGGAGGCAGAAGCACGTGAAACCACCTCCATTTTATCCTGTTTTTAGAACAGGAGATGAAATCACTCAGGGAAGTGAGAGAAAGACCGAGTACCTCATTTGGTGTCGTTTTCTTTTGACTCCTAGTTCAACGTCTGTTTCGAATAAATAGACATTGAAATATTTTCCTGATACCATGAAATAATCACTTCAAAAATTATTAAAAGTATATTTCATTTTTGGTTATATATAATATATACAGTATTATACACATATAAGATACATGTTGCAATATATCTTATATGAATCAGCATTAGTATATATAATATTATGTTACATATAACACACATCCAGAGAACTCCCAAAATTCCCAAATTAACCAAGAGTTTTAAGTGGTGACATTCACCTTAAACTGATCCCACCAGTCAAGTCCATTCGGCTTTTTAATGCCTTAATGTGAAAACGATGTTCTCCTCTTTTTATTTTAGCACATGTATTTCTATTCCGAAATAGATACAGTTTAGTTAAGCTAACTTCCTGTGCCCTGCTGTGGGTCTGTGTGATGAGAACTATTTTACCCAAACTTAACGCAATTACCCTGCTGCTGGTCATGCAAGGCTGGAGTAAACAAAAACATTAAGGGGAGTTAGGATGTTATTAGCCAAGTGTTTGCCTCCATTTCTGGGTATGTGTTGAGGCAGCCACCCAACCTGAAAAGGATCAAATGTGTTCAGGCACATTTCTTCAACCCGAAGACTTCAATATTCAATGACTTAAAAGTCTTTTTGACATTGTTTTTGGATATAAAAAACAAGGAGTTCCCCTTTACTATTACATAAACTGTATAATACCGCTGAACGCCTTGGATGTGACTGCAAGATGATATAAACACCTTTCTAAAGAGCAACAAAAATCAGGATCTTGTATTTGCAATCACTATAATAATATCAGATTTATTTGCTTTCCTCTCAAATCCATTCAACCAAATTTCGTGAGCAGCCAACTACGTGTAAGCCATCATGCAAGGATCTTAGGAGACTCAAGAATGCAGAAGAGTACACATCTGAACCTTTATGAAATATTGACCTTCACAGACATTCACTGATTCACTCAGCATTCCTAGAGTGCCTGCCATGTGCTAATCCCAAGCAAACAGAGGCATTGAATGTTCCTCTTACATCAAAAATGTAAATACACTGAAGCCCTGGGACAAACTAGAGGCCCCAAGAATTCTCCTGTCTTTCCAAGTACTGAAAGCACCAAATTCCTGTTCTGCTTAAGGTATCTACAGCAGTTTTCTTTCTTTTTTTTTTTCCCTGAGTCCTGACTGATACAAATGTGTTTTATTATATCCTAATTTGATACATAGGAATGAAATACACACAATCCTCTATGTCATTAAGCAGAATATTGTATTAACTAGAAAAGCTGAACGAACACATTTATTCTCTTCTCTGTATCACACAGACATTCATCTTTTTTCCAATAAGCCATATTTCTTCATACCTCCTTGTTTTTGAACACACCAATCTTCCACCAGGTGGTATGCCCTCTGGCCTAACCCCATTTTCTCGTGTTGGAATTTTGTTTTTCAAGAAGCCATGTCTGATCCTGGCCCGTCACAGAGCCCGTGGCTGCAGTGCCATTGATCTGTGTGCTTACGTGGCACTCTTTTTGAACTCCACATCATGCTGAGAGAAGCATTGCAAACTCGAAATTATGTTTTCTGAAAAGTGAAAGGAATCCATTGATGTAGTAATTGAATCTCACACCCAATACCTGGTACTGGGGCCAAAACCCTTCCCCTGTACCTCTGGAAAGGACTGTTGGCTTGGTGGAGACAAGACAGGAGAGCTTCAGCAGCCAGAGGTCGGGAGGTCAAGAGGCGACAGGGGAGGGCCCGATGGGGGGGTTAGAGTGAGGCAGCGTTCCTCCTAGCTCAGCCACCCAGAACTCCAGCAGTGGGAAGACTGCTTCTCCCTGAGGTTTAGAGTGAAAAATCCTGAGACTGGGGGTGCAGTCTGCCCCAGCCGAACCAGAGACTGTTCCCCTCATTAAATGGATCTAAAAGGAAAGTTGCCCTGAGTTTATCCAGCGTTCGCAGAGAGCCAAATCCAGAACCACCTTGTGATGATGGCGCAGCAGTGCCAACGTGACTGGAAACCCAGATCTGTGAGTTCTCAGCTAGGTCAGCGTAAACCTACCTAAAGCCCAGCTAAAGACTTACCTGAGCCTACTGAACTCGTGGAAAATCATAAAGGGAGAGCATTTTGCTGGAGGAACAGAAGTTGGAGAGGCTAGAGAGAGCCCAACTCTCCCCAACCCCGTGAGTCCTGCAGTTGGCACAGACCAGCAACAACAGGTCAGGAGGTTGAAAGGGTGGGTATGAGGACATGTAGTTCTCCACTTACTGGCTGACCAGTCCAGGCACCTGCTTGGTCCCAGCCTGGTCCTTGGGTCCCCAGGCTCCTGGTTCCTGCAAGGTCCAGCACCAGCCTGGCACATGCACCCTGGCCACCCAGCCCCTAAGCCCCATATCTCACAGCCCTCAACCTGGCCCATGGCTCTGCCTGTCACATGGCCCAGCCTGTCACTGCCAGACCTGCCTGGTGCAGCCCACAGCTTCACCACCGGCTAGTAAGGCCCATTGCCTAGCCCTGATCTGCCTCACCCAGGCCAGATAGGACCGCCAGACATAATGGCCACTTCACCACCCAGCCACAGCCAAGCCTGCCGGACCCAGCCAGGCCCTTGGCCATCCTGCCTGGCTCACCCACACCAATCTCCCAGGAACAGAATTAGGAAGTCTTAAACCCCAACCTTCAACTCGGTGAGTGACAAGATAAAAATGAACAATTTAATAGTTCATGGCCCATACTCCCACGTTTAGTTCAACAAGAAACAAAAAGATAATGAGTTGGGCACACACCACAAACACATATGCTCACTGATTATTTTATCCACCATAGTGAAAACAACTCCTTAATTTCTTAATTTTTCACCAAGATATTCTCTCTCTCTCTCTCTCTCTCTCTCTCTCTCTCTCTCTCTCCTCTCTCTCTCTCTCTCTCTCTCTCTCTCTCTCTCTCTCTCTGCTTTTGTTTTGTTTTATTTTGCTTTTGGTTTTTTACATTTGGTTTATGCTTTACTAGAATGTGTACTGATTGATTCAAGGACTCCTATACATATTTGTTTCTTTTTCCTCATTTTTAGCCTTTTTTTTGAAGGTGTTATTTTCCCATGCTCTATATTTTGAAGGTTAGGGTTTTTTATTAGCACATTTTGATTTTGTTCTGTATAGTCTTTGCCACTTCTCTATTTCCCTTGTCTACCTCTCTCTTTTTCCTATTGCTGACAGCCAAATTCCATTCTCTTTCTCCTCCATTATTTTCTTAGTTCTATTTTTTCTTCCCCTTTCTCATAAGTAACATATCCTAAATTACCACAGCATCTTCCCTATTACCCTGTGAAATTGCAGACACTTTTCGATCCTGTCACTTCTTCTTTCTTCATACTCAACTCTAGCATTAACACCTCTTAATATAATTGATATATATAATGTCTGCCCCTACCACCAAGGTCACAGCAATAATTAATAAGGAGAATCACAGACAACACCTATTGTTTGAAATCATGTCAGATATAATCATGATTATTTTCTCTTTTTTACTGATGGAAATTGATGATCCTACTATTTCTGCATATTGTACCAGTTAACACTGTAGATATCAAAATTGGAACTAAGTGCCTTGACTACTGCTATATATTGTTGGCATAGATTGTTATCATTGGACTCCCCCCAGATCTGTAAAGTGCTAGTAACATAGAGGGGCACTGTAAATCATAAGGTAGAAACTCTACAGCTTCAGATCATCCAGATAGATGGGTAGACACATAAATAATATGAAAAAGCAAGGTAACAAACCATACCAAACAACACAGAATACCTCAACCACAGACTCCATTGACACCACAGTGGAAATAAATGTCAGAGATGGAATTCAGAAAGTTCATTGTTTAATTGATATATGAGGTAAAAGAAATGAAATCAGAGAGAAAATACAAGAACTGAAATATCACTTCAATAAGGAGATACCAATTCTGAAAAAGAATCACTTGGAAATCCTGAAAATGAAGGAATCAATCAACCAAATTAAAAATTGATTGGAAAGCATCACCAGTGAACTAGACCGTTTGGAAGACAGAGTTTCAGGCAATGAAGACCTAATATGTCATCTTGAAAATACAGTTGACCACGGAGAAAGAAAAAAAAATATTGAGACCATGAAAAAAACTTCCAAAAATATGGGATAACATGAAACAATCAGACTTAGAATTTTTTAGAATAAATGAAGGCTCGGAGATACAAATCAAGGGAATGCACAATCTTTTCAATGAAATAATGTCTGAAAATTCCTTAAATCTTTTTTTTTTTTAATTCCTTACATCTTAAGAATGAAATGGAAAATCAAATACAGGAAGTGTATAGGAAATATACAAAAATATACAAAATTACAATGGTTGCACACCAAGTCACGTTATCATGAAAATGCCTAACATGCAGAATAAGTACAATATTTTAAAGGCTGTCAGAGAAAAACGACAGGTCACATTTAGAAGGAAACCAATCCAGATCTCAGCAGATTTCTCAACACAGACCCTCAAAGCTAAGGCTCTGAAAGAAAATGGACGTCAACCAATAATTCTGTATGCAGCAAAATTAAGCTTCAGAATTGACAGTGAAATAAAAACCTTCCATGATAAAAAAAAAAGTTAAAAGTTGTCACAACTAGAAAGCGTGCACTACAAAATATATTCTATAAAATATTTCATGAAGAAGATCTGAAAAATAAAGTGAGAACCAGCAAAGGGAGGAACTATACTAAAACAATAGTTAATCAAAGTAGAAACTACTTCAAAGTTAAAACAAGGAGTAAACCTAAATTTCCAGGAATACAAATCGTATCTAAATAATAATCTCAAACATTAATGGCCTAAACTCATCAATGAAAAGACATAGACTGGCATACTGGTTTAAAAAAAAAAAGACCCAACAAAATGTTGTCTCCAAGAGACTCACCTCATAGTCAAAGACATTCACAGACTGAAGGTAAAAGGATGGAAAGAAAACCATTTCATCCATATGGATCCCATAAGCAAGCATGGACTTCTATCTTCATATCCGATAAGGTGGGCTTCAAGCCAAGGGACAGAGATGAACATTTCAAACTGCTTAAGAGACTTATGCATCAGCAAAACATAACAATCATAAATATTTATGTCCCAAACAATGGAGCATCTACATACATCATAAAACTCTTCTCAATTACAAGAATCAAATAGACCACAAAACAATAATACTGAGTGACTTTAAAACGTCTCTCTCATCACTACATAGATCCTCCAAAGAAAACTAAACAAAGATGCTATAGAACTAAAAGATACAATTAATAATTTAGACCTAACAAACATATATAGAAAATTTCATCCATCAATGAATGAATACACTTTCTTCTCAGCAGCACACATATCTCTCTCTACTATAGACCATATCTTAAGCCACAAAGCAATTCTTGGCAAATACCATTTATATATATATATATATATATATATATATATATATATATATATATATATATATAAAATAGGCCTATGAAAAGTGATTGGCAGGCTTAGGCTCTCGCTGAGTCCCCACCAGGAAAAGCATCCTACAAAAAGCCTCCACCCACCCACTTCTGATCCTCCCTCCTTCTTGGGGATCTGTAGCATAACATTTACACAGTTCTCTCATTCTATTCTCATTTTTACTTGTGTTCCTCTACTTAGGCTTAAAGGGAAGAGCCATGACCTTCTGTCTTTGCAGCTTTTATGTGTAACAGATAAAAAAATGTTCATTGGATAAATGACTGAATATCTTACAGCTTAAGTAAGTCTCATACATCTCCACAGAGGAGATATTGAATCTTCTTTAATCAATAAATCTTCCTTAATTTTGTTAGTAATTACCAATAATTGTGTATAAATACATGATACAATGTGATATTGTGATATGTGTACATTGTGGAATGAATAAGTCAAGCTAGTTAAAGTATTCATTTTTAAAAAATATTTATTTCTTTTAGTTGTACACAGTGCCTTTATTTTTATTTATTTATTTTTATGTGGTGCTGAGAATCGAACCTAGAGCCTCGCACACACCAGGCGAGTGCTCTACCACTGAGCCACAATCCCCAGCCCTAAAATATTCTTTTACCTTGTGTACTATTTTTAGTGTGTTCAGTACATTTAAAAATCTGTCCTCTCAGCAATTGTGTAATATATAACTTTATTATTAACTACAGTCACCATACTACATAATAGAGCTCTAAAATTTATTCCTCCTTTTTTAAGACTGAATAGTATACCACTGTGTGTGTGTGTGTGTGCGTGTGTGTGTGTGCGCGCGCGCGTTTGTGTGTGTAACACATTTTCTTTATTCATTCTTCATTGTCAATCATCAAACATTTCTTAATTATCTGGTATGGACATAGCTGCCTAGTACACAAATATTAATTAAATCCATTTATTGGGGCATTTAAAAACTGCACCTATTTTAAATCTTCAAAGATTTTAAAATATTTTAGCTACTTTACAGTGGATTGTTGGTCTGTCTTCAACCATGTTTATTAGCACCTTGAAGGTAGATTCTCCAGCTTATTTATCATTATTATGAGTCTATAGATCATTTTCTCTAGAGAATTGACATTAATAAAGAGCACAGTATATCTATATATTTATACCTTCTTTACTTTCCTGATCTTAAGGGAAGAAAGTTCAGCCTCTTACCATTAAGCATGGTGTTAGCTGTAAGTTTGATAGATGCCTTATCGCCGATTCAGGTGGGCACCTTCTACGTTTACAGAGGTTTTATCAAGACAGGGTTGGACTTTTTCAATGCCTTTTCTGCATCTATTAATGTGATCACATGGTTTTAATTTTTTTAGTCTGCTAATGTGATGATTTACATGAATCAATTTTGTAATGGCAAACCAACTTTTTACTTCCAAGTCAAATACCAGTTGTTCATAACATGTTATCTTTTTACTGCATTGTTGGATCAAATTTGCTAAAATTTTGTTAAGAATGTTTCCATCTACATCCATGGAGGCTTTGGGTGTGTTTTTCTTTCTTCTAATGTCTTTGGCTTATGGTATCAAAGTAATGTCAGCTTCATAGAATGATTTGGGAAATACTGCTTCTATTCAATTTTCTGGATGAGTTTGTGTACTAATGGTGCTATTTTTCCTTAGCTGTTTGGTCACTTTCATCATTGAAGCTATCTGGAGTTAATTTTAATTTCTTTAACAGATAAAGTTTTATTCAGATACTGATTTCTTTGGATTAAGCTTTGGTAATTTGTAGCTTTTAATAATTTTTTTTCTAGTTCATCTAAGTTTTCAAATATAGACATAAGGTGGTTCATAATATTTTCCTGTTATTCTTTTAATATTCTCCATTATTTTAAAACTATTTGTAGTTAGATTGCCTCTCTCATTCCTAATACTGATAATGTGTGTCTTTTTTATCAGTCTGGAAGGAAGCGTATCCACTGCATTGATCTGCTCATACAACTAGTTCCTGTTTTATTGATTTTCTCTATCATCTTCTGCTATTGTATTAATTTCCCCTCTGATCTTTATTAGTGCCTTTGCTTTGCTTACTTTGTATTTAATTTGTTTTTTTTTTTAGTCTATTAAAGTGTAAGCTAAGATAATTTTCAACTTTATTCTTTCTGATAGTCATTTTGTACCCAAAAATGTCTAAATGCTGCTTTTAGGCATTGCACAAATTTTTATATATAATATTTTCATTTTATTTCAGCTGAAAATACTTTTTATTCCTCCCCCCACCCCACTTTTTTTTCTCCTTCTTCAACCCATGGGTTTATTTAGAAGCATGTTAGTTTCTAAATATTTGGGAATTTTCTATATACATTTCTGTTGTTGCTTGCTAATTGAGTCTTATTGTAGTCAAAGAACATACTTTGTATAACTTAGATCCTTTGTAAGACTTTTAAAAAAATAGCCCAGAATATGACCACCTTGGTAAATGTCCTTAAAAAATAATTGAGTGTTAGGATGTTGAAGTGTTCTGTAACACCACTCAGGCCAACCTGGTTGATAGTACTGCTTACATCTTCTGTATTCTTCCTAGTTGTCTGCTGTTCTACAAATTGTTGAAATATAAATGCCAAATTCTTCTACTCTAAGTCTGGGTTTGCCTCTATCTCCTTTCAGTTCTATTGGTTCTTGTTTTGTGAAACTTCATGATCTCTTATTAAAACACAAATGTATGGGATTTTGAGTCTTTTGATGAAGTACTACTTTATCATTTTGAAATCATCCTTATTTTAAAACCCTAGTAATACTATTTGTTCTGAAATCTGCTTTGCCTGATTATTAACATAAATATTCTTGTTTTGGTTATTATTATCATAGTGTATCTTTTTCAATCCTTTTACTTTCAACTAATTAGTGCCTATATTTTCAACATGAGTTTCTCATAAGCAACATATCATTGAGTTTTGCTTTTCAACACAGTCTAAAAACATCTGCCTTTTAATTGGGGTTTTTAGGCTGCTTACATTTAATGTGATTTTTGTGTGTTTGGGGTTAAACTTTAGCCTGTGGCTATTTGTGTCATATTCTTCTCATCTGTTATTTTCTCTGTTTTCCTTCTTGTTCTACCATCTTCTGAATTAGTTGAATATTTTCATCTCATCGTTTTCCTATCTTTTTAATCTCCTTTTTGCCTTACAAACTGTAAGTCTTTGTTGCTTGAGTCAGCGTTTGAGATCTTTAACTTTCTAAAATCTTCAAGAGATATCATACCACTTATCACATAGTGTAAGAAACTCAGGAAAGTACGCTTCCAGTTCTTTCCTCTCCGTTTTTGCACTATTACTGCCATGGGACCAGAGCAGCATTCAGTCTAGGGATGACTGCTCTAGTACTGACCCAATGCCCCACCAGTGTGGGGGGAACAGGAACCATACATACTGAGTCCTCTGTGAGCTCTGAGGACTACTGCCGGTGTCCTCATCTAGTGGAACTTTCACACCGTGGGACAACTTCCTCACACACACACTGGTTCTTATGCACTCAGCTGAAGACTCCACAAGGCCCTTCTGAACACCTCCGAGTGCTCTCTCCCCGCCACCCTTCTTGGCAGCTCCCCTGTCCTGCATCCAGTCTTGTGAACTCCAATCACACTGGCCTTGGATTCCCTGCTCCCCATACCAGCTCCGGAGGCCCTGGGCTCCTTCTGACTGCACGCTGCCTCAGAGACTGTACAAGGCAATGGCCTCTCTTCATTCGTTTCACATCTCAGAGAGCACTGTCTGCCGTCTGATTTTTAATCTCTTGGAAATGGTCATTTCATACATTTTGTGTAGATGTTAGGTTGTTTCTGATGGGACGGTTAAGTTTAGTCCTTCTTACTTCTTGGCTAAAAGTGGAAATCCTCATATTATTCTACGATCATTTTCCTGTGCCTTCCAGAACCTTTACACAATTTAGAGGACAGTTATCTTTACCCCATATTTTCTTACATCCGTCCCCGCTCAGGGGTTTATGATTATAATTATAAATTTGTTGAGATTAAGAGATATTAGGAATCATTTAATCTAGGTTTATCTTTACGGCAGGGAAAGGAAATGAAGAGCAGGTGGGTTTGGTTTAACAGCTGGGGAGACCAGAACAGAACTTCGACCACCTGGTGCTCGGCCTGTGCTCTCCTGGAAGCCTACAGGGCTATGGCGCTCTCTTCCTTCATCAGAAAGGCCTCCTTGGAGCTGAGAAAGGCTCCCGTCTAGAGTCAAACACGTGATCATCAGTTTATATTTAAAGTTTTAGTCTTATTTTAAAATGTGCCAAATTCTGTGTCCTTCATATGAAATAAAAACCCACAGCCCTGGGGAAAAGGAAGAGTCCTTCTCTTTAGAAGGAAAAGTGGTGACAGCAGAGGCCTCATCAGTCAGTCTCCTGTGTCCCAAGCCCCTTTTTGCCCCATGGAATGTTTGTGGAGTCACTCTGCGGGGATCTGCCTGCTTGTCCTTTTAAACTCGGTTTGCCCTCCTTGATAATCTGACCGCATTTTAGTTTTTGCCACTGGCAAATGAGGATGGGTGAGTGGTCAGGGAGAATCTTTACTCCTGTTAAGGAATTATTTGAGGGTGGGGGAGGGGCGGGGCATGGTGACACACACCAGCAACTGGGAAGGCTGAGGCAGAAGGATTGAAAGTTCAAGGCCAGCTTCAGGAATTTAGCAAACTCAACTACGTAGCAAGACCCTGTCTCAAAATAAAAAATAAAAGGGCTGGGAATGTGGCTCCGTGGATAAGCACCCCCGGATTCAATCCTCAGTACCAAAAAAAGATAGGGGGGAGGGACGGAGAGGGAGAAAGAGAGAAGGAAGAAAAGAAAAAGAAATTATTTTTTGGCAGGCTCAGGGACAACGAAAAACAGATATTTATTTTCTTCATAATTAAAATATCACAAGAAATTCTCGACCTGGCAGATTTCCTCTGGAAGACATCACTTGATAATGACTGTTTTCCCCCTTATATAATATGCACATTCTTTAGGTTAATGAAGATTTTTTAGCATAAATACCCTATAAAATGAAATACACCAGGAAGAAGTTCTTATCTCCCTGTGTGTTGAGAAACCTCTGCCTTCCCTTACTTACTCTGTGCTATCTTGCACAAAGTTACTTTACCTCATACAAAGTTAATTTAATTTTCAGTTAACTTAAGCTTCCATAAATGATATTTCCCACTTGCTCAAAGAGAATGTCTTGAGAATTAAAAAGCTATGCTTAGAACAAGGTTTAGGTGCCATAAAAATGTGAAGCGTAAAGGCAAGTGAGCCTTCGGGAGCCTCTGATAGACCTGGCTACCTGGGCCAGGATGGTCAGAGCCCATAGTGAATTCATTGTTAAAACCGAGTACCAGGTGGATCCAGATGCTTAACTTATTTGTGAAGATCATTTTGGTTATTGAGCTTTATCCTTTGTGAAGTTTTTGCAAAGCATTTGACTATACAAAAAAAAAAAAAAAGAGCCTGCTCTCAACTAAAAGGTTTTAAAAGTGCTCCTTGCAGCATTTTTACTGTATCTGCCCAGAAAAGGCGATTATGTGGACGAGTTGGCGTATGTTCTATTCAGGGTCATGGGGACATACCAAGAGTCGTTCCAAAGCTGCTACTCACATTGTGTGTCAGTGACAATAGAGCTTATAAAATTAAAATGGAAGGCTGTAATCTTTTCTAAATAGTTGGTGCAAAATAAGAATTCGTCTACATTTTGCACAAATAGTCACTAAAAAGGTCGTGTCGTAAAAATTAACATCATCTAAACGTGGGACTTTGGATGGCTCCTCTTACAATTTTTTGACTCTGTGATGGTGTGAAGTAATACGCGTTCAAATTGTGAATGTTTATGTTTTCCCAGGCTGGTGCTATGCAGTGTGATACTCTCCGGTACGCTGGGCAGCAGAAGCCAGCGCAGGTCCCAGTCAGCCACAAGGCACTGTGTATTGGGCTGTCAGCTGTGATGATCAGTAGGTAGAGCATTAAATTCATTTTTGAGCTGGGCACATGCCTGTAATCCCAGCAACTCAGGAGGCTGAAGCAGGAGGATGGCAAGTTCAAAGCCAGCTTCAGCAAAAGTGAGGTACTAAGCAACTCAGTGAGACCCTGTCTCTACATAAAATAGGGCTGGGAATGGGGCTCAGTAGTGGTTGGGTGCCCCTGAGTTCAACCTCTGGTACTAAAAAAATAAAAAAAAAAATCATTTTTGATTTAATGTATTTCCAATTTTTGATGTATTTACCAAGATACAACCCTATAATAAGTGGAAGATCTGTGCATAGATATATCTGTACTATATATACATTATCATGTTGGTAATGAAAGGTAAACAAAACATTAATAATCATAAACCTGGGGTTAAACAGACCCAATTTCAAATTTGACTGTGTCTTTCATTACCTCCTGTCATTGAGTAAGTTACTTGTCCTGAGCAGGCATAGGTCTTACTCATCTGTAAAATGGGAATGCTAGTGTTCTTCAGGACTGTAGTGAAGTTTGGAGCTAATACTGGTGAAGCCCCAGGACAGTGTCCGGCACCCTACATGGTGGCTGTTCATGGAAGGCACCTGGGGTGGGAACAGAACATCAAGGGCTTGGAACCATATAGACCTGGGCTGTGATTCCATTCTACCACTTGTTTTCTCTCTTGGGCCAATGAAACTCTGAACTTCATTTTCTTCATAAAGGATGGTTTAAGTATCAGTTGCATTATAGGTGTTAGAAGATCAGTTGCCAAGTTTCTCGGGAGAAGGGTCCGTGGGGCATGGAGGTGAGAGCTAGTGGAGAAGTAAATGCCTTCGGTGTCTTGTTCCTCCCCAAGGGAAGGACAGTCGCTTCTGATCCAGGCCAGTTAAGTCCTGGGTTCCAGGAGGGAGGGTGCTCAGTATGTTGCCTAGCAATACAAATCCTGGATAGAGACTTTAAATTTATACCTCTCTCCTGGAATCTACTGGTAAGCCCCAAAACAATCTTTTCCTGATTTCCATTAGGAATATGTTTTCCCAAAACCACTTGCAGAGGTCCAGAATGTGCTCCAGAAACAGGACAGGGCTCCTCCATCTGCTTTATTCCCTGCCTGACTCATGGGTCAGTATGAAAATCAAAATCTGTCTTCCTAAGCCCACTGCAGCAAAGCCTTCAGATGCTGAGGGAGCAGGGTCTGGGCCATCTTGCTCCTCCTGAGGGGGAGAATTGTGCATGCAGAGCCTTCCTGGCCAAGCCATTTCTGCCTGAAGACAAATCCCCCATGTACATCTGAAAGCCGAGATTTGGGAGAGAAGATGGGAGGAGCCCTTTCCCAGAAATGGTGTACTGCGGGGATTTCCTGGCACTTGGATTCCATTCAAAAGTCAATATTTTTGTTCTGTCTTTTATCAGTATTTCTTGAGTTTATAAAACATAAGGTCAGTATTCAGTAAATATAAGTATCATTACTAATGTTGTTACCTTGGGTTCGTCCTTAGAGCTCATGTAATTTTAAGAGCATGGATTTTAAACTCCTGGCACTCTGGGGTTTGAATCATGACTCTGCCATTAACTAAGGGTGTGAATTTGGAAAGTATGTTTAATCTCCATAATCCTCAGTGTCCTCGTCTATAGGGTAGAAGCCATACCAACATCTACTGTGAGAATTCAGTGAGATCATGCACTGATGGATTATGTCTAGCACATAGTAGCTGTTCAACTAATGTGTGCTGTGTTTTTAGCACTAACACGAGAACCCAGCCTGTTCTGTTCTACTCAGCAGCAGCAGCCTAAGCACAGAAGAAAATGTAGGAAGAATCCTAGTCTTGCCAAATTTTCCAGACTCTTCTGTTGCAGTATCTTTTGGCATCTGTCCCTTCTCTATTCCCACCTCTACCAAAATAGTTCAGGTATTTATAATTTCACAGGTATTTTATTATAAGCATCTTGATAATAGCCTTCCCTAAAAATTCTACTATAAATCATCCTACAGGCTGCTGCCAGTGAAGTGTTCATATGTTCTCACTTTGGTTATCAACAGTGCCCCCCTCCCCTGGTCTGAGTGCAGCCTAATGTGCAGGACTTTCCACAACATGACTGCAGCCTCTTCCCAGCCCAATCTCCCATTCTACTCCTGCATTTTACTGACTTTTATTGGATGTTTACCTTGTGACAACAACTCCCTGGAGCTCAAGTCTGGCACTAGGTCCTTCTTCTCCTGTGCAATAGCCTTTCTAAGCACCTGCCCAACCCTTGCTTTTCCCCTTGCCATTCTCTTCCATCTCAACACCAGGGCAGAGGTCCAACCTCCCACATCCCCGCTATTTTCACCTAATGAAGTCCTCTTCATTCCTCAAGGCCCAGGTCAAGTGTCACAATCTCCATGATGCATTTTCCAATCTTCTGATCTAGAAGTTCACAAATCTTCCCTTACCATATTGCCTGGACCACCCCGTAATACCGCACCCAGCTTTAACGCATCGCTATTCCATACATCTTGTCTCCCTACAGAATTTCCTTTCTCCAGCACAGCAACACGATTCTGTGCTTATATCATTCATCTCAGTGCTTCACAAGATGGCCTGAATTGAGTGGATGTTCCAAAAGGTGTGGCAAGAGTATGTGTCTTAGTCACATTTCCATCACTGTGACAAAATACCAGAGAAAAATAATTTAAGAGGGGAGTAGATTTATTTTGGCTCATGGTTTCAGAGGTTTCAGTCTATGGTGACTTGGCCTCATCACTATGGGCCTGTGCTGAGGCAGAATATCACTGAAGGGGCACAGGGCAGAACAGAGCAGCTGTCTTCATAGAAGCCAGGAAGCAGATAGAGGGGAATGGGCCAGGCACAAGATATACCCTTCCACGGTATGTCCCCAGTGACTTCCTTCCTCCAGTTACATCCCACCTCCTATAGTTTCCACCAACTCCCAATAGTACATTCAATTATGAATCCATCAATAGGTTAATCCATTGATGAGATCAGAACCCTCATGATCCAGTCACTTCCTAAAGCTCCACCTCTAAACATTGTGACATCGGGGACCAAGCCTTCAACATATGAACCTTTGGGTGAATTCCAGATCCAAACTATAACAGTATGAATAATTAGACTTAAGAAAGAGTTCTAACAGACAGCCTCTGTGTTCAAGTCTGTGGAGAAGAAATCCCTGGGAAAGAGAGAAACTAAAGGTCTTGGAGACATAAAAGGAAGGGAAGGAAGATAAAAGGGAGGCTGTGGTCCTAAGCAGAGACATCAGTTTATGTTTAGGCATAGGATGGAGTCACATGGCGAGATGAGAGAGTAAGTAAACAGGGCTGCCAATCAAGGGCAAAAAGAGTATGTAAGGAGTAGGTAGAACCCAAAGATGGGGTACAAAGTCTAACTGACCACAAGTGAGACTTGGTGGAAAGAATGGCCTCTAACAGCTATAATCAGATTACTAAATCCCAATAAGGAATGATGTCCAAAATATTAGCTGGCCAGGTAAGACTGCTGAGGCTATTGATATAGCCTGTTTCAAAATGGATATGGTAATATGTTCCCTAAATTAACAGACTGGTGGGAAGATATTTAAGAATCAATTGAGTAACAGTGCTTGGCAAACAGTATACTATAAAATTGAAAAAAAAAAAAAAAAAAAAATATATATATATATATATATATATATATATATATATATATATATATTTAGTGCACTTCTACCCATATATATATATGGGTAGAAGTGCACTAAACAGACACATAAGCCTTAGTAATCATCTCAATGACTTGTATACTTACATAACACCTAGAAAAGAGTGGTAATGCTATCTCATGTTGTAGTTAATTTGCTTTATGCAGGGTTTTCTTTGCAGCCAACTCATCCAAAAACAAGTCATCTATTTCATATATCCAAGAAAATTAACATTCAGATTTTACAGTGCATTGGGGTGTCCCCAAAGCAGAGTCAAGAATTTCTGACACATACAGTAAGTGCACAATAATTTCTGAATCTATATCTTATAGATTCTTATCATTCCCATTTTTAGCCTGTATTTAAAATCTTGCATTATCTGTTAAGTTTATATCACATGGGGCTTAAGTCACCTTTATAGTTTGCATATTTACTGGTGTGTTAGTCATTTGTGGTTGCATTAAAAATCACTCTAAAACTTAGGAGCTTGAAGCAATAAATAAGTTGATCTCATCATTTCTGTGGGTCAGGAATTTGGGAGTGGCCTAGCTATGTGGTTCTGACTCATAGTCTCATATGAGGATACAGTCAGGATGTCAACCAGTGCCACAGTCATCCTAAGGCTGAATGACTCCATTATCAAGGTCCTGAGTTCCTCTCTGGTTGTTGGCAATTGGCCTCAGTTCCTTGCTGAATGGGCCTTTCCACAGGACTGCTTGAGGGTCCTCACAACATGGCAGCTTATTTCCTTATATTGTTTGATCCAAAAGAAGGAACAAAGTGGAAGCCACAATGTTTTTTATGACCAAACCTTAGAAGTCACAGACCATGATTCTAAGCATTCTAAGCTACACAGGTCAACCCTAATTAAGTTGGGAATGGTTCCTGCCATTCCTGAGAAGTGGGGATTATTGGAATCTTCTTGGAGTTTGTTATGGAGTTATGCTTATAATTCAAATTATTGTGAAACTCATATCTTCACTTGCTTAAATTCATTGGTAGCTTATGTTACATTCATGTTCAATGGCTCCCATTGAAATATGAGTTATCAACACGAATTTACGTGTTACTGCTTTTGCAAGAACTGAAATGTCATGACCTGATTATATGAAATGATACAATGAGCTTTCTGAAGGTCATTTACTTTTTCACATAGTCATTCCCATTGCAACTTAAGCTTCTCCCATTACATAAGCTTGTCCTCAGGACGTCCTCCAGAATCCTATCCCCTCCTGACATTAGTGATTAGGAGGCCATGCGAGGAGGGTCAGCAAGGAGCAAATACAGTGGCTACTTTACTCTGAGAAAATTCTATGATAAGAGGAATGAAGACCCCATTTCCTTAATGGAGTGTCAATTTTAAAAAAATATGTTAAAATATTTCTAAGTAATATGCTGGCTGCTTTTGGTGTTACGATTGTTTTTGTCCTTTACTATTTTTCAAATCAAAATACTTACATTTTCTGGTCATGGTGGCACACGCCTGTAATCCCAGTGGTGTGGGAGGCTGAGGCAGGATGATCATGAGTTCAAGGCCAGACTCAGCAAAACCAAAGCACTAAGCACTCAGTGAGACTCTGTCTCTAAATAAAATACAAAATAGGGCTGGGGATGGGGCTCAGTGTAAGTGCCCCTGAGTTTAATCCCCAATACCAAAAAGAAAAAAAAAACTTACATTTGAATCACTCTTTAATTTTCCAAGTAAGTTTCAATGTATTCACTATGCTTATTATTTACTTTTTATAGTATATCTCATTTTATTTTACCCTCTATTCAACTTTATAAAATACTGTGTTCAAAGGAATTTTATGCTTCTATGATTTGCTACTGTTGTCTGCATTTCTTTAATAACATAAAATTGAATAGCTGGCAAAGCAAACACATTGTATATAATTTAGAAAACTTCTTTGGAAACATAAACTTCTAGAAACATCTAGAATGATTTTTTTATTAAAATGTTATCAGAACACATAAGCTTTCTTAATATACAGAACAATAACCATGTTGTCATAGAGAGAAGGCATTTCCTCAATAAAAAAATCCAGTCTTAATTCCCAACCCCAGAGCACATAAACTTGCATATGACCTTGGCAAGTGTCCTTCAAACTTAACTTCTACTGATTAAATTGCTAAAATTCCACAAAGGAGCAACCAATCACAAAAATGCACTAGAAGTATTTTATTAACACTAGTCCTATTGTCTCTACATTTAAAAACTGAAATAAATTCTTTCCATATGGCAAAATTTTAACCTTACAGTTTACTTAATAAACCTAATGCTGAAAAACAATGAAACTAGCACCAAACTATCATAAAAATCTTTCAAATGTCATTGAATAGTGTCTAAGTTTCAGATGCAGCCCTAATTTTACAAATTTCTCAACAAGTAGATGTAGCCATCACACATGCCCTTGGCAGACATTCAGTTAAAACTAAAGTGTTGAAATCGTAGATAACCAAAACACTAAATCAAGACAATTCACTTCTTTTGCTTAAAAAATCTTCAGGGACATAACTTAGTACTATATTATTCTCAATATAGTAGTTACTAAGATGAAAACCAAATGTCTTCCCCCAGACTTAGCCAGCTTCTACCAGGTGAAGTCACTTATGCCCTGTGCTCAAGGATTCAGTCCTATCCTTGCATCTTACCCAGAGCACTAGATTGGGAGCCCAATCCCTGGCTCCTGGGATTTGTCTGCTGAAAACTTCCAAACCCCTTAGAATGACATACAGCTGTGATTCTGATGTCCTCTAGCACCAACCCCCCTTCATTCTGCCTTTCTGTCATACTGCACGATTTCTATTTGATTCCTAGAATACAGAGTTCTTTCACCTTCATTTCTTGGAACATGCTGCTTCCTGTATCTCAAATGCCTCTCCTCTTTTCCTTGAAAACAATTTTTCCTTTGAAAACAACTCTCTGGTGTTTCAGGACTCAGATTAGCTTCAAGGACCTCCTGCTCAGCCTGAGTTGGATGTCCCTGTTGTGTTCTTCTAATAAAACGCTGAACTGTGGGTCTCTAGTTGGCAGTTAGTCTATTGTCCCCTCTTGAAATAGACTTTGAGGCTGGGTCTTACTTATTTTTGTATACTCAGTGAAGAGCAGAGTGTTTAGCATATAGTGAGAATTCAAAGAAAATGTCTGATAGATTAATCTGAAAGTACTCCATCTACCAAAGACCGAGGATCCAATGGTCTCAGATAAGCCCTGGGCCTTAAGGCAAGCCTTCCTCCTTCGCCTGCCATTCTGTGCCAGTCTCCATGGCTCTTCCATTTTTCCTTACTCAATATACCAACTCTTATCTGGGTCAGAATCCTATTCTGGGGCCATAGTCCTGATTTGACAGATCTTATTTCCCATTTTGCTCCCTTCCCATGTGGATTTTCTCTGTGGCCTGAACCACCAGACACACAGAAGCTTTTCCTTGGACACCAATTCTTGTTGTACCCAAACTTTCAATGACTGTCCCCTTTGAAAAAGGATCATTAGGCTATGTTCTAGATCTTGCAGGACCAAGCCTGCTCCCAGATGAGGTTTTCCAAGTCCTCAATCCTGCACAATGCCATGTTCTTCTTGCCTTTCCTATGAATGAACATGCAATCAACTTAAGCTCATTTTATCTTCTATTCAGATCACTAGATTCTTCTTGGAGATAATAAGGGCAAGAATGTAATATATTCAACTTGAAAAAGAAAATTGAAAGCCCAAAAGTGAAAAGATGTAATGGATAGTCATTGACCTCCTTTGATTCATTACAAAGTCTGACCATAAAGTGAAAATAGTTTCAGTTTATAAAATATCTCAGGATATCTCCCTAAGAGTAGTCCTACTCATTCCACAGATGTACCATTGCAATATGCTAAACATATGAGGAAATTCAGCTGGAAAATGTTTATTTTGGGTTACCCAAGAACATGACTTAAAACAGTTAATAGCTATTTTCAGGAATAAAATCCATCCTTAAGAATAAACATGCGCCATCATTAAGGATATTCATATTAACAATCCACAAGCTCTGAAAGCATATCTAAAAAGAAAGTATATTCAATATTGTGAATAAAGTTGTACATCTAAAAAATTGTATTACCTCCCTGAGAGATTACTTTGGGAAAAAACTCCAGATTGAACATTTTATTCCAGATTGTGCATTGTGGTGTACAAATTCTGGTACATCTGCCTTTTTAAAAATCTCAGACTTTTATTTTCCTTTTCTTGCTTAAGAAATTTAGAATATCATGTAACATGGTTTATTTTATTCAAGAATCATACTTTGAAAGAAATGTATCACAAAAAAAACTACTTACATAAATACCTTCCAAATATAAAATTCCCATTACCTAATGTTGCTATTCAGTGCCTTTTTACGTGATATTAGTTGGCATTATTTCATTTTGGAGAAATAAAGGAGGTACTAATTTCTTTTTCCACAACAATGGCATCTGCTTTCAAAACAGACAAATTGTCCTTAGAAAAACCCAAGTTCATTCCGTTTCTTGAACTTCATCTTCAAGCTTCACTTTCCTTAATCTCCCCTTTTCTTTGCCTCAAGCTGTTTTAGCCTTGGGTTGGGTATAAAAGAGAAGGCTCCTGGGGCCACCAGACTGTTGTGAGCTTCATGTTAATCCTCAGTTATGGATTTAACCAGGGCTTTTTCTTCTAACATAAGAAAACCAAAAGGGTCAGACCACAGAGCAGCTATGTGCTTCTCCCCTATTCTCACACTCCTAATGTAATTTGCCCATTGTGGTTAATATGAACACCCAGACCACCTCTGAGAGAACATATAATCATTAATGAGCAAAAGCCCAGCAAGGTAGCACATGGTTTTGCAGTGGATAAATTATCAGATGAGAGGGAATGTAAGGTTTGGGAGTAAGGGGACTTTGAAATATTCTCCTGGGTTGCAATGTGTCTAAGAACTTTTCTTCTTGAGCCTAAGGCTATAGTGACAGGGAAGTTAGGACTATTGTCACCCTCCTGGCCGTCTGTTTTCTTTTCTCCTTCAAGTCTGCATTTTTGTTCATTTTTAATTGAGTTCATCCACTTAAAACTACAGTGAAATAAAGATCACCCATGGTGATCTCCAAGATGTATGACTTTGGGGGAAGTCTCTACCTTTCTCTTCTTCAGAATGCCACAAGGGTTGGCCTGCCTTTGTCCCTGTCCCCTGTAACCACCGAATATTTCTCACAAGAATTTCTCTCTTCTAGTCAGCTGAGAAAAAGAACTATTTCCTATCTCCATCCTCATTCTCCTGCCCCTAAAGCAGCTATTGAACTTTCGGATAATAATTCAAGTATTCTCTGGTATTAGTCAACTATTGTCCAAGAGCAATCAACCACAAAGTCTCAGTGACATACAATAATAAGTATTTCTTTTTCATCAGTGAGCCCGGGTGGCTCTGCTCCACATCTCTCACTATCAGACCTCCTTCTCATGGAGGTGACAGAAATACAAAAGGCAAGTCCCAGTGCCCAAGTATATTCCAACTCCTTGCTGCATATATTCATATCTCATTGGCCAAAGTAAACCACAGGACTAAGGATAAGTTCAAATGGTGTAGAAATAGACTATGCATTTTGCAAGAAAGACCATTAGGTTTCCATCATAAAATATAGAAGTAAGGGTGAAGTATTGGAACTAATAATTCAATCTACCACACCCTCAAATTTTACCAACCTGTAGGTACAATTGTATGATTTAGCCAAAATATCCATGTATCTACGTTTCAACAGTTCAATGCCCCACCTGCCTAACGGGTGGTCCCCTGTCCACTTTCAAGGCTCCTTTCCCTTTGTAACATGTCAGAGACAATTCCCTGGAATGAGAAGTGGTGACTGTTAATGTTCTTTCATCCTGTCCAAGCTGCAGCTTGTCCCTCCAACATCACAAACACAGCCAACCTAAATTCCTCCCCCAGGCCACTCTCCACCCATTATCAGCTGTCTCAGTACTTTCAGAACCTTGGTTTGTTGAAAGTTCCCCTTAATTTCCCCCCACAGCACAAGTGAGATGAGGCTCACAAGGTTGAGCTAAAACTTTCAGGAAAGAACTGCACACAGGTAGTTATAATCGACTCCCAGATGTGATTTTGTAGCTGATTGGTCAATCTTATAGGATTCCCAGCCTACTAGGAGCCTGTCTTACAGGAGGAGGACTACCATTGCCCAGCTACCTGGGAATATCTTTGAGGAAGCTAAAAAGGAGGGCTCCCTTCATCAGTATCCAAATGCTCACTCCGCTTCTACATTCTGACTCTTCAAAGGATGACTGACAGCTAGAACAGGCCACTCTCTTCATGGAAGAACCTGCCCCTTGTTCCTAAGTGCTTCCATTTAAATAAAAGTTTCTGCTATCAAAATCTTTGAAAATCAAAGTTTGACTTCAAAAGTGATTGCATAAAAGTTGAGATTATTTATCTGTTTCCTGCCATGCAGTATGTCTTGAAATAATAATTTTCTAAATTTCTACTATCTTCCTCAATTTAAAAAAAAATTTTAATTCAACCAGGACCCAATTTCAAGGCATCAAAGCAACCTTAGTAATAAGCAATTCCAATATATTGCAATCACAAAGGTTTCTTCTGGTTCACATAATGTATCAATCATAGGCTGGCTGCAGATCTGCTGTTTCTTCCTTCCATGTCCAGAAATCAGGGCTGGGCTGAAGCAGAATCACTATTAGACATGGCACTGGCATGACAGAGGATGAGAACAGACAGCTAGAGCCAGCACTGGCTCTTAAAACAACTGTGTGGGCATGCCACCCGGCCACTTACCCCCAGTTTTCATCAGGCTAAAAATATCACGGGGCCAAGCCTGATGCTGGTTGGGTGGGGAAGGATATTCATCTTAAAGTCACACAGCCATGGAGAGTTCGGTGAGTTCAAAAGTTGAGCACAAAGACAATCAACCCGACCAACACGGCTTTGGAGGCACGGTCTCCACTTCCTGAGCGTGAGGGGCATTGGAGATGAAGGGGGGCGAGTAGGTGTTGCTACCAGCCTAGGTTTAGTGGTGCCTGAGAAGTAGTTTCCCTCACCCAAGATGATCAGTGCCTGCTCCCCACACCAAGCCCTGCCTGATCCAGAGGGTGAAAGCAGCTCTTGTCATATTCCTCCTTGCCACCTTTCATTTTACTTAGATCCCTGAGGGATATCTGCCCGTATACATGGTGGTGCTGAACACAGAGGACTGGTGTAAGAGTCTCCCACTGCTCTTAAAAACAACCAAACTCAGTGACTGTCCTCAGTAAGCACTCTGAGGTTGGGGCAGAAACCTGCAGGGCATCTGTGAGACCAGCTGTGGACTAGGAGAGTAGCAGCAGGGGTGGGGCTTGTGTTGGGGAGAAAGCACCTACCAGGGCCAACACTCCTCTCTGACCACAATCTGTGTTGCTACCAGAGATCCAAACTTCTACCTGTCGTCAGCATGGGGAGACAGGGATACGAAGCCAGGAGCTGGTAAGGTTGGAGCAAGTGTACAGTGAGAGGGAGTCCCAGAATTCAAACCAGGCCACTTATTAGTCAGTCTTTTGACACTGTGACAAAATACCTGAGGTAGTCAGCTTGAAGGAGGAAGAGTTTATTTTGGCTCACAGTGTTAGAGATTTTCAGTCCATCAGTCCATGGTCGCTTGGCCCCAGTGCCCCTGGGCCTGTTTTGAGGCAGCACTTCATGGTGGGAACACACTGAGGAAGAAGCAGCTCACCTTATGGCAGCAGAAGAGCAAAGAGAGAGGCATGAAGGGGTGTGTCCCATATCCTCTTTAAGGGCCTAACCCCAGTGACCTTACTTCGTTCCACTAGGTCCCCCCTATTAAACAGTCTATCATCTCCCAATAGCACTGTAGACTGGCACCAGGCCTTTAACACATGGCTTCTGGGAGACATTCAAGATCCAAACTGTAAGCAGGGCATGGTGGCACATGGCTCCCAGCTACTGGGAAGGCTGACATAGAAAGCTCAAAAGTTCAAGGCCAGTCTGGGCAGTTTAGCAAGACCCTTTCTCAAAGTTAAAAACAAAAAAATAAAAAACTGGGGGTATAGCTCAGTGGTAGAGCACTTCTGGGTTCAATACCTAATACTCCCCATCACACACACACACACACACACACACAATCCAAACTATAGCAAGAAATACAAAGAAAAACAGAATAGATAGATAGAAAGAAAAAGAAAGAATGCTTGTGTCTACTTACCTAACGGGGCAGTTGGCAGGTACAGGTGAGCAAAGAACACACGCAAGCTGGTAAGTGACAGTCTTGTGCTCTGTTTATAGGCGTCACTACGAATTCATGCGGTTTGAAGCTCAAATTGGACTACAGTTCGTTTTTATTTCTGTAACTTCTTGATGACATTTAGTGGCCTGGTCCATCCTCTTTTTTCAGTACATCATGGGTCTTTGAGTTTTCTGAATGGTAGAATTTGATGAGCCAACTTTCTACTGCTAAGGATGTGCCCTGCTATCTTCATTCTCCCCCGAAATATGCCTGTGTATGTGTATAATTAATATGAAATAGCAAAAGATGTGAAGATGTACCCGTGAGTGCACACACACGCACACACACACATACATACACACACACACACTCACCTGTGCACAGTAATAGGACAGAAAAGAGATGACTATAAAAAAGACACTGAACGTGATGCTGCTCATTCTCCTGCATCATTATATATAAATATGTGTGTGTGTGTTTGTATACATATATATACTTTATCAATTTTGTTTTTTGTAGTTGTAGATGGACAGAATGCCTTTATTTTATTTGTTTATTTTCATGTGGTGCTAAGGATCAAACCCAGTGAAAGGTAAGAATTCTGCCACTGAGCTATAGCCCCAGCCCTTTTTATTATTTATTTATTTATTTATTTATTTGATACTGAGGATTGAACCCAGGGGCATTTAACCACTGAGTTACATCTCCAGCCCATTTTTTTCCATTTTACTTTGAGACAGGGTCTCACTAAGTTGCTTTGGGTCTCACTAAGTTGCTGAGGCTGGCTTTAGTCTCACAATCCTCCTTCAGGCCTGTGCCCATCATGCTGTACATCAGTATATTTTAAATTACATTTGTTATTTCTGTTTCACTGAAAGCCATTAAAAGAAAGGTGAAATATGTCAATATTTTTCAGAGACCATTTGAAATTATTGTTCTATTTTTAGGTAAATTGCTGTTTACATAACCATTTAAAAATATGTCATTATTCTGTTGGCCTGTCCTTAACTTTCGTGGTATCAATTTTCTATAAGCAACAAATGGTCAGGGAGAGAGTGCTGCTGGGATTTCTCTGGTCCATTCTTTTCTGCATTGGAATCATCAGAGCCTGCATATTCATGTACACCTAGTGTATGAAAACACTCCATGGCTCTTTGTATCTTCCCTTACCAGCCTCCTGATGGAGTGTTTTGCTTGACATCAATCTGCTTAAAGGATATTTGCCTTTATCCTTTTCTTATTCTTATTGCATCTTCCAGCTTAACTGTAAAATCTTCTGGTTTTGCCATTTTTATCCCATAGGACATGACTATTTCTCTTTAATCTTTTGTATTCATCTGATCTAGCTTTCCACTGTGCATGGATTTCCCATTTGGATTTAAGCTGCTTATAGAATTCTTATTTTGGCTAATTAGTTTTAATTCCAAAAGCTGAGAAAGAACTAAATACATCACTTTTTGTCCCCTCCTCCTCCCCATAAAAGTTCTGTCCCAGATGGAGGCATCTAGAGTCTGAAGAAGGCAGGTCCAGATATCCATGCCCTGATTCAGCGGCATCATCTTATAGGACACAGTTTGTTTTCCTGTGCCCCCACCCACCCCCCCCCACCTGCCAAATGTCTACCACCTGTTGCCTCTGCTGCTTGCAATAACTTTACCTGGGAGGTAAGTTTTCCATTGCATACTTAATAGGTATCTTAAAATGCACAGACACATGGAGGGAGGGAGATTGATTTAAACTTACATTAAACATTTATTAAAATTAAAAGAATTTTTTTTCCTTCTTCAGAATATATTTCAATAAAGACAGGTCCTGGGTGTCAAAAAGTTAAGATGTCCACACATGCTTGTCTAGAAAGATCCAGACCTTGTTTAGTGATACAGCCTGCATGAGGAGTGGCTGTGGGTAGGGGATTTAGATGTTTTTTTAGAATGCACTTTAGGGAAAGCAAGTTGTGAGCAATACTGATTCGACTCAGCAGATTATTTCCTTTTAGTGTGATCATAATTTTTGTTAAAATCTTTTAACTTGCTGGGCGCAATGGCACACACCTGTAATCCCAGCAGCTCAGGAAGCTGAGGTAGTAGAATCGATAGTTCAAAGCCAGCCTCAGCAACGGTGAGGCGCTAAGCAACTCAGTGAGACCTTGTCTCTAAATAAAATACAAAATAGGGCTGGGGATGTGGCTCAGTGGTCGAGTGCCCCTGAGTTCAACCCCCAGTACCCCACCTCCAAAATCTTTTAACTCATATTGATCCTGAACAATATATGGCATTAAGTATTCACATTATTTTGAGGTTGCAATTAACTTGTCCTATCTACATGTGCCTATGAGAATAATAGCTCCTTATTAAATATAAATGTTTTTTGGGTAAAGATGGAGTTACAGAACCTATCAAAACAAAACTAAGCCAGAAGTGACAAAAACCAAATCAAAACGAAAACAAACAAACAAAAAAAACTTACCATCTTTTGGGTTGATTACTACAGAAAAACAAAACAGCCAGAAAAAAAGATTAAAATTTAAGTATTTTTTAGTCTAATAAAAGTATTAAATTTGAATATCAAAATTATTTCACCTTATTTCTGCATTATTGCGAAGCATGCACACACAATTCCAACACAAGTAAATAAGTATTTCAAAATCATCACACTAAAAATTATCCAAAAGACCAATAGATTATTATTCTTTTAAACAAAGCATAGAACCCAAACAGCTTTTACTTCAGCTTACAGATTTCCCAGAGATATTGCCTACACACTGTTTGTTCCTGCTTCCAGTCAATTCTGTCTTTTGGGTCTTGACTGTGTGTCTATTCCTTTCACATTCTCAACTTGCCCATCATCAATTATTGTCGCCACGTATATATTCGGTTCTCTCTTCCTTGCAGGCTCCTTTACCTTTATCTACAAGCACGCTCTACTCTATCAACGTCCAGGTTTCAAGGGAGAAATTTCTGCTCTTACAAAGTGTTTTACAGTAATGTTACACTGCTCTATCAGATGCTCCAACATCTATCCACTTTTCACTCTTTTTGAGTAGATAATGCCTACACACAGTACAAAATTCAAGACATAAATGCAATCCTCAGAAGCTTATTTCTCATTATAATTGTTTGAAATCCTTTGCAAACATTTGGGGGCTGAGCTTGTAACCAGTTCTTTTATATCAACTAAATTATAATATTACACTCTAAACATAACACAGTATATTGTTGCACTCTCTTAATGGACATTTTGGATGTTTTCGGATTTTTGTTGCTTAAAGAATGCAAACTATAGAGTCTTGGTACATTTGCAGAAGTTTTTCTGGGATAAATAACTGAGGGAAGAAAGGTTGAATCCTAAATATGAATGTTCAAATTGAAATAATACCAAGCAGTCCTCTAAAGTTGTTGAAATAATCATTTGCTCATCTGTGGAACATAAGAGATCCCAAGGATCTATATATTCTCCAATATTTGGTTAATGTCAGAATTTTATAGTCTCTAATAAAATTTATTAAACTAATTATGTAATTAAGGTTATGTTTGCATTTCCCTTATCATTTGAATAATGCTAAAAATTTTTTCATATATCTAATGGACATGAGTGTTATCTCAACTCTAAAATCTCCTTTCATACCCTTACCTATTTTATTATCAATTCTTTGAAATTCAACTATTGATCTGTAGAATTTAGATGTTCTTTTACTAAGTCCTCATTTGTTGTATGGACCTCAAATGTATATACCTACTCTAAACTTCCTTATTTGTTTTGTCTAAGGTTTTTTTTAATTAACAAAGATTATTAAATTTATGCAAAGTTATTAACCTTTTCTTTTATAACCAGTGTTTTCTTTATTGTTGAAGAAATCTTTCCTCTTTAAGCTTTCCAATTTTAAAATGTCAAATGTAAATTCTTAATGTATTGGAGACCATTTTTGTATAAGTATCTTTTTGCAGATAAAGAACTAGTTTCCAGATCCACTTATGAGACATCCTGCCTTTCTTCATTTATCTCACTTGCCACTTCTCTTGTGTTAGTCAGTGTTTCATCGCTGCTACTAAAATGTCTGACAAGAGCAACTTAAAGGAGAAAAAGTTTGTTTTGGCTCATGGTTTCAGATTTATTCCATGATCATCAGACTCCATTGCCCTGGGACCAAGATGAGGCAGAACATTACTGCAGAAGGCTGTGATGGAGGACAGCTGTTCAGGACATAGATACAGGGAAGCAAAGAGGTGAAGGGACCACCGGGAAGATGCACCCTTTCAGGACACATCCTCAGTAACCCATCCCATTCAGTCACAGCCCACCTGCCTTCAGGTACCACCCAATTAGTCTATTCAAATCAGGATGGACTGATTAGGTTATGGCTCTCATAATTAATTATACATTTCACCTGTATCAACACAGTAGCTTTCAGGGAACACCTCTTGGCTACACCACAGCATCTATCAAGTTCCAACATACCCCCATGGGGTTATTAATGATGGTGGGATGTGATGATTATTATTATCCAAAGTACAGGTAGGAAGACACAAATTGGTGTGAATATACTTTGTATACAACCAGAGATATAAAAAATTGTGCTCTATATGTGTAATGAGAATTGTAATGCATTCCGCTGTCATATATAAATTATGGTTCTTCTTTATACCTTCTATTTCTTTTTAGTTGGGAGGATCAAATGAGACTATTTATGTGCTGAGACTTTCTAATTTTTAATGTTTCAAGTGTGTTCATAATTGCTCACTGAAAGGATGGCAACTTTAAAGTTTGTGTTGGGTATTTCTAACATCGTCATCATCTCAGTGGTGGCATCAATGGATTCTCTTTTTATTCAGAAGAAGATCCTCCTGGTTCTTGATCTCCTAAGTTTTTTAATATGAAAATAGGTGATGTTGGGGACTATGTTATGCATCTCATTTAAACCTCTTTTTCTCCTGATCTCTGCTGACGCCATTCCATCAAGGGAAGATGTGTGTGTGTGTGTGTGTGTGTGTGTGTGTGTGTGTGTAAGGGGGGTAGGTAACACCACATGGTGCAGACGAAGCCTGGGACTCTCCTGAATGTGCATTGACACCTAAGGGCTAAGGGTGCCTCATTACAGCTGGACAGGAATGGGAGATCCAGCTCCCCTCCAGGCCTCCACTGATCCTTCTCTGGCAAGAAGGGATAGAACTACCTTGCTCTCACTTCCCTGGGTCGTCTACCTCCTCAGACACCATGGTGTGTGTGTGGCGGGGGGGGGGGGGGGGGGGGGTCATTTCTAATGGTGGTGGGGAAGACCTAACCCTCTGCTAAAACCCACCTGATATCAGCCTAGTATGGAGGGATGGGCACCTCAGGCTCACAGCCAGCACCGGTGGAAAGCCAGGCTCCCTTCTTGATGCCTGTGATGAGGGAAGTGTGGCTTGCTATGGAGCTCAATAGACCTAAGACCCCGCTCCCTACTCAACCTCCTCTAGCTTCATCTGTGCAAGAGAACTGGGGTGATTCTTTTGGTTTTGCTTTTTATATTTTAAGGTCATTTTGCCACTTATTATCCGCATTGATGCTCTTTTTTTGTTCTTAAAGTCTAATGTATGATGTAAATATTTTCTTTCATCACTTTCTTTCCACCTTTTTACTTTCAATTCTTTCACATCATGGTGCCTAAGGTCTGTCTATTTGAAATAGAATAATTCTACGTGGTGTTTTTCTTCCCTAATCTATCAACAATTTTATTTTTGTCCCTTTACATTTATTACAATTATAGATTTTTTGGGCATTTTTACCCACCTAATTTGTTTCCCACTTTTTCTATGTCTCTACTTAATCCATTCACTGATCTGTATTTTTAAAATTGGGTCATTATTCACACCTCCTAATAAAACAAAATTGAGCACATTGTCATGTACATCAATAAACTTTCAGTCCTCATGATTTTTATATGATCCAGAATGCCACAATTTTCAGGTTATTATGAAATACTGTTTCAATTTCTTCTTTCTTAAGAAGACAACATCAATAGAAAGCTATTGTATTAAGTAATGTACATGTATTAATTTTTACTTCATATATTTATTGCAGAATCTCCTGAATTTCTCTTTTCAGTTCCTTAAGTTTTTTATCAAAGCTCTTTTCAATGAGGATCTTTGAGTGAGAAAACTTCAGAGGTCTTACATTTGAGAGAATATGATCATTTCACTCTCAAACTGAAAACAGTTTGGTCAGATATAAAATTCTGGGCTTTAAATGTTTTTTTTTTCTTATATATGCATTTTAAAATAGAAAAATTTCCTACAATCAGTTGTTTTAAAAAATAATCAATACAATTTTGTTTCTCTGTGTATGATCTTCTCTTTTACAACTCTTTCTCTTTGGAGATTTAGTTGTAAATGTTTAGGTGTGGGCTTTCTTTAGCACTCTCAGCACTCTTTCAATCTGAGGTCTAATTTGTTTTTGTTTTTAGAGACTGAAAAATTATTCCTTCAAATATTTTCTATCCATTATTACTCATTTCTCTCATGGACTCCTACGATTCAGAACTTACCACTATTATTTCCTTCCTTCACAACTTTTCTATTTGTAATTTCTTGGTCCTTTCTTCTTCCTTCTGGAAATTTCCACGATCCTATCTTCCATTTTAGCAGTTAATTTTTTAGCTGTATTCATTCTGTTATCTATCCCCTCAAAGTCAGCTTTTCAGCTATTATATGTTTTTACCTAACATTTCTGCTTATTGTGGGGTCGTTTTTGTCCTTATTTCATATAGCTAGTATTTCCCATTCCTTATATCTTTCATAATTTTTATTAGGTTAACTTAAAACTTTTACATGTCCTTCCAGCAGTTCTACTTCTGATGGAACGCCATCCATGTTTTTTGTTTTTATTTCATTTTTCTTCCTTTTGGAGCAGTCATGCTCCTCATGGGCCTGTTACTTAGAGGTGTGGGCTGGAGACCCTCGGAGGGCCCTGGGCAGTGTCATGGGGTGGGCCAGACTGGCCCCTGCCGACACCGTTAGTGTGGGGTGGGGACAGGGTGAATGGAAGCCTTTTCTGATGCAGTCACCAGAAAACTCAAGTTCACCATTCGTTGCTCCACAAGACAGTCCGGGTCAGTGTCTAAGGACCTTTCCTGTTTTCCGAAGTTTATAAACCCCAGATCTGGCGACGCAGAGGAGAAAGAAGGGCGGCAGAGGACTGATGTGAGAGGCTGCATCCGCATCTGTGTTTCTCAGCTCCTCGCGGTTCAAAACTCCCTTCGCTGCCGCTTTTGTTTGTTTGTTTGTTTCATTTTGGTTTTGTTGTTTTTTTATTTTTCAGGACATCTGGAACCTCAGAGCTTAGAGACACTCCAGGGGCTAGGTCTGGCGTTATTTGTCCCAAGGCAAAGTTGGGTGAAGTAAGAGCAAAACTCCAAGCTGCCGACGTCTTTTAACCATCCACAAGATGCTGAGCTGCCTCACCTTCCCCCAAACACCACCCCCAACACACACACACACACACACACACACACACTCCTTCAAAATTGTCTCACGGTTTTCTCCATATTTTGATATTTTCCCTCTGAGGCAGTGACTCTCAAACTTAGCTGCATATTAGAATCACTAGGGGAAATTTTTTTTAAAGCCCAGTGTTCAGGCCATGCCCCAGTCCATTTCATTTAGAAGCTCACAGGATGAGATGGAGGCATCTTTATTATTTTTACAGTCCAGAGGCCAGGAAGGAAAGGAAAGGAAAGGAGAGGGGAGGGGAGGGGAAGGGAGGGGAGGGGAAGGGAGGAGAGGGGAGAGGGGGGGAGGAGGAGGAGGAAGAGAGACCCACCTATTATACTGTGAACTCATAGGGAATAGATTCTGGCAGCTCAGGCTTCTCCCCACTGGTTCTGACAAAGGGCACTTTTTTTTTTTTTTACTTTTTAATTTTTTATTAGTTCTAATCAGTTATACATGGCATCAGAAAGCTCTTCAATTCATTGTGCACAAATGCAGCAGAATTTTTCACTTCTCTGATTGTACATAAAGTAGGGTCACACCATTCATGCAATCATACATGTAATGATGTCCTACCCCCATGCTCCCTCCCCCCTTTACCCCACCCAAAGTTCCTCCACTCATCCCATGCTGCCCCCACCATCATGGATTAGCATCCACTTATCAGAGAAAACATTTGGCCTTTGTTTTTTTTTTTGGGGGGGGGGGTGGCTTATTTCACTTAGCATGGTATTCTCACCATTCACCTGCAAATGCCATCATTTTATTCTTTTTTAATGCTGAGTAATATTCCATTGTGTATATATACACGGCAGTTTCTTTATCCACTCATCTATTGAAGGACATCTAAGTTGGTTCCACAATTTATCTATTGTGAATTGTGCTGCTACAAACATTGAAGTGGCTGCATTACTGTAGTATGCTGTTTTTAAGTTCCATGGGCATAGACCTAGGAATTAGACCAGAGACCCTACGCCTAATAGAAGAAAAAGTAGGCCCAAGACTTCATAATGTCAGATTAGGCTCTGACTTCCTTTACAAGATTCCTAAAGCACAAGAAATAAAAGCAAGAATCAATAAATGGGATGGATTCAAACTAAAAAGCTTCTTCTCAGCAAAAGAAACTATCAGTGAGGTGAAGAGGGAGCCTGCATATTGGGAGGAAATTTTGCCACATACATGTCAGATAGAGAACTAATCTCCAGGATATATAAAGAACTCAAAAGCTTAACACCAAAAAATAAATAAACACAACCCAATCAATAAATGGGGTAAGGAGCTGAACAGACACTTCTCAGAAGAATCTATACAATCGATCAACAAACATATTAAAAAAATTTCAACATCTCTAGTAATTAGAGAAACACAAATCAAAACCACTCTAAGATTTCACCTCACTCCAGTCAGAATGGCAGTTATCAAGAATACAAGCAACAATAAGTGTTGGTGAGGATGTGGGGGAAAAGGCACTCATACATTGCTGGTGGGACTGCAAATTGGTGCAACCAATCTGGAAAGCAGTATGAAGATTCCTTAGAAAATCTGGAATGAAACCACCATTTGACCCAGCTATCCCACTCCTCAGTCCAAACCCAAAGGGCACGTCTCTTGGTGAAGCAAGCTGAGATGTCAGCTGAACTTATAAGTCTTTCTCCCTTTTCAGACCATTTTTCTTCACACATTTCAGGACACTGTCTTAGCTCTTAGAGTGCTTACTATGCACATCACCAGCATCAATTCCTTTAGAAAAACCGGCTCCCTTCATCTGTTCACTAGGCCAGCTGCAGGCTGGGTAACATCATAGACCCTTGCAGCTTGGTGATGGTGACCTTTGTGCTGTATTCCTCTTTGAACAGTGCCCATTCCTATGGGTGATGACAATATCACCCCTTTTGCAGACTAGCAGGCATGTGGCCACAGGAAGGACCCTGTTTTATTGAAAGGCCTAGAGAACCACTTTCCCTTGGAATCTACCATCTTGGTGAATTACTGGAAGAAAGAGGCATAGGTGAAATCAAGGCAAACTTTTTAAAACTTCTCAGGCTATTGCAATGTGCAGCCAGGGATGAGAACTACATTAGCTCCTTCAGGTTGATCTTGGAGCTAGGAACAGCAATTGGGCTAGTTTAATAACAAGTGAAACTATAGTGACCTCTCCATAGCCAAATACAACAGTTTTTCTAGCTTTTTGACTCCCCTGGCATGTCCCTCGCACTCAACCTACGCATTTGACATTCTTTCTTGCTCTGGTTGATGACACTATACACTGCCTTGACTCTTGTCACAGAACCTTGGGCACAGCTTCCCCGTCCCTCTCCTCTCCCTTCAAACCCCTGGAGCCGATTCCTTCTCCATACTCACGGTCCATGGACCCTCTTCCTCTCCAAGATCTCTGGCAGCAAGTATATCTGCACAACTACAGCCCCAGTCCTGACCCTCTCATTTGCTCTTCTCTAAGCCATCTCCATTTGGATGCCGGTTGGCACCTCAAATTCAATTGTCTCAAATGAGACTCATAATTTCTGCATAAAACCTCTCTGCCTTATGACTTCTTTCTATTAGTACAGACAATTTCAGGATCATCCTTGGACCTTTTATATGTTTTGTTTATTTTTACAACCTATTTATGAAGTTCAGTTGGACTTTTCCATACAATTTCACTTTTACATTCTTATCACTCGGTTTCAAGTTCTAACAATTTTCTGTCTGGACTGTTGAACTGACATCTTGTCAAATTTCCTTCTTTTGTTACTCCCTACCACAAATATTCCATACACCACTGTCGGATATTTAACATAGGATGTAATTCCAATCATGGAACTCCCAACCCATTGCTCAAAACCCTGTCATGAAAGCACAAAGCCCTGACAGCCAATGTCCTTATGTCTGACCCAAACTCTCTTCCTGGCCATCTTTACAAATATGTCTCCACACTGGATGGAACTTTTTTAAGTGGAAAGAACAGAAACTTCAAATTGGATAGATTTGGTTTCAAAGTGTAACTTATTACCACTAACTTACATAAGTTTCTGATCCAATTTGAGCCTCAGTTTCTACAACTAAGCAAAAAACCAAAAGTCAATAGTAGTTAACCAGTAGGATTGTTTTATATAAATTACAGAATCGTAATGTTTTTCGTTAGATCCCAAACTGCTCAGCTGCACCTGATTTGTCAGTTAAAGGGGAGGATTTTTATGTTTTTGTTTTTATGATTTTATTGTTTTGTTGCTTTCTGGTCATTGTATGTAGCCATTTATCCTGGCTACAGTCTGTGGCTGATTTCATACTACAACAGCAGAATTTAATAATTGTGACAGAGATCATACAGCCTGCAAGACCTAAAATATTTACTACATGGTCCTTTACAAAAAAAGTTTTCTAGCCTCTGTTCTAGGTTAACTCTTCCTTTACTTACTCTGCATACTCTCTGCAGATGTGATAGTTGTAAAATTTGTTCACAAATTCTTCTACCAAACTCACTTCAAAGGTGGAATCCAATCCCTAGCTTTTTTAATACAGTCTAAACATTAACGACTTGCTTGCAACAAATAAAACTTTCAAAAGAGACAGTGTGTGACTTCCTAGAGTGACTCCTAGAAGGCACTGTGGCACCTACCTTGCTCTTTTGGATCACCAGCTCTGGGGGAAGCCAACCATCCTTCCATAGAGACACCCAAGTAGTCTAAAAGGAGGTCCAGGTGGAGAGGAGCTGAGGCCTCCTGCCAATACCAAGCACCCACTTGTCAGCCACATGGGAGCCACCTTAGAAGCTGATTCTCCAGGCTCAGTCAAACCTGCAGAGGATTCTTGACTGCTGCCCCAGCCATCATCACAACCACAGACCTCATAAGGGACACTGAGACAGAACCACCAGGCTAAGCAGTTGAAATTCTTGACCACAGAAACTATGAGAATAATAAATGCTCAATGCTATTTTAAAGTTGCTAGGTTTTAATTTTGTTTTTTGGCACAGAAATGGGTACCTAAAACACCAAAACTTCTCATTTATAGACCAAAGATTTAAATGTATGGTCATAGCCTTCCCTTGAACCTCAAGAGTTTGTAACTGCTTATTTTCCATCTCTTAAATATCTCAAAGGGATCGAAAACCCAATATGTGCAAGTGTTTTGTCTTTTTCTACTCAAGTGGCATCTTCTTCCAGTAACACTTATCTCAATAAAAGCCACAATGAGCTTAATCCATAAACTACATATCTGGACATCTATGATATTTCTTTCTCTTTCATGATCTGCATCTAATCCTTCACCAACCCCAGTTGAACTAATGGCCATATAGCTTTGAAATTGGGGTACTGCTTTCTAGCAATACTTTGAGGATACTACTCAATATCTCCAGCACCTGTTACTGGTGAAAAGTCTGCTGTACAATCATCATTATGAGGAGGTGATTTATATTTCCTTCTGTAGGCTTTTGAGATATTCCATACATCCCTGAGCCTAAAAGGAGATTTGTTTTTATTGAGCCTACCTAAGCCTTGGTGTGCTTTTTTACAACTGAAGACTTAGATAGCTCTTCCAGTCTCAGAACTCATTGTCTCCTTGAATATTATCTATCAATTCTTTTCTGTCCTCTCTGCATCAGTCTGGATCCAGTAAGGAGACCATCATCCTTCAGTGATTTTAACAGACAAGTTAACCTAAAGTTTTTATTTTACCAAAGGGTGAAAAGTGGGCACTGAGGTATGGAATAACTGCAGGGGACTACAGCCATCACTGTGGCTAGAGGAATGAAAGAATGAGTTTAGATATATTAAATGTAGAAACTTAGAGGAGGGACCTGGAAGAAATGAAATTTATACCTCTGATTAGGGTCATTCAGCACTAGTGTTTCTGAGAGGCATAAAGGGACTGATTATGCAAGTTTTGGAACAACCAAAAACTGAATTAGCTTTTAACACTGAACTTTGCTACCAATCAGGTAGTAAATTCCATTCCTTAGAACTCTTCTACTCTCAGAACCCAGTGCACTGTCTTCAACTCCTAACAATGGCTTGGTGGTATTGGAATATCAACCAAATTTCCTTTTACTTTTCAATTCAGCAATATGTTTTAATGATGTCTGTGATAAATTTGGAGCAAGTAGGATTGACTACCTCATCTTAGTCACGTGTCAGGGCTTTCTGTCCCCTTCATTCACCCTAATCCAAAGTGTTATCACTTCTTATTCAGATTACGAGTACCATCTTCTGGCTTGTCCATCTGCATTCATTTTAGCACATCTGCCATCTTTACTCCATCCTGTGGCTAAGGTTTTCTAAAAGCCAATCCAAGAACACCTTCTCTCATTTGCATCTCTCCTTCCATTTACTCTTTTTTTCCCCCACTACATGACTTTTATTTCATGAGATCTTTTATTCTTTAGATATTTCAATCAACTATGGTTTTTATTTTATTTTTTATTTATATATGACAGTGGAATGCATTACAATTCTTATTACACATATAGAGTACAATTTTTCATATTTCTAGTTGTATACATAGTTATATTCACACCAATTCGTGTCTTCATACCTGTACTATGGATAATAATGATCACCACATTCCACCATCATTAATAACCCCATGCCCCCTCCCTGCCCCTCCCACCCCTCTGCCCTGTCTAGCATAACCAACAGATAGATCACTCAGAATAAGGAACGTCAGATAATGAAGACAAAGTACACAGTCTTCCATTTACTCTTAAAGACAGGAATCTTTCCTAGGTCCCACCGGGCTTTCAGTGTCCTGACCCAGTATCCCTCTTGCATTGTGCTCTTTTTTGTGTCCCCTCTGTTTTTGCTTCCTGTTCTCAAACAGGGCAAAGTCTTTGAATGTCCTGGTGCTCTGCCTGATCACGCCTCTGTTCAGCTCTGTGCCATTTAGTCCTCACTCAGCCTCACAAGTCTGTGTCATTTCCCCAAGAAGCCTCCATTTTCTTTCTCAAACTAGTTCAGCTCTCTCTACTTAGTCTCCCAGCCTTGGATACCCTTCCTTTTATAAATTTATCTCAGATTATTTGATAATGTCTGCTCTGTTGGGCTAAAACTCTAGAAGAGAAGAGTCATAAGCATCCTAATCTCCTTGTAGGAGCTTCCTGCACATCATAAGCATTTAACACTATCTACAAAATGAATAAATGAACTATATGGAAAATTGATTGAATTTCAACATGCTTTGCACCTCTTAGCCTATAATACCTACCCCTTTCTCTAAACTTCTGATATATATATATATATATATATATATATATATATTTCATTCAAAACATTTCCTCTCTTTTTGTCCATGGGCTTGATATTCTCAGTATATTATTGATCACGATCAGTTATATTATTTTTGAATTCTCAGTGTCTAACACATTACCATGGAAACAACATGTGATCAACAAACTTTCTTATTATTATTCTGATCATAATTGAGAACGTCATGTCATTAGAGTTAATGCAGTAAAATTTTGCTAATTCAATTATTTTCTCAAGTGGTATACAACTATTAAAGCATGCTCTTCTCCATTAATTAAATGTTTTCATATATATCACACTATTAGGCAGTGCAAAGTTTCATAGATATTAGTTCATTATTTTCAGCCCTTTACATTTTAATTTAATGACATTAAATATTAAAATGCTTTGCTTTAACTGAAAATACACATGTCTTCAACTGGTGTTTGAAATGGTTTAAATTACAGAGATGTGGTCACTATGCAGTGAAATCTTAGAAAGACCCTAAAGAATTCTCTAAGAATGATACATGAGCCAAGGACATGACATTCATCTTGGAGGATTTTTCTCCCACTGAACAAGTTTGATAAAATACCTTTTCTTCCACTTTGACCTTAAGTACTTGAAAATCATTTGTTTTACAAAAGCCCTTGTGGCCCAAGATTATGGCAACCAGAACAGTGACTTCTGATTCATATTTAAATTGTGCATGGTTTATCACTTTGTTTAAGGGAGTGCTTTTGCATAGAAGTTTTTAGATAGATTTCACTCCCACGACTTTGTTGGCCTCCTCTGAACCTCCATAAGGAACAGCTTTGTGTTTTCAAACCAGCTTTAAGCACAATACTGCATCTCTACAGCCTTGTCTGTTAGAATCTCCCAGCTGTACAGCAGTGACACGCAAATATGCACTTATCCAAGTTTTGTGCTTTAGCAATCTTCTTATCTTTGCCATTTTTATGATGTTGCTTTTATTTTAGCAACAAGCTTGGTAGTATCTTACATCTTAGTTTCAGGAAAATGCTCTCGAATATCTTCTCGTGTTATATTTATAGCTTTTTGCCACCAGGTTGTCAGGCTTGTCACAGTGTGATTGACACTGCAGACCTCCCTAAATTTAGGTTAACTTTAATCCATCATCACCATCCAGATATTTTAATTTGGCATATCCAGGAGGCATAATAACCAATGCTTTGCCAGGGAGCTATAAATATTGGCATGAATTTCATGTTTCCAGTTGACATCCAGAGTGTTTCAATGAACAGTGATATCAGGCCTTTGATTCAGCCGACTAAATACATCAAGGGGTCTGCCATGAATTTTCCAGATATTTATAGACTCATGAAAGTTTTTTTTTCCCAAATTGAAATGAGAAAATATCTCACCAGAGATATCCTTTTTTATAATATCATTATGAAATTATATTAAAGTCACAGATTTTATGCTTCATATAATGTTTATTACATGGAAAATTCATAAAATTTATAAAATCATAATTTTATAATTGTTATTAATAAGTTATAAAATTTTTTACTAAAATATATGGATTTACAAATAGCATGCTATTTTGTTCCTTTGAAATCTGTTGAATTTTGTCTGTTTTTCTAAAGGATTATCCCTGTTTTCTTTTAATCTGGTATTTTTACTACATACACACTATCTTTTCATGGAACTAGTGATGCCATTTATTTTCCAGCCTCAAATACCTACGTACTTACAGCTGTCATGGATCAAGTCAACTTTTTAAATAAATAAAAGAATGGTTCATTTGTAGGAATTGATCTAAATACTTTACAGCTTGTTTCAGAGGTATAGAGTTGTACTTAATTGTGGTCCAAGTAAATATTTTCCACATCAACCTTCTTATTTTGTATAAAGCCAAGTCTCCAAAACATATTTTCCAATGACTGTCAGTACTTGATATTTAAATAATAGATATAGCTAGAATTTTAACTTTCCTAGGACTTTTCAATGTATAATGAAAGAGAGGAGTTCCATTAGACACATTTAAAAATAAGAACTGTACCAGTGAAGTAAAAAGTTATTAAAAACAATAAGTGTTACTTCAATTAATATCTTTTTAAAAATTACTTTTAAAATAATTATCTTCAATCAAATTCAGCCTGAAATGTAGATGCAGGAATATAAAAAGCAGGATTTTCTCTGGAAGGGACATGGTTATGAAGTTGGTAGCCCAATCAGGTGCCAGACAGAGATACTTTTCCAAAATTCATTCACAAAGGATGTGAGGTTTTGGCCTCCTTCCTTTGTTTTTTAAATTTATTTATTTATATTTTAAAATTTTTTAATTATAGATGGACAAAATACCTTTACTTTATTTCTTTATTTTTATGTGGTTCTGAGGATCAAATCCAGTGCCTTACACATGCTAAGCAATTGCTCTACCACTGAGCCACAACCCCAGCCCTTGTCCTTCTTTCTTGATGTCATCCAGCTCCCAGAGAGATTGAGTCAGGGCTCCTTTTGAACCCACAGGGTGAGAAAGGAAGAGCCAGGGTCACTTATCACCACAAAGTCCTGAAGCAAAGCAACTGTCAGCCCTGAAGTTGTTCCCATCAAAAGCCGGCCTTGGTAAATTAGTGAGGCCCTATGCCACTTAGTAAGACCCTATCTCAAAATTTAATAAATAAATAAAATGGGCTGGGGTTTTGGCTCAGTAGTTAAGTGCCTTTGGGTTCAATCCCTTGTATCAAATAAATAAAAAGTAAACCAGGGTCATGAACGCCCTCTTTGAAGCCTGTCCCGACTCTCCAGATGAATTTGGCCACTTCCTTCCATTGTACCCTGTGGGAACCATCACTGGGACATCTATGACACTGTACTTCGTGTATTTGTATGCCTGTTTATTCCTTTCATAATGCCCATGATTCCAATGGCTTTTCTCTTTATAATTTCATGAGATATATATATATATATATATATATAATTGGTGGTGGTGGTGGTAGTGGTGGTGATGGTGCTGGGGATAGAACCCAGGGCCTTGTACATGTGAGGCAAGCACTCTACCAACTGAGGTATATCCCCAGCCCCTAGAACCTCACACGAAATCTAGTATATAGTTCCCTGCTCAGTGCAAATCTCTTGACTCAATTCTTCTGGATATGTTCAGTGAAAGAAAGCACAGCCTTTTGCCTCAGTGAACTCTGCAAGTGACTATGAAACTGGGACCATAGCATAAATGAACCAGAAAGTCACTTCTTTGAGCAAAAAATATTTCTAACCCAATGTGAGCCAAGCTACCCTACAGCCTCTGGAAAGCAAAAATTTCCATCCACAGGTCATTTTCTTCCCAAGTTTTCACATTATAATCATATTGATTAGCTTATCTTTAGTGCCAAATAAAGGGTCATTAGCTTTTGTTCAACTTTTCATCAATATGCAGATACTGTTGCCAGATGATCCCAGTTTAGTGATTGTCATTCCCTATGAAATTTGTCTAAACAATGCATGTTTCTCCTAGTTTATGAACTCAGTACCGTCAAACGTGATACATTCAGGATACACATTCCTTTATTATTTTTCTCCTACAGAAAGAAAATTGGAAAAGTATATGATTTGGTTTTAAATGGAAAGGTATTCCATTTTCTAGATGTTTGCATTTCAGAAAATGTTAGGGATTTCTTGCTGAAATTTTTTAGAAGTGATCATCTTATTGCACATTTTGTAGTCCTGGGCAAGCTGTTGTGACCACCGGTGTGTTCCAATAACTACCTGCACATGCCCATGTCTTCAAGAAGGAGAAACAGTGCTGCTGACTCTCCTGAAGTTTCTCATACACTTGAAATTTTATATGTCAAGTCTAAGAACATCAAAAGCATGATGAGGATGGGTATAAGCTCAGTGGTAGAGTGCTTGCCTAGCATGTGTAAGGCCCTGGGTTCAAACCCCAGAAAATCTCACACACACACACACATCGAAGCATGCAAGTTTTCCCATACTCAAACTCTAAAAATATAACTTTTAATACAATCCATCTTTGGTGCTGAGGATTGAACCCAAGCATCACACATGCTAAGCACACATTCTACCACTGAGCTGCCTCCCAAATCCTGAACATTTTTGACAATCAGAGGAACTTCACCAATCTTGAGACACTTTTTTTTTCAAAAGCATATGTGCTCACAGACAAGAAATGACGGTGAGATTGTTTCTTGATAAACTCATCTGGGGGATAAGAAAAATACGATCTAATAGAGGACATCTCTAGATAAATTGAAGACCCAGGATGATATGGGAATTGGGAAACCTATTGCCACAGATTTCTCCTTTAAGTCGAGGCCTTGATGGAATACATTCTGACTTATATTTATGATGAAAACATGAAACAGATCTACTTTTCCATCCCAACTGGGTTTCCTCCAAACATGCCCCCTTCTCCCCAATGAGTCAGAATGGTGTGTACCATGTAACAGGCACAGTGCATCTGAAATGCTGACATTTCATTTTTAATTGAAATCAAATAGAAATAGTTCCACTGGGGAACAAGAAAGCGAAGCTGGCTTTTGATAGAAATTAATAGGGCAGAGACAGAAATGCTTTTCTCTATCATAAAATAGTCCACTGTGGAAGGCTGCCAGTCCTCTTTCCTGAATCTGAGATTATCTCCTGGATTACATTCAGTGGGAAGAACACATCTTAGGAGGGTGGAATGAGAAATCATATTCAGATGGTCGTATCAAATGACATGAAAGAAATGAAAAGCACTTCTTTGCTTCTATTTTTTAAATTATATGAATGCAGAGTTCAAGGAAATCTGTTGGATTTTACTGCAAAACAAATGATAACAAAAGCAAAAGAGTTCATAATATCAACAGAATATCTACAAAAATAAATCAGAAAACACATACTTTGGAAAGTAAGATAAACTTCCTTTGCTAGGACTAAAATCCTCCTATCAGTGAAACACATTTCTTTTAAAAAATAGTTTTCTAGAAAAACCTATCACAGTAGTGCTTTTACCAGTTGTAATGTGAGTACTAATAAAGATTAAATTTTGCCTATCTGTATATGGATTATAGAATATTTTAATAAGAATTTTTAATATTTAGTACACCAAATAGTATTTTGACTATAACTTTAGCCTTCAGAAAATATTTCATTCTCAGAAAAAAAGACTTTGAATCTAAAAAGTCATAATTTTAATGAAAATATTTTTCTTCATGACAGCAATTCTAGAGCTAATCTGTAGTACTTGGCACAAAAAAATGTTGTCTTTCCTCTCTGAGTCATTTCAAGACCTTGCTCAGTAAGAACTGGTACAAGGATGAAGAAGGGCAGGGTTTGGGCACTGAGAGGTGCCCAGTTCGATGTTACAGAGAGGCACTTTAGATAAACGACAATGTGATGTGATTCCTGCTGTAGCTGAGACAGGAACAAAGTGCTTTTTCAAGGCCATTTCAAGGAGCCGGTGGTAAACGGAAGGAGGGACATGAGAAGAGAGCAAGCAGGGAGGGATCGCTGATGTGTTGGATTGTTTTCAGAGTGTGGAAGCTGCGCAGGTTTCTAAGTTGAGTTTTAAAGAAAGAGAAGGAAAGTTTGAGATTTCAAGAGAAAGGAAAAATAAGCAGTAACGTGCATCTGGCTATTTTTTTTTTTTTTCCCCGATTTGGATGTTTCCAAAGTTTCTCCCCAGTGACCTTGACTGATTTCTTGAGCTTGCTCAGAATAAGGTTTTCTGTTCACTAGAAATGATCAAAGTAATATGTGGTGCATTTTAAAGACTGAAGGCCAGATGTTCTCACTCTTCCAGAGCACTCGAGCCTGTTCTGACCTCTTGAAGGTCACCAGGCATGCCCAGTGGGAAGGATGCAGCCTCATGGGCTACACGGTGGCATCTCCCTGATGGAGATCACGGATTCTTCCTGGAGGTTTCTTCACATCCAGTAACCTCCGTAAATTGTGCCTTCAGAATTTTAAGGAAAATTGAGAGCACCAATGAACTACAAAATGTTTTATAAAATTAATGAGAGAAAAAAACCAATGAGTATTCATGTACAAAAAAAAAAAACAAAAAACAAAAAAGCTTCTTTATTCCTGGCTCTATCTGCTACTCCACTAATATTTCACAAAATTAATATCTAAGTTACCTGATAGAAAGCAATTTAATGAATCCTTTGGATAATTCTAATAAAAATAAGAAACCAATTATCATGGTTTCAAATTTGCTACAATTAAAGAGAAAATTCCGAGTGTTTCTCCCTAAAGAATCTTCCTCCTATAACGAAAGATATTCCAATATGCTGTGAATAGATGTTTAAAATCTCTCTCATAAGTTCTAGAAATCTCTCACATTGAAACAGTCCCAGCTTGACAGCCCTGCAATAACCATTAAATATTAAAATAACATTAAAGAGCAACTGCTCAGCTCATGGATTTAGCTGCAAAACTCCGATTCACACTAATGGGACTCACATGGCTAAATCCCCATGTGCTGTACTGAAAATTTACCCCCAAGGATCCCAGGATCAGACACAGTCAAGGAAATGATGAATTCACTTTGAAAAACATAATCGATCCAGGACCAAACAAATCATTATTATTCATGAAATTTCAATCACATGATCATTATAAAAATCAGATTGTCTAAGATTTAACAGCATCCAATTTGCATTCCTATAATATAAGTTTGTGATAAAATAAAATTCATACTTCTATTGCAAGATAATTTGGATGTTGTAAAAACACATATAAAGTTATTTTTTTAATGTCTCATTTATGAAAATATCCTACAGCCAAAATTTAATTCTAAATATTTTTATGTGCACTATTGCTACAGACACTGTTATGGTTTGGCTATGAGGTGTTCCCAAAAGCAAACAATTAGATTATGAGAGTTGTAACCAAATCTGTAGATTAATGCACTTGATGGATTAATCATTTAAAAAACTACTGTACTGGGTAGTAACTGTAGGCATTAGGCTGTGGCTGGAGGAAGTCGGTCATGGGAGGCATGTCTTTGGGGTTTAGATTTTTTTGCCCCAGATGCTCTGCGCTGTCCCTCTCTGCTTGGAGGCTGCCACCAGCCAGCAGCCTTTCTCCTCCACACCCTTTTGCCATGATGAGAACATTACTCAGGCTCAGAGGGATGGAGTTGGTCCTCCATGGACTGAGCCTATGAAACCCTGTGCCCAAAAATGAAACTTTTCCTCTTGCCAGGTATTTTGGTCACAGTAATAAAAAGCTAACTAACTCAGATACTACTGTCATAGTTCTTAAGCTAAAGAACTACTTTTTGTTATTGTCAATATATGTTTAATGTGAAAGAAAAATAAAACAGACCAGTAACTGATAGTGTTGATAGTTCAAGATATATGGAGATCTTAACTTCTCAAAAGAGTTTCTTCGAAGATTATAGAACTTTTGACATAGTAACCACACATTATAATAATTAACCATGTTAATTATCTTATAAGCAGTTTCAAATTACTGAAAAGACAGTTTTTTTAACTTGTTTTATTTGTTTTTTAAAATGACACATAAAATTGTCATATTTATCATGTAGACAGGATATATAAAGAAAAGTGTTCTAGAATACAATTGAGCTTAGCCAGATACCAAATTAAGACAAATCACTTAAATTTTAGAGGTAACCTTATTAGGTATAAAATGAGAAAGATGGACTTGAGAAGCTTCTGTATCTAGCAGTCCATGATTTTCTTGTGTGAGAGCTACTTTGGTTCACACTATATCAGGCTACATTTTTCAATTTTGCCCCTCTCTCACTGTTACCCCCACACACATGTATGTGTGTACACACATATACACACACACACACACACACATAAGCTAGAGAAAGAAAAATTTTTAAATCATATAGAACTGTGGTAAAAATACATTTGTAATATTCTGTGAAATTCTGTTGGTTAATATCAAAGTATTTACCAGAATTGAAAGAAGTCTGGAGAATGAGAACTAGGGAAAACACTGTTTTGTGGATAAAGCACTCAGGTGGGAAATCTGGACCTCTAACTCCATTACTAAGCAACATCTTTTTTAAAAAATATGTTTTTAGACATTGATGGACCGTTGTTTAATTCATTTCTTTATATGTGATGCTGAGAATTGAACCCAGTGCCTCATATGTGCTAGGCGAGTGATCTCCCACTGATCCACAACCCCAGCCCCCTAAGCAACATCTTGACTTTGAAGAGATCACTTTATGACTCTGCATTGCATTTCTTCTTTTTTAAAAAATGCAGTAATTGGACAAGATGGTCACTAAGTCCATGGTCAACTCTAAGATAAGATGCTTCTAATTAATATATCACTGTTACAAATGAAACAAGGTAGTCTTAAGTTTGCAGAAAATCAGAAAGTTCTGTGCGTATATATGTGTGTGTGTGTGTGTGTGAGAGAGAGAGAGAGAGAGAGAGAGAGAGAGAGAGAGAGGGTAAAGATTGAAGGATAAAGCTAAAGTGAATATAGATCATTTGTGAAATTCAATACTGTTTCTAAAAAATTATGCTTGAATCCAAAAATTTAAAGGAGTTTTGTTTTATGACTTAAAAATGTTTAAAAATTAAAGATTTTTTTATTTCTAATCATTTTGAGCACTTATTGTGTGTCAGGTATGAGTCTAATAGTACTGGAGATACTATCATATTTAATCCTCACTTTGAACCTAAGAGAAGCTATTATAATTATACCCATTTTCTAGACAAGATAATGAAGTCCTAAGAGTCCTTTGTCCTGTTACTGTGATAACTACATGAAGAACTGTGAGATAGAGACTGGATCATGTCATAGCCTTTTAGAGTTAACATAACAGGTAACTAAGCTCTGATTTCAGTTGGGTGTGGTGAAGAATGCTTGTAATCCCACCTACTCAGGATGCTGAGGCAAAAGTATCCGGTTACATGTTTGAGGCTAGTCTGGACAACTTAGTAAGATCCTCTCACAAAACTAAAAAATCTCAGTGGTAGAGTTCCTGTTAGGATGTATGAGGCCCTGGGTTCAATTCCCAGAACCTTAAAAAAAAAAAAAAAAAAAAAAAAAAAGGCTCTTAGTTCTTTAGTTTTCAAAAGCAATGTTAGTACCACTACCAGCTCAATGCCCAAGTACGCATACAATTTGCTCACTTGGGCACTCATGTTATTTCTTTTGACTTCTACAAAATCGGAGTTATAATTTTCTAAGTAAAATCACATTGTCTGGTATATAAATGGTTTTTTTTTTTTTTTGGAAGAATGAAGGAGAATTACTCTTCCCAACCAAGAAGAGAGAACATGGACTAGATTTACCCAGCCTCCTAAATAAGACAAAAAAGAACCAAAAGTTTAGACAAAATATATAATAATAGTTTTCACATAGGGCACCCAAGAACTGTGATTCCTGAAAGAAAAGAAACAAAATAAGTGAGCCCTCCCATCACCCAGATTTGAGAGAGTTTCAGATCTGCAATGCAGAGAAAGAACACCAAAGCATGATTCAGCTGGTTCTGTGAGTTAAGCAGACAAGAGTTGAAAGACTGGAAAGTCCATTCATTCGGAATCACAGGATAGAGGACCAGATAGAGAATTGCAAAGGGACACCCTTGAATATCCAGCGAAGTCCTATATGCATGTGATGGAACTTTCCATGGATCAAAAAGGATCAGAAGCAACATTACCCAGTGCTCACACAGCCAGAAATGGTGTCTATCACCACCAGCCAGGCTAGGAGTCCTCATAATTCACAGGGCATTGGGCAGAGTAATCATGAGGGCCTTGCATCATTAATGGGAATTATTATTAGCCCTTGGCTAAATACTGCACTGGTCCTACTTAACAAATTTTAACAAATATGTATCCCAAGATCAAACTGTTTACAAGTGATGTAACCACATTATTCCACGAGGTAAATATTTGAGAACTATAAGAATATATAAAATCCATCACTCAGCTACAGAAAATTCAAAATGACTGAAATCCAAGCAAACATTACCAGATAGGTTTTTAAAAAGGTAGAAAAATCCAACAAGATATCATCTCATACCTGTTAGGATGACTATTACTTAAAAAAGAAAAATGGCATTGAAGATGTGTAGAAATTGCAATACTTGTATGCTGTTGGTAAGATTGTAAAATGGATGGCCACTATGGGAATACAGCATGTAGTTTCCTCAAAAAATTAAAAATAGAATCACCATATGAGCCAGCAATCCCACTCTGGGTATATGCCCAAAAGAATTAATACTAAGATCTCAAAGTGATATCTAAATATTTGAATCTTTCTTTTTCTTCTGTTAGTCTTGCTAAGGGTTTGTCAATTAAAAAAAAAAAAACACTCTTATTTCTATTGATATTTTTCTGTTCTCTAGCTCATTTATTTCTACTCTAATCATTATTCTTTCCTTCTGCAAGCATTAGTCTTAATTGGTTCTTCTTTGGTCTTTTATTTTCTTGTAATATATTTGGTATCAGGGAAATGCTGGCTTCACAAAATGAATTGGAGGATATTACCTTAATACTGTTTTTTGAATGACTTTTAAAATAGGATTGGTATTATTTATTTCTTAAATGTTTGGTGCAATTCCACCAGTAGTTTTATCTGAACCTGCACCTTTTTGTTTGTTTTGTTTTTGTTTTGATGATAAAGCAAGGGAAATATTTACTGCAAATCCTGTTTCTTTAATGAATGCAGAGATATTCATGCCATCTAATTTTTCTGGAGAAACTTTGGTTATTTGTAACTTTTGTTTTTTTAAATGGTTGAGCAACATACATGTCATGTAATATTTTTCAACTATTAAAAAAATAAAGTCCTACCATGTGTGATGACATGGAGGAAACTTTGGACATTACCCTAACTGAAATAAGATAATCACAGGGACAAATGATAATTACAGGGACAAATGATTTATGAGGAATCTAAGACAATCAAACTTTAGAATACAAAGAATCAGTTGCCAGGGTGGCTTCAGGGGTCCTGGGAAAGGGGAAATGAGAAATTGATACTTAATTAGCGTTAAGTTTCATTTATACAAGATAAGTTCTAGAGATCTGTTATGCCTTTCATTAAAAATACTGTAATATGCATTTAAAATTTTTGAGAGGGTAGATCTTACATAGAAAACCAAAGAGAGAAAACTGAAGACCCATATCTCTCATGAAAACAAATGCAAAAATTCTAAACAAAATTTTAGTGCATCAAAGTCAACAATATATAAATGAATAATGTGATGAAGTAGGATTACCACAGGAATTCAAGGCTGGTTTAGCATTTGAAAATCAGTCAACGTAAGTCACCATATTCAAGCAAAAATTTTACAGAAGAACTATTTGATGTTGACAAATTCCAATATCCATCCCTGATTAAAACTCTCAGCAATTAAGAAATAGAAGGAAAGTTCCACAGTCTGATAAAGGATTTTCATTAAAAAAGTCTATGGGTAGCATCTTACTTAATAGTGAAAGACAGTTTTCCCTCTAAAATCAGGAGCAATGTAAAAATGTCTTACTTGACTGTTTCTATCCCTCGTTGCATTTAAGGGAAGAGCCAATGTTACAAGGCTAGAAAGAAATAGAAATGTTGAGATGGGAAATGAAGAAGTACAACCATATTTCTCCAAAGATATGATCACCTGTGTAGTGTATCTGGTAGCATCTACCTCCACAAAAAGCAACTAGAACTAATAAATGAGTTTACTTAGGTTGCAGAATACAGGCTTATTTATACAGAAATCAGCTACATTTTGATAGACTAGGAGGAACGGTATTAAATTTAGTAAACTGATATATGTGGATAAATTTAACAAAAATGTGCAAGAGCTGTATACTGAAAACTGAAAAGCATTAATAAGAAAAATTAAAGATCTAAGTAAATGGAGAGATACAACCTGACTGTGCCTGGGTCAAAGACCCATATTCCTAAGATACCGTTTCTCCGCATACTGATCCACAGGTTCAACACAATTCCATTGAAAAACTTAGCAGGCTATTTTCATAGAAGTTGACAAGATGGTTCTAAAGCTTACTATCAAGTCACTGAGTTATTGACCATAAGATAGACAAGTGTGGTAGATTCTAGAAATATGCATACCCAAAAGGAAAACTCACTATCAGCAAAGGTAGAAAGGCTATCTATCTAATGGAGAAAGAATAACCTTTTTTGGTAAATGTTACTGGAACAACTGGATATCAGTATGCAAAATAATAATAGTAGCCTTGAACTGCGCGAGGTGGCACATGCCTGTAATCCCAGAAGCTCAGGAGGCTGAGGCAGAAGGATCATGAGTTCAAAGCCAGCCTCAGCATAAGGGAGGTAAACAACTCAATGAGGGGCACTCGACCACTGAGCTACATTCCCAGCCCTATTTTGTATTTAATAGAGTGGTCGAGCACCCCTGAGTTCAATCCCTGGTACCAATAATAATAACAATAATAATAGCTTTGATTCATACTTTTTAACGTATAAAAATTAACTCAAAATGGAACATATAATTAAATGGAAAATGCAAATGAGGCTGAAAGATATTACCTTGACCAGTATCAGATAATGTTTGTCAACAAACATGATGTGGAGTTCTACAGGAGCAATGAAATCCATGTTGAAGCTGATCTCCTTATGGTGGTCTTCAAACATTTCCACTCCTAGCTCCTCACCATCCCTTCATGATCCTGGGAAATTCTCAGTAAATTCAAGAGTCCACATCACTTTCAATTCCCAATCTCCCCAGAAATTTGAGGTAACATTCACTCTGTCCTGTCCAATGCAGTATCCACTAATCAAGCATTCAACAGAGCCCTTGAAATGTGCTCATCAGGATTGTGATGCAGTATTAAGTGTACAATACAGCCCAGATTGTGCAGATCTCATTAATAAATTTTATATTGACTCCATGTTGAAATTTTAATATTTTGCAAATATTGGGTTAATTAAAATATGTTATCAAATTAACTTCCTTAGCTTTTAATTTTAATGTGATTCCTAGAAAATTTAAAATGACATGTGCATCTTGTATCATATTTCTATTGGACAGCGCTGATATAAATTTTACTGAGCAAGGCGATGTTAGACCTTTCACTATGACAATTTCAGAAAACAGTGACCTTATATTTTAGTCATGTGCTACATAGCTTCAGTTTTGTAAGAGGGGAAGGCTCTCTGCAGGGTGCCAGTGGGGAAGTCTGGGAGAATGGACTCAGGAAAGGGTAGCAGAGGGAGATTAGGAAGAAGGAGTGCAGCTAGTAGGGAACTCATAGTAAGGAAGTGGAGATTATTTGATCCTAACTCTGTTAAGTCAACTTTGGAAATCAAAGCAGTTCTCATGCTGGAATGCTTTGGGGTAGAATGCTGCACTTTGATGTGACAAGCAGCTGTGACTGTGGCAGTCATGTAAGAAAAAAGCCAACCCAGGTTGTCTGGACTTATCTATATAACAACCACTAAGTCAAGAAAATTTGGAGCAGCAGTGCCTGGGCCTGTGGCTCAGCGGTAAAATGCTCGCCTAGCATGTGCGAGGCCCTGGGTTTGATCCTCAGCACCACATATAAATAAGTAAAATAAAGGTATTGTGTCCAACTACAACTAAAAAATAAATATTAAAAAAAAAAAAAGAAAGATTTGGAGCAGCAGCAGCTGTTTTGGACTCTGAGGACTAAACTCTCAATCTCCCCAAAACCATTCCCTGGTGCCAGACTCCTGTGCACCATATTGCTCCCTGCTGGTATTATTTCTCAGTCAGCTAGAGTTCTGCCACACTGTTTGAGATTTGCATAAGTGTCATTAAATCTTGGAAGCTTTTCTTGTGGTCACTGTGCTACTCTCCATCCTAAGACAGGTGGATGCTTGAGTACCCATTGTATGGGCAGAGCTGCTACATTCCACAACTTGGTAGGTGGCGCTTAATTCTCATCATTGATGCAATTGAAGCTCATATGAAATACTGTTAAACTGCCAAACATGACAAAAAGAGCAGAACCTTGCAGGCCGGAGGTACTCTCCCAGACTCCTCCTTGGTCACGTCTAGTGCTGCCTTGTTTACCACTTCCCCAAGTGCAGTCTTTCCATTTTGACGGATGTCATCATCCTGTTGGATCTGTTTAGGAGGCAATTGATAGCATCCCTTCTATAACCTTTTGAATTTGAAATCAATGGAAAAACAGATCTAGGAGTTAGAAGGTAAGAGAATATGGATTTAAATTACATGCTCAGAAAACTCTCTAATACTTCACCAATGAAGGGGTGAGACATCCACCACATCAGATACAGCTGGACAGCAAAGGTTCACTCCAGACTGAGTACCAAAACTTCCACTCAAGAAGAGAAACCAGAGGGGCCTTGAGCATGCTCAGTAACGTCAGCCACGCTTCACTCAGATAAGCCTGTGGGGATGAGACATAAGAGGACAGGCAAGTTACCCCAGCAGAAGTCCCCTGCATAGAAACATCAGGCCAGGGAAATGGATAACACCCCATCCAATGCCTGATCCTACATGACTGTATTTATCTCAAATTGTCAAAGACATGATTTTTTAAAATAACTGTATTTGTCAATATTTTGACACATACAAATACGTAGAATGCACTCCTCTTTTGTTTGTTTATTTTGGGGTTTTTTTGGTACTGGGAATTGAACCCAGGGCCTTGTGCATGAAATGCAGGCAACTGAGCTATATTCCTAGCCCCTTAGAGTGCCCTCCTCTTGATACAAATTCCATCCATTCATTCATTCATTCAAAAAAAAATTTGGCCAGTGCCTGTTATAGGCTAGGCTCTGTTCTAGATGCTACCAGATGAAGAAACAGAAAAAAAAAAAAATGTCTACCTTAAATTTAGTGAGTGGGACTGAAAAAATTAATGAATAAAATATAGGGTACAACAGATGGTGATAAGTGTTATAGACAAAAGAAATGTAAAAAAAGAGTTGAGTATATAAGCTACAACGTCAAACGGGGTGATTAGGGAAGCCACTCTGAGAAGGTGACACTAGATAAAGATGAAAAGAAGTGAGCCCTGCAGATGTTTGGGGAAAGTGCTCTCAGTAGAGTAGTCCATGCTGGAAGAAAAGCATAATCTCAGTCTGTAGGGTTATTTTGTGTTCCTGGCGTATTACTCCAGCCTTTTTCTATTTGTGTTTGAAGAATAATAATAAATAAATTCTTCTACACTGCTCTGGGGCTAGTGGCTCTAACATTCCCCTTACCATGCACACTCTACAAACAAGCCATACATATGGTTACTTCAGCAGTTCTGAGTGTGCCTCCCCTTCCCTCATGTTCCTGGAGAGCAGAGGACCTGTCTTCATCACACCTCTCTGAATTCATCTGGCACCCAGCAAACACCATCCAGAAAACAACTCATCAATATGTAAGCACTGAGGGGCACTCCTGGACTATGGCCTCCAGGACTTCCATGAAAAACCTGCCTCTCGATGTCTCTGGGCTTCTCTTTCGTAGTGAGTATAGGTTTTCCCAACAGCAGTGGCTTCATTTAGAATACAACAGTAACCACTAACATATTTTGTCCATAATTATCACAGCACATATCACTGTCTTAGTTCAGGCTGCTATTAACAAACCGTCACAGACTTGGTGTTTTAAACAATAAACATTAACTTCTTACAGATGGGGAGGCTGGGAAGTCCAAGATCAGGGTGCTGGCAGTGTCTGATGAGGGCCTCTTCTTGGTTTGCAAGTGTCTTCTCATTTGTATTCCTACACTGTGGAGAGCTAGAGTTCTCTGGGGTCCCTTCTTTAAGGACACTATATCCATTCATGGATCCACGTTTGATACATAGTCACCTCCAAGTGCATCACTTTGGGGATTAGTCCTCCACATAAGATGTTGGAAGAATGCACATATCTGGCACTCACCTTCCAATTCAGTCACTGTCATTTGTATATATGCATGTCTACCCCACCTCCACTCTACCCCATTTATTTATTGGGTTCACAACTGCAAGTGTACGTTGAAAGTGTGTTGCAGGCTCTCAATGAGTCCAACAGACTCCTGCCCTTCAGAGTTGGCATTCTAAAGGACAACACCTTCTTTGAAGGACAACACCTTCTTCATCACCATTATTTCCACAGCCCATAGCATATCGATTTCATTGCCTAAAATGCTCTATAAAAATACACAAATCTTGAGACAAGTCACAAAGCTGACTTTTGTAGAACTAAAAATAAATGCACTGATCTCTTTTCCTCTTAAAATGGCTCAAACAGACTACTCAGAATGGAGATTACTGAACTCAATGCCTTCTTCTAAAACATACTCAGAGAGTGTTTATTTCCAAGGCAGCATTGTGGTCCATGATAACTAAAACCCTTTGTTGTGACAATGCTGTGGCAAGATGTTAGATGGATCTAATTTTCTCCTTGCATTGTAAATCTTTGAAACTCTTGGGACTGAGAGTTTAAGATGGTTGACGATCAAAAATGACTGTTTAATAAATTGAATTGCTAGTAAGCCACAGGCCTTCGCCCCTCCAAATATCAGGATATGAAAATCTTCTATAATATTATCAAGGAGAAGAAAAGAGATTTTGAGAATTTTCCTAAAATCCTTGAATTAATATTATCTTTTCGTGGACTAGGAAGTTTTGCTAACAGCCCTGCTGATTTTCCATTAAAGTTACAGTGAGACAGAGTGTGGCACACGGCTTCCGCTCATAGATTAACACTGAAGGAGACAGATTTGTAGTTTTTATCAGCATTTGCAGGGCCAAGCACATTTGTTCACAGATGTTAAGAGTCATCCCCTGAATGAAAAGCTGGGCAGGAAAATAGCACCGGTGTAGCAAAAATATAACTGAAGTACATACACCTTCAAATATGAGTATACATTCTATGATGCTGCTAACCCACCTAGAAAAAAATCTTGGCACTTCCTTTCCTTGAGTTCATTCCTTAAATCAAATGAGCACATTTTAAATGTTTATCATCATCATTATCAATAGAAAGATAGTGTTTTGTAGCAGCAACACCTTTGCATTATTAATCGGGTACTCAGGTTGGGAGATCACATAGTTCTATTGTTCCAAAGAAAAAATGCAACTTGGGAACAGTGGCATATAAAAATCCCTGATGGTCCTAAGATTAGGACTCAAAGTGTGTCATGCCCACATCTGAGTTTAGTCCCCTGGGGAATGGAAGCTCACGCATGTCGTCCTGCTGATCCCGAAGCCCGTCTCTGAGGGCATTAAAGTTGCTGAATGAAGGCAAAATTAACTGTAGAAATAGTCACTTTTTGAGTCCATTTGGAACATGAGAGAAATCTTCCCCGCACCTCACCCACAATATTTTTCTTATACTTTGTTGAGGAATTATTTTAAAATTCTGCAACACATCTGGCTCAGTGGAGCACACCTGTAATCCCGGAGATTTGGGAGGCTGAGACAGGAAGATGGCAAGTTCGAGGTTAACCTTTGGGAGACCCTCAACAACTTAGTGAGACCTGTCTCAAATTAAAAAAATAAAAAGAAATGGGGATGTAGCTCAGTGGTGAAGTGCCCTGGGTTCAACCTCCACTACCAAAACAAAACCAAAACGAAATAAAATAAAATTCTGTGCCAAAGTCCACTTATCTTTTAATCTACTCACCTTCAAGAACAATACATTTTTATCAAAGCTTTTATCAGACACTGAGATGATAAAAAGTACTTCCATTGGTTTACAGGTTTTCTTGGAAGATGGGAGTAAATTCTGGTGTACCCATGGAGGGAGATATATATATATATATATATATATATATATATATATATATATATATATGTATATGTATGTATATGTATATATACGTATATGTATGTATATATGTATATGTATATGTATATATATGCATATTTATATGTATGTATATATATATATATATATAAAAGCATATGAGAAAATGCAATTCTTAGAAAAAAGAATACAATATGAACTTTAAATTCCTCCTGTCCCCCAACAATGAAGTAATTTGGCATATACATAGTCAAACCTGCCCATTGCATCTCTGAGCTGTAGGTATTGTTGAACATATGGCACACGGTGAAACCCACTGTTTTCATTCCCCCTCCCTACGAGATATGCAGACCAGACCCCAACAGCATTTCTAGGGAGGATAATATAATTATATCAAGTTACTGGATTTTGATGTGCGAAAAATGAATTAGGTAGCACTTTCCTAGCAATAGGAGTATATGCAAACAATGTTATTGAGTGAACATTATGAATTAATTTAACATAATTGTTACAGTAGATAAATATTCTCTAGCATTTCAATTGTCACCCATCTACCAAAAGAGCAGGCATGATTGAACAAATATGATTTTAATCAAGAGCAAGTCTGATTATTGGCTTATTTCTAGACTTCTTTTTTTTTTTTTTGGCCTAGAAAAAAATGTTTATACTGTTTAAGTTATAGATATAACATACGATTGCAAATGAAAATTTTACCATTATTCCCCAAACTTCAGACTGACAAAATAATTCTATAGATGAAAACATTTCTGAACTCTACAACTATATCACTTTCACAAAAATCTAATTTACATTCAGTATTAAGTGACAATGGCACATTGAATAAAGATAGTTTCTAATTACATCTTTGAGTCCCGTTTCTGGGCAGGAAACTGTACACATGCATAGTAGAGGAAAGAGGAAACATTTCTACCCACATTGGCTCAGAGGGAAAACTGACTTGAGTTAAAGAGTGACCAGACCATTTTTCACACTCAGAAATAATAAGACAAAGATATTCCCAAATAACTTTAGACAAACAGCAACATCTGTACTTTCTTGCTCCTATATTCCCTCATCTCCTTGGATTGCCACGTGCTGCTAAAGCATCTACTAATTCATCTAAGGAGTGTTCAGCAGGAGTCTAGTGAATTTGTATGGAATCTCATACTGCATTAGGAATTAGAACTGAGAGGTCCCTAACTACACAAGCATAATCTCATTCCCCAGAGCTGCGATTCCCAAACTTGAGTGTTCATTACAATCACAATAGGGACTTTCAAAACAAATTTCAGTCTACTCTAGAGTTTTTGGTTTTGTTTCTAGGCAGGGCTCCCAAACCTGCATTTCTAATAAGGGCCTAGGTGATGTAATTGGTCTGGGAAACACATTTTTGAGAATCACTGTCCTTGAAAGGAGCATGGACGAAGTTTAAACACCCAAGTTTAGGTGTTGGCGGGCAGTACAGAATGCAAAAGCTTAGTTTCAACGGGGCTCCACTATTTCTGAACTCTGTGGCTCAGGAGGTTAATCCTCTATGCTTCTATTTCCTTGTGTGGGAAACAAGAAGTGATAATATGTGTCTCATCAGGTTTTGGTGTGTGTGCATGAGTGTGTGTGTTTCTGTAGGTAGATGTATGAAAAATACACATACCACTTGTGTGGTTTGCTTCACCAACTTGGAGTATTAATGCGAGTCCATCTCTTTTATGTCACTAATTAATCATTCACACATCCATGTGCCCAATGTAATTAGATGTCCAATGTCTGCCTCTTGGGACATCCTCCTCCAAAATATGTATTCAAGAAGTTTATGGAATCTAAGTAGCCAGTCCACCTCCCAAATCTGGAAATCAACACCAGAGAGTCTAACTACTCTGGTTGCTTTGATTTCTGCCCCATCACACAATATTATCACAGAGAACTAGCTCACAACATCTCAAAATCAGCATGGACTAAGTAATAAGCATAATATCTCACTCAGTGCCTAAGTAATATTTCACAATTTACAAAGATGATGTGAATATATCAGCTCTTTATAACAACTCCACAAAGCAAATGAAATTATCCTTATTTTTATAGGCAAAGAGACTAGTTCTGAGAAATTCAGAGGTTTGTCTTGAGCAATAATTCTCAACCAGGGGACTTTGTTCCTTGGGGGATCATTTGACAATACCTGGAGACATTTTTGGTTTTCATGGGTTTGGAGGGTTGGGGATGGCTACTGGTATTTGGTGAATAGAAGCCAGGAATGCAACTAAACATTCAACATTGGACAGGACAGCCTTTTACATCAGAGTATCTACTCTAAAATGTTAATAATGCCAACGATATGAAAACCAAGACCATGACATTGTTAAGATCTGAACTCAAGGTTACAACTCTAAATCCAGGATTTTTTCTATTATACCCTAAATGGAAAACTTTCATCATGATCTGAATAGGGAAGCATTGTCTATTACATTTTATATTATGTTCCTTTTTTCTTCTCATTTTCCTGAGCTCCAGGGAAGGGGAGGAAAATCCTGCCTTTAGTAGACAATGAAATGTTGCTATAGTATAAAATTAGTGCCAGTGACTCTGGAAGAGCTTTCAGCATAATCCTTCCCCCTTTCCCATTTCATCCAACTCTCTTATATTTGCAATTATAATTTTTTGGACCACAAAGGGTGACAAAATTGTACTGTGTTTCCTAATGCTAAGACTGAGATAGACAACATCTAGAACCACACAGGGAAGATGGGAGGCAGGAATAAATGATTGATTAGCACATGTGTGCATTCTCAATTATCGATGGTAATGGCCCGTGGATATAATGTGGATTTGCCAAACCTGCTGATAATCCAAAAATCATTTTTATTGAGATTTGGAATACAAAACGTTTTTTAAAAGGAAAGTCATTGATCTAATAATTACCTTAATTTTGAGGTAAGCTACTAAAGCAGTTATTTTTAATTCCCTAAATACACATTGCTGTGAGGCGGGAGAGGCATCCAAGAATGTACTAGTCAGTGGGGGATGCCAACAAAGATGAAAAATTGGAACAGGATTAGTAAAGGAATGGCTAAAAAAAAAAAAGGTTGTGTTGTAGGCATAGCAAAGCCAAGAACAGTCAAGGTAAGGGCTGTACCACAGAGTCAGGCTCCTGAGTTCTGACCCTGGGACTGGGAACTTACTAACCTTAAGATCTTGTCCAAGTGACTTAACTTAGCTCTACTTCCTTTTTCTTGGCTATGAAATAGAATCTTTGTAGTACCTCCGTCTGGGATGGCTTTGAGACTACATACATGTATAAAGTGTGTCTTCTACAAAGTAAGAATGATAGTGTTGTATATTTTCAATAGTTTTCAGGTATTAATAAAATCCTAGAAAACCTATGCATAGGCCATATGACATCTCATTAAGTAGGAAAAAAAAAAGAAAAAAAGAAAAAGAAAGGAAATCAGAGAGTTATAGGTTGTATGGAGAGGAAGAATTTGAACTTTTTTTTAAATGAGTGTGTGTGTGTGTGTGTGTGTGTGTGTGTGTGTGTGGTGTTGCTTGTGCATGCACATGAAACTTAAAATAAGGTCCCAGAACTAACATCAGCATTACGTGAGACCAACTAGATCCTTGCAGCCATGCATCCAGTGGTATGCTGGTAAATGATTACTCTCCAGCTTTCCTGGGAGAAGTCCTGGTTTTTAGGGTTTGCTGATTTCAAAGGTGTAAATGCTCCCACCTGGCTAATTCCAAGTCATCTATTTGGCTTCTCTGAGCATGAAGTTGGGAAGAATGTACACAATCAACCCTCCTGAGCTGGAGCAAGCTGACTTCAATACGCCATTATATGGACCTCCGCCCCTCCTCCAGATTTTCTGGATAGACCTTCTGGGATTGGAGACCAAGAGTATGAGTTTTAACAAGGCTCCAGATTATTGTGATGCTTGTGAAAGTTTGTGAAGCACTGCTAAATAAATCATAGTGGGAGTCTGCAGGTTCCTAAGTTTCTTGTAGAGCCGAAAAGCAGTCAGTGAAAATACCTAAATGAGCAACTTTGTTGAAGCCCAACCCATGCAAAGGAAGTATGGGGTACTATGCTCCAATCTGAAAACTCGTTACCAGTATATGCAGGTAATACATAGGAAGAGAAAGCAGCCGCAGAAGCAACTAAAATATGCAAGAGACGAGAGTGGAATTTGCCAGTAATGCAAGTGTGTAGACAGGACTGGTGCCTCTGCAGGGGCCCTACCAGCAAGAACATCATCAAACTGTATAAGACCAGCTCTCAATAGTGACAGTAGGGCAGTCACTGGAGGAAAATTGTTCAAAAATTTCGTGTGAATTAGATAAGACATACATATAAAAGTTCCCCTACCTCGACTTCTACCAGTAGAATCACACAATCAAAATGCAATCTGCAAATGGCTAAAACAGCATACGATAAAAAATTTGTCACTGACTAAAAATAGAAGAATCAAAGTAGTAAAACTTAATTCTCTAATATTTGCCAGGGAAAATTAACATAAGAGAAATAATAGCTACGTTGTTTTACTTATTGTGAACATATGTGATTGTTATAGTGTACTGATTACTAATAAAATTCTGAAATTTAAAAAGAAAACATTATCATTTTCACCGTGGTAAGAAGAATATAGCATGAAATTTATCATCCTAGCCATTTTTAAGTGCATTGCAACGTTAACCATTTGTACATTGTTATGCAACAGACCTTTAAACTTCTTCATCTTGCAGAACTGAAACTCTAAGCCCACTGAACAACAATTCCTCTTTCCCCCATCTCCCCTGCCCCTGGCAGCCACCACTCTACCTTCTGTTTATGAGTCTGATGATTTTAGATGCTGTGTATAAATGGGATCATGTAGTGTTGGTTTTTAGGTTACTGGCTTATTTCACTTAGCAGAATGTCTTCAAGTTCATTCATGTTATATATAGGGCAGGTTTGCTTTCTTTGTAAGGTGAATAATAACCCATTTTATGTATATGAATCTCTTTCTCCATTCACCAATGGACATTTAAGTGGCTTCTACCGCTTGGTTAGTACACGAAATGACCCAGTGAATAGCGGATGTGTGAATGTCTCAAGACCCTGTTTTAAATCCTTCTGCATGTATATCCATAAATGAGACTACTCTATATCAAAAAGTGACATTATTACTAATTATTAAACTATAGGTTATTACGTAGAAAATTTAATTGTCAAAAGTCACAGCTAGAGGTTTGTTGAAAAGCGACTAATCACTATCCCTGCGCAGAACACAACATTAGGCGTTGGAACAATGAAGAATTCTGGGATAGTCTCTGGCCCCTAGAGGTTCAGAGTCTAATTAAGAAGGCAGGAGCAATATATAAATACAAAAATGACAAGATTATATTAAAGTAAAGAAGTTCATATCATACATCATACATTAATGGTATGCATACATATTGGTAAAACTACTCTGGGAACCTATTTGACAGTGTCTTCTAAAACTAAAATGTGCCTACCCATGGCCCAGCAATTCTACGCATATAATAATGTATATCATAGGTATATACACAAGAGAATTGAGTGTCCACCACAATACACCTACAAAATGTGCCCAGCAGCTCTATTCATACTAGCTGAAACTTAGACAATCTGACATTTGGAGGAGATTGAGTGGATAGATAAATTGTTGGTCAGGTCTACAGTGAAATACTATATAGCAATAAAAAGAATATTCTTCTACAGGCAACCATACAGACAAACATCACAGACATAAAAACGAGTGAAAGAAGCCAGATGCACACACAAATACATACTGGAGGACTCTAAGTTCAGGAAGAAGTGAAACTAATTAAAAGACAATAGGAATCAAAAAGTGTGGGTATTGACTATGAAGAAGAAGATTTCTGGGTTACTGAAAATGTTCTCTGGGAAGTGTTACACACACACACACACACACACACATTTATTGAGCTGTACAGTTAAGACTTTAAATGTTTACTGTACATATCTCTCACTGCAATTAAAAAAAAAAAAATGTTGGAGTAAATGAAGTAGTTCAGAGGAGGGAGCGATGGAGGAAGGCCCAGAAGTCAGACTTCAGAGGGGAGGTGCCAACTGAGCTGGATTAGATGAGAAGGAAGACATTGTTTAAGGGAATTTCAAGAGGGATACTGGATCAAAAACAAAGGCTCAGTGGCGCAGATGTCCAGAAGTTTAGCCACCCCTGTGCTTGTCTCTCCAACACGCACCATTCCTTCCTCCAGTTCAGAAGCCTGGGGGTTGGGTAGGGTTGGCTTCACTATGGCACTGAGGGTGGCCTTTAATTGGTTTGAGACTTATCAGCATAATTACTTCAGAATGAGCATAAAGCAGTCATTACGCCATTTGGATCAAAGGCAAGTGTATTCCTAAAATGGCCTGGTGGTGTCATGGTTCGAGGAAACCAACAGCTTTCTGCTCCTGGAGGCAAAGGAGAGAGCTTAGCATGTCAGTTTTTACTGGTGGCCATCTCGGGAGCCTGAAGGAGTCAGCCTGACACGCAATGGGGGTGGAGAAAAGGAGACACATGAAGCTGGGATCTTAGCCAATGGTTCTACTCAACATTTTGATTTGCAAACCTTTTAATTTAAGCCAATTTAAATGAATTTTTTTATTGCTTTGTAACCTGACCTTTCCACTGGCCTACACACATTAATTCTTAAATGGTTCTTCTGGCTTTCATGGCTCTGGTCCTTGGCCCACTTCCCAATTTCATAATCACTGGTTGACCAAATTCTAATAGATTTCTACCTGGCTTCTGCCTTTGGTTTCTTACCTTCATGTATCCTCCATATTGCTTCTGGAATGTTCTCAGGCACATCTGATCACTGCTGCTATGATCCTATGGTTCCATGCATCATGAATAAAGGCCAATGGATCAAAAGTTGCCCAAGCAATTTACAGACTTTAGTCCTTCCGATCTGCTCATGAACCGATCTGCTCACCTCACCCTACTGTTCTAACCTTTGCAGGATGAGTCCTTGAGGCCAGGACATCCTTTTCTATCTGCTTCATGGGAACACCACTTTTCTTTCCAGCTCCAGCTCTGAACTCATGTCTTCTATTAAGCCTTTGGCTCTCCGGTCAGGAACAATCACTCACTGTGTTGTAGTCTCCAGGCATCCTTTCTCTCTCAGCTCAGCTTGTCAGGAGTCCTGGTGAGATTTCCATGTCTGGCACCCCCACTGGAGTGTGAACGCTGGCAGGTCAGGGTCCCTGTGTTTTCGGCTTGACTTCTCACCACCCCTGGCTTAGTCTTTTTCACACACAGACCACTCAGGGTCCTATGTCAGATGGTTAGTTGACTACAGACCAGATTTCCTTTTAGGGAAGGGGATAGAGGTAAAGTTGGAGAGTTTAGGTGGGGGTGGGGAGTTTGGGGAAAAAATTAAAAGCCAAGGAAGATGTCTTAAACTCAATGACTTTACTCACTTTGGAGTAGGTAAGAGTTTCTCTCTTGGTTTTCCAAAATTCTTTGGATTCCTTGTACATTGTTTACTCTTCTTAAAATGTTTACCTACTCAGCCATATCCTTTTCTTTAGGGAAGGGGAAGGTGGCTGTTGGTCTTGGGATGTTATAGTTTCAGAAGAGAGATTATTGCATTTAATCTGACACAATAATTCTATGACAGATCATTATACCCATTTTATGGATGAGGAAGCTGAAGCTCAGAGTCCTGCAAATTTCTCTAAGTCACACAGCTATGACACAGCAGAGGTAAGATTAAAATACAGGTAGACCATAATTTTTGTTTTTATAGCTAAGTGACATGAACCATGGGTCCGTGTCACAGCCAACTGCAGGAAAGGCCTACATGTGTTGAACTTGCAGCACACACACGGGAGGATGAGATCACAGCGTACAGACAAAATGCTCTCTACCTGACAGCCTCATCTCCTCTCGGGAACTCTATCCCTGCCCTAGTCTCCCACTCAGCAAGTCCTTCAAAAAATGACACAACGCTTAAAATAGAACACTCCAACTATAACAAAAACACTTTTATGATTAGTAGGAAATTTCTATGAGGTTGGCATTAAATCTTTGGAGTCTTCCTTAAATTACCAAAACTCCATGGACATTAAGTATGAAAGATTGCAAAAGTTTCATTATTTTTCCTCCTTCCTTTTTTTCAAACCTTAGAAACATATACAATAGGCAAAATCTAAATTCTGCTCTCTATATGGCTTGGTCCAACAAGGAAGGCTTATAATCTTAAATATCAATCTGTTGTATGAATTTATTTCTAAAACTGCTTACTTTTCTAAGTCCCTGTTGGAGAAATAATTAATTCCATAAACAATAACTATGCATCAGGCAGTGTGCTAGGTCTTTAGGATACAAAGACCTGTCCCTCCCTTTCTAAAGGAACAGGGACTGAAAACAGAGAACATAAGAAACAAATAATTGCACACATTGCTATCCATGCAGAAATAATGGCACAAGGTGTTGAGCAAAGACTGTGGATTGAATCACAATCATGGCAAAGCAGAATTTTGATTTTTCCTGTTAGAGTTTGATACTTTTAGATGTTTGGAGAGGGAGGAGTATTAGAGAAAGGAAAGGGAAAAAATGAAACCTTGGCAATTTTCATTCTTAGTGTCTATGAAGTTATGTTAATTTAAACAAGATTCAAAAGAGTTAGTGCCAGCCTCATAGAAAGTTCCTCCTAATCATAAAAGTGATTTCTCTGTTATAATCCAAGTGTTTTATCTTAAGGGGTTGTGTCTTTTGTTTGTTTGTTTGTTTTTGAAGGACTTATTGAGTGCAAGGGATTTATAAAAGGATGGAGTTTTTAAAAGAGACGAAGCTGGCAGGTAGAGAGCATTTTGTATGTACCCCAGTGTTCTGGACCTCACTTGTGTGTGTTGCAAGTGTGAAGTGCAACACATGCAGGTCTCCCCTGCAGCTGGCTATGACCTAGAGTCATGGCTCCTGTTACTGAGCTATTAGTAGAGCATGGTCCACCTGTGTTTCAATCTCAGGTCTGCCACGTGCAGCTATACGACAGTGGGCAATTCCCTGGATCTCCAAGCCTCAGTTTCCTCCATAAAATGCTAAAATGTTATAGTAGTGAACAATATTATGACAGCATTTTCTACTGCCTTCATATTGATGAAGAAGGTGTCCCCATGATTTGGTAAAATAAGGCATTTATCCTGGTTTTCTCTTTAGGGCCTACAATGAAGTGATAGGCTCATTAGTGGCCTATTGCAAATCATACTGAACATTCACCACTGACATTCACTAGGAATGAAATAAAACTAAACGGAAACCTTAAGAGAAACTGATTTGAAAAGGAACAATAGCTGCACTCTTCATTGCACAGTGTGTCTCTTGAGGATAAAAATAGGTTGGTGATTCTCTATTTAACAAGTAATTATTGAACAACTAATATGTGCTGGGAACGTAGTAGGAGTGAAAACATAAGGTGACCAAGATTCATGGGTTCCCTGAATCATGGAATCCACAGTCTGAACAGGCATTAGCAAAAGAAATCCAACTGGGAAAGTTGCCACCAAGGATATGAAACTGATGTCTCAGGGAGTAATAAGGCAGGATGCTTTTTTCAGGATGGTTAGGAAGGCGTCTAGGAGGAGGTGAAATTTAAATTGAAACAAGAAGAATAACAGGGAGTCAGACTCATAAACAGTCAGGGAAATAATCAAGGACCAATGAATGCAAAGGGCCTGGGCTATACAGGACTATTTTGGTATGATAAAGCTCTAAATTTCTTTCTCACAAACAGGTTGGGGCCCTCCCTTTTACCCCACAATCTGCATTTCTTACCCACCTTTCATTATAGGTAGGGCTCTAAATTGGGGTTCTGGACACCTCTGCCCATTGGATACATCAAGTAAAAGATTCGTGGGGGAAGCCTTCTCTTTTGCACAGGTCTGCCACAGGCTGTGTCTTGCTCACAGTGACTTAGCCATTCAATCAAGACTGCCCTTGACATTTATATCATTGTGATTTCTTTGCCTACATTTTTGCCTGAGGTCCTGAGAGAATAGATGCTGACATAAGGTAGATGCTAAAATATTATTTGCTGAATTTTTCGGTGAATTTCTTTAGAGCATCAGAGAGCTAACTTTTTGGTTTGTTTGTTGTTTATGGCTATGTTTGCTTATTTATTTTAACATGGGCAAGGAGAGCAAACTGGATGGAATTTGAAGGAGAACGCGATGGCATCCTGGCTTGGCATTTAGTGACTTTTGGCTCTACCACTCATTATTAGCAAGGTGACCTTGAAGAAGCCATCCCACTTGAGCCTTGACAGACTCAACTGCAGATGATGGTGTAGGTCCAAGTGCCCTTCAATGTCTGTTTTTTCTTTGAGTCAGTAATTGCCATTCCTTCCACTCTCCTATGAAAGTACTGTTGTGTTTTAGGCCTTAATTCTATGCCAGAGTAATGCATTATATTTAATAGAAATTTGTTGTTTTCAAAGCACATTCATCTTCACCATCTCATTTAATTTTTTTAATTTAAAAATTTTTTTTTAATCAATCATTTAAGTTTTTTTAAGACAGGGCACAATTTAAAAAATCTGACAAGATGGGAAACTTGCCCAAGGTCACAAAGCGATAGGGGAATGACACTTGTATATACCCTCCTGACTCTTGTCACCATGAATTAGATAGGGTCTCTGTCATGTGTGAATGAAGCAATTTGTTTACACTCAGAAAAAGAATCCCTATTAAAAAAAAGTTAATGATGGCTTTGACAACATTGAAATTATATATATATATATATATATACACACATATATATACACATACATACGGGTTAAACTCTTTAGTTGTAAGGATTAGAAAAGGACTTAGGTTAACTCAGTTGGGGAAGGAGGTCACACTACAGGAATTAGCTATCTCCAGGACAGGAGGCAATGCAGTCTTCATAATAATTGGAAAAGTGTCTCCAGGCATTTCTTCCTTAGATTTCCTCATTTGTCTATTTTTCTCTTGGAACTCCCAAGACCTTTCTCTCTTATCTGGAGGGCTGTTTCTTCTGCTTACTCATAGTCTTATTTCCTTATTACCACAGCTCTCACTTGGCTTGGTTTCCTTGCACCAGCTTTGGCCATCTGACTCTCATGTCCACTCCTTCATTCACTAGACTACTGTCAGTCTCTTCCCTTTTTACTTCCTGTGGTCTAATCCGCTGGGACTGGGGTGAGATTGGCACCAATCCAAGTTCCACCTTATTGTGAATTGAATACTTGTGTTTCATTGTTCCCACCCCAAATTCCTGTATTAAAGCCCAAATGCCCGATGTGGTGGTATTAGGAGACACCTTTGGAAGGAAATTAATCTTAATCCTCATGATGGGATTAGTGTTCTCAAAAGAAGAGTGACCAGAACTCTGTTAATCATAAGTAGACTACAAGAAGGGAGTCATCTGTAAGACAAGAAGAGTCCAAACAAAAACCTTACAGTGCTGGCACCCTAATCTCAGAGTTCACTGATTCTAGAACTGTGAAAAATTTACATCTGTTATCTAAATCACCTAGTCTATGATATGTTGTTACAGCGGCTCAATTGAGTAAGATACACCTCTCTATCAGGATTTACAGACAGGTTCCCTAGACAAGAAAGTCTATAGATAGAGCAAACACCCTGAAATATATCTACTATACTTGCTTTTTTAAAGCCCTAAAGAAGCTTCTCAAATCTCCTTTTCTAGGTGCCTCCAATCTTCATAAGTAAAATTAGAAAGTACCTATCATCTGACAGTTCAGGAAAAAACAAAGACAAAAACACCCACAGTTGTCCCTTAATTTAAGACAGGAAGGGAAGTTGCTTGGTTTTCTGATTGTAGGGTTAAAAAAAAAAAAAAAAGAAGTACTAGACTAGAAACAGGGTGCCTTTAGATTTCAAACCTGATCCCATTACCTATTACTGATTTCTGGACATATCATTTATTGCCCTTGAAATTCAGAGGGAGGGGAAAACTTAAAAAAACTAAAAGCTAAAAGGGATTTTATGGCATTATTTAATCTGACATTTGCATTTTATGGCAAAAGTCATTGACATTGAGCCTTAGGTCACCCAGCTCATTAGAGTCAAAGGAATATTTCTGCCAAGCCAAGTTTGTGATCTTTGCATGACATTGTTTTGGTGCAGCCTGAAGGAGATTTACCCTAAGAAGTCGAGAGAAGGCTTGGGATAATGTAGCATAGAGTAGTGCCTAAATGTAAAGTCCTATTTTAAGATGAGAAATGTAATGGGATAAAAGACAGGAATAGTCACAATGGGTGAATGGACAAGGACATAACACATAAAATGCTGTAATTCTTGTTCTCAAAAACTTAGAAGTAAACAAAAGATCTTAAAAACTGATCTGAACTCTGTTACTGCCACCAATTTGTCAGAAAATAGAGATTAAGACGTTCCCAATGCCAGATGGCATAGGAACATGGTTAACGTGGACTCTGATCACAGATTGCCTTTCAAAGGTGGGTTCTTTCCCTCAATGTAGATAGTTGCGTCACTTAGGCAAGTTTAAACTTCTGCCCTGGGTCAAGCTATGCCACTTTACTTACTTCTGTTTCCCTATATGTTAAGCAAGGCAGTAAGAAATACTCTATAGGTTCTTTCTCAGAATTCAGACAGCCAATATTTGTGAAATTCTTAGGACAATGTCTGGCATAGTAGACATAGTAAACACTCTGTAACCTGTCATCATTATTAATGGCTTTCTCTGCTGGGAGGACTAAAAGCTATTCTTTTGAGATAGGTAAATCTTCATTTAAAATCCTGTTGGCTACATTTAGAGGCATCAGTGAGTTAACTGAGGAATTAGGGGTAGAAGCAGAGTTTTTCTTGAGTGGTGGCTTCCTCTGTATCCATATTCTGTACAAAATTCTCAAAGTAGACACCAATATTTGCACATTACACATTAGACAAGATAGAGACGGTAACTGCTTGGACAGAACAGAAAAACTGAAGTCAGTCATGTCTCCTGGTAGCATCTCCCCTTGAGGCCACACAGGGTACATGGAGCAAGGGAAGACTTTCAGGACCCAGAAAGTTCTCACACTGGCAGGGGACCTGCAGGAAGGCCAGCGGGGTGGTGGAGGGGAGAGGACTCGCATCCCTCTTTCATCCCGGGAACGACTACGCCTCGGAAGCCTTTTCCCACGCCGCCTACGCCTCGCGAAGAACACTGATCCCCACTGCCTGGGAGTCCGGACTCGGGCTTGCTTCGGTGAGGCCCGCACGGCCTCTTCCAAGCCTCCCTCCAGGTCAACCCAGGAGCCGACTCCCCTGCGGAAGTCTATGGAGTCTAATTACTGAATGCATTCAGAAACTGTACTATTGTGTCAAAGATTGGAGTCAGTCTAGGAACTGGAACAAGTTGAAGCGCGCAGAGACGCGGCCTGCAACCAACCCCAACCCAAGGAACCCTTGCAGTGCCGCCCCACGCGCGACGCGGGCTCCAGCCCGGCCACCCGCCTCCGTTCCCGGAGGAGGTGTGGCCGATGCGCGCCGCCATCTTGGCCAGCCTCTCTAGGCGCTCTGTTTACCACTCTATGGTCGCCCGCTCCCGCCCCGCCCCTCCCCAGTCATTGTCTGGAGGAGCAGCCGCGGCCGCAGCGCCTTCTCTTTATAAGCCCGCAGTGCCCGGATGTGAATGGATTACAATGTATCTTTCAGGGAAACCTATTATTATCAATGTGACTCCACGGGGGAGTCAATGGTGATGATGATGAGGAGGAGGATGATGATGATGAGACACCTCTAAACTTGGAACAAGTTTAAGACTTTATAAGAGGAGAAGAAAAAACCCAACAAGATTTGTTTGAGGAAATATTATAACTATCCTGTGTTGATAATTTTTTTTTATAAACAATAAGAAAAAGTTGTTGGATTTTTTTAATGATTTATTTTTTGGGGGAGGTAATTTTGTTGCAGTTTTATGGTGGAAAATGCAAATACCAGAGCCAGGTGCATAATCTTGTAATCTGTGGATATCCCTGGAGCAGGACTGAGTACTACTTAAAATACTTTTTTGGGGGATACACATGTGAGATACTAAGTACTTGCAGAAGATTTTTGTTTCTCTCTTTAAAGTCTCTTTCCTTGGAATATTGTGAGCATATTTGTGGCCATTTAAGGTAACGTTACAATTTGCTGTCAGAGTAAACTGTTTGTAATTGAATTTAATTTTTAAAATGTCGATCCCAATGCTTTATTAAAACAAAAGGAACGACCTATTAAATAATTGCCAATACGAAAAAGTATGTGCATGCATTTTGTGTATGTACTGGAGCATCTAGTAATATCAGGGTGTGTAGAATGTGTTTTTTAACACACGTTAACATAGCGTATGTTGCATATACTGGATAAAGCACGTTTGTGATTACGAAACGATAGAATTATGAAGCTTAATTTTTATCCTAAAAAGTGATGTGAAAAAGTGTGTTTTAAGAGCATGCAGGGCCTATGATGGTAAAATGTTGGATGAAAAACTTAGAGGGCTGGCGAACGCGGACTTTGCGTGCCTAGGAACTCAAGTGTAAAAACAAAACAACATCCACACCCACCCCCCCAAATTGCCCTTTTTTTTTTTTTGACCGAAGTTTGCAGCTCTACTATTCTGTGACTTACGAGGGTGGGTGAAGAAAGTATCCAATTCAGGTTTTGCCCCCAACGCAAAACTACTAAAACGAAAATCTCCCCAGCAAAATGTGGCTTGGTTTATGTATGGAAAAGAAAAAAAAAATATTGTTCCTCTTGGCAAAGTCTTTTTGCATCACGTGTATTTGCAGCCTAGTATAAACTTGCTTTGCCGTGTGTGGATGTGTGAGTGAGAGGGAACGAGAGTTAAGAGAAAGAAAGAAGTGAGAGGGGATGTAAACTCGAATACATTTCAAAGTGCCTCGGACGGATGAAAATGGGCAAAAACACAACTGTTCAGGCTTCAGATTGTAACTGATGATCTGAGGAAAAATGAGGTGCTCGATGAATTTTCGTTTGTATTTTTTTGCGAGCGGGGGAGGTGTTGAGATTTTCTTTTTCTTTTTTTTTCCGGGGGGTTGGGGGGGGGTGCATCCCAGGCAGCCCGACCCGGAGCGAGCCGCGTCTCCCCGCCGGAGCCCCCCCACCCATTTCTTTGCTGAACTTGCAATTCCGTGCGCCTCGGCGTGTTCCCCCTCCCCCCTTCCCTCCGTCCCCTCCCCTCCCCGGAGAAGAGAGTTGGTGTTAAGAGTCAGGGATCTTGGCTGTGTGTCTGCGGATCTGTAGTGGCGGCGGCGGCGGCGGCGGCGGCGGGGAAGGAGCAGGAGCGGGCGCGGGCGCCGGAGAGGAGGTGGTGGTGGTGGAGGCAGTGGTTAGACATGAACGCCGCCTCGGCGCCGGCGGTGCACCGACAGCCCCTTCTCGCGCGCGGGCGGTAGGTACCGGTGCCGGCGGGCTCGCGGGGCTGCTGCGCCGGGCGGCGCGGGGCTCGGGCTCGGGCTCCGCGGCCCCGCACGCGGCTCCGCGCCTCCCGCGCCGCGGGCAGCGGCTCCCGGCGCTCCTGGAAGAGACACCCCTTCCCCTCCCGCGCCTCTTCCCTCCCCCTCGCCGCTGCCCCCCACCCCTCCCCAGCATTGCCCACTTGGAGGGACCGGTGACTTTGCCAAGGGCCTGACTTTAATTTTTACAACCCTTTCTTTCACAAATTAGGGTGCTGGACCATTACAGGACCCGACCCTCCACTCTGTCCACCCCCCCCCCCCCGCCGACCTTGTCACCCCTCCCCCTTTGGACGTGTTTTCACTCCAGAGACGCTCATCTTTAATTTCTTTATAGCTACTTTGAAATGCAGAAGGGAGTGGTGTGTGTGTGTGTGTGTGTGTGTGCGCGCGTGTGTGTGCGTGTGAGTGTGTGTGCGTGCGCGTGTGAGTGTGTGTGAGGGGGTGGGGTGGAGGGTGGGGGGAAAGTTGAGACCGGATCGTTCTGAGTAGTTTCTCTTTTCTCTGTGATCCATTCATTTCTCGCTCTACCTCCTGTTGCATAAAATGATGCGCTGAAGAGCGGCTTTTTCCCCCCCTTCCCGGATTTGGTTTTAGAGTGGATGTTACCAGTTTGATCGTCTCTTTGGAAATACAATCTCGCTTTTTTTTTTTTTTTTTTTTTTTTTTTTTTGCTATTGCTGCCTATTCCATCTTAAAAACAAAACAAAACCAAACCCAACAACTCTCCCATCCCTCCCTCCTTTCTACCTTAATCCCACCCGCCCCCACATCCCCACCCCCAACCCCCCAGTCTCCAAAAATCCGATTGTGTTTTCTTCAAGGATTGGGACTGGATTTTCTGATTGCGGTTATTTCCATGTTTCTAGGTTTGTGTGATTTTGCTAAAATGCATCACCAACAGCGAATGGCTGCCTTAGGGACGGACAAAGAGCTGAGTGATTTACTGGATTTCAGTGCGGTAAGAAAGAACGGTGGAAACTAACAACAGCTGTGGAAAAAAAAAAAAAAAAACAACAAAACCCCCAAACAAAAACCCCAAACACTTCAGCTAGAAACCAATAGTACTTTAAAGGACAGGAATGATTTTTAATTGGCGGAATCCTTGGTCAATATGAAGATCTATTTGACAAGTTTTAAACTCGTTTTGGGGTGTGATGGACGATTCAGGCTTTTTTTAGAATCGAATTACTTGCCTTGAATTCCTTACCCACCAGTTCCCCAAAATAATGGAATATCACCCCAGTGGACAGTAAAAATAGGCACCCCTAAAACTGCAAACCACCACAAAAACTTGGCCACATATGAACACTGAGAGTACCAATACTTCATGCACTACTCCTTGTCTTATTTATTTTTTTCTAGAAATGTAAAACAGAAAATAGATCCAGTAGTGTCTTTAAAGTTTTAAACTGATGATGCTGTGGATTGGTAGGACCTGTAGTTCTCCTAGTTACCTCTTTTCCTGGGATTCTGAAAACTCCTATGTATGTGCTGAGCATACATTCTTTAGAACCCTTTGGACTATTTTTGTAAATTTCATAGTCCTGAGATCAGCACAAAGAGGAACTTACACACTTGTGGAGTTTTACTGTACTTGGTCCTTCTCCATCCCCTCTGCTTCCCTTTCCTAACCCAAGTTCCCAACATGTCAGGGGAATGAATTCGATTTTAATGCCAGATGAGTTTGGTATAAGATGCATTTGTAAAGCAAAATAAAAAGAATCCACAAAACACACAAATAAAATCCAAACCGCCTTCTAAGTGGGGCTCTTTCATGTTGCTGCTGCTGCTGCTGCTGCTGCTGCTGCCGCCACTGCTACCACTGCTGCTCCTCTTGTAGACCTTCTTTTGGAGAAATGGCTTTCGGAAGTTTTGCCAGGAAACGTAGCCGTAGGCAGCTTTGCAGCCCCCTTTCTGCTTGCTGCACTTTCTCCATTCCTTTCTTTGCTTTTCGCAGGCTCTTGACTCAGGGAAGGTGTGCATTATCCACTAGATACGTGGAAAAGAGGGAAACCAATTAGGGTTGAAATAAATGCTGGAGAGAGGGAGTGAAAGAGAGTGAGAGTGAGAGAGACAGAGAGAGAGAGAAAGAGAGAGAGAGAGAGAGAGAGAGAGATGCTTCAAATTGCTCTCATGTTAGAGACGAAATGAGAATTTAGTGCAGGTGGCACTTTTATTTTTATTTGGGTTCACATATGACAGGCAAATCCTGTACGGGATGGAAATGGACATTGCCACGTTTATGGCCAAGGTTTTCAGTATAAAACAAACAACTTTTTTTTTTTTTCCTCCTTTGTCAAACTAGTGTTTTCTAGAAAGGCTGCTACCCTCCAACCTGAATCTTGATAACATGGGGACTGTGTGTGTTCAGAGGGTAGCAGTACTGCTTAGAAATAGTGTGCCCGAGGAAAAAGAAAGAACAGTGGTAATGAGGAGGGGGTTTTGAAAGGTTGTGTCTGTTTTAGCTTTAAGTTGGCTGGTGATGTATTTTACTAAATAAACCCTTAGCATAATCTCTGAGTTATTTGGTAAGAGTATGAAAGATCTTTGATGAACTCTCAAGGCACAGTGTCTTCTTATTAACTGTAATATTTCTTTGTTTCTTTTTAGATGTTTTCACCTCCTGTGAGCAGTGGGAAAAATGGACCAACTTCTTTGGCGAGTGGACATTTTACTGGCTCAAGTATGTAAATTCTTTTCTTGGTGTGAAGTTAAATGTTCCTAGCTGTTTATTTACTCATTGCATATTTTTGGCTCTGTTGAAGTGTTCTGAAAAAAGTCATTGAATTGTTGTCTATAATGATATGGTTATCTCATTATCCATCAGTAATATAACTTACACAAAATGTTATTTTTTGCAATTAAAATTGGACCTTTTTTTTAAAGTCAAGAAAGTGGTCTTAAAATTCCGTCACTCAATTACAAGTGATTTTCTAATATAGTTCTAATCAAACACGTGAAGATAATGCCAGTGTTGACATGGGGAATACATTAATGTTCCTTATTTGAAAATAGAGGGGGAAAAAATCTAACTTTCATAAAAAGGGGAAATCCCTTGTAAATAATATCAGTTATTATGTACTGTGTACAATTAACCCTTTTAAAGCAACGAGCACTTAATTTTGCAGATGAATGCTGCCTAGTAAACCGTAGCTGTAAATAGCCTCTTGCTAAGCTGAGAAGCTAAATATGAATTCATTTCTACTTAAAATATCTTTTTTGATGCTTTGACTGTTTCTTTTCCCTCATCATTTACTTTTGCAAAGAATTTTTGCTATATTTAAAGTTGCAAATTTGGGAGGACTTTTAACATTTTGTAAATGAAAGATCTTTAGGTGATGCTTAAAAAAAACGATAGCGGTATTCACAAAGGAATCTGTGCACAATGATTATCTGGCATCTAAGGAGTTTTTAGTAGGGACTGTTTGAATGTCTCTTACTAAAAGTGAAGACTGAAAACATGATATTCATATAAGATGTATTTTTTTGTTGTTCAATGAATTTTAAATAAGGAGTCATACATTGTTGCCTGCTATCCTTTAATTCCGAGGCTTAAATCCATTTATGCCTGTTAAACAGCTGCAGTATTTTAGGAGTTCTGGCAATGGTATATAACAGTACATTAGGCAGAGTACTATTCTTAAGTCAGACTGGTAAATGTTGACATCTTTGAGTCTGTAAGATGCCAGTGGAGTTGTCTATCAACTATAAATATAATTTCACATCTCTTAATTTTCATCTGGTGCAATAGAAATGAAAGAAATCTGTTCACCTAGATAATTTGTGTAATTGGTATATTTTTGTGCAGTAAATTGAAAGCTTTTAAAAGTTGCTCATTTTGAAATAAGTTACTTCTACTGACCCCCAGAAGTCTAGGGAAATTTTGTCTCTAAGTTGATTTTTATATGAGATATCTCCTAGTTATATTTTGGGTCCTCTTTAATTAAAAGTACTGTTGAAAATGTGTTGGTGCTTTACTCTCTTAGACCCTAATATTTTCTATCCAAGGACATATATATTTTTTTATTTGTTTGTTGCATTGCTATTGCATTTCTGTTTCTATATGCTGTTCTCTTTATAACTTTTAAGACAGAAAATATTAATATGAATGTTTGAAGCAAAGATGAGTACAATGAGTACAAGTGTTTAGATTGGTTTTTCATGTTAGGCACTGTCAAAACAGTAACTAACTTTATCTCTGACAGTAATTTTCTTAATGTTTTACTTAAGAAATGTGTTTTTAGTTTAAATCTGAAAGTAGATGTCAGATAGACATAGAGATGGACTATTTTCAAAGTCATTGTGAAATACTTGCTTCCACTGTTGTAAAGATGGACACATTTGGAATGACTTAAATGTATTACTTTAGATAGGGTTTAATAAATGGAGATGAATTAGAGATATGACATGTACTAGACAACTGTGTATATGGACCATTTTATATACACATATTTAAATAAGGTCCTTGCTGTAATGTTTATGTGTTCATACAAAGTATGGGATAAATAAATTGAATATATATTAATGTGTTTTGGTAAGTAATCACATATCAAAACTTACACAGTTAAGACGATGATGTGTGTGTACATAGATATGTTTGCTTGTGTGTGTGTGTTTACGCATACATAAACATAAGAGAGAGATTTTGTCCTTAATGAGCCATGTTACAGTATTTCTAATGACTGTGAAGTAGATATCCAGTGATTATTTTCAAGGTGTTGAACTTAACTTACTTTGTTTCAGCAGTGTAGTTTTTAGGACCAGATGTTTACTTGTAAGGGTAGAAAGTTATTGACTCTTTTATTCTGCCTGTCTGGTTGAAAATGCAGGGTGTTCATTTAGTGCTGTATGATGGTGACTGTAGCATATAGGATGCAGATTGGAATGTTTATTTTCCTCATATATGAAGACATATTGGAACACAGGGTTAGTGAAGAAGATGACTTATATTCTACTCAATAAAAGATAAATCTTTCTGAAGCATAACAATTTTTTTTTTTTTTAAAGTCACAAAGCTGCACTTTGCCCTTTAACTGAAAGGATGAACTAGGAAGCTTTGGACAGAGAAATAATTTTCTAAAGTTACTTCAAGTTAATATTCATTGTCCTGAGTGGACTCAGATGTCACTTTCATGAGTAGCTTTGAAACTTGGATCCAGGAACTATAAGTAAAGAGAGATGAACTATAAGTAAACTATACCTAGTTGAAAATCAGCTATATTTTTTTCAGAGTGAGGCATGGTAATCTTTCATGCTTAAAAGTTCCCAATAGCTTCTGATTCCATTAATACAGGATGCTCCATCATGATTTGCAATGTGAGAACGAAAATAATGTGTGGCCATATTCTCTTTAATCTTTCATTTCACAAACATGGTTTTTTCTACCACCTTAAGAAATGGGGAGGCTGCTAGGGAGAATGGAATGTAACCTGAGCTACAGCCTGACATTCCCAGGGAGCATTTTTCACATGAAAGGCTTTTGTCAACCCAGGAGAGGACCTGCAGTTTTTGTTTGATGTTTGCAGGTGTTCAGCAGAAAGCAGTAAAACAATTCAGCCATGATGGTCCAGAGCCTCCATGACCTTCACAGGGAGAATTGGTGGGCTCTGGAATTATTTTCACAAAATAGTTATAACCTGTATGATAATTTATACAAAGGGATTTGATATCCGTTATATCATTGATCTTAAAGCCAACAAAAAGCATCCATATGCCTGCATGATTGGAGAATTGTTCTCATTAAAAAGTAGGATGACAAGAGTTACCAAAATAAAAGAAAAAAAAAAAAGTTGCTGAGGTGTTCATAATTTTTGATCAGGAGAGGCTTAATTTTCTGATAGAACAAATATGTCTACTTTATTTGGTTACATTTGAGTCCTGTGAGTACAAGATAAACATACTATCTCTCATTGGCATCTTTTTAAAAGTAGTTTTAAAGTTGGGCCTAAAATTATGTATACTCAAGAACTTATTGGTCTGATGTGGTCACATGTATTTCTGACTGGTCTATGATAGCTCTTTCATCTTCCTCCCTTAGTTTAGAAGTTGATCTTTAAGCAGCCTTGTAGCTGTTTAGTTTTACTTAGGTGGTCAGCAGTTGTTAAAGCCTGCTCAACAAACTGGGGTTTGAATGATTAAGAACAGTGGTGAAACATCTCACTCAAGAGAAAAAAAAAAATTTCTTGGCATTCATATAAGTTAGCTAACTTTTATCTGCATGACAACCAAGGATGTCAATTAAGTAAATTCAGTGAGGGGAAAAAAATAATGAGTAAATAATTTTGTCTGATAGAGAAAATTCAAGTGGTCAACATCCTTAAATCATTTCATCGGTATCAATTTGAGTTTATGGTGATGGTATGAAAAAATTGGTCTACCCTTGAGAGTATTTGTTGAGGACAGCTAATGGCTATCCCTGTGTGTGTGTGTGTGTGTATGTGTGTGTATGTGTGTATACCACTGAACATTTCATAATGGTCATGTAACTTTTTATAAAGGGCACAGCAATTTAATAGATTTTTTTTTAAAAAAATGTACAGTGTTATCAGACACTATTTATCATAGAGCCACAGAATTTGAGGGATGGAAACCCCCGAAATACACTGCCCACAACCTTCAATGTTTAGCCAAAGAAAGCTGAAGCCCAAGTTAGGAAACTTCTAGACTGTGCCATTGTTATTCTAGAAAACTACTTTTGGTTTGCTAGTTCTTTTTGGCCCTGAAAACCCTTTATTGGATATAGCATTGGCTTTACCATTGTTTTCCTGTCATTTAACCTGAATAATAGGCTAGTAGGATTTGGGTGGTGATATTTGTCCCTGTAAGCGCTTCTGTATGTGCATGTGCCCTCTGTGTGCTTTTCTCAGGTTTGGAGCAGAATTTTGGAATATAGATCATTCCCTTTTGCCTGGTCTCACCTATGCCTGTTTGCAAGAGTTTGGGTAAAATAGCCCAGTGTGAGTGAGTAGTACACTGACAAAATTGAAGTGCTCCTTAATGAACCAGGTGGTGTGCTCTACACTGTGTGTGTATTGTATTTTTAATCTGCTTAAGAACCCAATAAGATGCCAGGGTCCCATTTATAGGTGAGGAAACTGAGATACAACTTGTTTCAAGGCAGCCAGTAATAAAATTAGGTTTTAACCTCAGGTGTGGCCAGCCCAAAGTTCTCAGTACTTTCCATTCATACTCATGTGCACAAGTGTGTAGGCAGAGACTCAAGAGTGAGCTCAGTTTTTCAAGAGCAGATAGTTATAGAGTAGAATATTGAGGCTTGGCATGAAATGCTATGGTCTTTACAGTAGAAAGCCATTTTTTAAAAAAAACTTATTAAAGATAATGATATAAAGCATACCCAATACTTTTCCTGCCTTACTAACCAAATAAGCTACCCTTCTAATTCATTTTTGAAGGATTTCATTGTGACTTAGAATTAATTCCTTCCTTCCTTCCTTTTTTCTTTTTGAGGTATTGGGGATGGAACCCAGGGCCTCACACATGCTAGGCTCTGGGCTCTACCCCTGAGGGACAGCCACAGCCCTTATTTTATTTTGAAACAGAGTCAGCCCTAAGTTGCCCAGGCTGGCCTCAAATTTGTAGTCTGAAATCCTCCTATGTCAGACTCCTGAGCAGCTGGGATTACAGGTGTATGTCACCATGTCTGGCTGATTTAGTATACTTTTCTCATGTTGTTATTTTTTTTACAAAGAAAGTATAGTGGATGTTTTTAGAGTTGCTGTGTTTTCATTCTGTTATCTACAAGGTGCTAGTGAAAATATCTTATTTACAACTATTTTTATGTATGCAATCAAGTCAGAAGTTGAGGTAGCCAAGCCTGACCTGTTAATAGCTAAACAACCAGGATCTCCTGTCTTTATCTGTAAAAAAGGTATATAGTTCATTGTTAGGTCTTTGAACATTCAAGCTCAATAATCCTAAATTCAAACTGCATCACTGAAATAAGCAGTTTGGAAGTTTTGATGTGTCTATTACCAGACATGTGCTTAAGATGTTAGTTTTCTAAATTCAGAAGGAGGAAGCAGTACTCTATTTGACACTGACTTCAGTAAATAAAATGCATTAAACAAGCATAGGGATCCAAGAACTCTCGAGACAGAAATGCTTAACATTTTTGACAGTGTCAGCAAATCATCCCTACCCTACTATTGTAATGAGGAAATCACTTAAATAACAGACGAACAGCGAAGTCACATAAACATATATAATAGAACTATGTAATGAAAGTTTATGCTGTTAATTGCTCGAATCTGTCTTAAATGCTCAGAATCATGGAGCAGTAAAGACTGTCATATAAACAGTTTTGTTTTGAGCTTAAAATTATTCCTTTTTGCTTTCATCTGCTATGATAAACAAAGTAATTTTGTAAGCTTTACAGATCAAACATTTACTCCTAATGGTAAACTACATTTTATATTGGAAGTTTGCAACCTCGTCCAAGGCATGGAGCTGAGTCCTGGTGGCCTCAGGCCTGTGATTTTCAGTGTTTAGTATTATGATGCTATTTAGATCTGTTCCCATAAGCCAAGATAACAGATCTTAAGTTGCCTAATAAGGAACATGGTGTGTTTTGAAATGTTCTTCAGTTTACAAGTCTTGAACCAAAGTGTTCTTGGCCCAAACTGAAGTATCTATATGTGTATCGGTTACATTAGATCTTGTACAGATGTAGCATTAAAATGAAGCCAGGTAGGAACAAAAAATATCTCCCCTTCCTTAGTTTTTGTATTTTATGAGCTATTTTTTATGACCCAGTCAGTATTCTTCCAAGTTAATTAGACAGTGCTAAATATTAGAGAAGTAAAGCACATTATAGGCTTTTTTTTTTTTTTTTTTAAATAAAGGTGGTTTTGTTTCTGGTTTCTTATTACTTGGAGTAAAATTCTCCAAATTGACCACCACATTTACAAGCTAATGTGTGAGCTGTCCTTTTTCTATATGTGTGAGCCTATTTAGACCAACACAAGGTGTGGCACAGGGTTTTAGGATACTTTTGCACCATAATTCTCTTAATGATTATGAGAGACACATAAGAAAGTAGTAGTTTAGTCTTTAGAGAAGATTGGTTAGCACTTTGTTTTAAGGAATATATATATATATATGTATGTGTATATACATACACACACAGAGAGAGAGATACACATATATTTATTTATATTAGACTCTCAGGAATAGCAAAAGTGTTGAAAAGGTTGTCATGTTTACTTTCATTTCAAAAACAAATAAAGGCCCAGTTAATCAGCATATCAAATACCCAGGTGTGTTTAAAATCAGTTTATGTGGATGAATTTCAGGGCTGTAAGAAAGTATTTAATTTAAAGGTGCAGCCACGCAATTGTTCAGGAGGACGCTTTTGTACTTTTGTGTGACAATTAACATTTAATGAATGACTTTCTCGACTGCCATTGGTGGTAATTACTATATGTAGTTTATTAGCTGTGATCCATTGTTGGATGTGCCTGTATTGATTTGTTTTGCAAACAACCCTTCACACGTGCGGCAGTATTTGTAATGGTACTTTTTAAAAGAACCTGTTTCATTTGCTGATGCCGATATTGCCTCTAAAAACTTTAGCTTATAAATCTCATGTACTTGAATGCCTCTTTGATCAGAGTCATTGTAGTTGAATCCATCGACTTCTGTGCCATAAAAATTTTACATGCAGATCCTCAGGGAATCCCAAAGAAATCACACCATATTTTTTTCAAGGAAATACTTTGTAGACCCCCGGATGTACAAGTGAATTTAGAGATGCTCTATTAATTTTTAGATAAGGAACCAAGGTTTGGGGAGGTTGAAAGTCTTTCCCCCAAGTCCTGTGGTTGGGAATGGCTAGACCAGGACTCACATGCACACACTCTGTGCTGCTTTTAATTAAGGTTCAGATTCCATCCGTTGGTATCAACTGCGTGTTTATTAAGAAGAGGAGAACTGGTATAATCTGCCATTTCTGAAAACGTAATAAAAGTTGAGATTGTGAGAGATGGGCGTCGTAATCTGGCTCACTTGTCATCGCAAGTTCTCATTTGGCTGAGGCAGTTGAAGAATAACTGTTAAAATGTATTGTGTTATTAAAAATAACAAAGTAAGACCCATGATTAAATATCAGGGCTGTAATTTAATCTCGGGGGTTCTGGTGCTGTTCATAAACCATTTGGCTTTTTTCTGAAACAGATGACGTCAAAATGCAGCTTGATTGAGTTATGGCGCTGGCTTCAGGGGCACCTGCCTGGGCTGCTTACTCCATGGCCTGTCAGCATTTCCATTACCAACTGTTTTTTTCTCTGACATTTTTAACTTCGAATAGTTAAACTAGACTGATGGTTGGCATATAAACTTTCAGCCCTATGGGAACAGACTATTTTCTCAATAAAACAGAGAAGGTGGTGACAAAGCCCCATTATAGGGTACCTTTTAGAATGTTCTTCCTTGCTTTAATCTTCCAGTAATTTAAACATTCCCTTTTGGGGTACTTAGCTGAATTGTAAGGCATTCAAATGCAAGGTTTTTAATCTCAAATTTCCCAAACCAAGACTTAACTGCAAAGTCTTTCGAGGATTGTTACATTAGGAAAAGACGTAGCCTCTATGGAGAATATTGAAATTATAGCTCTGGACAATCCAGTTTTCATATTGTGTAAAATACTGAAGAGTAAGACATGAAAAACTTGCAAATTGGCATACCTTGTCAGTAATTGCTTTTATATTCACTTAAGATGAGTAAAAATTGGTAATGAATGGTTAGGAAGGTATATTTACTTTTATCACTAGCTGGAGATGGTAGCATAGCTTCAGTTTTGCCCTTGGGTTTTAATATGTTGTGAGTGGAGATAGGATGTAGCCTGTGATCTAGCTAGCTAGCTGTTTATCTCCATGTTGTAATTCTGAGTGATGGCTCCTCTGCTATGCTTTTTAGTACATGCTAAGTTCACAACCCTGTGTTAGCAGTTGTAGGTAGCCATAGGCTTTGTGGGAGGAAAAATCCTGCCCTTGGAGGGCATCTAGTCTAACAAGAAAGAATAGAAAATTTCACACACATGATTAGCATGCAGTGTTCAGAAGACGCAATAATGTGGGCATGTAGAGAAATGCAAGCTGACTTCTTGACAGGGAAGATTAATAATGAAGGGTTAGTGGACTCTCTGACCTAACTGGAAAGAGGGACTGAGTTTGTATCAAGATCCCTACGAGGGGCGGGGGGGTATAGCTCAGGGGTAGAGCACTTCCCTAGCACCTGAGGCCCTGGGTTCAATCCCCAGAACTGCCCCCACCTCCAAAAAAAAAAAAAAAAAAAAAAAATCACTGTGAACCAGGGGCAGAGAGACCTGAATGGAAATGGTAGATTAAAGAGACAGCCTTATTCTTTACCAGTCCTTGCTCTTTAGAGGATTTGGCTCTGGACTAGAAACATAGTGTGCTCATCTTTAGGAAGACATCCCTGCCTTGGATGTGGAATTTTGGTTTCTTTCCTGATGTCAGATTTTCTTGAGGTTGTTATAGATTATAATCCCGTTTCTTCCAAAAGTATGTTTTAAATGTTAATATCCGGGATAGAAATTGAGGTTTTTGTGTTCCCTGTTTTGAATTCTTCCTGGGATATCATTTGGCAGTGGAAATTTTCTCAATCCAAAATGATAGCTACTTTGGAGAAAATTATTTATTTAACCAAACTCTGAAATCTGGGTTATTTTGCATGCTGTTAAGAAGCTTATTCATATTGATAACAGTGATAGAACCTTAAAGCCTGCATCTTAAAACTGAAAAAATAATTCAAAACTCACCAGTGCAATTCAGGATGGGTTTCCACTTTTTCAGAAAAAAAGCACTACTATATTTAAAACATTTTAAGATGTGAAAATTAGCATTACAATTTTTATTATTACTGCCTTCACCATTACTAGTGCTGCATCTTTTTGTTGTTGTTCAAAAGCTAGCAGGGAATGTGATAGCTAATATTGCCATATATTAATTTAGAAATGTATTTTGAAAATTGTCTCAAAGATACTGATATCTTAGCCAAGACTTATAAAATGTTTGTAAAAACATTGTGGAATGGCCAGATACACCTTTGATTAAATCTAACATAATTATTATCACAAATAGGAAAAAAAAAATATGTGTATGTGTATATTGCCCTTTCCCCAAGTATGGATGGGTTGAGATGATAGTTTTTCTGTGATCTATATAAATTTCACAATACCATGTACTTCAGTGAGGCCACAAATTCATGTGATGGTTGATATTGGCTTAGGAAAAATTTATTAATGAATAATTCTGAGTGCTACAGAGTAAGAAAAAAATTTTGTTACAATGAGAATATTCTAGACAGATTAAAACAGTTTTTTTTTGAGATTCTATGTATTCTTCAACCCTTTTCTTCACTTTTCATAATATTAAGGATTTTATACTAGAAATATTTTGAGCCTTATAATTTTAAACACAGTAAAAAAATTTTGGTCACCAGGTAGTAATAATATTTTAAGACTTAATTTACACTTTTGAAAAGAAAGATGAAACTCTATCAGTTTTAATCCTTGGTTGGATAATTGTTCTTTGTGTGTCTTCTTGAGCACCATTGTTCACTGACTGATGATGTTGCATACCATTGAGGCTTTTTTCCCCCTGTTCTCTTGTGAGCACTGTGGTGTGATTCTTCATTTACTTACTTTTCTTTTATATCTTCATTTTATTTATTATTTTTTATGTGGTGCTGAGGATTGAACTCAGGGCCTGCACGTGCCAGGTGAGCGCTCTACCACTGAGCCACAACTCCAGCCCCTATTTACTTTTTTTTTTTATTATTTTTTTTTTAGTGTTGATGGACCTTTATTTTATTCATTTATTTATATGTGGTGCTGAGAATCCTGGAATCAAACTCAGGCCTCACACATGTGTGGCACTCACTCACTGAACCACACCCCCAGCCCTGTCTACTTACTTTTAACTGCTAGGTTGCTAGATTAATTTTCTTCTGACATCTAAATTTTCCCTGATTTTGCTAACTTTTTATTATTCTTTAATTTATTTTTTTGATGCACACACAATTTCTCTTTTATATGGGGTGTACATTTGCAATGTTGCACTGGCAAAGGAATTCTGTGCATTAATCCTAAAAATTTTGGTACAGTGCATGAGAGGTAGTCTGTAATGGCCTCAGCCTTGATTGTATAAAGAATGTTGAAAGGTTCAGAAAAACGCAGGAGATGAATACATGTCAAGTTTTTTTTTTTTTTTTTTTGTCAGTGGGAATGTATTTCACTGGTATAATGACAGCTTTATTAAGAATGATTAACTCGCAGCTGGGTGTAGTGGCTCACACCTGTAATCCCATCTCCTCAGGAGTCTGAGGCAGGAGGATTGCAAGTTTGAGGCCAGCCTTGGTAACTTAATTTGAGATTGTTTCAAATAAAATAGAAAGGGCTGGGGATGTAGCTTAGAGATAGAATGCTCCTGGGTTCAACCCCTAGTGCTACCAAAAATCAATCAATCGATCAAAACAAAACAAAACATACTGCTTCTCCCTTAGAATGGTTAGCTCCTACTCATTTACTGCTTTTACACATTTGCTCATTCATCATCTAAAAGTTTTTGAGAGCCCAATACCAGCTGCCATGCTATACCATGCTAGATGCTGTAGTGATATAAAGAACAAATGTCAGCCTCTGCTTTGTGATTGGCTCATGTGATGCTATGTTGGATGAAAGCTCTACCATGATTCAGTAAGAAAGTGCTTTTCAAATAGGTGTTACAGAAATACACAAGTAGGCTTCTTCAAAGACTTTTAAAAAATGTGCAGGCTGCATATTTGCAAGGAAACTCAAAATCCTAGAATCTGTATATATGGATGTCTGTGAATCTAAAGAAGGAGGATAGATTAGACTGGTTGTGGAAACTGGACCTTGAAGAGTATTGTTGTAAATGCACTCTCAAATTTAGTACCAGACACTATGGGAGGCAATGACAATTACTGTTCATTTGTTCTTCTTAATTTTTTAAAATATTTTTTTATTTTTATGTGGTGCTGAGGATCGAACCCAGTGCCTCATGCATGTGAAGCAAGTGATCTACCGCTGAGCTATAACCCCAGCCCTCCATTTGTCCTTTTTGAGTAGACATTACAAATGTGGATTTATGTCAATTTACTGCTGGAGCACTAGATAAATATACTTATGTTTTTTGTTTTTATTCCTACAATTGAATTCTTAATATTTTAAAATTTACACATAGTAAAATTTTCTTTAAAAATTAAATATTTATTGAGAATGTAACATGTGTCAGGGTCAAGTACCAAGTGCTGGAAATGAAATGTTGAGCAAGACAGATATGTATGTTCCCGAGTTGCCTAACTGGGGGAGGCAGACATTAATGGCATAATCAACCTAAAAAATTATCAAGTTCTACAAATATGAGAGGTGCATGGCAGGAGAAGAGTCTTCGATAAGGAAGTCTGAGCACGCTGAGCAGTTAGGACAGGCACTTGGAGGTGGGTGTTCCTGAAATGAAGTCTGATGGATGAAGGGGAATTAAGTAGGAACAGTGGTCTGGGTAAAGGGTTTCATGCAGAGAGATCAGGTTGCGCTAGTAGGGGAGAACTAGGTTGGACCTGAGGCTGGGGAGCTAGGAGCGCACCATCTCGCAAGTCTGAGCAAATGGGAGCACAGCCACAAGACCTTACTGAGCACACCTTTGCAGTTTTATGTTTATTTATTTTTATGTGGTGCTGAGGATCGAACCCAGTGCCTCATGCATGTGAAGCAAATGAAGCAAGCTGATCCAGTTTGTCCCTGGGAACACTCCACAGTAGCCTGGAATGCAGACCCACAGGGTGGATGACCTACACCAGAAGCCTCTACAGATGTCCCTACATGAGACAGGCTGCTGGTTCTACACTGTAGCTGTGAATGAAGTTGGAAAATCCCTTATTTGAAATCTGTGCCTTCAGCTTGTTGGAGAGCCTTTGGGGTGGGCATTTGCTTTTATTGTTTTGGTGGTGGTGGTTGTTGAAACTTCCTAAAGCTCTTTAATACTTCCAAATGTACTTCCCAGCCACCATGGGCTATCTTTTGCCTTTTTAGCCACCCAGTGCTACAGATGTGCATTTTGTTTTCCAAGCAAAGTGTTAGGTTGATTTTGCAATCTGTTCTTCGAGGATGCAGAGGTAGAAGTGGTTAAATAAATGGTCTTCGGTAATTGTTGGCCACTTAGGCTTCTTATAGCTTATGCTCTCATTACCAGTAAACACTGCTTCAGACCTGTTGAATTGAATTCTCTCTCCACAGTATGGTGTCAGGTAGCACAGCCACAAGACCTTACTGAGCATGTTTGTTGGTGAACTTGAGGAGGGTGGTTTGATTTATGTGACATTCTATCTGGGCTGGCAACACTGTTACTTGAATATTTTTATTTTATGTATATTTTAAATATATATTGTTTTCTGAGGTGGCCCATGGGGGAAAGTTATCTGTTAACTCTTGACAGGGAACTAAATGAAGTTTCCTCTTTTTTATAATCCCAGCTAATTCCCGCCTCTCTTTTTTTCTAAAGATCAACTCCTTTTCCTGTGGCCCTCACCCCTCTTCCCTCTCCATTTTCTCATTTTTATCTTGTTTATTCTTGACAGTCATTTCTAAACATGTTGGTCAGTCTCTTTTCATTAGGAAGACTTTTCCATTCTTTCAGTGTTTTTAGCATTCAAGGTGAAGGGAAAATACTGCTTTTCCCCTTCCTTTTCATCTTTGCTTAGGCCAGGTGGTGAGAGCACTGGGGGGATGCCTTGCTTTTGGGCTGTCTGTGCTATTAGTGATACCTGCCTTCACGACCCTGGAGCTCTTTATGTTCTTCATCCCACGATGCTGAAAGGAGAGAGACGCAGGACCAATGGCACCAAGTGAAAAACCCCTTCACCCGTGTCTGTATCCACTGCTTACAAGCTTATGGCGCAATATCGTACACATGGGCAGCACCCCAGCCTCCTAGAGAATCCCTGTTAGCATCCAGTATGCCCCAGTTAAAAACAAAATGAAATGTAACTACTTTTGGGATGAGCACAGAGAACTTTAATAGATTGACAGTGCTTTGTGTGTGTGTGTAGTTTTCAATGGAGAATATGGTAGAAGGCTAAGGTTGATGAAGGTGGGGATGGGTGGATAGCTGTTTGTTATAATACTTCTTTTCTTTTTCTTTTTTTAATGCTTGAAATATTTTGCAATTAAAAATAAAACCAAAACTCTCCTCTGATTCACATTCCCATGGCCATACCTCTCTCTCTTGCCCTCCTTCAGAGCAAGACTTGTTGTGTTCGCTAGAAAGGCTGCTTCTTTATGCCTTCTTACCAGATACTTTTTATTTTTTAATTTAACCACAATCCAATACAATTGAATATTCTAAATCTGAAAATCTAAATTCAGAAATACTCCAGAAGAGGCAGTCATTTGAGCACCGATCCTGACCCTGATACCACAAGAAGTAGAAAATTCCACATCTGATTTCATGTAACAGGACAGAGGCGAAATAAGATGCACACACACACACAAATTGTATAAGATCACCTCAGCCTGATATGTAAGGTGTGTATGAAACATAAATGAATTCTTTTTTTTTTCAGATCTGGGTCCCATCCCCCAGGTTTATCATTATATACATACAAATATTCCAGAATCCAAAAACATTTGAAAATCTAAATGCTTCTGGACCCTAGCATTTTGGATAAGGGACAGTCAACCTGTATTATAAAACATATTCTGCCATGTAATATTTCATAGCTATAGAATAATAAACATAGCATATATAAATTATGAAGCTCCATAGTGGAATGAGCACTCCTGAACTCACCACTCAACCTGGGAACTGGAGCAAATTTAGAGCAGTTATTGGCACTCTATGTGCCTTTGTTCCCTCTCCACACTCACCATCTCTGTCAGAGGTAAATGTTCTCATACTTTCTTTCTTTCTTTCTTTCTTTTTTTTTTTGAAGCAATTTTATGACATGACTATACATCCCCAAATACAATATGGTTGGACCTTGCTTGTTTTCAAAGATTATAATAATGTGATTGTAGTGTCTTTTGCTACATGTTGTTTCACTTGGGGCATGTTTAAGATTTATCCTGTTGATGTTCTTGGCTTAGTTCACCCTCCCTGTTGGTGACCGTGTCACAGTTGATTTATACGTGTTCCAGGTGATGGACTCAGTTGGTACCCACTTTTTGGAACTACACGCTTTCTTTTCTGTTGGTGCCTGTGTGTGAGACTGATTCTCTAGGGCAGGTACCTATGAGTAGATAGTTGGGAGAAGTGTTTTGGATTGTAGAGTTAGGTGAACATGCAACATGAGAAGATTATTTTCCAAAGTTTTTTTTCCTTGTCTTTTTTTTTTAAACTAATCTACCATCTGCAGTGTAAAAGATTTCCTATTGATGTATCTTTGTCTACCTTTGCTGTAAATCAAATTTCTTAATTTGTGTCAGACGAGTATGTATAAGACGCAAAATGTATTTCATTTTGGTTCTTAATTTACATTTCCTTAACAATGAGGTTAAACATTTTTGTATGTATTTATTTATTACCATTCAAGTTTTTCCTTCTGTTGATCCACCCCCTCCCCAGGTTCTATTACATTGTTGTCTTTTTCCTTTCTGATATGTAGGTGTTGATATATTTTTGCATAATATTCTCAGTCACACATGCTACAAATACTTTGTCTTCAGCCTCTTTTTTAGTAGTTTTGATGAGCAGATGCCTATAAGTTAATGTCTTTTTTTTTCCCTCTCTATCTTCTTATGCTTTGTGTCATAGTTGGAAACCCAACTATGTATGTCATACATAAAGAGATTGTTTGATACATTTTGTCTGAAAGGAATCTCACAGTTTTTCCTTTCAGAGTTAAGTGCTCTGTACTGTTGGACTGACCTTGTATGCAGTGGGAAGCAGGGCTCTCATTTTACTTTTCTAGAAAAGTCTATGCTTTCGCCAGTCATCCCCAGTTCTACTGTATGTTTGAGAGGGTCTTTCCTTCATTCCTTTAGTCTGTTAGACGGTTGTCCTATCCTTCTCTCAGTATATTATAAGTGAACTATGTTTTGATACCTGGTAGGTAAAGTCCTTCATTCCCCTATTTCCTGTCCCATGTGTGCACATTTTGATTTTAGCTATTTTTGGGCCTGTGTTTGTGCATTTAAATTTAAAATTTGGCTTATCATGGAATTTGATAAGTTTGTTAGTCAGGTTTATTGAAGTTGAATGGAAACTTGAGATCAGTTTGCAGAGAATTATATTTAAATAATGATTATCTTTCTTCATGTATGTCTTCATTTTTTAAGCCTTTGACCTCTCAGAATAATTTATCTTTTATTTTTTTTCTCTAAAGTTCTGGGGATCAAACCCCAGGCCTTGCACATGTCAGAAGATTATTTTAAATTATACTTTTATAATTATAGTTCTATTTTTGCCATGAGGTTGTGTATTTGTTTTGATAATTTAGGTACTTTATTTTTCTTTTGTTAATGGCATTTTTCTCTAAAAATCCAAATTTTCTATATCAATTTTCATATTCAGCTGTGTTGCTAAGTTCTTATATGATTTAAACATGTTTTTGTTTTCTTTAGTGATTACCCTGTAGGCTGTTATGAAATATAACTAAAAGATAAAGATAATTGTGCTGTTTTCTTTTTTCCAACTTTATACCTGCCCCCTTGCCCTGTACGGGGTCCTCTTACCACACTCTCTAGGACCTTAAGCCTCAAGCACACTGTTAAATAGAAATGTCAATTGTGGACATTCTTGTTTTATTCCTAGTTTTCCCTATAATAGTGATGTTGGTAGATCATTGATTAAGGAACTTCCTTCTATACATATTTTGCTAAGAGTTTTTATCATGAACAGGCATTAGATTTTATCAAAAGTTTTTTCCTATATTTTAAAAAATGATTCATTATCTCTAATCTGTTAATATTTGAATGACATTTATTTATATGTTTCTCTATGGTAAACCTTCTTTGCCATTTCTAGATAAAAGTAATGATGTATTTTTTTTTAAATCATTGTTTGAAAAATAATATTCTAGACTCAGTTTTCTAATAGTTTCTTTAGTATTTTTTACATCTATGTTTATAACTAAGATTGGCATGTAATGTTATTTCTCTTATTGTTCTGGTCTGGATTTGGCTACAAGGGTGTACTGACTTGTAAAACAAGTAGGGGAGTATTTCCACTGTCTTCTCTGGAAGTCTGTGTAAGGCGAGAACAATCTGTTCCTTAAAATTAGGGAAGATTTTTCTATAAAACTTTCCAGTTCTGGGGTGAGAAGGTTTTAAGCTACTGGTACAACTTTTTAATATAATGTTGAGAATCAGGATTTCATTTTTTTTTTTTTTGGCAGATGCTCTTAAAATTATATACATATACAAATAAATGTGTATGATATATGTATGCAATGTATGTATGTCAGTTGTCTGTCCACTCTGCCTAAATTTTTTAATAAAATTCTTCATAAATTTGATCATTGTTTTCATTTTAGGATTTTAATTTCTGCCGTCTCTGTAATTTTTAAATTTTTATTTTTTTTGTACCAGGGATTAAACCCAGAGGCACTTAACCATTGAGCCATATCCCCAGACCTTTTTGTATATTTTATTTAGAGAAAAGGACTTGCTGAGCTGTTAAGGGTCTTGCTAAATTGCTGAGACTGGCTTTGAACTCATGATCTTCCTGCCTCAGCCTCCGAAGTTGCTGGGATTATAAGCAACTCGGCTTAATTTTTTGGTTTTTCAATTCTGATTTTGTGTCTTTCTTCTTTTTCCTTGATCAAACAAACTAGAAGTTTTCTTGTGTGTCTTTTCAAATAAGGAACTTTGGGCATTGTGGGTTATTTTTATTGTGTATTTCTTTTCTACTTTTTAAATTCCTTATCTTTATTATTTCCTTTTTGTCTGCTTTGCTTATTCAGATCTTTTATTTCTAACTTGACCACTTGACACACTAAGTTACTGTCATTTCCTTTTAAAATGTAAGAGCATAAAGCTATCGAAGACCTTCTAAGTTGTAGCCAGTAAACTCCATTGACTTTAATTTGTAACATTTTCATCATCTTAGATTTATCACTTGTGAAATTTCCTATGCGATTTGTTCTTTGACCCTTGCAATATTTCTCGATGCCTTAGAGATTTTACAAATGAATGCCTTGTTTTTTCCTTGTATTGTTAACTTTTGTTGTGATTTAATTGTCAGGGAACTCTTCTGTGTGGTGGCAGTTCTTTGATACTTATTGAGATTTGCTTTATTGTCAGTTTTGTTAATCAATTTTCATAAGTGTTTCATTTTGTGCTTGAGAAGAATATATATTCTCATTATTATGACTTGAGAAATCTTTATGTGTCCAATAATTCACATTTGTTCATTGTGCCTTAAAATCATCTATACTTTTGCTAATTAAAAAAAAAAATCTGGCCAACACATATGTCATTGAAAGAAGTGGGTTGAAATAATCTATGATGGTGAGTTTATAAATTTCTCTGTTTAAACAATCTTTTGCCTTCAGACACACTGAAGTTATTACATGCATTTTTGTGTAGAATTACTATATCTTTCTGATTAATTAAACTTTTTATTCAATTTATATGTGCTCACTTCCTTTCTGCCCCTTGGTCTTAAAGTTTATTTTGTCTCATGTTGGTATAATTATCACCCCTTCCATTTTATTTGGCCAGTATTTGTCTGAGGTATCTTATTTTAAAACTTTTTATTCTTAAGCATTCCTTGTTATATTTTAGATATGACAACTATATCTGAATCTTAAATTTTGATTGAATCAGATAATGTCAAATAATTTATATTTACATAATTTTGTACTTCGTTTTGGGCCACAGGCACAGGGTGCTCTTTGGCGCTGAGCAGGGGGTTATCTCTGGTCACTGTCATCTAAATTCCCACCTTCCATTTGTGTTGCTCCTACACAGTTTTTTCCCTCTTCTCTTTAAAAGAATTTGGTTTAAGTTTTGTTTCTTATTTCATTTGCCCCTCACATTGTTTGGAATTCATTTCTCGTCTTTTATTAGTTTTTGAGCTTTGACTATGCAGAGTTATCTGACAAAGTTGAATTTTATACTCTTAATTTTCCTCTCAGTTTTAGGATCCTCGAATACCATTCTTCTGGTTACTCTCCCTGCCGCTTAGAAGTATTTTTGTTTTGACTCTTAAAACTAGTTCAATGAACTTGATATTAGTGTTTCAGAGATATCATATACATTTACCAGTTTACTATTTTCTGTCTTCAGCACTTTTTTCTTGCATCTCAGCTCTTTTTATGGGACCATCACTGTGTTTGGTGAAATATGTTCTCTAGGATTTCTTTTGGTATAGCAAAGTTGGAGGTCTTGTGCTTTTGTTCACCCAAAATGTTTTTATTCTTGGACTTGAAAAATAATTTTGAAGGATACACCATTCCAGACTGACATTTCTCTGATGATTATATTCTTCTGCTGTGAGAATTCCAGTGTGGCTTGGGAAATCTGATGCCCATGTAATTACCATCCTTTCTGGGAGATCTGCCTTTGCTTCTGACTTATTTTTGGTGCTTAGCAATTTTACTATGCTGTATCTATGTGTGATTTTGCTCTCTGTGCATCTGTGGCTTATGTCTTCCTCCAGTTCATAAAAAAATTATTAGCTTTTATCTCCTCAGATATTCCAACTCCTTCATTCATTCTACTGCCTTCCTTGGATACTCTGATTAAATATGTTAAATTTTCTCTTTTGTCCTTCATTTCTTTCAGCTTCTCTTTCATATTAACTGTCTTCTTGTACCTGCTTCATTCTCAGCAATTTCTTTAGATTTATCTTCCAGTTCTCTAATTCTCTCTTCAGCTTTGCCTAATGTGTTACCAAAGTATTGCTCTTTAATATTCCAATGCTTATTTTTCATTTGTAAAAGTTCTATTCTGTTGTTTTAAAATTATGCGTGCTAATTTTTTGTGGTTTCTTATTTCTTGTTCATGTTTTATGATTATGTCTACAAAATTTTAAATATAGTACCCAACTTTATATTTTCTAATAATTTGATTTTTTTATTGGTTATTTAAAACATTACAAATCTCATGACATATCATCTTTCATACATTTGATTCAAGTGAGTTATGAACTTCCATTTTTACCCCAAATACAAATTGCAGGGGGGTGGGAAACAAGGGAGAGAACTGAAGAATAATTTGAACCATTCTATTGATGGAGGGAGTCTGATGCTTTCTCTGACCTTCAGTTATGTTTCTTTATTTTCCTTTTGTGTGATGCTTATGAATCCATATTGGATGGGCATTAGGAATGTGAAAATATGGGAATCTAAAGTGAGATTGCTTTCCTCCAGAGAAGGTTGGATGTTGCTTCAAGGACTCTTTCCTAATTCTGGAGTCTCTGGTTTGACTTTCCCACATGTTCTAATCTTTCCACAGTGCTGACATTGGCTTTCTGAGCATTCCTGCCTCTGTGCCCATCTTTCATTACTGGAAAAGCAAGGTTTATTTTGCATTATTTTTGATACCTTCAATATGTCCTCTTTCTTTGAATTCATACTTTTGCAGGGGTTGTTTTTGTTTGTTTGTTTTTGGTTCTATGTAGAGGCTTTCAGGGTATGTAGTTTGCCATATTTTTGGAAGCCATGGACAGTTCTGGGGATGCTTGGGATGAGGAAGCCAGTTCCCCAGCGGTTTACAGCCTTTTTCCCAAGTCCCTAGATTAACTCTGAGTCCCTTAAAATCTGACTCTGTCTCCACTTACTCCACTGTACTGCTCTTGTTAAGATTACCAACAACTTGTATCCCTGTTAACAACTTTTTAGATTTTTTTTTTTTTTGGCAGAAATGCTATGTCTGAGACTTCTACATCACCCACTCCTGGTGTTCTTTCTGCCTCTTCTTTGCTGGTATTTCCTTTGCTTGAACTGTAAATATTTAAGTACCTCAGGGCTCTTACCTGGACCTCTTTCTCCTCTGGTGAGAGGCTTTGTGGTGTAGCTCAGTCTGAGATGAAGTTGAGTTGTTATCTGGTTATTGCTGGTGTGACCTGGTTTCCTCATTGTGAAGAGTGGAAGGAGTGCTATTGGAAGCATTCAGTAAGATAGCACCTACTGTGTGCTTAGCCCACATCTGACACATAGTAAACACTCAGTCTATGGCTGCTTTTATTCTCCTGTACTTTTTCTTCCTAAATTATCTCTTCCTTTTCCAAGATGACTGCTCAAATATATATGTACCATCTATGCCTCTCAGGGTCAGTTTGAAGAGCCAGTTGTCCATTTTGTTTAACTTCCTGCTGTACCCTAAATATATAGTTCTGCCTACAAGGAATAGTGCACCTTCTTGATTAAACCAGGATCCAGACACCTTGACCCCTTCCATTTTGTTACCTTCTTCCATCTAATCGTCATGGGGTTCTTCTCTGTAGCTTGAATTTCCAGGTGATGTCTGAGCACCATTGCTTCTTGCCTGGTCAACTCTAGTAGCCTCCTGACTACTTTATGTGCTTCTACTCTTTCCCTGTGGAGTCCATATTCTAGAGTAACCAGAATGATTAAAAAAAAAAAAGTTCCACAGAGTATGTCATTCTCAGCTTGAGTGGTTTTCTCTGGTGCTTAGAATAACTGGTCCTTGAGGTACCTCCTCTACCTCATTTAGATCCCTTTTCCCTTCAGCCTAGCTACATGGGCTTCTTTTAGGTCTTGGACATGGATTTTTCTTGATTCTAGGCCTTTGCACATGATGTAGAGTACCTCCCTCTTATTCTTTGCCTACCTCATTCCATTCAGATATCAATTGAAATAACATATTCTTAGACATTGATCACCTAAAATCTCTTTTGATTTAATAAATGTTGACTTTATTTAATAAATGATTCAATAAGCATAGATATCATAGATATATATTTGAAATGAAATTTATTGATTAATGGGAATGATAGTTCTTTGAGACCATGCTCATTTTAAGTTTAGAATCATAGTGTTGTTGGAAACCACTAAACTTCTTTCATGTATTTTTAGTGGATATTCGAGATAAAAAAATTTCTGTTGATCAGCCACATGTGGTGGCACATGCCTATAAACTCAGCAGCTCAGGAGGCTGAGGCAGGAAGATTGTGAGTTCAAAGGCAGCTTCAGCAAAAGTGAAGTGCTTAGCAATTCAGTGAGACCCTGTCTCTAAATGATTAGAAAATAGAGCTAGAGATGTGGCTCAGTGGTTGAGTGCCCCTGAGTTTAATACCTGGTACCAAAAAAAAACAAAAAACAAAAAAACAAAAAACAAAAAAACCCCAAAATTTATGTTGGTCATCTTATAATTCTTGCCTTGCACATATGTTATGTATATTACCATATAAATTAACAACCCACATCAGGAGTTGGAGAAGTGATGTTTCCAGAGTATTTTTTTTCTTATGTTAAGCCCTGTCCCCAAGTCACCAGAGAGGAACCAAGACTGAGAGCATTACCTGACTTGCCCAAGACCACATAGCTGGAGAGGGCCGAGCCCAAGTCTAATTCTAAGGGAATAATTCCTTCCATATCTTGTGCTGTTGTTTTTTGCTCTGGGCATATCATGATAGTGACTGCAGTTCACCAGGTTTTTTCTTTTATTGTACCTCATGTGATACACATATCAGGTTCTGGAGGACAGGTCATTTTTGACATGTTAATATGGATCTGACTTTTCATTCACTAAAGGTACTCTGACCATCTTTCTGAGGTCTCTTCCATTTAACATTTGAAAAAAACAGTGAGTGATTAAATGAGCTCTCTATGAAGTGACACATAGAGTATTAATTTTTTTTTTTTGTGGTTCTGAGGACGGAGCCCAGAGGCCCTCAATCACTGAGACACACCCCCAGCCCTTTTTGTTTTGAGACAGAGTCTTGCTGTTGAGGAGGCTGGTCTTGAACTTGCGGTCCTCTTGCATTAATGTCTCTGTTTTGCTGGGATTACAGGAGTGTGCCACCATGCCTGGTTGGAATATTGAATCGTTGATGGGTAATTTTAATTAGTTTGAGAAGAAGAAAATGTAGAAATTGTTTTTAACTTTGGTAATTTCATCTGTCTTTTATTAGTTCATCAATCTTTGATTGAATATGTTTTAGAAAAAAATGTAACCAGCATAACTTGACATGAATTTTGTAGATATTCTTAGGAGAAGCCTAGGTTGTTATTTTGAAAGTTTATTTTTTTAATAAAGAATAATATTGATTAGATGCAAGTCCATTAGTACACTGTTATTACAGAAATCAAGAGGGTGAAACAAATATGGAAAGTGTGATTGGTGAGTTGGTGTCTGTGTATCAGGGAGAGTGTCCTTGGCCAGGTCCTTGGCCAGAACAATGCAGGCTAGAGGGCACACTGCTAGGGACTTGGGAGAAGGGCTGCAAACTGCTGGGGAACTGGCATCCTCATCCCAAGCATCCCCAAGGCTGACCATGGCTCTTACTGAAGAGAGGACAGTCTGGTTCAAATATGCATTTTGATGTTTTGATTTCATAAAGTCCCATTTTTTTTTTTTAAAAAAGTGTTCATGGTATGAGCTTTTAAATGCATAACAAATCCCTTAGGTTATGCATTTAACCTATTTTATCTCTTACCTGCATAGGCATCTATAAAGGACATATTTCTTAAAGAAAATCATTCTATCTCACTAAGGAACTAAAAGAGAAGCATATTTCTTAAACTAGAATAGTTTGAAACTGGAGCTGAGGTCAACAAGCTTTCTCTGAAAGTCACCATATAGTAAATATTTTGGGCTCTGTAGACCAGACATTTTTCTGTTACAATGACTTCACTTCTGTTGTAGTGTGAAAACAGATGTAGACAACAAATAAACCAATGAGCATTACTGAGTTCCAATAAAACTTTATTTACAGAAACAGACAGCAGCTGGGTTTTGCCCAAGGGGCTGTAGTTTACAGATCCCCAGATCATGGAAATGTATTTTAGACACAGAAGTAACCAGACATCGGTCTCTCCTCCCTACATTCTCTATTATTGGCCCTGTAATCTAGGACAACTTCCTTTAAATCTCAGGGATCAAGTCTCTTCATTTGTAAAGTGGAACAAGCTCTTGTTTGGGCAATTTCTGTTTTATATTTTTGAAGAATTTCATACACTTGTGAGCATGTGTTATTTTGTAAACAGAACATACCAATTGAAAATAAAAACAGAAGCTAAAAATAAAAGAAATAGAGAAAAATGTCATGTATGTGCAAGAATTGCATAAGGAACAGGTCCTATTCTTGCAGAACCAGGATGGATGTGTGTAAGTAATTAAATAAGTGTTAGGTATAAAGATCATTATAGGCAATGATTGTTTCTTCTTTAGAAATTTTGTGTCATAGAATACCTAAGAGTGTTATTAACTAACTGCTTTCATAGCATTTTATATATATTTGTTTATCAATTAATTTGACAAATATATTGAGCCTTCAGTTTATGTGAAGGACTTTGTTGAATACTTGAGATTAAAAAAAAAAACATCGCTGATAGTGCTTGATCTCAAGGACCTTTCATTGAGGGAGATGAGCAGCTACATAAATATGACCCTACTGTCTGGTAAGTTCTCAGTTAGAAACATGTATGTATAGGGTACCACTAGGAGATTTGAATCATCAGGGTTAGGGTAGGGGCCCAGGGATGTGCTCTGAGATTGGGCAGTGGGGCCTTGAAGGATCTCTAGCCAGAGGAAGATTGAAGGACAGTCGAGCTGACAGAAGAGTATGTGCAGTTGTGAGCTTTGCGAATGGATGATGCAAAACTCAAGAGTTTGGCCAGGACTAGGAAGTGAAAGTCAGGGAATTTGAACATTTTTGAATCACAGAATAGTTTGGGCCTCTGATCAAAGATGTGACGCATTTTCATAGGAAAATTCCTATAGCATGAAGACTCTATTTTGCATACAATTTTAGAAATAAGAATCTAGCAATCACTATTACAAACTTTTTTTTTTTTTTGGTACCAGGGATTGAACTCAGGGGCACTCAACCTCTGAGCCACATCCCCAGCCCTATTTTGTATTTTATTTAGAGACGGAGTCTCACTGAGTTGCTTAATGCCCAGCTTTTGCAGAAGCTGGCTTTGAACTTGCAACCCTCCTGCCTCAGCTTCCAGAGCCGCTGGGATTACAGGTTTGCGCCACCGTGCTGTTAACATTACAGACTTTCTCTGTGCTTCCTTTCTGGGCTGCAAAAGGAGCAAACAGTGCATGCATGGACAAATGCTTCGTTGGCAACAAATGCTCTTGTTAAATTTAAACTTTATTACTTCATTTACTTAAGGGCCTGGGAATATGTAGGATTTTGGGTAAACTGTTCTGTTTATGAATTCCAGAGAAGGTTAGGCAAGACCCAAGAAGCCTTCTTACTGGTAGATTCTGTATACCTCAGTCACCTGAGTACTGGAGATGGTGCAGCTCTCAGTAGCATCCTCATCTGTGTGATAGTGCATCTTGCAGACCTGCTTCCTAGAGGTGTAAGGATTATCTTCTTATCAGACTACAGCACCCAGCCCTGATATAGCACCCAGGAAGAGCTCAATAATGTTAGTAGTTAATACTGTTACTGGAGTTGTGAAAAGAAAATCCATAATTTCATTCATGGGTGTTCACCTGTGCTGTGCATCCAGATGCTTGGGGGGCAGGATTAAACACTGAACTGTCTTACAGGCATATTGGGTGCATACATGTCTAGGTGGGACCAGCAGTTTGTGGATCTTCAAGAGTCATTTGTTGGGAATAAAACTTCTTTAATTAAATTACCCTTCCCAGTGCTCGCTAAGCTATTCTCCATGATGGGCTGTGTTACATATTTTCTGTATCAAACAGCAATGGTGAAGATAAGTTTACTAATGAATATTATTATGTGCCTTCTTTTTCCTTTATAACAGCTTCTAATATTCATTGGGGAAATTTCCCTTGTTAAGAGACACTGACAAGGACAGTTGGCCTAAAATTAGGCCCAGCAGCTGTGTTTTAAATGAGGGCCCCACATGTGCACTTCACACTCTTCTCCCTGCTGTGCCTCATTGTGCTTCAGGGAGCAGCCTTTTTGGGTGAATGTTAACATCCATGTTTATCCTGGTACCACCAAAAAGGTGCTTCAGTGTAATCGTGTGCCGTGTGTCTGTGTGGAATGTCAAAACTCAGACATAAATTATTCATTTATTTCTTTTTGATTTCTTTCTTTTTAAGAGACCACACTTTAGTATAATTTTAATTTAGGCTATCTACTGAGATTTTAACCTTCATCCATCCTCCTCCCACCCACCCACCCAATCCTTCTCGTACAAATATAAAATAATAATATAAAAGTACAAATGTAAAAAGTAAAACTTTGGCACTAAGTTCTCCTTTTTTAAAAAAATTCATACCAAAAATTAGCTTATTTTTTCAGAATAAAAAATGCAGTGATAGTTTTTGATATTTTTGACCGCAAGAAATAGGTTAGGTTGTTGTGATTTATGAGTTTATATTCAGAAGCCAATGTTAACCGGTGTTAATATTATAGGTTCCCGTCTTTTGTATTTCTTTGTTCTACTGTAAGATTAATAAACATCTCTTAAAGAATACATTCATGCACACAGCACTATCATGATTCAGTTTAAGTATGTGTGTTTGTAAGTGCACTTCATTTCACCTAATTAAGTTATTTAGTCGTTTGCACATTAGCAACGTACTACATATTCCACTTTTGCAGGAACTTATTTTAATGATACCCACAGTTCTCTTCTGCTCCATTATATCCATAGATCAAGCTGAATAATAGTAGCCTTAAAAGCATATGCTAAGAGTGATTATAGGTCATTAAGGCCAAATTAAGGTAACATTTCTGATGGTCACAAGCGGAAGTCTAACTAACAATTACTTTTTTCTTTTGCTTTGGGGAACTCATTCTACTTGGCTTTGATGTTGACAGTCTCAGTAGAATGCCTGGTGGTTGGCATGGGTTGGTGATTGCTTTGATCATGCTAATTTTTTTTGGAAGGGGAAGCACATATAATGCATGTTTTATTTATCCAGATATCTCTAGCGCGAATGAATGTACCACCATCTTCTAAAAACAAAATATATATCACACATAGATATGTACTTTTCCTTTAGTGTTCTCTTGCTTCCAATTTGAATACTAGAATGTGTCAGTATTTTTGACTCATTTATATTACAATAGAGCCTCATTGTGCCACTTGTGCCACTTAAGAGTGACCAAATAAGTATTTCACATGGTAGGCTCCATGGGAGGCCTACCATAAGCTGTAACAATAGTTAACAGAATCTGGCTTTTAATGAGTTAATATTTAATTGTTTTGGGGTTGACCCAGAATATTTTATGAGGAAAAAGACTATCCCTTAAGCATATCCCTATAGTTTTCTATATACCTCCAGGATGCTGTTATTTTCTCTTTGGCACATTCTGAGATATTATAAGGGTATACATAATTCTAGATTATTTCATTGATTACTAGGGAATTGTATTTTTGATTGTCATTGCAGACCATCCAGTTTCATAATCTCATATTAAAATTAAAAATATTTAAACATGAAAAACTAGAATTATAATATTCCAGTTGGGATTTCTTCATATCTTGGCTTACTTTTTTCTGGATTAATGAAGATTTTCCTATGTTTTCAAATTTGGAAAGATGTTTGGCAGTAATATAAGCTGTGGTTGATATGGAATTTCTGTATTGTGGTCAGAAGTACAAGTCTCCATCAGCTCATACCATTTTTAAAATATTCAAACTTAAAGTGCACATGCCAGACTGAGCACTTTATCTTTATGTAAAAGAGGGAACATAGAAATAAACATGTATAGTTTATATCTGCATTTTTTAAAAGGCACAAGAAACGAAAGTGGTTACTAGGGTTAAGGGCGGGGAGGAAATAAAAAATAGTGTGTGTGTGGGGATGACACTTCTAAATATGTAACTGTAACTATGAATTATTTTAATTCTTGAACCATGTGAATGTATTTTCTCTTGATATATTTATTTATTTATTTTAAAAAATTTGGTGGCAGTTACACACATTTTAGATTTATTTTGCATTGTTTTGGTCAGAATTTTAATCATAAAATATAATAAATGCAATTAAGAGTGCAATCTTTATTACATTCTTACTAGAGTGGTCATTTTTTATATTACTTTTGGGGCACTAGAACATATGGGATGCTCTTAAGCATAGATTTGGATATGGAAACAATATTAAAATCAGATTGATGATAAACTCTAGGGAAGAAAATTATTGGACAGGAATTAAGCCTCCTGTTCATCCTGTCTGACTTGGTTGATCTTGCCTTCCTTTGGGATGGAAGGTACATTATTGGCTGTTGGGTCATGACAAAGGCAGAGGTGCTTTTGGATGATGAGCAGAGGGTAGGAAGTTGTTCCTGAGTTCTGGGACCTAGACACTTAAATAAAATTGGAATGGGAGAAGTAAGTGACAAGGAGAAGCCAAATTTTAATTTAGTGCTCAAGTACTTTACTCACACTGGAATTATATTAACCTGTCAATGTGACTAAGATGTCAACAAAATTCTGTGAAGTTTTCCAGCTTCGTAGACACTAATGCACTTGCATTGAATTGAAGAAAAGGAATGAAATGAGGTGATTTGGTAATTTCATTTTAACGAGCAATGTGATTAATTTTAACCTTTATTTAAGAAAGGTAGTAGATGTATATATTTATTGGATGCTAACAGATATATTTATTAGATATTAGTAGGCATATGTGTATACACACACACACACACACACACACACACACACACACACTATGGGAAAAGTTTCCTTTGAATTTCTCAGTGCTATAGGCTCTGAATCATGAAATTATATAGTTGGAGAACTTGTATTTTTTATTGACAGGTGAAGACTATTGTTCATTGAATATCCTATTTGCATTCATTAATATAATACTATTGGAAAATTATATTCTTAGTTATATTCTTTTAACAGTAGCTTTTTGCATATTGATCTGGTCTTAAAATGTAACTGTGATGTTAAAGCCATTATTGGATTTCTTAAACAGTATTACTTCTGAATAGAGGATGTGAAAAACAGCATTGTGGGGGAGAATTCTGAAAAACCACTCAGTCCTTTTAAAGTCAATGAGATTAAACAATTTGGAATTAAAAAAAAAACGCACTGAAAGATAAAGGTATATAAGCTCACTTAACTATTAATGATACAAATTAATCTGCAAAGAATTAAAAGCAGCTTTGTTAATGGCAAAAGATACTTGCAGTTAATAAGGACATTACTTCTCATTTGGGGTTAGGTTGGCCTCTCATTTATTAATATCTGTTTAAACTACAAATAGAAAGAACTCCATTTTTACCAGACTTCTTGTCACAAGACCCAGTCTCTAAAGAGAAATATCGTTGATGGAAAACCAGAAAGACTAAATAGATGTATTTGGTCTCACAGGCAGTCCATTAATTTGCTCAAATTAAATATTATCTTTAAATATTGAAAGGTTAAATGTACACTGATAATGGATTTAGACAGCTATTAAGCTGTAATTGCTTTCTAATGCAGTTACTAAGAGACATTTGATATAACATATTGAGAAGGAAGGATTAGGGATTTTTCTCTACCTCAGTTTTAGCTGAGAGTTTTATAGCTTTAATTCTGGCAGTTGGGGGAATTGGATAACAACAATTTTTATGAGAATGCATGCAATATACATAAAATATTCAGCGGGCAGGGTGTTGAGGGAATGCATTATAATGTACAGTGTATTTATGTTCATAGTTTTTTCAAATGCGGTGGCACCAGTACTATCAAATTCACCCCAAATATTTTTCTATTAAATAAAAGTCAAATTTCTGAAAATGTTACCAGCCTATGATTTGTCCCCTCCTAGGCTGAATGCCTGTGTTTTGTGCCCTGGATATACGGATACACTAGTGACCAAATTAATTTGAAAACTTCTCAGTCTGTTGGAGAGTTATATCTAACTCAGGCAGCCAGACTGATGGCTTTCCCTGGCTGGGTAGGCAGCTTTCTTCTCAGTGTTCACATTGTTTGAATTTGTAGATGAGATTTTCATGTTTTTACAGGTTGTGTTTTGTAAGTTAAGTTTCTAGGTTTCATAAATTATTGTTAACCCAAGAACAGATGTTGATTGATTTAGTCAATCTATTGCCTCTAAAGTTCAGTGAGAGGATAAAAAAATTGGGGAAAGAAAATATAAAGGAAAGGTGGGCTCTTTAAAATATCTTTTCCTTGTGAATTATTTAAGCACAATCAAAGTATGAATATGTATCAGGAAAAAAATTACTTGCAGTTAAGATATCAAGCCAAAGTTTTTTTTTTTTTTTTTTTTTTTTTTAATTGAATGAAGACAGGGAAGGGAACACCCTGCTGTTGATCCCTGTCACTCATCAGATTTTTTTGTATTAATAGATGGCCTCAGCTATTTGTTGGTTGAATGGTTTTGTATTAAAAATTTAGTTTAGTTTCTTTTTTTTAACTATGAAAATAGAGAATTCACCTTAGTATAGTAAATCCTTGGAGAAATAAGTATTTGTGAAGGTCTGTTCTCGGGCCTGGGAAAGAGGTTGAACTCCAAGTAGTCAGAGGCTATGGTGTGACTCCCCCTGGAGTTGTGCATGTGCATTGCACGTGGCTGTGCTGCTCGCTTTCTTCCAAGAATGACCGGATAACATCTATGCTTCTCGTGAACTTTCAGGGTCCCGTATCACATTGCACTTCTAATACTTGAAGTACTTAAAAGTAGCTTCATTATTTGAATTTTTCACACAAGAAATCATGTTCATAAGTGACTTGCCTAACTTAAGACTGAGTACATACATACTTAAGGATATAAGGCAGAAGAGTAAAAATACGATAAGAATTTCAAGTGCTATAGGATTATAGAGAAAGAAACTACTTCGATTGACTGTAGCCAGGGAAAATTTGTAGGTAAGTTGAATTCAATGTGTGTCCTCTACAAGTCAAACTGGTGTTATGCCCCTGGAAATTTTTCCTGCTCCCCCAAATAGATGCCTTGCCTTCCCCCTCAACCATATTCTATGCTAAAATTAAAATAGGAAATACATTTTTAAACTTCACCGAGACAGTTAAGTATAGAATGAAGTGGAATTACCCATAAGTCATTTGTGTGTGTGTGTGTGTGTGTGTGTGTATAACATTTATGATCCTTTAAAGTGGAATTTAGGGTCTCTCTTTTCAGTGTGCTATGCCAGTTTTGGTTTTCCTTTCACTCAAAGCTGATCTATAAATTCTTGCTGTTGTTTGTGCTGGACTGAGGTTGAATCCAGAACACTACCACTGAGCTACATCCCCAGACCTTTTTTTTTTTTTTTTTTCTTTTTGAGACAGGGCTTTGTGAAGTTGCTGAGGCTGGCCTCAAACTTGTGTTTCTCTTGCCTCAGGTGCTAGTTGCTGGCATTTCAGCTGTGTGCCACTGTATCTGGCTGTGTTCTATAAATCTTGAGAAAAAGTTTCCTAGCCACTTTATATGGATTTTTTGTATTTCGATAATTTTGTAACTATTTTCCAACTAATAATTTTTTAATGTACTTTCAAAAGGTTTTTTTTTTTTTTTTTTTAATAATGAGTATTACTTTAATCTGTTTGGGGATCAGAATGGATAATTTTATGTGTCTCCAGCCTGTCTTCATTCTCTCTTTCTCTTTCTCTTATTGTAATGGAAATATTGGATTCCACTGGATCAGACTTGATATTGTCCAGGGTTCTAACATCCTAAAGTTCTGTGAGTTTTACTTTGAGTCTTGCATACTTAATACAGTAATGAAGTCTTTGATAGCCCAAATGTGCTTAGAACAGCCACCGGCTTCACAGCACCATGAACATCACGATATACCATCCTACTTGTTTTTGATATTTGCAAATCCACCGTGCATACAACACACTGCGGAGCTTTGTAAACCTTTCCACCCAAACCAGACAGAAAGTAAATACATAAACACAGGAGCTTAGGGATTTGGCTGAAAATTACCACCCAAAGCTTAAAATGTATTTGCATGTGGGTACAAAAATACCCATCAGGTTGAAGCTAAGGAAGACATACGATGTTTGATGTGTTTCCTGTGTCATTGTGCATGCCACGGTACTCCTTCCAAGTACCTGGAGGGAAAGCACAGTTAGTAAGTGATGCTTTTAGAGGTTATTGATGGGTGTGTGTGTGTGTGCAGAAGTCACAGTTGTCACTCATTTCATGTAGCCTTGTCATTCTTTCTGTTAAATGCCCTCAGAGCCTTGATCTCAGGGCTTATTGGAAGCAAATGTTGTTACCTGAATGAAGTCCAGCAAACAAAGCCACCAGCAAAGGACATTAAGAGACAACATATGTGATGTTTTTTCCTTTGGAATTCTCTCAACGCTTTGGTTGATGGCAAGTGCAGAAGTTTGCTCTTGTCTGCGAGTCACTCTTGTGGGACTGAGCCAAGCCTTTTCCTAGGACAAGCTTCTGTTGAGCTACTCAACGGTGGAAATGTGTTCCTGGAACAGGATTTGACACCCATGATTTTCTGTCTCCCTCTGTGGTTAGTGTTCTTCGTAGGATGATGCACACGAATACAGACAGATAGCAGCAGCCAGTGCGCAGGGACTGCCCTGGAAGTTGGAGCTCTGCTGAAGGTGGACTGTGATTGCTTCTCTTGCTGTGCCATTCATTTCTGATTTAAATATCTAATGACTCTCATCAAACAACATTTAAACTTTCTATGAGATCCTGTAAATGACCCTTTAGATCACATTATGAACAACAATGGATGAAACGAGCCTTAATGGGGAGGCTGCATTGGAGTCTTAGGGGTTCTGCAGCTGTTTGTGACAGAGGTGGAACACGCCAGTTGAACTGCAGCCACCCATTCAAGGGCATTTCGCCCATTATGGGATGTATAAAAACAGGATCCCTGGTACAGTAATGTTTCATTTCTGCATCATTTTCAGGTTTGTCCCTCACAAGTTTTGTGGCCTGGCCTTTTGTCTTCTTGGAGATTAAAAAAGAAAAGAAAAGAAAGAAACAAAAATTCAGTGGTATATGTGGTGTTGTTAACATGAATGAAATTGCTCAAGAAATGCTTCTTTTGAATTCGAAAAACTGGTCGCAATCCAGTAACTTTATTTTTAAGGAAGTTACTCTTGGGGCTGACAAAAGTCTAGTAGCTGATTTTCCCACATAGGTGTAAAGTCTTTTCCCTGTCATAAATGTTAGGATTAAACTTAAATTATTTGCAATATATTTGTGATCTTAATTTTATTCATAAGCTGTGTGACATAGAACCAATTAAATTTAGTTCAGTTTTAAGCGTTGTTTCTGAGCATGAACCTCAGAGTACAGCACTCTAATAGCTTTGCTAAGTATAAAGACAGGCACAGAAAAGTTCTGTGACCTCTTGAAGCTTATAGGGTGGCTGGACACAGGTGTAAACAAGGAGACTTCAGACCAAACGGGGTCAGGTATTTGAAAAAGCTAACTTGAGGATTGCGTTGTATTAAGAGAATCCCCAGTAAATGTTTGTCGTAGTGAAATAGTTACCTTTGCTTTTCAGTTACTTGTATGACACCAGGGACGTCCTGAGAGCTGTCTGAAAGCGGCATTTGCCACATACTGTTAGTCTCACGCTCTAGGCCTAAGGCAGCATAGCACATGCAGTTTTATTCTTTTTTCCAGAAAAATGAAGAAACCAGGAGTTTTTGTTTTGTTCTGTTTGCTTTCCATTGTGCTCCTTGTTTCAAATCTGATTTTCCTTATTTTCCTTAGGCTTTTGAGAATGATGACATATTCAGAGGTACCTTTTAAATAAATTCAAAGTATCTTGGTAAGTGTGAGGTACAGTTAGCTCTTGTGCAGGAGAGACAATGAAAGATACCTCAGTCGTGCAGGACAGCAAGGGGCCGAGAGGAACACCAGAAGTTTCTTGTGGAGAGGGAAACAGGAACACTGTGACTAGGCTCAGCATGGGTTGGTGGAGACATGGGTTAAGACATGGGTTGTACAGTTGGACTGTAGAGCTTGAGGCTTTGCTCTGCTGTGCACCAGGTACCTGACCTTGGAAGAGTTACCCTACTCCTCTGCCTCAGTTTACTGTACATGGTAAGGGTAAGTGTCCTCTTAGACTTGCAAGGAGTGGATGAGTGGTTGTGTATGAGGCACTGGCCGCCCTTTTGCACACAGGTAGTGCTAATTGCTTTGCACTAAGAGAACTGTTAGCTGTGGCCAATTGCATAAGCCATGGCAGAGTGGGACAGTGACTTGCAAGGTGTTTGAAAGTGTAGCATATCCTTCCAGGGCTTTGTGGCAATGAAGTTGTGAGAGAATGGACATTGCACTGAGAACTATGCAACACTAAACATTAAACAAAGAGGTTTTTTTGGGCTAAGTATTATAATTTAGATGCAAATATTGTAGAACATTGGCCATAACAGATACCCGATCCAATCCATTTTTATCAGAATCAATGAAAAGGGATACATAAAGATTTAAGAGGAGGGGGACATTCTTTTCTCCACAGCTGGTCATGCGCCCAGTGTAGTTGGCAGTAAAATGGATTGTTTGGAATGTGTCCCTAAAATCCTGTAATTTAATTTTCATTATTTATATAACAGTCAGTATACGTGGTGCTTTACCACACACACACACACACACACACACTCATAGACACACACAAAAGTCCAAATTTCTGGCCCATGTAATTCTACCAACGAAGAGACTGTAACTGAAATATTTGTAGTACTAAATTAACTGCAAGTTGGTCATATGCCACCAGTGGGTCGCCTGGTCCTAAATGACAAGGAAAGAATGGAGGGGAATATTGCTAGACGTGAGATGAGAGAGGTCAAGAGGTAGGAAAGTGGGCCAGGGCTGGCGTGGGAGCCCATGCTACACCAAAGGTGGTGTCTTTGAGGAGCCTGGAAGCGGAAGGCTGTAAATAGTGACTTTAGATAAAATAGCAACGAATTTGGGTGCTACTGTGTCGAAGCATCTTTGGAATGATTATTAGAGTACTCTTTCTCCTGGAGCACCTATTATATTTTTGTGCACTTTTAGATACATGAATTGGCAAATAGTGAATCTCCTGATGTGTGTCTGAAAGAGGATAAAGATTTCTAGAAAACTCTAGATTCCTAATTGGAAGAATGTGTGGATTCCCACAGTACTGTGAGTTAAAATTCTGACACTGGTGGCCCTTCGATGAATAGTCATTACTTACGGCAGCCTGGAGATGTAGCCGCACTTACCGTATTGGCCATAGGAGAAAGGTGCGTGACGTCTCGGACTTGATCGTCGTCTTGATGATAGCTCTTGGGTTTTGAGAGTCATCTGGGCCAGGAGTAAGCTAATAAATTTATTGCAAGAGGCAGAAGGTACTTTCATAATTGTCTTTTAGTATTTTTTAGATTGAGCCATAATTGTTTTAGATTGAGCCAAAAAGCTATCCTTGATGGGAGAGAGGAATCAGAGGACAAAGTAAGCATTTGGGGTCAAAATTTATTTGGCATAGGCTACCATGCCACCAGGAACCAGAAAGGACAAGTCATTCTGACTCTACCCGTGGCAAGATTTATACGGCCACAGCATCAAATTATTTTGCAAATCATTTACTTTGCTGGCCACAGCTGCGAGATCACCACCTCAGTGAAGATTCCCACCTCGATGGAGTGTAACTCCGCCATGGGACTCCCTTTCAGAATTGTACGAAAACAGAACAGTCAGTTCACAGGCTGATCATTAAAATTAGCCAAGTGCAATGTGCCCAGCAAATCATCTCAACACATTTTCTATTTCAAGAAATGGGGGACTCAGATCTTAACCTGAATTTTACAGTCACGTTTTCAGGTGTCACTCTGACTTGTCCGATGACTGAGTAGAGTAGGATGTTCCCAGAACATAGAGAAGCTTGCTGGGTTCTTCCATGGGGAGAGTAGAGCTGATGGGGTCACAAACCCTAGTTGCATGGCAGAGAATATGCGCACGGTAACATTGGATGGGAATGTAAAATCTGGCCTGTGAAAACAGAGTTGTTATTTTATGTCTTCACCTTTGTTTTTATGTATCATTGAATCACTGAGCAAACGGCAGTTTGGTTTCAAAGAGATCTGGGACCCAATGGCAGGTCCCAGGGTAAGGATTTTATAGCATTGTTGGTCAGAGTTTTCTCACAACTCTTTTACATATTGCATCCAAAAGATGACTTAGGAAATTCAAGTGCAGACAAGGCTTTGTTTGTTTATTTATTCACACCTTCACCTTCTAAGGGAGTTTGTCTGCCCTTCCAGTTCTTCCCACAGTGGGCTGAGAGTAGGTAGGAGTGGTCATTGCAGATGGCCAGGGGTGTTGCTGTATATTGGCTTGATCTATAGAATGTCAGTTTAAATACATTTTGTCAAGCAAGTGACCACCAGCTCAGTCTAGCCCATCACAATGTTTTATTGTAAATATAAGCATGAATGTCGGTTTGACAGCAGTTGTATTCACAGTATAATTTATAATGTGGTATCAAAATGCATCCAGCCACAGTCTTTTAGGAATTCTGTCATAGAATATTATTTTATGCTGTCATATTTTAAAGAGACAGTGATAATATTGAATAGGGGCAGTGCCGTTAAATTGAAGAGCGTTTTTAGAGGAAAGGGAGTGGCTGCTTTGCTTTAGTAAATCAGGGGTTTGCAGTTTAAAAAAAAAGTCGATTTGTGGGCCAGCCCTGTCTGTTTCCAACACGGGCGTCTCAGCAGCTGTTGGAATCTGCCTGGAATCTGCCTGGAATCTGCAGGAAACTTTGGAGGCTGTTTCTCCTCCCGGGCTAGGATACAGCCCTGTTTCAGCCGTGCAAGGCAGGATCCCGTTTTTCTTTCCTTGTTTCATTTGCTCCATTTTTCCTCCCTTCACTTACTCTGATTGATGGAAGCACGTGCTGAGAGCTTTCCCTGACATTCTTTCCAAACACTGAAAGTATGAAATGTTATGGTGGCGCTATGTCTATTTTTGAAAGTGAGGCTGTTAATGTAAAGCCTGTGTTGATATATTGGGATGAATTATAATGGTGATATTATTACAGCCTTCAAAACTGAAAATTTATTATTTTTCTCACCTACTTTTGGTTGCTGATACTTGATCATAGGAACATACTGTGCATCTGGCTAATTTTGGGAGAATTATTTGTAGATTCTCAAAAGTTAAACTTTATCCTTCTCTATGCCTTTTCCAGTCCCCTTGAAAGCGAGAACACAAGCCACCACCACTAACCTGGCTGCTGCTTGTTGTCTGGTTGCCCCCTGTTGTGATTAGTGCTTATGGTGGAGATATTTTTGGAAACAGTGATTTATCATTGATTTTGTACATACAGTAAAAATAATATTGACTGGAACTGCTCATTATAATTTTTTTTTTGCATGTGTACTTTTAAGCATTTAATTTGTAGTTATTTTTGTTTCTATATCTGTATTTTCAAATGTTCAATGCTCTGTATATGAGAGGTCACATTACATTTTAAAAGCCAACAGAAATCTATAGTAAGCAATGCTCCTCGAATGGAACTCTTGAAGTTCTGAAAAAACAAACAGACAAAATAAAAAACCTAATGAGTGAACTTTTAAAAAAAAATATGTCTTGCTGTTGCATAGGTTTCTCAGGACAGGGGCTATGTGTCTCCTGTTCACTGCTATATCCCTGGCTCCTGGTGTCTGTCTGGCACAGAGAAGGTATGATTATTCATTGAATAGGTGAATAAAAAATGAATGGGACAATGTGGAGCTGAATATAAGATCAGTGGTTCATTTCCTTGGCACGATTGCTTTACCTGAAGACAAAACTTCTTTTTCATGAATGATCACAAATGTGTGTGTGCCCGGGCGTGAGAATTGTATGTACACACACAGACACACACACACACACACACACACACATAGTATTGGTAATAGTTCATACTAGTTTGTACATCAGTGTGAAGTTCAATTGCAAGCATCTTCCAGATAGTGATAGTCTTTACAGCTGTTTTGTGAGGTAGCAGATGCCTGTTGTACAGATGAGGAAACTGAGGCATGCATTAGGCTAAGTAAGTCACTTTTCCAAAGTCTTCTATTTGCTGGAGCCAAGATTTAACACAGGCAGTTTGCCTCTGCTTGCAGTTACAACAGGGCTACCTCCAACGGAGCATCGTGCCCTCACCTTTATGTAGCCCCTGGCTATGCCCCATGTGCACCTGCAGGAAGTGCTTTTTTTTTTTTTTTTTTTTTTTTCCTGTGAAAGTACTGTAGAAATACTCAAGTTCAAATCTTATCAAAGAAACTATATTATTTCTCTGAGTGCAGATCTGATCATTTTCTTGCTTGATTTGTGCCTACTTGTTGAGTTGACTGATAGAGTTGTTATATTGGTTTCTCTAGAGTGCTAAGTCATGAACACTAGGGCAAAGGTGCTGACTCCTTTCTCATAAGAACTCGGCTACTTCCTTTAGGAATTTACTTACAAACCATCAAGTTGGCTTAGAAACCTCCTACAGACATTTATCCTCATTTGTAATAGGTATGCATAAAAATATAATAATTAGTGTCTGACCATCAGAAATTTAGTGAGGCCAGCGAGGTAAACAGGTAGTTCATTGAAGTAAGAATGAAAAAAAGATTCCCTAAAGAGAAAGCATGGAATCTTGGATCACTACTCCTTGGAAAGGACTTTAGAAATGATCTCATCTATGCATCCTGGAGAGGGGTAGATTAGCAGAATCTTTAGGATCAGGGGAGCCCAGCTTCATAGTGGGTTCTTTCACCTCTCTGTGACTTCTTTGACTTTCTTTGAAAATGGGATCATAATTATAATGCTCAGCTCCCTAGTCTGTTCTGAGGATTAAATGAGGGAATAAATGTGCACAGAGTGCTTAAAACAGTTCCCACACACAGGAAGTACATAACAAATATTCTCGTTGAAGTTATCATTTCACAATTGAGGAAATTGAATCTCAGAGAAATTAAATTACTTACTCAAGGTTCACCCAGCTAGCTAACGACAGAGCTAGGGCTGGAATCTTGACACACGTGTCGTCAGCACTGAGCATCTCCAACAGAATTGTTGCAGAGCAAGCCTCCGCTCGACAAGTGACAGGAATACATCATCTCTGCATTTACTTGGGATCCTGAATATGTGCTGAACTTTTTCTGTCTTTTATTTTTTCTTCTGGGGAATATATATTGAGTGGTTTTGAAGAAAATGGTTATATGCCAGCATTATAGGAAGGAAAAAAAAAAACGTACCAGACATTTCTTCCATACATAATCCAAATTTCAAATGTATTAATTTTGCCGAATGCCATGGCAACATACGTATCTGTTTTTCAGTTCATGAAAGGTATTTTGGGAATTATTGGCTCGTGCATGCTTGAGCGTTTTCGTCTTTCAGCTATAGAAATACGCCATGTATCCTCTTCATTCTGTGTTTGTGCTTCTATTCAAGATGAGAATAAAAGCAGATAGTTTCTGGGTTGTAATATCTTCAGTGAACGGTGGCTTTCTAAAACAGTCACACCTTGACTGAAATGAAAACTCTGCCGTATCATAAAAGATATTCTAATTACTGCATCTAGTTAAAAGGAGAATAAATCACTGGGAGATTATTTTAAGTGCCTTAAATATAATAAAAAAGAATAATGGACGTTGAACAGCTTGACAAGTTTGATGAATGCAGACCGTGGCTGATTTCTGCTGCTTTCTAATGGAAAAGGAGAGCATTTTCCTTTCGTGGTATATTGTCAAAGGAGATGTTTGGGAGGGAAGATAGGAGAAACTGTATCTTTGTTGAGCATTTGCCATGTACTAGACCTTAACAAAGGCAGTGCATTATCTCATTTAATCCTTCCCAGCCTTGTAGATGACATTATTCCCATTTTACATCCCAGAAAATTGAGGCTCAGGGAATTTAAAAAAACTTGCTTCAAGGTACATAGTAGAGTCTAGAGTGCAAATCGAATGGCTGGACATGGACCGCTGGCCCTTTCCTTTATTGTAACAGAACTGTAACTGTCTCCATGGCCACAGAGATGCGACTTCATCCCTTTAATTTAGAATGGGTGTGTCGAATCCATTGAGCAGTCAGACTCCCAATTACTCAGGGAACATGAAAGGTTCTCCTTTTCCATAAGCATAAAAGAAGGAAACCTGCAGAACTCTTCGCTCAGTGTTTGGCACACAGTAGATATAGTGCATTGGAAGCTTTTTTTTTTTTTTTTAAGTTTTACCACCTGACAAAAGATCTGTTCCCCACTGACCATAACAACAGTTTTAAGTTATGTTTAAAAATAATGAAGTTTTTAATTGTGCCTGTAAGTTCAGAATGATGTCTGTTGAGCTTCTCTAAATGTATTTTATGGATTAAAATGGTGTAGATTTGTTAAAAGTATCATGAGTTCCATTAACGGTGATAGAGCTGCTAAAATTTTTTTGGGAGTTTTCCATTGAATTTGCTTCATAAATGTACAAAAATGTATATAACTTGTGTGGCCACAATAGCAGTGTTCTTGTGGCAGATTGTGTGTGCCACATGCATGTGCGGGTGTGTGTTGGTTGTTGCTATATCTGAAGAGGAGGGTATAATGGAAACGGTAGGGAAATTAAGTCAGAGGAAAAATATATGTGTTTTTTTTGGGGGGTGGGCGATACCAGAGATTGAACCATTGAACCTAGGGACGCTTAACCACTGAGCGACATCCCCAGCCCATTTTTTATTTTTTGTTTTGAGACAGGGCCTCGCCAAGTTACTGAGGCTGGCTTTGAACTTGCCATATTCCTGCCTCAGCCTCTCAAGCCACTAGATTACAGGCATGTGCCATCATGCCCGGCAAAAATATATGTATTTTGTTTATTATGTTGTCTGTAGAGAAGAGCGTTATTATTGACTAACATTTTGCAAACTTTTTAATCCATGTACATATCTTGTTGGTTGACTCTATTTTGGATGCTAGTGTATAGATTCTTTTCCTTAAATCTGCAAAGTATAAGAAAAGTTGATTCTATGTATATAAAGGAGAGAGATTCTGCATTCCTCTGTCACTATTAAGAAGGTTTGCTTTTAATAAGAGTCAAATTAACTTTTAAGATTCCATGAGGATATATGGTGCTATTTATATTCAGCATTCAATGGATGGTATTTATGGAAACTATACTCATGCAAAACCCATAGGAACAAAGTAACTCTTTGCTGTCAGATCCACAGACTGGAGTGTTTCTTTCCTGGGTCTCTATTGAAGTAAGGGATACTGTAGAATGCATTCCTGTGTTCATTGCTAAGTCAGATAATTTACATGTATGGTTCCTGCATAATTTACATGTATGGTTCCTGCACTTACTAACCTTTCCCTCAGGTTCTAACACAATATCTTACAGAATCTTGTATCAGTATGTTTATTCAGTTATAATGAGTTTTTTTTTTTTCAGAGTTGATGCTGTGGTAGTCAATATAAATCTAGATTAACAGTGGGGTTGGTCTTTTTTTGTCAAGCCCAGGTGGAACAGTCTAAGCATCTTTGCTAATGGTTTTTATGACTATATTAAATAATGTCATATTCTCTCTTCCTCTGGCATATTGAATCAGCTGAAGAGAAAAATAAGTACAGAAAGGTTGAGTGGAGCTTCATAATCAGAGATGAGCATGTTTTGATTGCATAAGCAGATGAAGATTCATAATTTCTTTGTTTTATGAATGAGAATACCTTTAGTTTTGTAGCCAGGGTGCTAGTAGAAAAGGTGGTGGTTCTTGATCTTTTACAACTAATTTTTTTTTAATAAATTATACAACTGCTTACCTTGAAAAGAAATTGTGCTTTTGTAGCTGGTTTGTATCTATTGTGCATAGAATATGTGTAATAACAAGTTCAAGTACAGGTTTAATAATGGGCCAAAATCTAATGTGGCTTTGTTAAAATAATTTTTATTAATTTTATTAATTTTTATTATTTTTTTCCATTTAGGATACAGACTAAGATATTCTTCTATAATGTCAACTTACATCTGTGTTCTTAAATATTTTGTGGCTGCTACAACAAAATGAGGATGGTTTCCTAATTTATAATGATTCTGATCAAAATAGCTGAACTATGATAACATGTGAATAGTGTAAAAGTGGAATCCTTCTAAAATTGTGATTACTACATTAAAAATGCAATTTGCAATGTGAAATGCCATATAAAGGTTAAGCGATGTTAAAGATAATAATGTGTATAATGAAATTGAGAAAAGAGCATTTAATAGGAATTTCTCTCTTTATGGTTATGGAAGGCAAGAGGGGGATGTTGGCATTATCATTATTATTCACACGGTAGTATTTTCTAATTCAGCGGTCTTCAAATAGTGTCAGGGAACTCACTATATGAAAGAAACATTTCTTATGCCCATGTGCACACACACAGAATTGTGACAGCAGTGGTGGAGGTTCTTTTTCTTAAAATATACTATTCATATTGCTGTATGATATTTTTCTGTTAAATGATACAAACAGAATCAATGTAGGACACATTTAGTCTTTCAAAGGAATAGTCTGTGGAAAGGATGAATCAAGTCTTGTGGACAAGAAATCTTGAAAGATCAAAAACACTCATTTATTGATAAAATAGACATTTGTCAAAGAGAAGTTTTACCCTTCCCTTTGGTGAAGGGAAACCTCTCACTGTGAGTTTTTTTTTTTTCTTTTTTTCATGTTTCAGTGGTACTGTTTGTAGGATAGAGACATTTGTTGACTATATAGAGCTACCTGCCTATATGAAGCATATAATATATGTAGGAAATTAACTTGATGCAAATATATAATAATTGATAATTGTTTTTATAAGTCCTTAGAAATCATGTCTAATTCTTGATTATTCAAGCTAAGACCATGATTTTAGATTATATAAAATGTCAGGAGAATTCAGTTACGTTTCTCAATAATAAAGACCTGCACATAAGTAAAAAATGTAGATGTCAACAAAATATTATTAATGAAACATTTTCTGCCTTATTTTTAGAATGTCTTTTTGGGGGTTTGCTGTGATATATCTATATCAATTTTGAAACTTAACCCTCATTTTTTTCAGTGTGCTGACTTTGAATTTTTCAAAGAATTCTATTTTACCTCTTCCTTGTTCTCTGTATATTTTCTTTCTTTTTTTTAAATTTTTTTCTTTTAGTTGTATATATCACAGTACCTTTATTTATTTATTTATGTGGTGCTGAGGATTGAACCCGTGCCTCACACATGCAAGGCAAGCGCTCTACTGCTGAGCCACAACCCTAACCCCCTCCTGTATATTTTCTTTTTGAAACTCTGATTAGAAGGTTTTTGAAGCTTTTCATTTCGTTTTATGTTTCTTTATATATTTTTTTCCCTTTTTACTTCTCTGTTCTATTCACTTGAATAGAAGCTCTCTGAGGACCAGTCATTTTTCTCTTTTGCTCAGTAATATGTAGTGAACATTGAGTAGGGTGACTTAGAACAGATGCACGATGGGTACTTACCCCATGAGTAATTTCTGCATAATTTCTTTGGATCTATTTTTCATTGAAATCAACTTTCATTGTGTTGAATCTGTTGTTTAACCCAAACTCTCATGCTTTTGATTTTAATAGCTATATTTTTACTCTATCAACGTTGTACTCGGCCCTATTTTAAACATGTCTATTCATTACGATTTCCGTTCTTTTGTCTCTGCTAACATTTTAAATATAGTCATCTTTTGAGTCTCTTTCAAATTATTCTATTTGTCAGGATCTTGGGGTGCTAATTCTCCTGTGTTTCTGCTGACTAGTCAGTCTGCGGTGGATCTCTTGGTGTGTTTCTAATTTTTGATTGTGAGCTCATCTTCATCTGGGATGTTTGTTTTCTGTGGAAGTCCCATGTGCTCTGGGTTATGGGACAGTTCTACAAAGTGGTGGTTTTGTGTTAGTTTCTGCCAGTTTCCTGGGAATTTTATTGGTCTGGCATTAGTTTTATATTAATTTTATGGCTAGGGCTTCCCAAACTATGTAAATAGTATAATTTTAGATTCTGCAAGTGCATATGGAAAACGTTCAGAGGTTTGATTACTCATAGGCAGTTTTTTCTTTGCCCACCAAAGCCCTCACTAGAATGTGTCTCCTCTCCTGTCTTTTTCCCTGAGTCAGTGACATGGAGTCAGTAGCCTCTCCAAACCTCTGACTTTGTTTAAGGATCTTTGGACCTATCCTTTGGTGGATATTGAAACTCCAGCCCCTGTCCCCTAGAGTCCATAGATCTGCTAATAAGTCTACTTTGTGCTTTCTGTTCTGACTGTGAATTCCTTTTGGGAATTTAATCTCTTTTGAGTTTAGAAATTTATTTGACTTTTTTCTCATTTTTGTACTTTATCCAGGATATTTGTGTATATATGGATGGATGGATGTGTGTGTGTGAGAGTGTGTGTGTGTGTATTTGGAGGAATATATATTGGAATTTAATTTATTTATATTTTTTAGTTTGGAAATGTATTTAACTTTTTTCTCATTATTGTACTTTTTCAGAATATTTGTGTGTGTGTGTGTGTGTGTGTTTATGTGTGTATGTGTGTGTGTGTGTTTATGTGTATATGTGTGCATGTGTGTGTGTGTGTTTGCTTGGAGGAGTATATTATTTTGGATTACCATATTGCTAAACCTAGAAGTCTTTTCTCATACCTAAATTCAATGATTAAGTGGATATTTGCTTTCTTTTTCTGAATGTAATATGAAGTGGCTCCTGATAGTGGAGGGTTTCTGTCAGAAATACTGAACCTTCTTTCTTTCATTTCATCCTATAAACTCTTTGTGTATCTCCTTAGACAGAAATGTAACCATCTAGGGAAGGTCTGGGAAACTGATTTGTGGCCCATCTCTGTGGCTGTGTTTGCTGATGGATTGCTGTGGACTGAAGATATTCCTACCACTGTTAATTGCTTCCCCTTGAATTTAGTGTTTGGGGTAGGGCATTGGTCAGTCAGGAGGATGGTCAGCACTGACAGTCCTGCATGCTTGGAAACCTCTCAGAACTGGGCAGGTATAGATAGTTTGTCACCCTAACTTTGAGTCCCTTCCAGAGACTGAGAAGTCCTTCAAAAACTTTCCTACTGTGTAGCCTTCTGGCTCAGGCCCCAATTATGGTATTATATTCAACTTCTTTGTTGGAACATGTTTTAAATATATTCAAATAGTAAAGATAAATATTAGTCTATTTAAAAAGAGACCTTGAAAGATCATAGCCCTACTGAATAGGAAAAATATTCCTAACCACTGAGGAGCTCTAGAAGCATGATGAATACTTACTTAGTCTGACTTTTGGGGGTATAGTGGATTATACTTTTAGAACTACATTCAGTATTACTGCGGCAGAGCTGCAAAACCCTCAAGAATGCATTGCACATTGATTTTATTGTAGACATCTGTGAGGCAAAGGAGAGGCAAATGATCGCTTACTCCTTTACCAGTAATGCAAATCAAATGAGCTAGTGGCAGCAAAATCACTTCTAACACCTTTGTCCTTTTTTCTCCTGATTTGAAATAAAGACATGTGTATGCATTCTAAGTCCAGACTTGCAAATGAGGACCAACTACCCTGTAGAACCTTCTTACCTGGATAATTCTCCAGGTACTGTAGGAGGAGTAGATTCTTGTATATTAAAAACCTATTGTTCTGGTTGGGGATGTAGCACTGTGGTAGAGTGCCCGCCTCGCATGCACAAAGCCTTGGGTTCAGGCCCCAGCATGGGGGGAAAAATCTGTTGTTCATGCTTGGCTGCATATGTCTCATAGCAGCCTGGGAGGGGAGGTGGAGCAGCTTCTATTGGAGGGACCTAGACCTCAGTGACCTGTCCTGTGAGTGACAAAATGCTCACGAGCTCTGCCACAGCTTCTGAATTATGAAAACTTCTTTTAATTCTTAACATCCTTGACCACTGCAACTAACACAAAGTGCCACTCTTCAACACACAGACGTATGCAAAGCACTATGTGGGGAAGAGAACCTACAGTTATTATCAGCACACAAGTCAGAAGGCTGGGAGGAAGGGGAAGGAGACTGTTGAGAAAGGAAGGTGTTGTGGCCAGAATGCTAGAACACTTATTTTCAATTTTTGCAAATACTGGTACCGTAATCACCTGCATCTTCTTAAAGGCAAGTTCCAGGCAGAAATTGGAAGCGCTTCTAAAATGTCATGGAAGTCACAAGGAAATCCTAAGGGGGAATAACAAAATTCATAAGGGAGGCTCCCCAGAAGTATTGAAATACTTATTTATTTATTGTGTATGTCCTCGGCCTTAGTGGTAGCTCTGGTAACATGGTTTGAGTACAACATTGTCCTAAAGTCTTACATGTTGGGGAAACCTTCTAATAAACATAAATTTTGTATTTTTCTGATCCTTATTTCTGAATCATTTTTGGGGGTTGGTTATAATTATGCTTTACAATGTCACCAGTTTTTTGAAATTCTCTGTTTAGGGTGGCACTATCGTTTGCTGTAATTATATTAACTTTAATTCTGGTCCTTTTTAAATTTGTTCCTATGGTGCTATGGTGTTTCTGGCCAGAAGCTGAAAGAGATTTAAGAGCTCACTGTTCTTCCCCCGACCCCTACGTTTGTTAAATATGAACACACATTTGAATAGTAAAGAATTGAGTTTCTAGAGTATTCAAGAGTAACATTTTCCTCCCTTCACAGTGGGGAGAAATAGACTTATTAATAGTTTAGATGTTCTCTGAGGTTCTTGAAGATCATGCTATGAAAAACTTAACAAAATATTACTATGGGTGTTATTTCTATTTATTTGCTAATGAGGGCTCTATAACTTTGAAGTCTAGGGGCTGTTTGAAACATGCATAGTGAGAAATAATGCAACTTTAATTATTTTATATTGGGGCCAGATTAGTCTACTAAAAAGTATGAAGTACAGTTTTATGTAAAATATAGCTTAGATTGAGAAAGTGGAAACACATTTTTTGAAATAAAAGCTTTACTAAGATCCTTTTATGGATTTATTGGTTTGTTCTCATTTGTCATTGGACCGCTTCCAGATGTACAATATTACTTTCTTGAAATTGCTATGGATTCTACTATCAAGACCAGGTGCATGTTGCTTTACAGCCATTTTACTTCTGATTTTTAATGGTGAATGCCTTGAACTGATAATTTGTTTAACTCTCTACCTACTAATTGGACCAAGGCATAACTTTGTATTTTTATCTCTTTTCTATTCCATGTTTTATTTCTGCTTCAATTAGTGTGTGCCTTTGGCAAAAGGAGATGATTTTTCTCTCTGTTGTAGGATTTGCCTTCAAGAAAAAAATATATTTTATTGCCCACTTTCTCAATTGATCTAGTAGGGTTTGCAGACAATGAAAAGAATGAAAGAAACCAATTTTTCTTTTCTTTTCTTTTTCTTTTTCTTTTTAGGCTTGGTAGTGTAGTTTTCTTCCTTATAATGAGCAGGAAAAGAATTTTGACTACATTGATTCTAATGTGGCAGTTCTAAAAATCTGTGCTTATATATTTTCTTTCTTCTTCTTTCTTTCTTTCTTTTCTTTTCTTTTTTTTTTTTTTTTTTTTTTTTTGCTGATTTTACTTAAACTATAACAATAAGAATGACCTGTACAGTTCCCCTGTGCCCCATTTTAGTGTAGAATTTGAATTCATTGTAGACTCTTAAGATTTTTCAACCTTGAAAATTTATGGCAGAACCTTGTATCTTAATATGCTGAGGCCACACGTAAGAGGACGTTATGTCATAATTTAAATTGCACCAGTAGAGATCACACTGAAGTCGATGAAGCACCAGTCCTAAATGACTTCTTTGGAGACTATTCTTCTTTGATTATGAGGATCACAGTTTTGCTTGTAGTTAGCTGGAAGCCTCGATGCTGATCATAACTCTCAGAATGGACCCAGAACCTCACTTTTCTCATCAGAACAGTGAAGTTAAGAATTCCTTGTGCTCATTTTGTTGTGAGAAAGGCAGGGTAGATACACTAGATTGGGCTTACGTTGTTTTCTCTTTCATTCAGCCATATTTCTGTGTTGTTATGTTGGCATCCCCAGGGAACCTATTGGAATATAAAATAACAGGATATTTTAAAAGCTATAGATAAGATAGATTTCACAGCCCTCAATGGGGTTTTTTTAAACTGAAATTTAAATTTCATTCGAGATGTGTCCGGATTGGCTTGGGTGGTAGGGTTGATGGCAAAGGAATAAAGAAGTCCTAACTTTTAGGTCTAGCCCTTACTCTTTTGTCAGACAGTGAAGAACACTGGGTGCACATTCTGGTCCCCAAGAGGCCCAAGCTCTCTTTCCATGAGTGGAGAGTAGGGCAGGGAGCAAATGACCAGGGGCTGGAGGGGCATGGAGTGCCTCAAAAGCCTATTGCTCCTTCTGTAGGTAACTTTGCCACATCCTCGGTTATGTGTCCCCTCCCCAGCAAGCACCCCAGAAATGCCTTCATGTGCTGTATCTTCCTATTTCACGTAACTCTGTACCTGCATTTGTTTGACGTGTGTCTCTCTTTTTTCTCCTACCTCCTGTGGAAGTTTGGTGAGAGCCTGGTTTTAAGCATCGCATCATCCTTAGTACCTGGCACACAGTGAGTGCTTGGCATACATTTTGTTAAAAGAAAGAACAAAGGAAAGAGAGATGAGACATTAAGAAATGGAGGAACATGGATGGAGAACAGAAACCTGATGATGAAAAAAGTGGTCTTCTGCCTCATCAGGGCCATCAGAAAATGTTAGTACCCAAGGGATTTTATTAACGGTTATTCAAAGAAAAAGTGACGCTAAGCTGCTTTTGTGTGTTGGAAAGTGTCTAGACATTGTTACATGGAAATTCATGGTTCTCTGCTAAATGTTACCTTGTGAAAAACAACAGTGGCGAAGGTCTGGGAAACTTATCTTTGGGGAGACTTCCTCATGAATTTCCAGCTCAGACTTGGCAGCTCTTGGGGGCTGAGGCTGCTAGGTGACCTTCTGGGCAGCTGGGGAGGCCCTAATGGGGTCCAGCTGTGTGCCCAGAGAACACACCCTCCCAGATGAACGTTAAGCCTGTAGACCCTGCCCTGCCTGCTTTCCTCTGGGCTTTATGGGTCCCCATCGTCTGTTGCATTGATCTTGCATTTTCAGGTTTTATAGCAATTCTAAACACGTGAGGGTACATATTTGCTCTTTGATGTGCCCTTTGATAGAAGCCAGAGTGCTTTACCTGTGCCTGCATTTAATAATGATGGGGGGTCGCATGCCCTGCAGCGGTACACTCCCTGGGAGGCTGGTTTCGTGCACAGTTTTTATTGGGGTTGTTGATTGGCAGACTTTAATCACGGGTGTTTCTTGTTATATTTTTGAGCATGAAGTACATTAAGGATAGTGAGGCATGTAATCCTTCTGCTGTTTTGTTTGCAACCACATTTTGTGCCATTGTGTCACCTGGTAGGAAGGTGGGATAGGGACATAAAAGGCAAACAAATGGCAGTACATAAATAATTTTAAGTATGGTGTTTGCGATTTCTCACGTTTTTCCACATTTTATCTTTACCTACATACTAGCTGTTGTATTCCCATTTTGCAGATAGGGAAGTTAATAATTTTGGAGACGTGCTCTCTGGTTTGTATGGATGGAACATCTGAATTAGAATTTAGAGTTCTTTACATGAGGTATGTGGGGAAAAAAAAAAGCAGTTGCTGCACTTATGGGCTCTCTCAAAGAGTGACGGGACCGAGGTTCCCTTTCAGAATGGAACTCAGTGCATAGAAGTGGAACCCTGGAACCGCAGCCTTGGAAGAGCCTTCAAGGGGACGGTCCCGAAGCTGCACTTGCCTGTTGTGCAGGGGTCTTGGAGTGTGTTTGTGTCTGGCTTTGCTTGGATGTTTCCACTGTTCGTATTCTAAATATATCGGACTAATGAGAGAATTGGACAAATCATGTGCTTAGGTCCAACAATATTTATCAAAGGTGGTCACATTATGGTTTTCCGTCTTCCTTTGGTGTTTCCTCAGATTTCCTTAGCCGCCATTTCTCCATGAGACCTCACTTTAATTTAGAAGGGATTGGTTTGGAAGAGCCACCAAGGGTCACCCTAAATAGTCTCTTAGAAGCTGATGTGACTTTGCAGATGGTAACTGAGGTGCAGGACTGGGGATTGAGCCATGACATGTTTGATGATGATGATGATGATGATGATGTGACGTCTGTTTTTATTGATTTCTTAATTCATTTTTAATCATATCAGTAGAAAGGACTTGCTTATTAAAGACTCGCATCTTAAAGTACGAGTTAGCTGATTCCTTTTGAAATAATACTGTGGACCTAAGTGTTTAGACCTTATGTGGCTGAAGTACCCACTTGTCTGTGCTTTATCCCTAGTTATTTTCTTATTTGTTTGAATTCACTAATGGAAGTAAATTCAACTTTGAAGTCATTCACTGTGACAGACCCTAACTATTCAATGAAAAACAAATTTGGTACATTTGTAGCTTAAACAAGTTTTATTTTTAACTAAGGAGAAGAAATAAAAAATTCTTCTCTAAACAGATATGCCACATTATATTCACTGTGTTTAACTATAGTATTGATTGGTCATGCCTGATGTTTATCAGACTAAGCAAAGTGTGTCTGTATTAGTTGTCTCAGGAGGGTTTTTATTCTTAAACATTGATGAATTCCATAATAAATCTTGGCAAGTGGAACACACCCAAGAACAATTTATAATTTTTCTAGGCTTTATTGATGTCCTGAGCCATCCAATGAGGATTGGAGTCATGAATCATTCACAAGATAGATAGGAGAGCACAGATACCATTTCTTAATTTGTTGATCATTGATCACAGTTGTTGAGTTGATGACTATTAGCAGTGATATAGTATTACTCGATAGAGTGCTAGTGACCATATTAATAGAAAGATTATCCTAATATATTTATGCATGCTTTGTATGAGTATATGTATATCTGCATTTCCGTCTGTGTGAATAAAAATAGGAATCTGGAGGCTTCACTCCATTTTGCCACCTAAGTTGGGACTCAAAAAATAACTTCCAGTTGTTCTCCTTCCTTCATTCTCTACTTATTGATCGACCCTTTTCCGATGCCAAACCTAGTGGAAAATACTGGGAATATCAAGATTAGTGAGACACAGGCCTTACCCTCAGACCTGGCAGTGAATGCTTATTATCCAGCATGATGAACTTTGATTATAAGAGGCATAGGTAGAGGATGCTCTGTGGTCAGGAGCTGCCTCCTCAGCTTCAGGCTGCTGTTCAGAAAAGTTTACCGGGGAGTATCATTTGTGATCTAGGGAGCATTGAGGAGACCGTCTCAGGAGGACCCTTGCCTACGTCTTCAGTTCTTATTAGTTATAATTTCTTCACACGTCTCTCAAAAATGTTTGCTGTTAATTTGGAACACTGTTTTTCATGTATTTTTTTTCCCTTTTTTTACATTTTGCTTCAGTTTCCTCCTGGCTTTTAAATACATTAAAAAATATTTTTATCTAGGTCTAATTTTTGCAACTTCTGAAAAACTTTCCAAGCAGTCACCTCCTGACCCTTCCCCCCACTTGGATCTCCCCCCCCTCCCAAGGCCACCTCCCCTTCTTTAGAGCCCCCGCATAATGCTATTCCTTTACAGTCCAGCCATCTGCCTGTTTTAGCCTCTTCTTCACTCTCTCTGTTTCTTCTATATAGATTTCCCCATATGTCTGCTTCCTCCTTTATCCACAAGTCCAGACACTCTTCCATAGCTTTCTTACCACCCCATCCTGGTGTCCCGTCTGTTCATAAATAACTCTTTCATCCGCTTTGGATCCCCAGCCCCCACTCGTTCTAAAAAGAGTGTGCAAATAAACCTAAAGTGCACAGAGCCAAGATGCACGGCATAGTTTTGATTCAGAATAGACTTTCTCCTTCCCATCACCTGCTGCAGTCCCCATTTCTCCTTGCTTACCTTCTTCGCACAGGTCTCCACAATTTCCACTCAATTTTTGTTCAGTACCGGATGCAATGCCATTTAATATCTTCCTGACAGTGTTTGCCTCTTACCGGCAGACCATTTCACCCTAACCGGTTACTCAATCCTGGGCTGCCTAGGGGTTGCTATTCTTGGAGTAGTCAGATTTGAACCTTTTGTTCTTCTGAAATTAACGTAATATCTTGCAAACAGCAGTCTCTTTGCCTGGGTGCTTGGCAACCTGAAGCTCTCTGGATAGGTCCTTTTCTAACTCCAAGTGCTAGGATATGTGCCACAAAAGGAGTGTCACAGAGTAACCTGCAGAGATGGCAATTTTGAAGACTGTGGAATGCTGTAGATACTTAAAATGTTGCATGTCCTCCGTGTTGTGCTAGTGACAGCCTCCCTTCTGTCTGTTCAAGAGTAAACACTGGCGATTTACTTCCCTTTAGAAATGTGTTATTGTAGCCATAGCAAAGTTGTTAGTATTTTTTCTTCCTGATGTCAGTGATAATTTTACTCCGAGTCCCTGCAGAGATTTGGCTCAGCAGGAAGCAAATGTAGGTAAGATTGCCTTCAAAGTCGATCTAAAACAATAAATGCTAACTATATTATTCCTTTTATCTTAAAGGAAATCTAAGGAATAACTAACTTGATTATGTGGTATAACTAATGAGGACTAATAGCAAGAAGTTTGCCCGTGGCTAGGACTCCCCCCGCCTGTCTCTGACTAGAGAGAAAGAAAAGAAACCCGAGATTAAAACAATCCACACTCTATTTTATTAAGGGTGAAATGTCATGGTAAAAATGAAAGATGGAACTGTTTACTTGTGAGATGCTGAGAAAATCTAAACTCTGTAGTTCTCCTCAAGTCCTTAGGGAGCTAAATATTTTACCAGTGTGAAAATCCAAAGTGTCTAAAGATAAAGGTATTCAGTTTTAAATGCCACATACTTTCTAAAAAGATATTTTGATGTGTTTTGTTTTGTTTGTCTTTGCTTTGTATTCAAGAATGAGACTCACTGCAACAAGGACATCAGAATAAAAAAAAGGGAAATATAAAAAATGAAAATGACACTGAAAGCAACAAACAACACATTTCTGATTCAGATTCTTTTTGGAATTCAAGTCCGTTGGTAATGAGGAGATACAAATTTCTTGGAGAAATTTAGCTTCAGTCAGAAGTTTTCCTTTAATGACACTGCTGCTAAAGTCAATTTTATGTAAGATTTTTCTGTTGACCCTTTATGGATTCTGATCTGTGGATATGTGCAGATCCAAATTTGCAGCTGAGATACATTTTTACTTTTTTACATCTTGCCGGAAAATCTGCCCTTAGAACATCTCAGGCTTAGGAAAATTGTAAAAAATCACTGCTAATTTAATAACAGTTTTTGGTTATGAGCAACGTCTCAATTGCTTATTTCCAGATTTTGTTGGCTATAGTATACAGTATATTAGAGATACCTCTTGGCTGTGTATTAGATACAAATGGATTGGATTATGTTGATGTTTCTAAATATGTGTAATAATAGAGGAGCGAAGTTCTGAACTTCATTTTTGTTGAATGAAATTGATGTTCTTACCCACTCCAAGACATTTCCTGAACATTAGACTCCTGATACTATAGTCATAGCCATCTTTCCAAGCACTTGCTCTTGAAATGCACAGAGAACATCATACATTCTTACAGATAAAAGAGAAAGCCATTCTCTCAGTGAGAAGTGACAGTTTTTTTTTTTTTTTTTTTTGTGACAGATTTTTCAACTTTCACCCTTTGGATCTCTGGTAATTAGAATCATGTGGGTCAAATACTTTTGTTTTCTTCATAAAACACATTTCTAAAAATTTTGGCAAATAGTTTCAAGGTTACCTTCAGTCAGGTACAAATATCTTCGCTTTTGCTTCTTTACGTTTTTTTTACCCCCAATTGGCTGTGGTCTGCGGGAGCTCAATTAGTTCAGGCTCATTTCAGTTGGTTTATAACCAGGGTGTGCCTATACTTAACTTTTTTTTTTTTTTTTTTTGTACTATTTTGTCTGCTTTTCCTAGCTTTTTCTTTTTGTTCACCAGTTTTAATTTTATCCATGCAATTGGAAATCTCGGGAGAGGCCAATCTAAAAAAAAAAAAAAATTCTTATTGTCGAGTTCAGTACACATATGCTTCCTACAAAGAACTTCTCTTTAATAACTTTTCTATTTCATCCATTAAGCCTGTATTTATTGAGTGCTCATCATATGTTTGGTGTTGTGCTTTTTTAATTGCTGGTACCCAGTGTATTAAAAGAATTAAAATACCTCATACATCAAGTCTGTGTGTTGGGAGTGCCCCTTGTTTGAATTTGCACCAACCTCTCCAGAATGATGAATTCCGATGATCTGTGGCATTTATAGACCTCAGAGGAACCAGGGAGGTTGATTTGATATCTGCTGTCACAGTAGTTCCCATTTTTGAAGGGACACATTTGTATTAATATAAAAAATTCTTAGCTGTTTTTCTTTCTGGAGAGAAAACAGTCCTGAATTGACTTTACCATGGGGGAGAGACCTGTCTCCTCCGTGTGGCCGGCTCTTAGTTGCCCGTCTTAGGTGAACCCTTTATTGACCCACCAGAATGAGGGCAGATCTGCCATTGCTGTATTGTGGACATGTGTGCAGGTGGTGTTCCTTTATGAGGTCATTGCCACCATAAGTGTTCACATTGGGGTCAGAGACCTTTGGTAGACTTTGTCGTCTCTTTGTCAGCGGCAGGGACAGCTGCCTGAGGTCAGTGACTTTTTCACTTATCCCGTTTCCTTACTTATTGTTTGTTGGAAACCTTATCTTATTGGAAAGCCTGTCTGAGAGGCAGCAAGTTTTGCTCTGCCTAGGTTTCTAGAGAGAAATCTATGAAGACTCCCTGAGGTACTTTGGTCCTAGCATTTTGGTGAATCGGGGCTGGGAGTAGAGGTCTTGATTTGGGGTTTATAGAGGGAAGGATCCCTAAATGTTTATGTCCACATGTTTGTTGGGGGAAAAGTGTCAAGTTGTTCAGGGTCTCAAGAGGGTTCTGTGATCCAGCAAAGGTTAAGGCATGCTGCTATGAAAGAGTTGGTCAGGATCTAGCATAGGGTTAGAACCCGACTCAGCTTGGCCTGGTGTTAGTAATTAATCTGAAAATCTGAAACCAACTCAGATCAAGGAAAGGAACACAAGCATCCCCCATGCTTTCCCCCAGGATTGCTCCAAGAATTTGGACTGAAAAATCTCTAGATTTTTGTGGTATGGAGCATTTTCTGGGATTAATCCATGCACTGTCAGAGACAAACAAACACCCAAGACCAATCTTATCCCAAACAGTGCTGGAAGTGGAATAACCTTGAAGCATGAGAAGGTCAAGAAACCTTGACCCACCTAGCCAGATCTCTTATGAGGCTGCCAACTGTGATGTGTGCCATCAAGTGACTTTTTGGTTTATGTTTTCTGAAATGGGGCACATCTCTCTCCTTTCTGTGGTTCTATAGATACATTGTTGAGTCCAGTGGAATGGCAAAGAGAGAACACAACTGCTGCTGATGTCTACAAATATTGTATAACTCAGTTAAGATATCTGTAATGTTATGACTGACAACAGGTGGTCAGTGCTAATATCTCCTGGTCTCAGACATCCCAAACAGAGACCTATGGCTCTGGCATTGGTGGTGTTTTTCCTGTACCTTCCAGGAAGCATTTTCTGATAATTATCATCAATACCGATGACTTCCTCATCTCTCTTTTTTCTTTCATGAAACTAGGGTGAGCCTTAATGTAGACAGAAGTCCACCTAAATATTCAGGTCCTAGGTCCCAGCTCAGAGCAGACAGAAAGGAGCAAAGTGATCCCATTGCTGCTGTTGACTCCATGTTAAGCTTTGGGCTAGTGGTCTGCAACTTGGGTCCTTTGTTAACCTAACCAGTTTTACCCTTTGGGATCATGTATTTTAGCACGAAGGTGGCATAGAGAAGGGGCTGATTTGGCCTTAGGTGCCAAAGACAGCTGGGTTTGAAACAGTTTATTTATTTGCCTATTGTTTTTTTTATTGGTGCATAATAATTATACAGAAGAATGGTTTTCATTGTGGCATATTTGTACATGCATATAACATAATTTGATGAAATAGTTCTTCATGCATTATTTAACTTCAGTGTGCCTCATTTTCAAATCTATAAAATGGGGTTAATTATGTGTATTTTTCAGGGTTGATCTGGAGATTAGGATAATGCATTTCAGATTTCTATCATGAATAAGGCTCTCAACTGCACTTTTTTTCCCTGTGACTAAATAGCAAAATAAAATTGAGAAGTCAGGATTTTCTTCATCTGGTCTTTGGTACATAGATGTGTGTGTGTGTGTGTGTGTGTGTGTGTGTGTGAGATATGTATATAATATATATATATATATATATATATATATATATATATATTTTAAATTAGAGGGTCATTGACCTTCAAGGGAAAAAATTATTATTCAAAGGTTAGTTATATGGAAGTAAAAAGCATTGCCACTTAATTGAATTTTTTTAAAAATCGAGGTTTAAAATGTAAACGTACTTGAGTTAGAATTGATCAAGACTTGTAAATATCTTTATTTAGAAAACACAAGAGATATTTAAAACTGTATCTAAAACCTGATTTAATAAAGAAAACTATCTTTGTACCAAATTAAAGGGAGATAGTAACAGTGAAATAGGAAAGTGAGGGCAAGAGAAAGGGACCTGGCAGAATCTAGAAAGAGGCGAACATGAACTAATACTTACAAATAGGAAGGGAGAGTGGAGGAGGACGAGAAAAAGGAAGAGAAAGAAGGGACTGAGAAAGGTGGAAGGAGATGGGCTTGAAAAGTTCCAAGCTTAATTAACTGATCTTGTCACACACAGCTGTTCATTTGAGTTGTGGGCCTCTGAGTATTACTCCTTTTCATCACTGTCTTTTGAAATGCTAATTAGATAATTGACCATTGTTCACAGTTCTTTGGCTACTTTTTATTCTTAAACTTTTAGAGACTAGTCCTTGAATGGGATACTCAGAGCAGCACACCAGATGGGGAATTATTCTTTGGCCTGTGGTTGCCAAATGACCACCACAGTGGTGCACAGGGTCTATGAGACCCAGCTGAGAGCCAGTTCTAGCCTTAGGGGTGGTTAGCATACCTCTTGTGATCATCTCTCCTTCAGAGATTTTAATTTTATAATGGGGAAGGGAGTCTGCCTTTGTGTTTTTAAACAGATTGATCAGACTTACTCTAATAGAAGATGTGTCTTCTTGACCAGGAAAAGATCATTTGAGGAAAAGATCATTTGAAGGATATCTACAAACAATTAAGGACACATCTTTAGTTTCTCATGAAACAGGATTGCAAGCATCTAGTTTGAAGAATATGCTATTCTCCTACTTCTGCATAGTTGTTGTTATTTTTTAATTGTACTAGTGTATATGAAAGCATCTTAAAACACAAATATGAGATTGGATTAGTAAGATGATTATTAATAAATACTACAGAGTAGTAATCTATCTGTGAACCTTGCAGAAAAAATGTTCTTGACCACTAGGGCATGGTCCAGCAGAAGAGATCCATGTCTATGTATTTTACAAAGAGAACTAATCATTCTTATTTCTGTATTCTCAATCTGATATTATGGAAACTCATGTGTCTTTGCACTGTAGAGGCACCAAAATAAAGTGCCTGACCTTTTCTATATAAACATTAAATGTTATTAAATCTGAATGTTAGAAAGATTGATTTCATTGGATTTCAAATTTCCAGTGGATACTTAAGATTTTCAGGTCGCTTTATGAAAATAACTGACCATTAGTTATGGTCCTACAATAGTTGGAATATTGATGATGTTTGTCATTTTATTTTTATATGAACTAAAATTTTATTATTTGGCATGGATCGCATAGAAGAATGCTTTGGCTTCAGGCCATTTTTTCAGAAATAAAATTCTTTTTTAAAGGGGATAAGTGTGTATTTCACAAATACTAAAAAAGTAAACAGATGAAAGCAAAAATTTAAGCACTATCAAAGTTCAATGTATTGCCTGATTGTCTCTATGAGTATGCATACACATATGTATATACCCAATTTATAATATTTTGCAATTTCAGGTTGTGATTAATTTTTATTTGCCATAATATAGTATTTTTATTTTTATATTTTTGTATTTGCATTCAAAAATTAAGACCTGTCAACAATGTTAATTTTAGTTATTTTTATTGAACTATTATGATTTCTTTGTTTCCTAATTTTTAAACAAATATGTTTCTTTTCTTGAGTCTGTTTTGTAGACCTCATTCTTTTTGGCTGTTAAATTATTTCACTGTGTAATTTCCAAGATGAATTTGTGTCAGAATATAAATCTGGCTGTATCCCCTATGTTTTGTTGATATGTTATATTCTCTTTATTATTAGTTTTATTGTAATTAGTTTTGGTACTTTTTTCCCCTTCTTAATTCAACAGCTAACTAGAACTCTCATTTAAATTTCCAAGAAATTATTGGACTTTCTCTTTTAAATTTTTCACAACAGATTTCTATTTTTCTGGCAGCATGGCCAGTAAAGAAATAGCTTAGTTTCTGTGCCTTAAACTTTCTTTCATTCTTCTTTTTTGATACTGGGGATTAAACCCAGGGGCACTTAACCACTGAGTCACATTCCCAGCCTTATTTTGTATTTTATTTAGAGACAGGGTCTCCCTGAGTTGCTTAGGGCCTCAGCTAAGTTGCTGAGGCTGGCTTTGAAATCATGATTCTCCTGTCTCAGCCTCCTGAGCCACTGGGATTACAGGTGTGCTTCACCACACCTGGCTCCTTAATATTTCTTACACTGTTTGTCTATTATTAAATGATATTTGGGGGAATTTTTCAGTGATATTTGAAGTTTGTTTTTGTATTTAAGATATTTGAAAGTAAGATTTGTTTCATACCATAGTATACATTTTAGTTGTAATTTCTTAAATTTTCATGTAACTCTATTCCTCTTTGAACCTAAAAAGGTGTGTATTAACTTCCACATGATAGTAATTCTGTCATTTTCTCATGCATAAATGATTCATGATGACTGTATTTATGATAAACTATATTTTCATCTTTGATCTTCACTATACCCTCTGTTACTGTTATTTCTTTGGTCTTTTTTCTTTAAGAGAACTTTTGTATTGCTGACATGTTTCTACAACATCATGCAGATTTTAACCTTATTAGGACATTTTTAGTTTCCTTATGGTATTTCTTATTGCACCCTTCTACCTTTACATCTCTTCCCAATTTTTCTGTCTTGGCATCAATTTCACAGTGATATTTTAAATAATGTGTCCGTCAAGTATGATTTTTAGAATATATAGGTAGTTTTTATAGGGTGAAAATGATTTCAGAGTCTAGTTTCCCTTTGTATCATGACCAATACTCTTCTGTAGCTTATTGGGCAGTTTTTTATTTTCGCCCTTGGAGCTATTTTTTTTAACAAGCGGAATGTTAGCAAGCTCCAAACCTGCCTTCCAATATTCCCTGTCCTGCTGGGGCAAGCAACTATGGCTTATTCTTGTCCAGCTGGCTTCCAGGTGAGCCTTTGCCAATAGGAGGCGCTAGAGGAAGTGTGGAAGGCTAGAAAGCTTCCTGTTCTTGCCATCCTCACTCTGGTAGCCTCAGGTTTCCCCCACGTTGTTCAAATCATCCTCATTTGCACCACCACTGCCAGCCTGCTGGGGTTTCTTTGTCAATACATGTTCTCTTTGCTTCTAAGGGCTCAAACCCCAAATGCTTCCCTTTGTTTGCCCAGCCTTAGGGTTTCTCACAGATGCTTCTTCTTAGATCCAAAGCCAGAAAACTGTGGGTATATGTTGCTTAAGTCACATAGCCAATCACACTGGTTCCGGAGGACAGCCGTCATCCTGTAGTTAGCCCTCTAGAAAATTTTGTCAAAAATAAGGCTTTCTAAAGAAGATGACAATATCCTGATGCCTCAAGTCTTAAAATTTTCTGTCTAGATGTTTATTATTATGAACCTAATTGCATCTCGTAAGTGCTGTGTATGTCATACTTTATCAAGGTAAAGTGGTTATTAAAATAACCTGCATCTTTCAGGGCAGTGGTGATGGTCTAGCAGAAGGCACATGGTCTTCATCTGTCAGCTTGCAGGAGGGAAGCTGGAGAAACAGAGTAGAGATGGGAGAGAGCTGGCAATTCTGCCAGGGAGGATGAGGTAGGGAGGAGCCACGTGGGAGACAGGAGGTTTTACATTATGAAATTTAACAGTATGTACAGTTTGCTTTTGGTGTTGTAAAGCGGTAGAGATGCTTATTGACATCTATATTTAAGGTCATTGCAGAGCACGAAATGTAAATGAAAGTGTTATTCTTTACTAGAAGCCAGAAGATAACATTTACATAACATGCTTTTAAGGTAATGAGTTAAGTTCATTATTTTTTTTTTATTACTATAACTGTTTCAAGAAGGTTATTTCCATACTAAAAATACTCCTTCTCCTACTTGAATCTGATTTGTAATAATTTTTGCATGACGTTAAAATCTATTGTTAGCAAATGATAATTCCATTTATTTTTGTTTCTTGGGGAAAATTGTTAACCAGCTGTTTCAGTCTCTCCAAATAAACTCGCTTTCAGAATTCCTACTAAGGAGCAATGTTGATTGATGGGAGTGTCACCGTTTTTCTGACCCTCTCTGCCTTGTCACTAAGACATAATCCAGAAGCCAAATAAGAAATTTGAGTCATGGAAATGATATCAAGGCCCAGATATTTTGCAAACTGGATAATTAGACTCTGAATTGTGAAGAAAAGACTGAATGAAGAAATGTTGCAAGTCTATAGTGGATGAAGGAGCACAGTGATTTCACAGTAAAATCTTTTTACATAAATTTTATGGTTAACTAGTAGTAGGAATAAAACTTGGGAGCAGTATCACATAATTCTGCTATGATTTGTGCATAATGAACGGCTGACTTTGGCCCGCTGTTCTTCTTCACCTGCCCATTGCTTCTCCTGTGTGAGCACATCTCCCTTAACTAATGTTTTGTTCAAAACTAAAGCTGTGTTTTCCTGTTCAAAAGTTGCATCTTCATTTATCAATCCACAGAATATGTTTTTCAGGGAAAGAACTGTAACTCAATCAGCTTTGCATGGTTTACATAATGTGATAGTCTCATATTTACTATGTGGTTAACAAGAAATAACTGTTACCAACAAAAATCAGAGAATTTAAAAACAACGAACATTTTGCTTGGGAGCCTATGTATATCTCTATATAAATACATATAGACATCTATAAACATCATCGATCCTCCCCATGTGCACATGCCATATATATGTGGCTGTGGGATGGTGCTTGTTTTTATATATACATATCTATATTTATATAGCTGAAGAAGTGAAACATATTGCTTTTTATTTAAGTGACTCAGAGTGTTCATCGGGAAGCTTTATTTTATAGTATTTTATCAACGCCAGGATGATTAGATACTGCTAATGATTTGGTCTTTTGAAGGTTCAAGTTTGACAGGGTAAATTGATCCCTGGAGACCTTCCTATGATATCATTGTCCTTACACCGGATAGAGAATCTCTAGGAAAATTATTATTCTTTGATAGAAATAAAAACTCACTTTGGGTAGCTTAGTAGACTTGAATTATTCATTTATGACTTTGCTCTCATGTATGTGTGTGTGTGTGTGTGTGTGTGTGTGTGTGTGTGTGTGTGTGTTGGAGGGATATGTTCAGGAGATGAGAAGGTGGAGGGATCAAAGAAGATTCTTAATAGCACTAAACTGAATTTTCAATTCTGATAGAGTGTAGAGGAAGAAATTAAAGCCCTTAATTTCTTTCCTTTCAGCACCATTCAATAACCACAATTCATACTTTATATTTTCTATAGAATATTTTTAAGAGCTTGCCTTTGTAGTTGGAGAATGACACCTGGATTTTCTCAGATTCTTTATGGCATCAATGGAAGCAGTTGTTATTAATTGTAAAGGAGATGATGAGGAAAATTTGAGAAGAATGTAAGGTCCTAGAGTGTCTTGCCTCAGTTCAGCATGTAGGTGAAATGTACATACAGTTGCAACTGTTCTGCATAGTGGCTAGCCAGTGCTTCTTGTTAGGAATCGGTGAGGGTCTGAGATAATCATGATAATTTTTATTATATTTTTCAGATTTGCCAAAGTGCCTCACATAGTTTTAAAGCTGATGAGGTAATTGAGACAGTTGTTGTACTGTTTTCTCAGCATTAGGACACGTCTTAATATTTAAGACTGAAGATCCTGTTAGGAGACTCCGTCTGTCCTTGCCACCTTTCCCCACTTTGTGTTGAATATTATTAAACAGCTCTTAACTAGTATCATTCCAGTAATATTGTGAGTTTAGATCAAATGTCTGCTCTGTGCCTGGCATGCTGGGCTGTGTGTCAGTGCCGTTTTCAAGATGCAATGGTGGCACTTCTGCTTGCTAAAATGTCAGGCATTTGTGAGAAAACACAAGCAAATGTGCAAGTTAAGGACCCTACCACATTGCTTTCTTCTATTTTAAATTATATATTCCTATATTTACAGCAAAAAGCCCTCCAGTGACTCTTAAACACTAAATATTATCAGATCCAATTTTATGTCAGTGTTCCTACATATGTATATATTCTCAAAATTTGTACTTTTCTGGGTTATTCATACCTTGCTTCACTTAATTTTAACTAACAATCAAAAAATAGTTCTGTGGGATTGTTAAGAGAAATGAGAGCACAACTTTACTCACGGAGAAGATATGTTTTGTGCTCATTTTGTCATCATCTCAGATACAAAATATCATGTCTTCCCAGAGTTTCACATTCTGAAAATGTAAATGACTACTTGGAGTTTGACTCTTCATCATTTATTTCTCTTCTACATTACTGATAATTTGGTTATTTCTGTATCTTTGCCCAAATAAGTTTTTTTTTTTGTTGTTGTTATTGTTTATATTCTCTAGTATGGAGATTTTACAGCTCTTGATGGAGTTCATCATCTGCTTGCTGCATCTATGAAATTTTTTCTTGTGAAATTTTAGAAAGTAAAGTTTCACTGGACCACATTTGCTATGCTTGGCTATTTCTAAGGACTCTGTATTTGTTGTAAATACCCAAACTTTTCATATAATAGAGAACAGGCCATCATATTGCTGGGAATATAGGGAAGATGAACTCCATTCATTGTAGAACTCATTTGAGATTTAGCATCTGAAGATTATGGTCAGTTTCAGGATCTCACCCTTGGAGCAGGATTCCAGCTATTTCAGCCAGTACTTAATGGTGGGCCACTGGTTCATGTAATCACCTCATAACAGGTGATGGGCTGAAAGTTTCTACTCTAATGTATTATTTGGAGAACAGTGGATATATGAACACCTATGTAGAGGATTATTTATTATAGTTCTTGTTGCTTCCAATTTATTGTTCATGGAAACCTCAAAATCCAGTTTGAACAAAACAGATTGAGAAAGCCTGTACTCTGACACTTTGTGATTGGAGCTGATGCCGCTATCTGAGGAATCTCTATTGCTTTGCTGCTTACACCCAATCAGAAGTATATGTAGCTTTGATTACATGAGGGTGCTCAAAAATCCTATGTTTTTTACCCCTAATTTCCTGTCCCCCTTAGCCGTCTCATCTCATTGGAAAACATCTTCGTTATTCTGATTTCTCACACCTTAAACCCTGGGATATTATCCAGGACTCCATTTCTCTTAGGTCATACATTCAAAGTCTTTGTAAATTTTATTAGCTTATACCAGTCATCTACTGCTGCATAGGGAACTCTTTCCAAACACTGTGCCTTAAAACAATAACCATTTCATTTGCTCACAGATATGTAGGTAGCCCGGCAGTTTGGATGGAGCTCAGCCGAATGGTTTCTCTGCTAATTCCACTGGAAGCTACTCCCTCATGCAGGCACAGTCATATGGCAGGTGGGCTAGAGGGGCTGGCTGGGCCAGAGGACCATCAGCTGGACAGGCTCCCTTCTGTACCATGTTCTTTCATCCTCCAGAGATCAGCCTGGACTTTGTCACATCATGGCAGGAGAGTAACCGGCAGCAAAAGAGAGCAAGATCCAGTGAGCAGGTGCTTTTTAAACTTCTGCTTACATCATGCTCCATGATGTGCCATTGGCCAGACTGAGTCACATGGCATAGTCCAGTGCCCAGGTGGAGCAGAGTCCACTGAAGACAGGTAAAGGGAGGTGTGGGAGTCATTAGGAGGTCCTGTAACAGCACACTATAAGGTTGTACCTTTCAGGAATTCAGCCTCTTCTCATTCATCTCCACTGATATGCTCCATAGCAGTCTGGCAAGTCCTCCAACTGGACTGCCTTGACCCTTGCCAGTCCAATTTTTTTTTTTTTTTTTTTTAAACAGAGGAGTAATTCTTAAGACATAATCAGATACTATACTTTCTGAACTCAGATCACTTCAGTGACTTCCCACCTTATTCAGAGTCAAAGCCAAAGAACTTGTAATGGCAGGTGGCTCCTCAGGCACCTCTGCGATGGTGCCTGCTACTTTTCACCCACTCTGCCCCAGCTGTGTCTTTCTTCTACCCTTCAGGCTCTCCCTTCAGGGTCTTGGACTTTGTGATCTTCTCTCCTGGAACACCCTTTCCTCTGGTGCTGCACGGTGGGGTCCTGCGTCTCCCCCAAGTTGTGACTCAAGTGTGCTGCCAGCAAGTCCTCAGCTGCGCACATGGTTTAACATCTTAACCACGTTCTCCTCCCTTGCTCACTGTTGGGTCTCCTGCTTTGTTTCCACCCATCTGTCCTTCTGGATCACTTTCCATCCTTCTCTGCTCCCAGAGGCCAGCATTCACAGGTGCATAATCTGACTCTTCCCGTTTCGTCTTCTGGTTGGGTTCAGCCAAAGAGAAGCTTGGTTTCTTTCCATTTGCTTGGATTATAAATCCAACACATTATTTTAGTTTCAGCAAAACACTGAACTAAAATTTAGTGACCATTTTCCGTGAACCAGTTTCTGTCCTTTGACAGTAGAACTTAGTAGCCCCGTTTAGAGTCAGGGATACTGAAGTTGAGAACGTGTGACTTGTGCAAAGTAACAGAACCAGCAAGTAGAGAAAGCAGCCCGCTGGCCTCACGTCCAGGGTCTTTACCCTCCACAGCCCGTCTCCACAGCTCGTCAGTGGACTCCAGCTCTTATCATTTGCAGTTCATCTTTTACCACACACACAACGTCCCCACCATTCCATGGTGACTTACTGTAAAGGCAACTTGACTTTTTCCTCGAGCCTGATTTCTCGGTGACCCTCATCTCCTATTTCTGAGGCGTGTTCCCTTGAGTCTGTCTCCCTCTGCCTCCTGAGTTGCTCTCTCTTCTTCTCTTCTGGCTCTTCAGCATTTAAACAAGCTCATCTTTCCCATCTTAACGAGGGATTTTGAATATAAGGATGATGTGAACACCCCACGACCCCGGCCCCATGGAAACTTTCCTTCCCATTTGTTCTGTCCTTCTCACAGCCAGGCCTGCTCACACCACACTCTAGAATGTGCTAGATCAGCTTCCTTCCACAGCACTCTCCCCCAGACTGCACATCCAGGTTGCCTGTACCATCCGATTGGCCTCGGTTTGTTTGTTTGTTTGCTTGCCATTCTGTAAATGTTGGAGATGTGGGGGTCAACGAAGGGATAACCGTCTTCAGAAGCTTACCTTCAGGGCCCGGGGTGGTGGCTCAGAGGTAGAGCACTTGCCTCGCATGTGTGAGGCACTGTGTTCGATCCTCAGCACCACGTAAAACTAAATAAATAAAATGAAGGTAATGTGTCCATTTACAATAACAACAACAACAACAAAATTAAAAAAAAAAGCTTACCTTCATTGGCTTGCTTTTTTTAGGCAGTTTCTTAATCTTCATAAAGTTGTATGTTTAAAAAAGTAATATTTGTAGTCCTTTATCAGGTGAGGCAGTATCAGATGAGCATGTTTATTAATTGATTAGTATTATGCTTGGTGTATAATTAATATTTGGTTACTGCTCTGTGTTAATAATATAGTAATAAACCATATATTACATATCTATTAGCTGTACATCATATAATGTATGAGCTGTATAAAATTATGTCAATTGACAGATGAGTTGCTTTGGGCATAGTATAATTTTACATGGCTCCCTTTGTCAAAATCATGTCTTTTACTTTGTGCATGTGCTGCTTTTTTTTTTTTTTTTTTTAACTTACATAAATCTTCTGCAAAAAATTCAGGTCTAAGCCTCTTTGGGGTAGAGTTCACCGTGGAAGAGGATTTATCTCAGCAGACCTTTAAGAATAGAAGTGTTAGCAGTTATGTATTTCTTTAAAAGTTTTATATTTCATGGTTTATTTGGATTAGTTGTCTCTGATTTCTTATTTTACTAGATTGATTTTCAGAACTTTGTTTCTCCTTGGCCATGATTACTGACCAGCACAGAGGTTGGTGTGTTTGTTCTCTAGGTGTAAGTATGTGCATGCACATGCGTGCTTGCATTCATGCGTGATATTTCGAAACCCAAGCTCAGTAGTTGAGTCTGTTAGAAAGTAAACATGTACACCATGTTGCTTGGTGCTACAGTATTCCTGGTATTGCCTTGACACCACAGGATGCCATCAAAATAGTTCTGAAGAATGTCAGTATTCATTAAACGGGTGCTATTCAGAGAACATTAGCAAAGGGGGGGAAGATACAGTAGAAATCTGAGGAGAGGGGGAAGATAGGAGAGAAACCCGTTTTTTGAAGAATGATCTTTGATCTTTCAGAAAAGGAATACATATCAAGAGCTTATCTTTGTGAAAGAATTTACATGCAAAGCAAATCAAAAACATAGATCTTACTTATCTTTGTAGATTATAGTTTGGTCTTGGATAGGAAGGAAAAGCCAGGCTTCTGCCTAAGAGGATTCATGTGTTTATGCTAACTCAGTTGACATTAGCAGGGGCTACCAGTAGGGCTGGCTGTGGAGCCTCAAACCTTCATGCATGGATATTTTCAAAGAGAACAAAAAGATTTTAGGACTTGTAGGGAAAGAAGAGCTGGAGAATTATCAAGTGTTGTGGATCTGTTTTAAAATTCTAAAACACATTGTTATTCATGTTCTGAAGTATTATTTCAGGGTAAGTAGCACTTTTCAAATAAGAGAAAGCAAAATCATATCTTGTAGCCATTAAAGGTTATTATATTTTCCAAATTTATAGTTGTAAATCTGGAAATAAGGGAATTTTTTTAAAACAAACTGAAGAATGCATTTGTAGTCTAAATGGTATCTTTGAGGATAGTTCTATATTTGTGGAAAAATTATAAGAAGTGATGAGCTTAAATTTTTTTTCCAAAAATAAATATTGGTTATGAAAATAGGCTGTTTTACTGTTTGATAATGCATATTCTGTTTATTCATGCAGACATCATGGTACCTAAAGTGTTGCAAAATTATACATTTATATGGAGATGGGCTATTGATTGGGGGAAAGGGAGAGCATGAGAAAAAATGGAAGGAAGGAAAGAAGGAAGGAAGGAAGGGAGGGAGGGAGGGAGGAAGGAAGGAAGGAAAAGCCAAGGGCTGGGAAGCTTCAGCAATGAGGATAGTATTTTAAAAACGAGCTCTTTGTCTTCCGCTCTTGATCATGCCTAGGTCTCAGAGAGGTTTTGTCCAGGGAGAATGATGAACCCAGGGGAATTACCCAGGAAACACGATGCAGTACAGGGAACAGTTTTTCTTCAGTGAGCAAGAGTGGGATCAGAAGCCTGTAATAATCAATGATGTCCTTTGATCCTTTTCAGCCAGGTGACAATTTGCATAGGCAAAAACGTTAACTTATTAGGGGAATCGCTGCCTAATGGGAATCCATAAGGTGATGCCCTTTTAGCTCCTACCAGGGGATTTGATCTAATATTAGAAGCAGCTTAACGTCTGTGGGTTTGTTCCTGTGTTCTCTGGCCTGATGCTCAAGGCCAGGTGCCTTTCCTGATTTGCTCAGTGCACTCCCTGCTGCCCTTCAGAACTGGAAGTGCCTGTCGAAATCTCACTAGCTTTCATGCAGAGAGATACGGGACCTCTTACCTTTAAATTTTTATAGTATTCATTAGTCTAACCCTGATGATACTACATTTTTCTTTGGCTTATAATTATTCATTTTAACTTTTTATTTTGAAAAAAATTTTCAGGTGTGTTCAAGGTAAACAGAATAGTAATCACTTCCCCTGTTGCCATCATGCAACTTCAGCAGTTACTAACATTCTGTCATTTCCCCTCTAAGACCAAGGAAAACTGCATTTATTTGAGGCTAATCAGGACTGCGGTTCTGAATACCCAAATGCAAGCTGTCTTGAGAACGTGCTCTCCATGCTGCCATTCTAGAATCATCTGTATGTCCTACTTTCTAACTCCCTTAGTTTTGATTAATCTTTATTAATAGATTATGAGATCCTTGAATTCAGGAAATACACACACATTTATTCTATTATACATATTTATATTTTTTTCTGATAAAGTGTAGCATAGCTTTATTGTGAAGATAGCTGATGTTACTATTTTGATGATTGTACAGATTCTAGTTCTGGTAAAAATCTTAATATGAATATATATATATACACACACACACACACACACACACACACACACGCACACACACATTTTAACTTAACAGCTTACCAGGAGCATTTTTCTAATGGCTTTGAATGTTTTGAAAGCATGATCTTTCAAGACAGCCTAATATTCCATTTTATGAATCTTCCATAATTTGTTTAAATAGTATCCTGTTGTTAACCACTGTCTTCAGAGCCCTTATCCATGTTTGCATTTGCAAGAATATTAGGGTAGATAACTAAGGATTTGTTAGGTGCAGGACTCTTCTCATGTCTTGTCGAATTGCTCTCCTGAAAGGCCACACCAATTTGAATTATTTTTATCTCATGAACTTGGTAGTCAAAAAATAGATTCTGATTGTGTTCTTAAAAACTTGGTATTTTCTGGATTATTAATGACATTGAACATTTTTCATATTCATGATTCTTACTTCATGTGTTAAAATAAGGTGTTATCTGGAATTGCAGGGACTGGTGTATGCCAGTTAGTTGAGCTCCAGATCTAGTGCTTTGCAGCAATGATCAATTATTTTTAGTATTTCACAAATCAGTTTTTTTTTTGTCTTTGGAACCGGAGTGTCTGCCTAAGTGCAAGTTACATTAAGAGTTGGTCTTATTTTACTTTTTCTCTATTACTTTTCAAAACTGTCATTCTGTGTAGTTTTCTTTCTGTATGTCATCTAACTTTGTTGGGAAATGTGATTCTGTGAAGAATTGATATGTTAAAAATTCTTTGCTGGAGAAGTACACTGTCCTGTCCAAGTGCATTTTTAAGGTTTGAAAAAAGTCATTTATTTAGATAAAAGTTTTTAATAGTTCAGTGTATTTGACTGAGATCATAGTATATTTGACTACTTCTGGAATGAATTTAGAACTCAGGTCTTCAAGCATTTGGTGCAGTTTTTATACCCATAAAGTAAAAGTTGCCATTTTTCACAAGTCTTTTTTTTCCTCTTTTTTTTTTTTTTAAAGAGAGAGAGAGAGAGAGAGAGAGAGAGAGAAAATTTTAATATTTATTTTTTAGTTCTTGGCGGACACAACATCTTTGTTTGTATGTGGTGCTGAGGATCGAACCCGGGCCGCACGCATGCCAGGTGAGCGAGCTACCGCTTGAGCCACATCCCCAGCCCGTCATTTTTTTTTTTAATGCTAAGATGGCACTTTTGCTGTATGAATTTTCCAAACTCCAGCATTAGGATACTGAATGAAAACGTTTACGTTACTGGAATGGCATAGGTAAATATTTTCAGCTTCTGGGGGGGTGGGGAGTGGAGAATGCTCTTTACTGTTGAAGTTGCCTTATTACCTAAATCTAGGTCGTAAATCTAAAAGTAAAACCAGCATTTTAAAAAAATTTCCTGTCCTTCTCTACTTCCAGTCACACATTGCTGAACTGTGTTCAGATATGTTGAAAATAATAATTTACTGCATTGTGGTTAAAAAAAAATAATATTAAAAGTGTATGTGTTATGTGGAAGAAACGCTCAAAACAGATCTACCCAGACATCAACAGGATATTATTACCCCAAAGAAATGACGACAGTTTACCAGCTGGATGCGTAGAGGAAGGAAATTTACAAACATCTCTAAGAGAGGCATGTTGAGCGTTGGAGGAAATGAGGCACGTCCTGCTTTTATTGTGCTTATTGGAGTGGGATTCCCAGAAGGCTGAACAAGGCTGCCCCGAGACCTCTGTTTGGCAAAGATCTTGTTGACTCATATTTTATTTTTGTTTCGGTAAAGGTCTGCTATTGTTCAAATTTCTAATGCAGCTCATAAACACACAGCCAATATCATTTCCCCTTCTACTGACTGATGTATACAAATAAATGAAAATCTCCCGTCATCATTAACTGGGGTTCTGTTTCCACGAAGCCTGGAAGAATAGCAAGCAAGGAACGCTCCTTAGGAGAAAGGCCTCTGAACAGGAGATCTCAGTTCACAAACTTGGAAAACTCTTGAAGTTGCATTTTAGAATTCTAATCACCAGATATGTTGAGGGAATTTATTACTTCCCAATCATATGTAAGAGAAAAGCAGAGATAAATATTTATGTGACTTGAATTTTAAAAGCTCAGTCTCTATCAAAAAGATTGATCTATTGACCTCTGAATCCTTAGAAGTTGGGTCACTTGACATTTTTGGCTAAGGCTTCTTGGAAAGGCTTCGAGATTGAAATGTCTCGTTCAGAAGTTTAGACTATTGTTAATACTTTCTATTTCTATCAAGTGGTGCACACATATGAGGAAGGAATGAGGAATATTATAAGTATCCTGCTTTTTGGAACTCTTTTTTTTTTTGCTGCGTCTATCAGAATGCCTAACAGGGTCATGACTCTTGAGACAGAGAAATAGCAGCTTGCAGATCTTCCCTGGGCCTCTGCTGTGACTCAGTCCTCCAAGGCGCAGGCTGAGGGCTCTATCTGGATTAGGTTGTGAGTGTGTACCCTTGACCTTGAGTCAGAGCCATGGTTACCGTCAGTGGTATGGAGTGATGCTCTGTAGAACATCCAGGCAGGCTTGGCTTGGCTTCAGTAGAAATTTAAAGGGGACAAACATGAAAGAGAAAATCAGAATGAGAAAGGGGAAGGCTAGTATTGGTTAAAAATCTTTGCTTTTCCTTTCATTTCTTATAGCTCTTCCTTAAGAATATTGCTTTAGATAATGTTTTCCAGCCATTTTCATGTGTGAAGAATTCCAAAGAAAGTTATTATTTCAGCCCTTCAAAGGTTTGCTTCAGGGTGAAGATAGGCACTGATTATCAAAGGAATTTCCCTGGCTGGAGTCCTGACAATTTAAGTTCCTTTGAGCCCCCCTTCCCCCGTTTCCTTGTATTTTTGGCTCAGACCCTCATTTATTTCTGGATTAATGGAATTCCTATAGGAGACAGGTTTGGGGACATTTAAGAGTCTAAAAGTGCCTCTGAATCAAGGCTCTGAGAAATGCTGTTAACTTAGAGGTAACACCCTCATATTTTAGTGTTTAAAGGGGCTGAGACTTGGGGATGCTTATTCTGGGTGTCACATTAAGCCATTAGATATCTCATCCCTGATGACCAGAGTTGCCTTTAGACTATATGTTAAGAGAGAATCATTCCCTCTGCTACCTGGTATTCAAAAATAACTCAATTTGGTTTGCAATTCTGGTGGGTTTTTTTTTTTTTCTGCATGCTATCCTGACAGGCTAGATATCAAATATTTTGAGTGTAGTTTTCTAAATAGTGAATTAAAGCTGAAAATACACATGGTGGTACCAGCATCAGGTGGCGGTGGTTATGGTGTGTGAGTCTGTGTTTTCTGTTACTGCTCTTGCTTGCTTTTGGGTGTCAATAATTTTAGCAGAGAAGAGAATAACTTAGATAATATCAATGTTTTTTATATCACAGTCACCCAGCAATATTGTTTAAAAACCTGCCCTGTGTCCCACATTGCTTTAGGGAAAGTATAATACTTGGGAATAGTAAGTTGACAACAAGATTCCTTGAATGTTTATAAAAATTAGAGGTGCACACACACATACACACATATATTATTTCCACTTAATTTGTTTTTTGGTGTGGATTATGCAAGGATCAGCAATTTACGAAACTCAGAGAAACGGAGTAATTTTCCTATTTAAAATGGATCGTTAAAGTAATATTAGAGTCATCCTGTGATTTTTGAGAGGTTTACTCTGATGTTTACTTCAGATGATCTGTTTAACAGTTAAGCAAAATAAAATTTTAAATTTGTTTGGATTTTTAAAAATCACATAATTTCTAAAAATAGGCCAGTTTCTGATCAGCCCGGTGAACCAAAGACTTGCAGCACGTAGCTTGAGCTGCGGTTTTTACTTTGTCATTAAGCGTTCCCAGGAATACAGGAGCATACATAGTAACCGTGTTGACTGTACAGATTTCTGGTATTTTCTAATTAGAGAGTAAGTGGGAGCTGGAAAGGGCGGGATTTGCAGTGCGAACTCTGGCCTTAAATCTCAGCTCTTTCACTTACTACCTGTAACCCGGGATGGCACAGTTACTTAATTTCCCCATAAAATGATGATAATGTAGAAGTGACACCCTGGTGGCCAAAAGCTATGCAGCTGGCCTACTGGTCTCTGCTAAGGAGTGGTGGAGCCGCAGAGTTGATGTGGCCTGAGTACCTTGGAGCTCTGGCCAAGTGGAGTGCTCCACATGCAGGCACAGGGCTTCAGGTGCTGCGAGCCAGCCCAGGTGACCCAGTGGACGTTGACCGGACAGTCCCCATGGCAGGCGGCCTGCACACGGTGGGGATGCCCACTTCACAAGCTCATCCTGCACAGGGCTGCAGACCCAGCCCATGATCTCAACCTCCTGTTTGCTTCCTGACTCACCCTGAGAGAATGGAAGTGGAGCCAACTAGAATGAGAGTTGGGACTCAAGAATTGACCAATACCGTTAGCATAATTAGCATAAATCCTAATTAGCATAAATTTGGACCAATAGCGTTAGTACTTTCCAAATCCTAATTAGCATAAGTTTGGATCAGTAGCCATGTACCACATGCTATATAAACCCCTAGACCAGCGGCTCAGAGAAAACGTGCAATCGGGTCCCCTCTTGCATTGCAAGAGTTGTGTTGTTGTTCCTCATTAATTCCTACCATTACACTCATTAACCCTCCTCTGTGGATTTCATCCTTTGAATTCAGGAGACAAGAACCCAGAACAGAAATTGAATATGAGCTTTTGGGGTCAGCTGCAACACTGGACGGGCCCAGAGGCCTGCAGCTTTTGCAGACTCCACCTGCCAGCAGAAGCAGTGAATTGAATTTCATCTCAAAACTTAGGTTTCAATATGAGTACTTCATCAGACCATAGGAATGAGTTGAGTTAATGCATCTAAAGCACTGAGAACAATGTTTGGCTTGTAGTATTTTCAAGCCCTTAGTATGGTCAATGAAGAGGAAAAATATTATGGGGCCATTTCTAAGTTATCATTAGAAATAATTACATTTGAAAATTCACCTAAATATTGGCATTCAGAGACAATTGTTCCCAGAAGTGGTGGTAACAGTGCCATAAGAGGAAGATTTAGGAATGGCAGTCTTGGGAGAAGAAAGGGTGGAATGGACCTAGACAGCTGCAGATCACTTTAGAGCAGTGGAGATGTCTAAGGATGCATTTGGTATCATTTTAAGAATGAGCCTGCAGTTGCACAGGTCAAATAATAGGATTGAGAGGCGTGGTGGTGGGTGGTGGAGGGTGGGAGGTTTTGGGATGTACTGAATTTGTTGGGGGGGAGTCCCCCAGCCACCTCTTCTCCCTGCCACTGGTCCTCTGTTCAGAAGGTCTTCCTGCTGTCCACTGCTTCTTGATCCAGCAGAGCATCAACTGGAGGAAGAGACTTGGTAGGCAAAAATTAGCATCAGTGTTTCCTCCCTGGTGTAGATACTTGCAGATCATGTGGGTGGTGGGTCGGTTCCTTCCTCTTCCTGGAGTGAGTGATGAGTAGGGCTAGTTCAGCCTAGGATGTTTAGGGTCATGGAGAAGCTAAAGGAAACTCCCAGTGCTAACACTTGAACACAGCTCCTTACTTGGTATATTATAGCATGCCTGCAACACACCCCCAAATCTCCCCCCACCCAGCACTATCCCCACCCAGGTTAGAATTCAGTGGTTACCTTTGCAGTGGCCACTGTAGCTGCTGCTGTTCAGGTATGAAGGAGTTTGCTCTTCTACCTGCACATGTGCAGCCGTCTACTCATATGCAGTTAAACTTCACAGAAATATACAACTCTTAGGAAAGAAAGAAGATAATTAGAATAATTGTGTTGAAATGAATAAGGTAGGTTTGCCTGTGGAAGTGTCTTTCCAGGAGGTGTGTATTTGTGTGTGTGTGTGTGTGTGTCACACACACACACAGGCACTTTAATGTATGCTTTAGAGTAGCTGATGTGTTTCCATTGGATATTTGGCTTCATCTTACAGAAAGAAAATGTAATTTTACAATCAGGAAGGTGCACAATCAGAGGGTTCCTATTTTGTTTTTAAATATTCTTTTATCAAAAGTGTGATTCTACCTGGAAATTGGAAAATAGAGCCTCAGGTCCTTGGGTTTGTCTGAGTTATTCTTATTTGAAGGCAGCCTAATCCTTTCTGCAAAGACAGGGAATGTAGTTTTATAGCGGAATCATATGGGTTGAGGATCATTGAGTCAGAGCTTTTTGATTTCCTCTGCAAGTGATCAGTATTTCTAGTTCTGGAACAATGATGAAAAGTGATGTTCTTTAAGTACAACCGAGATTTAAGGCTGTCTCTTCAAAATCTGAAATCTCTAAAACTGGAAGAACAAGTTTTCCATCTTCTAGCCCACTCCTTCATTCACAGACAGAAACCACTGCCCAAAGAGTTCTCTCAGTGGAGATGATACATGGAAAGATCTAGAACTCCAGCTAGCTGAACCTATATTTTCCAGGTAAATGCATTATCTTGTAAATTATGCAGTAAACATTAGATTCCACCCACTTTCCATACTGTCAAAAGGCTGAGAACATGGACCAGATCTGTGCTTCCTGCTTTTGAAAGTTTGTTCTCATGTCATGGTCATTGGTTCTAGTTGCTATTTCTCAGTTTCCTTATCTTTTCAGTGGGTGTGGAATTTTATAGAATTGTAATGATGACTAAATGACTTGCAAGAGTGCCTGGCATAAGTATAAGCTACAATGATAATGTTATTAATAATTATTTGCTAATTATTTTATTGTTAATAGTAATAAAATATTCTTTTCAGACACTTTAACAGTCCAGCACGTGACAGTGGAAAGGTGGCTCCGTGGAAGTGTAGGATTCCTTAATTATCTGGTGAAAATCGGGCCATAAATCATTGAACATCTTGCTTCACTTTTGTGTGAATTATTTGGATTGACTAAGTGCTCTTGGTAGCGGGCTGGGTTACCATCTGCTGTGTTTTGCCTGCATAGGTCAGACTTGTTCTCCTAGGGAATGGGGAGGTGGAAAAAAAATGCCAATAACCTAACTCCAAAATGTATCCGAACTGTCTTGTTCACATTTATAGGACAGTTTTATTGCTGTAGGTAAGACGGATAACTGGGCATTATTCCAACATCTTGGCAGTTTTCCTTTTTGAAGGTACTAATATTAGGATTAGCATGTTGTTTTAAAGCCATTGCCTTTCTGCACCTTATAATTGCTTGTTCTTGGGGGAGGCTTGGAACATTTGAATTAGGGTTTTCCTGCCAAATATGGGAAAGGACATCTCTTTTATTTTAATACTTTGATTGGTTTTAAGTTAGTACTCCAGTTCATTTTGACATAAGACTAAACAAATTAGAGGCAGTGTGGGTGCCCCATACATGGGGCAGATGCAGTTAGCATGCATGTTGGTTTGTTTGTGTGTGTGTGTGTGTGTGTGTGTGTGCTTTGTTTTATTTTGGGTATTGATAGCCAGTGTTGAACTGTCCAGTGATTTGCGTCCTCCATGGTTCCTAAATCAAATCCTTGATAGATTAAAATTATATAAAAACAATTAAATTGTTTCATGACAGAGCCACATCTTCTCTAAAACACTGAGAAAAAAGTGCACAGTGTGTGTAACTTTAGTAGTGGAGATGTTTTGCTACCTTTATGCAAATTTTAGTAGGATTTCTACTTATTCCTAAGAGAGACTGGTGCTATTCCTCTTCTCATAGAGAAATAGTCTTTATGATTGTATGTAACTCTCTTGTTTCTTTTTTAAAATAACTTTTAAGTTCTTTTAGTTGTAGATGGATGTTTATTTTATTTATTTTTTATGTGGTGCTGAGAATTGAACCCAGTGTCTCACATGTGCTAGGTAAGCACTCTACCCACTGAGCCACAACCCCAGCCCAGTGTGTAACTCTTTTTCTGAAATTCTCTTATGGATTTAGAAAATATTGTGACCTTATATTAATGTGTTTTAATGTTCTCAGTGTACTCACCTGTGTGTGAGTAGAGTTCCTATTCTGTCACGTTCTTAGTGAGTTCTTTAAGGGTGTCGTTGTGCTACGGTGAGAAAAGTGTGTGCTTTGTGGTTAGGTCTGGCTCTCTCTCTTAGCTCTCACCAGCAGTAGTTCATAGGATCTTGGGCAAAACTTGACTAAGTTCTTCCAGGTCTCAGTTTCCATCTTCATTTAGTGGTTAGGAGAATTCAGGAGATTCAGGAGATAAGCTTGGAATTGGTTTAGTTCTCATAGATGCTCAACAGGTGTGAGCTCTTGTTTCTCCCATCTCTGTATTTCTTTCCTTTTTTAGAGACTTCATAGGAGCTGCACTGATGGATTCAAACTTATATTCTTGCAGTGGCCTTGCTACGCAGTGTAGATATGAGCAAGTCTTACAGAACGAACACATGTTCAGAAGAGAAGATTAGAGTACATGAGGGCAATTAGAATAGATTTTGAAGGAAAGTTGAGTATGGCTTTTCTTGCTTCCTCCTAGATGTGATTAATTCTTCAGGGTCTATTACTGTCATTGCCTAATGAAACTGAATTCCCTGAGAATGCCGTAGAAATAAGAATTTTGTAATTTAGTCTGGAAATTGTGGTACTTGAGCTAGTTATTTTCTAGGTGTTAGTGCAGGTTAAGAATCAGGGTTCAGGACTCATTCATGCAATACCAAGGGGACCTCTGTTAGAGATCTAGGCACTGTCCCTAATACCTGTGACCCTGCTCAGGACAGTTGCCCTTTCTGGGCTCAGTGTGTAAGTAGAGTTCCTATTCTATCATGTTCTTAGTGAGTTTTTTTTTTTTTTTTTGAGAATGAATAAAATTGTATTTGAAAATTTTTTGTGAGATGTAAAGAGGGTTGGTGGTGATTACGATAAAGTTGGTGGTGACAGAAATGAGAATCAGGACTGAACTCATGACTTTCTAACTTTGAATCTCCTCTATTTCTGATTTCCATTACCTTAGACTAGGAAATACATCTATTACAAGCATAACCAAATTGTTTTATTTTGTTGGTAAAGAGACATATGCCATTAAAATCACCATCCATGAGGATTTGCAGAGTTACTGTACTTCACTAATAACACAGGTGGTTTCAATAAAAGACATTCAGAATGAATAAGGATAAATGAAAGGTAATTAATACCCATTGGTAAGGAGGTGGCACATACCAGTGTCAACAGTAGACATTTTTTAGAAATTGAAATGTTACCATGGAATCAAAGTATTCCACTGTAAGGTTGAATATCTGAAGATACCTACTTTCAAGCCGTCTGTTAAGATGACGTTAATATTCATTTTACATATCCTGCTTGAAACCTCTTATGCCGTGAAATTTTCCTGTCTATTAAGAATAGCTGTAGAAAAAAGAATTAGTTAATTCCTCAACTTGTATGTAACTTGCATGCAAATTCCTTTGCTTAACTTGTATGTAAATCAGTTCTTTGTAAAGCTTTTGAAATGTCACACAGGTATTTACAGTGCCATTGGTTACAGTTTTCAAAGTTTGAGTTTTATGTTTACATGTCCCTACATTGTTTAGCTTTATAATTCCCACTTTAAAGGGTGTCCCAAAATAGCAGCAAAAAAATTAAAAAAATAAAATAAACTGGGAGTTGGGTATTTTTAGGTATGTCTGATCTGTTTACTGAACTGCTTTGTTGCCTGGTTAGCAAGGATGGCCCAAACTTCTAATCCAAGCTCTCTACTATGCTACATTGTCCTGTAAATGTCATGATAAACTTCATAAAAATATTTTCAAGGCAGGAGTGGGAGAACGCCACATTGAGACTACAGATAAGTTTATTACTTCAGATATCTAAATATAGTGATAAGTAGAATTCAGTGACTTTAGATTTAGTGACATAAAGTATTGTAACATCTAACTCCTTTTCTGCCTAGTGGGGAAAAAAGCCAAGCAAAAAGCCACAACACAGAGAGCAGAAAGCCTATCCCAGTATCTTGCTTAGTTTTATCTTGCTTGGTTTCTTCACATAGTGGATTGCAAATTTATAGAATTGTTCAGAACAAGTTACAACAAATACTCCCATTGTTAAAACCCGTAAAACACTAGTTGCTCCTTATCCATTGCCATGTCTCTTTGGCCACTTCATCGTTAGTGTTTGTAGGGTTGGGGTGGGGTGCGGGTCTGTGGGTGGGGTTGCCAGGGTCCACAAAGCCTTTCCCCCTCTTCTTTTGAAAGAAGGCACAGCTGAAATCAGCCTTTGCCTTTTCATGATATGGGGATGCGGTGGAATCAAAGCAGGCAGGATGAAAGCCGAGAGCTTCCTGTTTCCAGCTGTTTTCCTCAGCAAAGAGTTTTTTTTTTTTTTTTTTCCCTCCCAAAGATGATGCTTCCTTTCAAGGGGTTTTTAATCTGCAAACTGTTTCCTCAGTTTATTTCACTGCAGAAAACGTGTTCCCTTTAGGTCATATCTGTCTCATTTGAAACCCAACCTGTCCTTTTCAACGTTGTCAGTTGCTACTCAAAAGAACAAACGTTAATTTATGAAGTCCCTCGACTGGTGTGGAGAGACCAGTCAACCCTTGCCAACAGAATTTCATCTTTTGGGTTGCTTTATTTTCATTTATTAAAAAAAAATTTAGATGTCAGAAAGCCATGGAGAACTCTTAATAATTAATTTGACCATTTAATATTTGTAAACAAAGCATTAAGAATAAAATGTTATTTTGGCCGTAAGGTTTATTTATTTATTTGTGTGTGTGTGTGTGTGTGTGTGTGTGTGTGTTGTTTTCCTCCTTCCTTTGAAATGCAGTATGATGATATTTAATTTGTTTCAGCATTAATGTAAATGCTTAAAACTAAAATTAAGGCATTGGAAACTGCATAAGTGCTATAATGAATATTATGAATGGTTTGATTTATTAAGTGATGATGTGTGTAACATACGGCTTTCTGAAAAACTGGTGGTTATTACTTTTTGCGTGAATTTTTTTTTTTTTTTTGCATTGGTATATTTGGTTTCCTTCTGGGATAAATGAAATATAAAAATGAATCCTTGTCATCCGTCTTTCAATATAATCTAAAATGCTAATTGGACCTCTCACCTATTTCCTGGATGTTCCAGGCCTCTGGATTCATGATGGTAGCCATCACCGAGTAACAAAACAGGAACTTAACTTACTGAAGACACTTCAATGAGACCCAGTAGAAGTCAGAAATTTCCTGCTTCTTTGTCCCCTACCTTGCCCCCGACATCCACACTGATCTCTTGGAAGTGGAGAACTTGCCAGCAGGAGGCTTTCCATTGTCGCCCTGTTACTCGAGCTGTTGTGTGATATAATGAAGCCACTGGCATATGGGGGAGAACCACCTCATTTCATCTTCACTTTAATGCTAACTCTAACATATGCTTTTGAATTGAAGCGGGGTCCCAAATGCCAGTACATGTTAAAAGAATTAAAACACTTAAAAAAAAACAAAAAACTTTCCCCCTTATTTACTCCTGTTGCCCACTCCCTTGAGGGTGGGGGGCTGATAGCACTGAAAAACATGAGCCTATTTTATCTGTACTGTTTAATAGAGAGCTATGAAAAAAAATGGCAATTAACATATTCAGACAGAAAATCATCCTGGCTGAATGACTCATTAAATAGTCGTATAAACAGGATGTGCTGAAATGAACTGGTACAAAATTTAGTTTCATTGGTCTTTTCAGCACACCACTGCTCATTATCAGCACTTTAAGAAGCAGACTTGTGGGTGCTTAGAGGACACTTAAATTTCTTTTCTCTTTATTTTTTTCTTAAATACCTCTCCCCTCCTCCACTTTTTCCCCCGTGCCATTCCTAATTCTCTGGCATGCTAATGTTACCCGTCTGAACATGAAGCATGATGTTGGAAACCAACCAAGTTAGGGGTAAGAGCTTATGAGTTGCATGCAGTCCGGTGGTTCTCAACCCCAGTGGACAATCAAAGTGCACTTGAAGGTTAAAAAAAAAAAACAACCCAAAAAACCATAGATGTTATTGAACACCATTTCCTGGGATTCCGATTCAGTAGGCCTGGGTAGGGCCTGGGAATCTATATTTTAATACAAGGTTTCTATTGGATTTGGATAGGCAGCCAGGCTATCACTGCTCAGTGATTTTTGTCCTCTCTGATATATCATTGTTTCCCCAGGTGCATTGGTAAATGGACATCTGGCCTCTATCGTAGTGGTTAGTAGTCCTGGCTGCACATTAGAATTACCTAGGGAGCCTGGGGGAAAATAATGATGCTTGACCCGATCCCCAGTTAAATTGGGGAGTTTCAGAACTTTCCTGGGTCACTCTGATGTACAGTCACGTTTGAGCATTGCTGTCCTACATGAAGAGATAGAGCTGGCTTTAGCTGCAAAAGGCCCTTCTGGTTTTCTTTTACAGATGCTTTACCCTGTGTGGAAACTCTTCTGTCTGATCTCTTTCTAACCGCACATATGTAACTTAAGCTTATTGCCTCTGCTAAGGCTTCAGCATTTATTGGTACCTTCTTTTCAGGTGGGAATACAATACTCAGTCCTCGCGTTGTGGCAGATTCCTGTTTCTTCCAACCTGAATACCACATCTGTGATGTGCAGATGTGTTGATATAGCGTTAGCACCCACAAAGGCTAAGTAAAAAAGGATGAAGAGCGGCTTAGCCATGCAGAGGATATCCATCCTTTGAGTCTCTGAATACTCCAAGAAATATTCTGAATAAAAAAGGTTCTTCTTCAGTGAGTTGTGACATTAAGTTAGAGCCTTTCATGACATCGACTAACATTTGCATTTCTTGGGCCCGTACTGGAAAAGGGTGCAAGATCAGCTCCTCATTGAAGATCTAAAAACATCTAACAAACAAAACTTCCCAATTTCAAGGCATGGAGGAAATTTTCCACAGGCATGATCCTGTAGACAGGTGTTTGAGCACTGTACTTCCTAGCTACCAAAGGGTCTTCAAGTGTTCCCTGGCTCAGGGGAGAATGGACAAATAGAAAGGGAAAGATCTGTCACTCCAGGGTGCTTGTTCCCAAGGAGAAAGGCATCTGCTGTAGGAAAGATTCTTCTTCCGTCTTAGGCATGCCCTTCTACCTGCTTATGAGTAAAGGCACCCTGTTAAGCACCAGGAGATGGTTAAGGTGATGCTAGAAGTGGGCAGCGGACTGAGCTCTCCTGAGGTTTATGCCAAGCACTTGCACGTGACCCAGAAGAAAAGCCAGCAGCCTCTTCTCCTCACCAGAGAGGGGGATGTCAAAAGGGGAGATTGATCTCACTAGCTCATTTTGAATTTTCTTGTGCTGGTGTCCTGTGGTAGACAGTAGACTCCTATGACGGTTTAGTGTCTATGAGTGTATGTAAGAACTTTTAGGGGGAGATGGAGGTCTAGAATAGTTCCTTCAGATGACAGCTGACCCTGGCCATGACAATAGATGCCAGACCGTCTGGTCCTTGAGCGGCCAGTTGAGGGAGGTGGCCATGCTCTCGAGTCTTGACATTCAGTCTGGGACTGTGGGACTCAAATCTCAGGATCCTGCACCAGGAAGGTCTCCACTTGCAGGACTGTGACAGTGAACACCTCCTTTAGTAGGGCTTCACTCGGTTCACTCTGGACCTAGCCCTGGAGGAAAGCAAAAATAGCAGGGAGCTCCATTGCTAACCTGAGTCTTACTTTTTATGCTGTACTTAATGTGGTTAATAAAGAGCCTCCTTGCAAAAAGATCTTGGTATAGACTCCCAGGGAAGGAAGTACTCGTGTGACTGACAAGCCGGCAGTGCCCATGGCCACGTGTGTCACCCTGGTGGAGGATAATCGTCCTATTATTTTTTGTCAGTAGGTATCACAAGTGGGTAGTGCTTTATGTATTCCACTGTGATGAATTAATTTTGTGTTCATTGTAGTAGCACTGATCATAATGAATTAATTTGGTATTCATGTGGTTGTCGGAGCCTTTTTTCCCTCCCCCTCCCTAACAGTTTCGTGTAACTTAAGTTAATGGATACTTTAGAAGTAGATCACATTTGATCCTGTTCTCACATTGACTTTTCATAATACCTTCTGTGGATATTATTATTTTTTTAAAAAATTTAACTTGTTGTTAAAACCATTAGTGTTTTAATAGCTTTATATGAACTTGAATATTTGCCTTGCTTTATTTTACAAACAAGGGAAATAATGTAAGGAGTTATGATTTATAACTGCCAGGTCAGATGATACAGTTAATACATAACTTGTTTATTTTAGTTTGATTTTAAAAGATTTAAACCAAATGTTTATAATTTGTAGCTTTCTTGAAGACAAATATTGCACTCCCTTATGCAAATATGAAATAATGAAAACTGAATGCTAAATATAATAGTTTGTTCTCTTTTTAATTTCTTCTCTCTTCTTTCCCTTACGAGATTGATAAATGTATGTGCATATATTATTTATCTGTTCATGTAAGGACATGTAATTGGCTATTAGATATGGTAATTGCATAAATATATCTTATTCAAACTCATTTCCTTTTCTGTTTATAAAATAAATGTTTTCGTTAAATTGGAATAGATTCTGAAAATAGAAGTGCCTGATTTAGGATTGAGAAACCAGGTACCCAAACAAAAATCAAATGAAATCTTAGGAAACTTCTTACAAACTTGGGCTTTAACTTACATGCTTTTTCATAATTTGTTCGTCATGTTTGCTAATTATTGAAGATATTTATAATAGAACAAGGGTTTCCTTCATCACTCACCCACCTGCTTGGCTGATTTACTCCTTCTGGGAATCTGATTGAACCTTTTAAAAGAGATTTTTTTCCCCCCTTAAGGACATTGAGAAGTTGTTTGGGGGTCTTTCTTTAAATTTAAACTTGCAAATGGTATCATCTTCTGCATAAATACTCCTTGTGGCTGTTACCCCCCCCCCCCTTTTAAATAATTTTATGGCTTCTGTTCAGTTTTATTCTGAGCAGCAGATGTATTCCTTTCTAGACTGCTGGTTTTCAGCAGTTCATGAGTCCTGTATACATTTTACTATTTAGAGTGTGTGAAGAAGCTGGGGCTCTTGCAAGTGGGAAGGACCATATAACTGGGTTGCTATTGCTTTCATTATTTTTGTTATTATTGCAACAGATTGTACAGTAATATGCTAACCAAGATTTATGGCTTTATGCAGTAGGGGGAGTGTTGAGATGGGGCAGAAAACTTGTGATAAAACAAATGTCTATAATAATAAAAGCAAAACAAAACTACAAAAAGCTCTAAGAGAATTGTTTGTAGTATAAATATTTCTATTAACATTTGCTATGGTATGAAGATCCTGAAAGTCATTGTTTGTACATTTCTGGAGTTTAGGTATGTTATATGCCTATATATACATGGTTGTTGGAAGGAGACGATTCTTTTTCTTTTAGTTTTGTTTTTGTCTAACTGGAACATAGCTGTTGAATATGCAATGAAGAGAAAATTTATGGAGGGCAGAATTATGAGTATCTGAGGAAAGTTTAATTACTTTTATAATTTAGATAAGCTTCATAATTTATTGTTACACACTGTACTTTGGCACAATTTGTAACAATTACAAAGCACTTGAATTTAGGTTCTTTACTTGGCAGCTATAAACAGAGTTAGCTGTATGAAAACTTTGAGCGTTTACTTTCCTTCCTCCGCGTGGCATTAAAAGCTTATGCTGCAGTGGTGGAGCTGCTCTCGTTTCCACTTAACCACATCTCTGGGTTTGATTTTTTCTGAAAAACATGGATTGCAATATAGTGGGCGTATGGTGGTAAACTAGGACGCAGGCCGAGAGAAGACATAGAGGTGCCTATCCACGCCCAAACCAAGGAAAGGAAAAAATAGGAGAAAGTGGGAAAGACTCCTGCAGATACCTCTGGCTGGGATTAGAAAGAACAAGCCTCAACCCTCACCTGCGTCCAAGGGACAAATCCCCAGTTATTCAAGTTCTTCATAACGACAAGTCTTTTTCTCATTATTTCTTTTAAAATTAAAATCAAATTTATTTTTGACTGAAATAAAACGCTGAGAAGTGGATGTGTCAGTGGGATACTGTGTGATATTTCAACACATTTTTCCTTTTCAGTGAAAATACATTTCTTTTTATAAATAAGTAGTAGAAAATAACTGCTTCTCTTAGGTCTTGATTACATTGCTGGTACAGAATCTATTGCCTAACAAACAATTTTATGACATTCTATTATTTACAAAATTAATCTTATTTGTCGTCCACTTTGGTCATGCTTTTTAAATGTGTATGTTCTTACTTATCTATTGTGTTGATGTTGAAAATAATGACTGAAGACCTGTGAAATCTCCAGCAACTGATTTTGGTTGATCATAAAAACCATTTGTCCTTAAAAACGTATTTATAGGCGGCCCCAGGAATTTCTGCATTCCCATTTTCCTTTTAAAAACTAAACTGTAGAGCAGAATTAACTCTCATAAAACCTTACACTTGCTCAACTTCTCTCATAATTGAATGATCTTAATAATTGCGTGTAACATTTTGAACTTTCCCAAAGCATTTTCTCAGCTCTGTTATTTTAGGACAAAATTAAATTATTTTCCAGTTGGAGGTGGAAGTAAGTGGCTAATGATCCAGTTTGGGATCTCTTGCACTTCAAATTTATCTCGTGTATTCTCCATGGTCTTTGGAAACTTGGCCAGTGTGACCTCCGTGGAGGCTTCTGTTCTGGTTTTAGATTCTCTAATGTTCTTAGTGTAAGTTTTTGATAAGTCACTTGGTGCCAAACACCGAAACAACTTGTCCTGTGGCTTATGCAAGTCAACAGTCTGAATCAAACAGGTTTTGAATTGGTTAAAATAATAAAGCCGGTAGTCCTGCGGTTGAGCTCTTGATGATTAAAGAACCAGACCTAAGAATGCATTTATTTTCTTTTTAAAAGAAATGCAAGACTCCCACTTCTTTGAGCTGTGTTGCTTTGTGTAGCTTTCTTTTCTTTCTTTTTCAAAGAAAGGCTGCATTATCTATTTCAAATCTTTATAGATGTTGCAATAAGATACTCCTTTCTCTTAATATTGGATTGAAAGGATCAAAGTTAATAACTTTAACTTAGAGACTTTAAATTAAAAAAAAAATCGGTCTATTGTGTCTTTCCTTTTAACAATTTATGTTCCAGCAGGAGTTCAATGTTCGTGAGTGAATGTGGTCCTGTTGGTAAGGAGCTCATGTAATAGATGACAATTCTCTTGTCCAGCTTCTCTGGGATACTTTCCTCTTGCAGGTGAATGTGTTCTGTGAAAAAAACCCTAGTTCTCCTATTCAGGTTCCTGATGACTTGCATCCTTAAACCCTTTTGTTCAGAGTATTATTGTCCTTTATCCTGAAAAATGTCTGTGATTGTCGTGCCCTAATACTTTAAATCAATGGGGACTGAATCCAGCGCCTGCTAAGTAGTGTGAAGCAACCCTTTAAATGCAAATGCGTCAGGGCTAGTTTTAATGTAATTTTAATAAGGCTGAAACCATTTTGAAGTAGACTTAAATCATAATACTAATCTCAAAAGACTATTTAGCTAAGAAGTCTCTTTATTCTCACTGGCCATTTTTCTTCTATGTGCATCCAAACCACCTTTCATCTGTTTCCATAGTTTTCATTCATGATATCCCGCCAATAGAATATATGTACAGTTTATGGTTACTTTATTAGTCAGAGAAAATGTTGTATTGTTCCACATTGCTTCACTTCGTTTTCTTTCTCTTTGTATATTCTGACCCATATTTGTGTGTGTGTGTGTGTGTGTGTGTGTGTGTGTATACATACACGTATTTTAAAAAATATTTAAAATAAAATGTGTTTTGGGCAGAGAACTCAAAGTCTAGCTGTTGATACTGACTAGAGGGGTTATTTATTTAAGAATATAATATTTAGAGCTGAGGATGTAGCTTAGTGGTGGAACAGTGACCTGGCATGAATGATGATAACCCTGGGTTTGATCCTCAACACTGTGCAAAAAAGGACATAACATTATACAAGGGAGTGAAGGCAAAGTCAAGTGAAAGTGAGGAAAATATTTACAAAATGAAGTATGAACTCAGTTTCAATGTATTGCAATATTCTATGTTTCTTGGTTTTATTCACTTAAAATATTTTGGTGTGAATAGTATATATTTTGCTGTTTTTATTTGGGTTGATGGGATAGGTGCAGGAGCATTGACTCAGGGAAAAAATTTGATTAAGGACTAGCTTTAAATGTCCACAGAAACTGAAGGCAAGAACTCACTCTCACATTCTCTGTAGATAGAAAAAAGGAATCTTGATCTTGGAATATTATTTGTAGCTTAATTTAGTTAAATAATGTAATTGTAGCATACATTAAATGATTAACAATAAAATTTTCCACATTTCTCTGCATTCCAAAATGATCAAGAATGAGATGCTGAAGTACTAAAGTTACATGTGATATTTCATTTTCACACATTTCCCCCTTTACTATTAAGCTTTCTGAAAGAGTAATGTAGTTAAACATTTTTTAAAAAACTTTGTGTCAAGAAATGTTAAGAGAAATTTGGAGTACATTGTGCATTAAATATTATAAAACACCTCTAAAGAGTATAATTTGTGATGAGCCTCAAATTGCTTTGGCCTCAGAACTGCTATTTTCATAAAATTCCTCCCATGTAGAACATTGGGCAGAAAATATTTTTGGAGTATGCTAACTTAGCCGAAAAGTGTCTGTGCATGCGTGTGAGTGTGTGTGTGTGTGTATGTACATTGCACGCGCGTGTGCGGGTTTAGTTTACTTTAAGGCCATGCAGTTAGCTCTTGGTATGTAGTTTCTTGTTAAACACTGGTCACTGATGATTTCACGTTTGTTCAGGGTATTCCTACTCATGCCAACAACACTTTCCTCCTAATACAGTACTCGGAATGTGTGAATGGATAATGAAGTCAACCACCTAAGTATTTTAACACTGATAGGAATAGCTGTATCATAGCTGATATTGGTAGCTCTTTCAAGGGAGATGGGAATTGGTCTCTATTCATGGCTTTTTTTCTGTTCCTAAGAGAGGGTTTTTTTTAATTATTATTTTTTATAAATGTGTAGCGTTCCTTCTCTTATCCTGACAGCAGTTTGGACGTGGAGGTGCCCAACCTGTGTGGGACAAGGGCTTTCGCAGTGCACCTGACTTTGGTCTTTAGGTAGGAAATGTAAATGACTGAAGCAGACAGTGGAGAGAGAGGAGCCTGGGGCAGCTGGGAGGTGACTGCCAACATCTCCAGGAATCCTGAGCAGGGCAAACAAAATGTATTTGGGGGCCACAAATGTCTCATCCTCAGTATGAAAATAAGAAGTCAAAAGACTTGATCTCTATGCTGGTTTCCTCTCTACCTTCCCATGTTTTTGTGATTATTATTATTATTTTTTTTTCCGATGGCATGTTTGTTTAATGTACAATGAGTAGAAAATAAGCTAGATCCTCTTATGTCTAAACAATAATGTTTTGAAAATTGTATATAATATTTGTTTAAAAGACTATTTAAAATAAGATTTTAGAAGCCTCCATAAAATAGAAAGAAAAAGTTTAGCCCGTGGCTTTTCTCTTTTCTGGAGCTGTAAACTTACTGCTACTGTTTTTAAGAGACTCTTCATGGTTTAAGCTATCTACACAGGGAAATCTAAAATAAAAATTAAAGAAACATGCATATCGATGATTACATAGCAGAGGATGAATGTCAACGTCCAACAGTGAGGAAGTCATTTAGAAATACTCTCAAATACAGGAAGGTTGTGGAATCCTTCAAGTACAGTCTGAGGCGTTGGGTACCTCTGCGCTTAACTTGGACCTTGGTTTCTCTTTCTGTGATGTGTAGTGGATTTGATGCCATCTGATATCCCGTTGGGCTCTCAGATTCTGTGAAGCTGGGTCTGAGATTAACTTGGGGCTGAGATTGACACAAAGGGGACCTGGTCCCTAGATGCTCTCAGGACTGAGATGTCATTGATTTCTTAAGCGTGATACCATCACAGGGACGTACAGTTGGCACCAGTTGGAATAAGTGCTTATAGAAAACCCCTGTGCGGTTTGAATTTCTGTGATTCCAAAGTTTGGAAATGCTACCTTTTGATTAACTACACTGCCCTCAGTCACCACACATGCTCATTTTCTCTGTGGGCTGCTTTATCGTTCTGGATTTTTTTTTTTTTTTTTTTTTAAACTTCACTTGGCATTCGAGAGTTTTCTCTGAGACTTTCAAGTATGTGTGCAAAACTGGAAAGTGTCAGAGAAGCTTAGAAACAGATTCCTCAAAGGAGTTATGAAGCACAGTGCACATCCTTCAACATCAAGGTGTCAGCGGAGCCCATTAAACCATTAGGTAAGTGGTAATATGGAGCAAAAGCCTGATTAGATTACAGAGTCTTCTGTATGTGAACTCGGTATGTGAAAACATAACACTTGATCTTCACAACAGTGCCACGAAGATTCAATTAGAGGACTGGTATGTGCCCAGATTTGGGGACATAAAGGGCAACTGGATTTTGAAGGGAAGATGGTAGGGAAACACCTGCAAAAATCTGCTTTTCTGTGCAACAGACTGGGTAATTGCATGTGCAGATGGATAGTTAGGGATATAATTACTTGATTTGTGAACACAAATGCCCTTTCGATTGTGTGAGTGTTGAATTTTGCAGTGACAGGTGCGTGTGGATTGCTGTGTGGGTATCCTTTGCACCCCTGTTTAAATATTTGGCCTGGAGTCTGTCTTCCATTCATTCTGAATGAAGCCACTCTCCCCCACTGATGGTCAGGGGGAATTGTTATAGCTCTCAATGTCTCTCCAACTTTTTCTCATGAATAATAACCTTAATTTGAAACCTTAACTAAAAGGAGGACGGCATCGAGGCATGTGGCGTAAGGGTTTACGAATTATGCACAGTAATTCATTTCTTAAAAGCTGCTGGATGTAACTCATTAGTTTTCATTGTTTTCTCAAAATAAGGAAAACTATTAACCAACACTACAGACTAATAGCCTGGAATTTTTTTTCCCCCATAATCAACTGAAGTTTAATGGAAAATCATCTTTTGAAAGACTCTCTTTTTTTTTTCTCCTTGCTTTTTCTTAACCTTTCCATTAATACTGTTGAGATATCTTCTCTAATTTCTCTCAACTAAATAGCATTCTCAGTCATTTCCTTTCTGTGTCAACATTTCTACACCACACTGCAGATGAGCAAAAAAAAAATACTGGTGCAGTCCAAAAGGGATTTTTTTTTTTTAAATTAATGAATTTGTGATATACTTCCTTAAGTGGAATGGTTAGGTCACCTCTGTGTGCCTTTCTCTGGCCTTCCAGAGAAAACGGGTGACAAAGTTGTCTGCTTTTAATGACCTGACTACTCTTCAGAACTGCCCAGAAAATTTATATGATTATCCAGTTTATTTTTTTTACTCCAGTATAAACAAGCTCTATCCAAATTATTTTTGTCAATGAAAGATCCAGCAGACATCAATATTAGTAATACTTACAAAAACTTGCATGTATTCTTCACCAGCGTCTATAATGTGCCCCCCTGTGTGCATGATATCCTAGTAAGAATACATCTGTAGGGGATGGGGTCGTGGCTCAGTGGTAGAGCGCTTGCCTAGCATGTGTGAGGCACTGGTTTCAATTCTCAGCACCACATATAAGTAAATAAAATAAAGGTCCATCAACAACTACTAAAAATATTTAAGAAAAAAAAATACATCCGTGATCTCATTCAACTTCAAACAATATATATTATTGTCTCCATTTTAAAGATGAGCAAACTGAGACACAAGGTTAAATACCTTATCCCTTCCATATAATTAATAAGTGGGAAGAGATTGAAGTTCTACAATATGTACTTCTCCCACTCATGTTCGTTGCTTCATTGAAGTCATATTTGTAGAAATAACCAAATACAATAGATCAACAAAACTTAAATCTGCCTTAAAGCAGCTTGCCAAGGAGGGAGAATGACCACAAAAATCCCATTTTGACTAGCTTTGGAAAGACGACTTCACATAAGGTTTCTAAATATAATAAGTATTTTAATTTCTGGACATTTCCTTGTGTTTGCTGCCCTTCTAAGGTGCACTTTCTCCTGTTCTTTGTGCTTTTTGACTAGAAATGTGGGGATTCAATTTCACCCACAAAAAGAATTAAAGCCATTCTTTCCAATTCTTCACGTATCATTAAAAATACCCGTAGGTTTTGCCGCCCTGGGTAGAGAAGGAGCCAGGACACTTTGCTCAGATAATGTTCGGAACCACCTGCTTTGAATGTGGTCTGATTGAATCAGGTGACGGCTGCTTTTCATCACCATGTGGGGACTGAGTGTAGGGAGTGTTTTCTTTGGATCTCTCACGTGTGTTTAGGCGACGTTGGTTTCAGGTGGTATAAGAACAGGCGCTCATCATCGACTGTTGCTGAATCCTGTAGAGAGATTTGAAAGAAACTTTAAGCATTTTTAGATCTGTTTAAGAATCATGTCCTCTTATGTGGTTGTTTATTTGTGCCCTGGATGTGGATTGCCCTGTGCAAACCGTTTTCCCCCAGCAAAGTTGATTCTGGATTTTGTTTTTGTACTTAGGCTGTTCTTTGATAGCCTGAGCCCTGACACCAGCACGTGAACCATTAATACCACAAGGTTCCACAGACTTCGTTTTGCCCTGAGGGTCCACAGTTCTTTTGTGGGATGATGCTGGACATCTGCCCTGATGCTCACCTGGGCCTGGGGATTCTCGGCCCTATAATGTGCCCTTTGGCTGCAGCTCTTCTGCAGTGGGAGAGCAATTACAGGTCATTTCCCACTATTAGAATGTGTGGCAAGAACTGAAGAGTCATCAAGAACTGGACAAGGCATGGTGAAAATTCAGAATTTTTGGTCCCTTCTAGAAGATAACAATTCAATTCCTCTGGGAGGGAGCCAGAAATATGTTGGGTTTTTTTTTTTTCTTTTCTTTTTTAAACAGTGATCCAGATCTGAAGGTCTTTTGAAATTAGGCAAAATATGGTTCTAAAAGCTTTCTCTAAGTGTGCCCCCACACCCTTGTGCTGGATATTTTGCTAACTGCAGATTCCTGGGGCTCCTCTGGGAATGGTGCCCTGAGACCAGCATCTATAATGTGCCACTTGGGATTCATATTTCTTTAAATTTTTGAGAACTGCTGCTACAGATTTACACAGACAGGACATAGACAGGAAATTGTAGAGCAAATGAGAAGATTAGAAACCATGCTTCTAAGATTGGAACAAAACACAGAATGCTCCAAACAGGGGACAGGTGTGTTTGGAAAGCTTGTTTTGTCAAGAGAGTCTTTTCTTCCTTTGACTTCTTTTATTTAGACTGAAGCTACGTTTCTGAATTAAAAATAAAAATAAGAATAAAAGGAGAACTATGTCAATAAAAGGTACCTAGGGCATACCAGTGCCCTGGGAAGTCATGGGCAACACCTATGCTTTTCTTTGTCAGGATCAACGGTGATGCTGGGTTTTGACATTGGACCCCAAGATCATAGGATCCAGCTCCTGAAGTTGGACAGGAACCTGCTTTTTTGTCTTGGCAAACACCTTTCCATTTTTCTCCTGGTCCAGTTGCCCAGTTTGGCAATTTCTGGCCAAGAGACTCCTTTTTCTTTCTCCATTCCTAGTTCTTACTCTAGTCTGAATTCAGGAACTTTTTCAGACCTGTTTCACTCCTGTTGGTTTAAGCATCAACACCACATCTTATATTACAGAACATCGTGGTATGTTTTAAAATTTATACACTTATTCCTTTGCTTTTCTCCCCTGTGACTAATTTTTCGGAAAATGCTTGGTATATGGAGATGAAAAGAGAGACTCTGTGTGTGTTACATTTAAAGTGCAAACCCTGTTTGGTGTATTAGACTCCAGCCAATGAAAATCAGGGAGTAAGGATTTTCACAACCACCACTGAACGTAGAACTTCATCGTTTTTGTTTTGAGTATAAATATTGAGAATAGTTTTGTTTGTTTATGCCAGTGCAGTTTTACAGCAAATCCTTTCAAATGGGGTGCGGAGCCATCCATGGATATTTGTAAAGGCTTTGTAGAATCATACATAAAATAAATTGTCCATTTGATTTGAACAAGTTTTGCAATTATTTGTGGCTTTAACAGGAGCTTTTGAAGGGCACAGTATATATCTACCAGCTGGTTCTTTCTTCTTTCTTTTCCTTTTTTTTTTTTTTTTTAAAGAAAATCGAGAGCTTTGTACACAATCCCTTGGGAAAGCTGGTAGTAAGCTGTATATCAGGTAGTCAAGTTATGCCATTTCAAATCTGTTTTGTATTTTAAAGGGGCCATAGTTTTGTGAATTTCATCTTATGGACATTCTTATGTTTCAAACCAAGTTTTTATTTCATTTTTGTATTTTTTTTTTAAAATAGATCTGTTCCCTCAATGTTTTAGTGAAATAAAACATGTAATGACCTAATTAAAAATATGTGAAGTCCTTACTGGGGAAAATGCTTTCTTCTTTATTGTATTGTGTTTTGCAAGAATCTGTTTCCATCAGCGTTTAAAACATTCCTTTTAATTACTGATAGTCATTTTGTTAAATTCTTTGTTCTGTGATGTTCTTTTTCTGTTTTTGTTTCAAGGATTCCGAGATTTTATGTTGAATAAATCTACTTATTCATTCTATAAATGTTCACTGATCTCTCTTTTTAAAAAAAATATTTATTTTTTAGTTGTAGTTGGATACAATACCTTTATTTTATTTATTTATTTGTGTGTGGTGCTGAGGATCCAACCCAGGGCCTCGCACGTGCCAGGGGAGCGCTCTACCACTGAGCCACAAACCCCGACCCTCAATGAGATCTTTTAGCCTGACACTGGTCTAGATTCCGGGTCACAGGGACCCAGTTTGAATCCCTGTTTCTCTGAAATTTGCTTCTCACTGGGGGCCAGTAAACAAGGATAGCAACCACACATATGTATATGCATATGTATGTGTATGCTTAGGTACATACTGGATAGCACATATATGTAATTTAATAAATATGAGTAGATAGATACAGGATTCCAAGTACTGCTAGGGACTGTGAAAACGTGGACCAGTGGAAGCAGTTAATGGGCACAGATGTGGGAGGCATAGGGCCTGCAATGCTCTCTTATCTAGGGCAGTCAGGGAGCCTCTCTTAAAGCGATGTTTAAATCCATACCTTGAATGGTAGTAAAGATTCGACTCTTAGGGATGATTAACATTCTATTCGTAGAGACTTTTGAGGACAGTACAGGTTCTTAAAATATTCAAATATGGACACCATCAAACTTTATCAGCTTGGGCTATATATAGGAAATAAAATTTGGAAATGTATGGACACAAGTGCTTCTTAGGAGTTGAAGGCACTTAGAATACACTAATATCCACATGTATTCCAGTTTTTCATCTTGCAGTGATGGAGCATGATTATGTAGAAAGACAAATCATGTCCCATCAAGGGCCAAATTAAAGTTCATATTTGCGGTGAGAAGACAGTTCATCACTTAATATTAAGTAATGTGCAGATTGTACTTGTCATATGTACCACCTACATAATTAAAGCCTTAAATTTGAAATATTAAAAGATTAAAGCTCATGAAAATACTTTGTAGGGACCTTACTTTTTGCTTTGTGAAGAATTTGTATTTCACCCCTTAGCTCTGTCTGTATACACCATACAGATATTTATTAAATCAACCATCAGTTACATAAAGTTCATATATGTATGTAAAATTGTTGGGCTCATGTTGTTTGCATGTATTTCCGTCATTCATTCATTTCATTCATTGATACATTCATTCATTTGTTCGTTCTGCAAGCATTTGTTTCATGGGAAGTTTTTCATGTATTAGGAGTACAGAAGGCAAGACAGCCAGACCACAAAGGACCTCACACGCCAGTTTAAGGAATTTTAACTTCCCACTGAAAGTAATAGGGAGCCATTGAAGGTCTTTGGAAGAAGTGACAGGTATCACTGGATCATAATAGGTAGGAGGTGGGGGCAAATCTGAAGCCAGAGGATTTGGTTTTCTAATCTTATGAAACGTTTTATTTCTTTGTAAAAGAGGAAAGGAGGGGAGAAGTTGCCTTAAAGGGTGTGGTTATAAAGTGGAGTAAGGTCCAGGGAAAGGTTTTTGAGCCTCTCTGGTAGAGATGATCCAGGTCCCTTCTGTTCTTTGAACATTTTATTAGATTTACTTTCCAGAGAAATAACACTGGGCTGGACACTTCAGTGCATCTTCAGGTAGCCTGACACTGCTACCCGGGTTTTATCTTACCTGTTTTCTGGCCACACCTCCACATTATGGAATTTCCTTCTTTGTGTTCTCCAACATTTGAAATCCTTCTTACCTTCTCTTAAAGTCCTGCTTCAAAAGGAACTTCCACCTCCTCTTCAACAGTTTCTTGGTGTTTATTCGCTGTTTATAGCTGAACCTAAAAAAAATCTTGCCAATATTGTTTTTTTCAAGTGTGTGTTTTGTCTCTTCAACTGAATTTTAAGCTCAGGTTTCATAATGTCTTTGGAGGGGCACAAACAGAAAAATAGATCATGTTCCTTAATTTTAAGTAATGGGACTTATTTTTCCTTCTGTTGACGTGGAATATAAATGGCTTTTGAGGCCCCAGGAGAGTCCACAGTATTGTATTTCATCCAAAATATTGCAAAACTTCGGTATTATTAATTCTTAAAGATGATTTGCCTTGAGCAAAAAATCTGAAGATCTGGACAGCACGTTTCCTGCTCTCCCTTCTGCTGCAGTGAGATGGTTAGTGTTGTGTGGACCATCCAGACAGTGAGGTTTGCTAGGCACTAGTGATTCTAAAGGAGATTCTTCACCTTCATAACATCAGGAGCACTTTGAAAAGTTAATGCGAACTATACTCTCATCATAGAAAAATGCATACTACTAAATATATCTGTAGAACTTTCCAACACTTAGGCCACATATGTAGTGTGTGTGTGTAGGGCTGATGTTGGTAAACCAAAGGAAAAAAATGCATCTGGGGTGACTTTTGCAGTCATTAGCTTTTACCTGTGCTAAGTGGTCATTAGGTATTTGCTGGTCTGTTGCTATTTGTAAGAAGGCCATTGTGAATGGAGCAGAGAAGGAAGCTGTGTGTGCAAATCAAAAAACTAAATGGGGAATGAAGCAGCACATGCCTGGTATCCTTCCTGAAAATGTTGCATCTGTGGTGCTTCCACAAATACAAGTGTCCAGGAGATACGGACCCTTCAGTAGGTGGAATCCTGATTTATCCAGAGTTGGTATTTATTTTTAAAGAAATGCTGTGAGCATTAAGTTCCTAAGCCTGCTTCTGGGGGCACTGACAGGGGAGATGGATCTAATGTTTATTTTAGGATGCTTTCAGCTGCAGCAAAAGAAAACTCAGATTCAAATTGCCTTACGTGTAAGAAAATACGTAGGTAACCAGTTCCTGCTGGAGTTCTCCCTCCTCTCTGACAAGCTGCATCCTATGAATGAATAAGAGATCCCTACTTTGGTTCTTTCCCCAACAGGAAAATGTTCATCGAGGATAGAACATGTCTCTTTCCTTGAAGTAGGGGACTGTTCCCAGGATCTCAGTGCAGCCATGTTTTTGTGTCTGAGTGACCACTTACAACTCAGTTCCTGGCCAGGGGAGGCAAATCGGGGATGGCCACAGTACTGGGATTTGCTTCTGGAATTGGAGATGAGGTCCCCTGATCCTGATTCTTCAGGAGAAGGGGTGGCTGTGTGAAAACAAACAGGTGTAACCAAAAAATGCTGCAGGTTCTGTCAGGAAGAAGGAAGAGGGTAGACAGACTTCATAGTGCATTTTTTGATAAACTAATACTGTGAATTAAAATGAGGTGATCGTGTTTATATTTTTGCAATTAACCCAAGTCTGTTATTTTATCCACCACTGCACACATGGAACATTTATGGGCTCATGTCAATGTGAGGGGACATTATAGTAGATGTTTTATCCACATGGGAAGAGTGCCCACCACTCAGTTTACCTCTAGGTTCTATTGTCAAACACAGTTAAGAAAAAGATGAGAGTTTTGTAATTTGGACAGAACAGTAGAGTTTGCCTGGGTTTTCTATTACTTATAAAAACATTTTTCTTCATGGTGGTGGTGGGGTTTAAATTGTTAATGGGTTGGTTACGTATTGTATTCTTATCTTTGAAAAATTTCAGGTGTAGCTTACAAAGTGATAGGTATTATCATTTCTCATATGCACCTTCAGTTTAAAAATATTCTTTCAGTGTAGCTGAAGGGAAGAAAGCATTTGAAAATGGATTAAAAATACTTCTCAGACTTAGTATTAATTGAAGCAGTGGTATTTTCTTCTGGGGCATATTTAACCCCAAGGAAAAGCCCTGGTAATTAGGAAATTGGGATTCTGAATGATGGATTTGCAAGAAGAAATATAACTTTTTCTACAGAACATCCTTCATCCAAATTTGGGATGCCAACATCTAAAGATTTTTTTTTTCTTTTATGGCATAAAAAATTGGGTGAGAGGCAGTTCACAAAGAGGTTGAAAGGCGAAATTGAGGTGCTCCTCCCAACTTTCCCGATAACTGGCCCTGAGGAATTGGATCAACCCCGAATTTCTCTGATGTATAAAATTCTAAAGGAAAAATGCAATATTATGCCTCAGAGTGCTTTGAATAATCGAAAGCAGTAAACTGCCGTAGGGTGTTTATTGTTGTTACCGTGGTGTTCTGATTATTATAATTGAAGTAGAACTTTAAATATTAATGATGCTCTTGTTAATCAATGGGGAAATTGCAGTAGAAAGTACAAAAATGCTGAGTTGTAACTGCTGCCCAGATCACTGATACAGAGGCTCTCACCTGCTTTCTGTCTTGCTGTCAATTGATCTCAGGAAGCTGTTTTACTATACAGGTTTGTATTCTCCACTGTCTCACCGCCAATGATCATACAGTATGTATCAAGTACTAGGGTGCCTATGGAACTGAGCATAAAGAGGCCAGTATTTCCCTTTGCAGTGACCATAGAAGAGATCATTTTTGTCAAGGGATAAGACATACATGGAGTATGATTGTTTTGCAGCTTTTTTTTTTTTTTTTTTTAATTTTTATCGAAGTTACTGAGCTTGGGATTTGTCCATCAACTCTACTGGTTATATGATTCCAGGAGCCTCACTGGGTTCAGAGTGCTGATCTGCATGTTTCTTACTGAATTTTAATTCATACCTGAATGATTTTGAAGTAAGTGACTATTTTAGTTATGAAGAAAGATGTCTTATGTCAAGCCAATATTTATGGCCTCCTTGTGGTTGAGTTTCTTAGTTAAGAGTAGACAAACAAGGCAAAAACTTATGGATTCCCATCATGTTAGGTTGTTCTTCTTGAAGGCACAGGAGCAATATGGAATTTTTTTTTTTTTAAACTTTGGAATTCTGCAAGCATTTTTGATACTTTCTTGTGTTCACAGCACATTGGAGAGGAGCAGATGCAGTGCCTTCCCTGCCCTGTGCCATGCTGGGCACGTTGGGCAAGGGGAAAGCAAACCGGACACAGCCCTTGTCCTCGGCAGTTTTTTGGTTTGTTCAGTGGGAGTAGGGAAGGCTTGTTTGATAATCATAAAAATATAAGATAGCATCTGGGCCAGTCCAGTGAAGGACACAACCAGCAATTGCTCCGACACGCTGATTCAGCCAAGGGTTGGCACATGAGTGAAGACAGGCCAAGTAGGGAGTGGAGCGGTGGGGTTGTCCAGTTACACAGCCCTCTTTGGTGTTCCCCTGTAGGCTCTATGAATATGCCCATGCTCTTAGGCTCTGTCTGCACTTGTGATCTCTCACTAATGTGTACTCCATTCCTTCCCCGGTGTGTACTGCCCATGAGGTTCATGAGGGATTACGACATCCCCAGGGGATATCTATGTTTGGACGAGAACCATCAGAGTAATCCTGTCTGCCCGGACACAGTAATTAATTTGGGTCATCTAGGCCTAAGCAAATCTATGTATGGTGTGGCCTGGTTTGCCAATTGGTTCTATAATGGTTCCAACCCGGACAAAGTTCAGGAGGCGTTTTGCTTCTTTGCAGGTTGAACTCTCTCCCATTGAAAGTGATTGAGAAAACATAAGTAGGTCCAGAGATCCTGTGACCCTGAGAGAAGCTAGCTTTAGGATGAAGTTGGTGTACGGGAGGAGCTAGAGCATGGGAAGAAGCTTTGTCCTTGCTAATGTAGTGAAACCATTGGAGCTATTAACCCTAAAAGCTGCCTCTCCTCTGGACTTTCTACCTATCTGGACCAGTAAATTCTCTATATAAGGGAACTTTAAATTCTACTCTAACTGAAATGACCTTAATCTTTGTGTCTCTATTCTGAGCTCCAGATTCACATATTTAGTTCCTTTGCTGGATTTTATATTTGGATGACAAATGGACACTTGGAACACAGAATGTCTAAAATGTACTCTTTTTTTTTTTTTTTTTTTTAAAGCTACCCTATTCCTAAACCTTCACCAATACTCATCAGATAAAAACTGGGGAATAAACTCTTTACAGCACTATTTCTCTTATTCTCCCAGTTAAATTAGTTGTTGATCCCTGTCTCTTCTGTCGCCCTTTTGTGCAATCCTGTATCATCTGTAACCTTTTTTATAACAGTGGCTTCTTGCCTCCTAATTGTTCTTTTTGTCTCCAAGTTTTCACCTTAATCACCCACCCATTTTCACTACTACCATTTTCAAAATAGCAAATATGAACCTGTCACTTTCTTCAGAACAAGCAATATGTGTAGTACTGGGTAGAAGGCCGAGTCTTCCTCTGGCCCTGCCCAGACATGACATATCCTCATTGTCTACCACTGTGACTCACACACTATATATTCCCGGATCATTGTGCTCCTTGCCATTTCTTGCCTGGGGAATTCTCTCTTGTGCCTCAGTGCTTTTATATATTTATTTTCCTGTTTTTGGAAGGCTCTCAGTTTTGTAGGATGGCCTAGCTTTTACCAGCTGGAAAAGGAATGATGTTGCATTACCAGGATGGTGAGTACCAAGGTCATTTACTTACTCTAGATACACATATCCTCTGGAATCTCAGGCTGCTCTGAAATTCACGGAGGTATCCTGCTTTCCCCATTCCCCAGTCACAGGTCCAAGCTTAACACCAGGTGGTTGGCAGAGGTCATTATTGAACTTCAGTTAGAACCTCCAAGACCTATCCCAGCTCCTCCTAGACCCACACCCACCGCACCGTCCGTAGCTCAGCGCAAGGTAGAATGGACTGTCTTGGAGAGGACAGATGTGTGAGCATCAGGATAGTTCATAGTTTTTCCCAACCATTGGCACAAGTCTGTTTCTTGAGACATTATAATGGGTGATTCTTAGAAGGAGATGTATGCAAAATGTTGGATTGCTATGTAAAGGAAAATGTGGTAAGAAGGGAAATACATATTGATTAAGAAGTGTCAGATAAGTGGAGGAGAAAATGAAGAGCAGAGGAAAGTTAGTGTTGGGGTGGTGTTGCCTGCATTCAGATGGTTTGCTTTCTGTGATAATATTGGTTTGATATGCTGAGAAAAAGAAATCCAGGTGTCCTTCACTTTTGTAAGCAGCCTGGTTATTGCACAGGGTGCATAGGCAAAGGATTCCTTGCCAGTTGCCCAACATCATGAGTTCTGATTATTTTTACCTGTAAAGTGAGGAGGAGATGACCTACCTGAGGAGAGGCTGTGAGGGAAATGAAGCAATTTAGTAGAAATGCCTCACAGTGAGTGATTGTTTTCATTGGTGCGGTGGGTGGTCAGTGTTTAAAGAAATACCCCCAAAATTGCACCATTGGCACCGCTTGCCAGTTTCCATGGTGTAAATGCTCCCGGCAGTGCTGGTTTGATCGCCAGTGTGTTGCGGCATTGAACATACAGTTGGCAAGACAGCAGCTTCCACTGCTCTCCTCCTCCTTTCTGTATAAGCTGCACCCCAGAAGAGGATAGGCATTTTGTTTTCAATGCATGGGTGTTTTTAATTTTAGCAAAATCAGTCCTTATCCCCTACCCCCTACCATAATTCTGTTAGGGATTGTGTAATTTTAGTGATGACTGTGTCATGGTGGTGTAGCCTCTATGACTGAACAGCAGAGACTGGAGCGAGTGTCCTTTATCCAGTGTTTGAGGAGAGATGCTCAGACATCGCTGTGTGTTTTCTTAAGTTAAATATCATCCCTCCTGTTTGGCCCTTTTGAAGTGTTACATCACTAAGTCCTAAATCATAATTTCTTAAGGAGTCAATTCTAGGAAATAGATACATGGCTCCGTGGCAGGCCCTGGGTTCCACCATTGGCATCCACACAAAACACCCTGAAAAAGCAAATAGCAGAAAAAAACAAGAAATAAAAAAAGGAGTCAATTGTAATCTGTATAATTTTTTTCTCTAAAATTCTGTAGCCATTTTTACAATATTGAATGCTGCCTTTTCTTTTTGCTAGGATTTTTATTCCAACCTAGATATGTATTTTAGAGAGAAAGGACCCTATTTTATATTAATCTTATATCTACTTTGGTGTCAAATAGCATGCTATGATAACAATACTCATAGTAAAGGAGTTATCTTTTTTTTTTTGAGTTCCTACTGTGTTCTAGTTTTCATGGTGACATTTTTTCCTAATTACCTGTCAGTATCATAACAGTACTGGAGAGCAGATATAATCATTCCTATTTAATGGTTAAGAATACATACAGCTGGAGATATCAAAGAGGTTCTCTCAAATTGTACAAGTAGCAGGCAGCTTAGCACACCAGTGTGAGTGGTGTTCAAAAGGTAATGGCTGAAGGAATGGGTAATGAATGCATTGGGTTTATTTTCTTGAGACAGACTGAGCAGCCTGAGAACATTTGGTGCTCAGAGGGAGGAAGTGCTAAGAGGGGAAAACAAGTCTGAAAGGGAGAGAAGGATAGTTCAAAGACCAGTTTCCCTTGCTTCACAATTCTGACTGGTGCCAGCTCTAACTGCGTATGTTTGCTTTACTTGCAAGAGAGAATCACCGAGCCAGAACTCAGGAAAGTCTGTTTTGGAGGCTGCATTAGTCAGGGTCTGCAAATTGCTGGAACAAACAATCTCCAAACTTCAGCAACAGAGGGTCATCTCCCTCTGGTGTCACAGGACAATGAGGGTGGACTCTACTCGTGTAGTCCTTCAGGTCTGGGTTCCTCCAGCCTTGGAGGAATCAAGGCAGCCTCTAGCTGCCTAGATGTTGGTAGCAGGCTGATTAAAGAGGGGAGAATGCACAGATGGGTACATGAGGGGACCATTTATGGGGTGGGCCTGGCAAAGGCAAGCATTACTTCTGCTCTAGTTCTATTGGCCAATCTTAGGTCACATGGTCCCACTTGACTGCAAAGGAGGATGGGAGATATAGACCTGACTGGTGGTTAGGGGGATGAAGAGATGGGGACTGGTGAAAAGTACCCTAGCATCCACCAACCAGGATGACATGAGAGGCCTGAGCATTTGGGGCCCACCATTTTCCAGGGGGCTGTTGTTCTTGATGAGGCTGTAGCAAGTTTGTTGCGTGGTCACCTCTAGATGACATGAGGCTTGAGGCCTGCTGACTGCCTGTTAACTGGGAAGGTTGTTTACCTTCTCTGAGGAGGAGATTTTCCTGTGCATTTGAGGAATTGCTTGAAGCTCTGAAGGACATCTTGGATGTGGGACTGATTTGTTAACTAGAAGCATCTCTCTAAACAATCGTTATTGGTTATGAATTTAAGAGAGAAACCTGCAGTGTTTCTGAGAAGGAAAGGAAAGAATGTTCATAAAAAAGGGAAAAGGAATGGTGGGAAGTAGGATATAAGCACTTTTTCTTTGGGACCCATGGCTGTATTTCTTTTTTTTTTTTTTTTTTTAGAGAGAGAGAGAGAGAGAGAGAGAGGGAGAGAGAGAGAATTTTAATATTTATTTTTTAATTATCGGCAGGCACAACATCTTTGTTTGTATGTGGTGCATGAGGATCGAACCCGGGCCGCACGCATTCCAGGCAAGCGCGCTACCGCTTGAGCCACATCCCCAGCCCTCATGGCTGTATTTCATATAATTAAACTTCATTCCTCTTTAAAAAATTCTTAGAAATAATAGAGGTTTTCTACAAAGATAATATTTACCATGTATGATTTTTGCCTTAAAGGTGGTCGTATTTTTAATTTGTAGAAATGATTATTGCAGTTTGGGTCTCCTTAATGTCACTGAATTGGAGACATGGTTTCAGCGCAGTGGTTTGACGCAGTCCTGGACAGTGCCTTAGACTAAAGGGGGTCGAAAAACAGCTGGGGAAAGTGAGGCCTTTTAAAACCAAATTATGGTCTGTTTGATACAATAAAGAGGATTCGTTTCACCTTGTTTTGCGTTGGCTGCTGTTTTGATCCCGCCGCCCCCCATATTTACGAAGCTTGCCGTGTTCCTTCTCCCTGGCTTTCTTACTCGTAGCTGCAGATTTTATGGTGTCTTTTGTGTGCCACTTGCCTCCCTAAATTTGGCCCAATAGTTTTGAATAGCTGAACGATTTATCGAGGACAGATCAGCTGAGATGTGGCTCCACTGTAGGAAAGCAGAAGGAACAGCATAAGGTTAGGTGACTGATGTGTGAGTTTTTGAATTTGATTTGGTTTTACATGGAAAGGTTGAAGCAATGATCCATGTATTCTAATAAAAATCATCAGTACAAATCAAATAAAATCTGGCTTAGTGGCTATTTTCCCACTGTATCACTCACAGCTAGCCTGTGCTGTTGCAGACCACATTTGGCAGGCACTGGTTTCCCCCACAACACAGAATCTTCAAGTCACATTGCAATCTCTGCTATGTTAGGAAGGCATCTTTTCTAATCAAACTTTCTGCTAATCTCATCAGATAAATCATTATTCTCTGCTGACAGCTCAGGCTTCGATGGACCCCTTTTCTGCTTCTTGTTTTCTCTTAAGATGCCTGGTTATTGTCATTCTTCGGGTCTCTGCATCCATCTCCCTTCAAACTAATGACATTTCTGCCATTCCTGAGAAAGGGTTTCAGCTTTTTACCATTCTGTAGACTGAATTTGGGAGGCAGGACAGCAGACCAGCTCATCTCTTTCTGACCAGTGTCCTCCTGCTTAGCAGATGGTGGAGGCATCCGAGTCGCAGACCTGTTAGGACCACATGCTCTTCCCATGTTCCCATGGAGTGGGTAGGACTGAACCTAGAAACTTGAGTTGCCACCTTTGTAGTCTGTTTCACTTCCTACCCACGAGGCTGAACCTGCTCTCACCACGTGAATTAGGCGTGTGTTTTAAAGCTCTTGAAAGTGAAAGTAAGGCCGTCCCATGGTTTGGGCATTTTTGTCATGGTAGACCTGCCATCGCAGCTCCAGGCCTTCTGCACACTGATGCCAACTCTGGCCATAGGGCAGCATCTTGGAAGATGGACGGTTTTCTCCCACTGCTGACATGATTTAAAAAAAATGCATGTTTCCAGACAGGAAACGGAATCGCTCAATACTGTCCAACTTTAACAAGTTACCTAGTGAACTGGACATCCCTGTTAGCAAGTCTTCCAGGGAACTCCAGACAGTGTCCTGCTACTGCCTGTTGGAATGCAAGAGGAAATGTGGCAGCTCGGGAGAAGGAATATAAGTCTATGCAAATGACCTCCTTTACATCAAAATTTCTTCTAGATTTTTTTTCCTTCTGATTTTTTTGCACCCCTTCAAAAAAAGATTTTGATCTGCTGATATTTAGGTCTGTAACTTCTCTTGATCCCCATTTCATAGTCTAAGTGACTCCAGATATACCACTTTAATGGAGATGAATAAGAAAATTTTGTGGAAAGAAGCATAAAACAAAAGTGTGGTTCCGTGATTGTGAGATAAAATGGGAAACCCTTCAGTCGGGTCTCTTTGATCTGATTAGAAACAAAAGGATGTCAGTTGAACACATTGTCGCATATGGGATCTGGTTTTTGGATACAGTCATTAATATCAAGAACTGTTAGTCAGTTTAAGTGTGTTTCATATGAGTGTACACACACACACACACACACACACACACACACCCAAGTAAGAAAAACCTTTGCCATTGTTGTTTGGGCATTTGGCTGACATGGAATTGTGAGGACGTTTTTCTAAGACTTTCTAAGTCAGGAATGAAATCCATTAGCAGTGTTCAATTTACAAAGTGACAAGGGCTGTATCCAAAGGTTAAAGGGACCATTTCCACCGTACGTTGATTACAGCAAGTTAACTCACACCATACTGGGCGGGATGTGCAGGTTCTGTTGGAATGCCAGGGCTCCTCTCAGGCTTTGTGTGGTCAAGCCCTCCTCCTCACATTGCTGTGGTGGCTAATTCGTTTCACACCCCATCTCTCAAGGCGGGATTATATTCTTTTTAAGTGTCAGTTCACATCCCCCCCCTAAAATTTGTGGAGATGTTCCCCACTTTAATTTTGCCAGCCTCTGAGAGCCACACTAGATGTTTCTCTCTGTCCTGAGTGAGCTTTCCTACCCACCTGGCTGTAGTGGGGAAGTTCTGCTGTTAAGGCAGTTCTCCTTTTTACAATTGACTTTTAGAATCCTGTGGAGGAGGGGGGTGGATATGATGCATGGCCCCTTAAGGTGACTCCAGAATGGATGGTTTGCCCTGGCTTTGTGCCTTACACTAATTCACAAGCAGGTTGCACAATCTTGCCTTCATTTTGATTGAATTCCTTTAAAGTTGATACAGTGAAACCAGGATGGTGGCACATGCCTGTAATCCCAGCCATCCGGGAGGCTGAGGCAGGAAGATTGTAAGTTCAGGGATAGCCTCAGCAACTTAGTGAGACCCTGTGCTGAAATAAAATAACCAAAGGGGCTAGGAGGGCAACTCAGTGGTAGCGTACCCCTGGATTCAGTCCCCAGTACCAAAATAAATAAATAAATAAGTACATAAGTAGATAAATAAAAATTTAAAAAGTTATAGAAAAATAGAATGATATGTTTAACTTACTCTTGTCTCTCTCCTCCCTACCCCATCTAGGTGGGAAGGTTACCATTAATGATGGATACATAGAAATGTCACTGAAATAAATGAACTATTGAGGAATATCTCTTATTAGGGCAGAAATTTCAGTCAAGTTTTGCATTGATAGCCTTGCACTTCTGCTGTTGTAAAAATCACTTGATCACAGGACAGAGGATTTGTGAGACTAGCTGGGAAACTATTATCCAGAATGAGGATGGGGAGAGAGGGGTGGAGAGAATTTTCACTTTTTACCTTAAACAGTTTTGTATTTTAGCTTTTTTTCCAACTAACATATAATTAGAAATTAGTTTTAATGGTCTTGAAGAATTTTTCCATAGACTTCTGGTGAATTATACAGGGAAAGATTTATAAGTGTACATCATAGAATATGCTGAGCACCTTGACCAGGTGATCAAAATTAGCATAACTAATGAGACTCAGACCAACTCACCATTGGGGGCTCCTGATGTGAAGTCCTGGGGAAGACCCCCCACCCCTCCCAACTTTTCTTTTTGAAGTACTGAGATCAAACCGGGGCTTTTGCCTGCTAAGAAAGCACTGTATCCCTGAGCTACATCCTCAGCCCTTTTTGTTTCATTTTGGCACAGGGTCTTGCTAAGATGCCAAGATTGGTCTCAAACATGAGATCCTCCTGCTTCAGTCTCCTGAGTAGCTACGATTACTGACCTGTGCCAGTGTGTCCAGCTTTTGTAGTGTTATATCCACCTGAATATAATCATAAGGAAGCATCAGATCATCTCAGATTGAGAAACATTCTATGAAATAACTTGCTGTATTCTTCAAAAATTCCAGTATCACAAAAAAGAAGCACCTAGGAACTCTTTTTGATTAGCATAGACGAAATCTTTATCACAATTAAATGCATGATGCTGGACTGAATCTCCTACCACATGTGGGGAAGTACCAAATTCGGATATGGATTCTGCGTTGGATGGGAGTAGCCATGGTGAATTTCCTGATTTTGATTACAGTTTTTTTGTTCTTAGGAAATGCATACAGAAGTACCAAGGGGTAAATGTAATTGATGCTACCTACTCACAAATGGTTCAGAAACAACATATTATATAGTTTAAACTGCACTATCATTAAAAACATAAAAAAAGATTAAATATAGGTAGAATTTAAAAATATGTATATTGATCTCAACCTTTCCTCTTTTTTTTAAAGATGTAGATGGACACGATACCTTTATTTTATTTATTTTTTATGTGGTGCTGAGAACCAAACCCAGTTCTTCATACATTCTAGGCAAGCGCTCTACCACTGAGACACAACCCAGCCCATATTAGTGTTTTTTATGTGGTTCATTGAAGGTATTTTGATTCTCAGCTTTTGAGAATCACTACATAGCGCCTGGATAAATTGTAAATTCCCCTTTTTGAAAGAGTTGGTAGAATCATATTGAGGTTGGTCTTGTGAAAATAAATGTTTCCTCAAAATTACAGTGAATGGGTGAAAACAGATTTTGTTTAGTTTGAGAATTAGAAAGAGTTGTTCCTGGGTTTTAGCTTAGTTGGAGTAACTGTCAGTTGACCAGACAAGTAACTCTTCTGAATAGACCATAAACATTAAGTGCTTTATTTAAACTTCCATTCTCTCATAATTCTGATTAACAAAGTGGTAGTATGGTTAAGTATCATACTGTAAATTGAGGTGAAATACTTCCTATTGAGCTCATGGAGTAAAATAAAGAGATTTTCCCTGATCCAAGCCATTATGATTTCACATTTGTGAAGTATTTCAAATTCATTTTTAACGGACTGCTTCTCTTCAAATACATGTGGAGGTAGATTTAGAAAACTGTAAACAGTGTATGCATTTTTATAGATTTCCATTGTATGTGGTTGATACCGATTTACCTCTTTTTAATTGTAACAGATGAAGAATTAGTAGTTTAAAATGGTAAGAAGTGCATGTTCTGCTGTGATCAAGGAATTAGATAATCTGGCTTGTTTGCTTAAGGGTTCTGTGTCTTGAGACTTTTATAGGGCAGTATTAAAGCTCTGAGCCTTCTTATTATGCCAATACCCAGAAGATTGCTTTAATGAGAAGTAAAGGGCCTTTTTCCAATTACAAGGGAATAACTGTATTAAGTTCCTGTGTTATGTCAACCTGCTTTGATTTGATTACTCTGAAAGAAATGGATTTATCTGTCAGTGTTACTTAATTAAGCTTTCTCATTGATGTTTTGCAGAGTAATATAGTGTGGTTTGCACATTTGAGCCTAAATACGGAGAAAATTGGCCTAAAACTAAGACGTGACCCCTGAAGATAACATGGAAGATTGATTGGTTGTCATTGTCAGGTCACAGGATGTGGTGTTAAACCGAGGTGGAAGGATTGTGATGTTGAAATTCTCCTTTCAATGAAAATCTGTTACAGGAGTGATTATTTTAAGCAAAATAACACAGCTTCCGGTGTTAGGCAGCTGGATTTTAGGGAATAATTTTGAGTATTTAAAACTGTTATCTTTCACCAATATTGGTCAGGCATCTGATAAGAGAATAGATGAAATGGAGAGAAGTATGTTTTGTTAAAGTATAAAAGGAAATAGAAGAAGAAGAAAAAAAACCAGAGAGAATACCATTTGGGAAAAGTAGATCACTGTTGTGGTTATACTGAGCAATTATAGCTTATGGTCATTTCAATTAAGCCAGGCTCCCTTCCTAGAACCTCATGAGCAGCACCCCGGGGAGTCAAGAGGTACAGGGGGAAAAGAGGGAAAGATAAAGCTGCAGTTATCTTGGGCTCTTCCTCCCCCTGACTTGGGGATATATTAAGTAAATTGTTAGCCAAGTAGTTATTTCAAATATTTCGCATTTCTTAAATCATTACAGTAGTATGGATTTTTTTAAGCATAAAAGTTACATGAAATTATACACGTAGTTTATCAGCTCTGTGTGCTGTTGTATTAGGAAGCAAAGCATATTCTTAAATTTATTCCTCTGTTTAATTTTTTTTTTTTTTCTAAAGTGTTTACCTCTTACTTCTCAAAACTTCGTAAGGGGTATTTGCAGATATATTTTTAAAAGGTACCAAGCACTTGGCTGAACACTTCTCCACAGTAGCTTCGCCTTTGATTTAGGAACTTGGAAGCCTATCTGCAGTGTAGGAGTGGGGTGATGTTAGCCTCACCTGACTTCAGAGATACACCCTCCAAGAGCATTTTCTTAGTGAGACTGATCTTTATTAATTGCTTTTAGAATGGTCACATTTCAAAAAGTCAAAGGAGACACATACAGTTCACATTATTCCACTCCCGCCTCAGGTTTTCATGGCTCCTCTTGTTTCTGAGCTCTTGTTTAGAAGTCCAGGGAGGACTGACTCCTTCAAGGAGGAAGATCCTGGCTACCTAGCCTCAAAAAATTTGAAGGGCTGCTGAAATACATCTCTCTGGAATTTTTTGAATATTCATTATTCAAACTGGACTATTATTCAGGTTAGATTATTATTGACAACTCCAAAGTATAGGGATTGATATATATATATATAGTAAAGTCTTCAAGATTACTTTTGTTTCAGTTTCATAACTTTAACTGTCTATCTTGAATTTTCAAAAAGACTTCTGAGTTTCAAAATAAAGAACACCACTGACATAATTGTAACATGATGGTTACACACTTCTTTTTGTTACCTTAGTATTACCCAAGTTGCATGGTGCAAGAAAATGCTTTCCCTGTTGGGTAACAGTGCACAATGGAATTAATTCTGTATTAAGTATATGAGATTATTTAATGTCATTTTGGAAAAAGCTCATTTTGCACTTAAAGTACTATTGTTTCAAACAGTGTTTAAAAGACATATTAATGGACATTTAAGCTGGAGGTTAATAAAGTCTGATGTATCGCAATATTTCCCTTCTGACAATTTTTTTCTAGTATGCTTAATCCCCCACTATATCCACAGTTTGCCTGTATACACATGCCCGTGCGCACACACACGTGTATCTTTTCAGTTTCAGATTTGATATGGAACTCATTTGTTCCCAGATAGCTGGAGCTGGCAGCACTAGTCTGATAATGGAAAGCCCTGTTCTGGGTTCCCTGTATTTGGCATATTTTAGGATTTGAGTATCACCACAACCCTCATCCTTTGCTCAGTAGGATTTGGGAAGTGCTGGGAGTTTCTCGGCAGTGTTCAGATTACTCATGATGAAGTATCAGATCTTGCTTCTAATAGAAAACAGAAGCAATCATGGTTGTGTGGCCATGGCCTATCAATATTTGGAGCTCCTCAGCTCTTCCTATGCCTGTTCTAGTACTCAAATTTGACTTCAGATTACTCTACTTAGAGCTTTTATTATACTGGGTGCTAATGAAAATGTGCACATCCTTAACACGCTCTTTGCTGATGAAATATTTTGAACTCTAAATTCATCTGGCACTGACAGAGAGCATATGCCATCTCAGTTTGTGTGGTGGGCTCAGCCAAGGGTTCTTCCTGGACTAGGAAATTAGTAGGAGCTACAGATGTACGCAGTCTGTGCGTTTCCATGATGGTGTGGAGGATCTTTGATGGTGTCTGTTGTTGCTGGGAGAAGGACTTGGGACAGTGTAGGCAGACTTCAAGAAGTTTCAGAATATCTATCTTTGCTGGAAGAGCTTAACATCCTCAAGTCTCCGAACACATTCTGAGTGCATAGAAGAGCAAGACTTTATAGACTCAGAGAATAATCCTGAATACCACTGGTTGTTTCTGTGACATTGGGAAACTGTGTGGTTTGGGATATTTAGCATGTTCTAGGCTCAGAGTTTGGAAAGAACCAATCCACACCTCTACTTTTAACCAGCACAGGTAACTCTCAAACTTGTTTATTTCAAATTAAAGTTAAACCTTCATAGTATTTAGGTTCTTGCTCATTGCAGCCTCTAGTCAATGTGTGCAACTTTGACAGCATGTTATTTATATATCACACGTAGTAGGCTGTAAAAGTATAAAGGGAGTATGCTAAACTGAACCAAGTCATTGACCAAGTATAATGATTACTGAATTCCCGCTGTGATTGAGAGGTTCCTGGAGAAGGTGGAATTTGTATAACCTCAATATTTGTGTATTTCTAAGATCCAGGAAAGTATTATATTAAACTTCTGACCTGTTTGGCAGAAATGGAAATCATAAAAATGTGAGGCTCTAAGTTCTTTAAATAAATCACACTTTTACATATTTCAAGTGGTTTGGTTGTAGGTTGGAGGATATTAGTGAATTAGGCACTCCTGGTAGGGATGGCCTATTTACCATGGACCAGGCACTTCCCTAAGTTTTTAACAAGTATAAATTAACTCATTTACTGCAACAGTAACTCCTTAAAGTTGCAGAAGCTGTTGCTCCCTTACCTTCTGTTAGATATCAGCCTAGGGTGGGTCTTGGATTATCACTTCTGTTCTCCTTGACCCAAGAGGCTTTAAGTTTTCTAGGTTGGCAAATGTCCTCAGGGCAAAAATGTCTTTTCTCCCTCCCTGGATTCCAGCTTTCACTTTGATTTTGGCTTGATGATTCCTTTCTATCTTGTCAGCTCATTAGTATTTTAAAGAAGATGTAAGAAAACGTTATCCATCATTTTTAGTTTTCTGTGGGAGAGTTGTCCAAATATACTAGCCTGCCCTATTTCCAAGAATGGAAATCGAACTCGCTTATTTTACAGTTCACAAAAATAAGTTCAGAGAGGCCAGTGACTTGCTAAGACCACGGAAGTGGTGAAGGCTGAGTCCCTGCCGAAATCTAGGGCTTCTCCTACGCCCCCCCCCCCCCCAGTTCCCAATGCTGGGTTTTCTTGGGTTTGTCCAGTTTGTCTGGTTTTATTGATCCCATTGTCCACTATAAGCAAAGTGGAGATTTTAGTAATCACATCCTAAGAGTAAAATGTGCATGGAAAAATCATAGAAGTGAAAAATTGTATCAGTACATTTTTCCTTGAAACACAGTGTTTGGATCTGTTTCTACCTAAACTAACTACATTTCATATTTTGGCACTGAAACGTCAGACATTTTAAAGGGGGCTCGAGCAGAATAAATCAAATACAGTGAAACTTTCTGGATTACCATGTTACCTCCCAGAGCAACTGTCAATCCCATGGAAGTGGCCAAGTCTTACCCAGTTGGGGTGGAATAGGGAGTCTGAAAAATCTTGAGCATTGGAGTCCATTTCAGTCTTTGGGACTGGTGATTGTCTCATCCACTGTTTTCCTTTTGCTCAGGCTACCAGGATATTGCTTTGGCTTTTTGTGTTTTGTTTTTAAGTTTTTTTAGTTGTAGGTGGACACAGAACCTTTATTTTATTTATTTATTTTTAAGTGGTGCTGAGGATCGAACCCAGGGCCTCTCATGTGCTAAGCAAGTGCTCTACCACTGAGCTGCAAGCCCAGCCCCTTGACTTGACTTTTCATTCCCATCTTAAAGGGTGGGTCAGCACCCTATCAGGAGCGCATCAAGAATTGGACGTCCAGACAGCGCGTTTGTTATTGAAAAGCCACACTGGAGCTACACGCCTTTCCTGTATTGCTTTTCCTCACCATCTAGATGTAAACATTCTCATTCAATATTTTATTCTACTTTCTACCTGGTGATGTTTTAATTCCATGGGGAACCAGTGGGCCCAGCTAGTGTTCTGTACCACATAAGATATGGAGAAGTACTTAGAGGGTTAAGCATGTTTCTTTCTGTAACATTTGTGTGTTTAAATGTGGAGCTGTGTCACTGTGTGCACGCCTCCATGGCTATCGGTGTGATAAATCCTGCGTGCTTAGTGAGCTGTACTATCGAGCACCCTCACAGACTTTACCTGAGTGCCATTGATTGACACTGTGGACAGCTCTGTCACATTCCATCCAGTGTTGGGGGGTCTGTAGGCTTTTCCATCAAGTTTAATATCAGGGCTAGTTGTGTTTCTCCTGGGCAATTTGGTGTGTTTATCTGATTGGTATTGTCTTGTTTCACTCTTTACTTGACCTACTTAATAACTTCTAAACTTTGACCCAGTTCTAACAATTACACAGTTTGTCACAGCATGCGTTTTGATAAGCCAATTATTCCTCTGGCTTTATTGTTTCAGTTTTTTATGTTTTATCTTCTTGATTCTCTCAAAAATCATATATATTTAATACTGTGTGTGATTTCTGTACTCTTTTGTAAACACAAGAGTGAATTGGAAGCTCCCAAATAAATACATTCACACTGTCTTTGAAAAAGCGACAGGAGGGAATATCCTAGCTGGTTGTAAATAGAGGAAATTCCTCCTCAGGAGGCAATCGCCATTTGTGATGGTGGAGGAAAAGTATTCACTGGGTTCAGCATCCCACAACACCTGTGTTTTTGTTCCAGCTCTGCCATTTACTGACACCTTGGACAAGGTTGTATCCTATCTAAGCTTCAGTTTTTTCATATATAAGATTGGGAGACTGTAGGACATTACACTGTGGAGCACTCTATCTGACTTGCACTTGGGCTCAATGTGAGCTGCTGTTCTTTTCTGGGAGGTGTGGAACAGTTTAGGCAGAAGGAATAGCAGGAACAAAGTCCTGACCAAACTGAAGCATGGGCAATGTTCAGTGGGACATACCAGACGGCCAAGTGTAGGTCAGGTAGAGGGTTTACATAAAAGGTGAGTCTAGACAGGATCCCATGGGATGCAGATGAGATGCCAGTGTGTGCTGAATGCTGCAGGAACGCTGCACTATGGAGTGAGACTGGCCATTGTAGAAATGTGGGCAGGATTTGTCTTGTGTCTCTAACAGCACACTCTTGTAGTTCTCAGACACCTGTGTGCATGAAAATTACCCGAGGACCTTGTTAAAAGCACATTTATTTATTTATTTTTTGGCCTCACCCCTGAAGTCCTAGACTCAGTAGGTCTGAGATGGCCCCTAAGAAACTATTTTGAAATGAGCACGCCGGGTGATCGATACGTGGTGGCTGCGTGTTGAGCTCCGCTGGACTCGTTATTGAGGAAATGCCTGCTCACTAACTGGCAGGTCTGAGGAACTTAGGGGAAGGAAGATGGAAACAAATGACTGAAAAAGTACATGTTTACCTGTATTATGACTGTTATCCAAGCTATAGCTTTGTCTCTTATTACTATGAGTAAATGAGCATCAGTTATATAGATTTTTTTTTCCAGATAAAATACAATTAGAATTCATACGATAGTTCTATTTATTGGGTTTTGTAGAGCTGGTGATTTGTCCTCATCCTCTAGATCTAGCAGGAGGCCAAGGGAGGGAAGAGCCTATTTAAAAGAGAGCAATAAAAGGGAGGAAGCAGAAAAGAAGGCGCTGGCAGCATGAGTCCAGGCAACCAGCAAGATGGAGATGGGAGAGGATGGGAAAAGAGCAGTCTGATCTGATTGGTTGGGAATCTATTTGTGAAGGAACCCAGCCAGTATTTAACCTGTTTTGAAAAAGCTCGACTTCCAGCATTTTTAATTAGTGGATTGCTCGCTTTGAAATTGCCCAGTTGGGAATACTCAAGTTTTGATGTGTTTTAGCTGTCTGCTAATTAGCAGGCAGCTTGACCATCATTTTTTCTTTATTTGGTGGACAGAAGATGTATATAAGGGTCCCTTGAAACATTCCAGGTCAATTTTGGGTTCCAGTGTGGAAGAAACTGTATATTTAGAAAGAGTTCTTCCTAAACTGTGAATCAAATTTTAATACATCTCTTTCTGCACCTCCATTCTTTTTGCTCTAGCATGGGACTTCTCAATCTCTGCATATCTGATATTCGGGTCCAGAACGTGTTTTATTTTAGGACACTGCTTTGTGCCTTTCTGGAATGCTTAGCTGCATCCCTGGTCTCTGCTCATTAGATACCAGTATCCTCTCCTTTATCCCAAGTTGCAAAGACCAAAAATGTCTCCAGGCATTGCCAGTGTTTTTTTGGGGTGAGAATTGCCTTCATGGAGACCCACTGGCTTGGCAGCATGGTCTGGTTTCCTCTTGGTCTCTGCCTACTTTATATGTTTCAAATCCTTTTTCTGTTTGAAAAGATAAAATTAGTCCAAATAACGTGCTGTCTTATGGTAGGTAGAGGGAGTCAAATCTGTTCCTCTAGTTACTTTTTGGCCAAATACAAGAGCTCTCAAATTAATCCAAGCTGGCTGTTACAGGTGAAGAGGAAGTTGAGTTGTGCCCAAATTTTGAAAACTTGCAGTGGTTGAGAGATTTTGTTATTTATACACTTTTTTTTTTTTTTTGCTGACAGTGTTTTTTATTTAAGAATTAAGAGAGCCACGTAGTCTACAAAAACTACTCATGTGAGAATCCCAGGGGTAGTAAGGAACTTCTTCAAGTGCTTTAGTTCAGCATATACAGGATAGGGCAGCATGCTGGTTGTTAAACAGCAGATTTGGGGAAAGTTTTACACCTTTCCAGTTCCATGTCATCCCCAGAGCTTTCTTCACGTGCCTTCAAGCTCACAGTGCACTGATTCTAACCGTCCATGGGGACATCTGTTTGCAGATGCAATGTCTTCTAAAGGACCAACCAAAAGGAACTGAAGTACTGTTGGTTGATTTGTTGTGTATGATATGATTGTGTGTGTGTGTGTGTGTGTGTGTGTGAGAGAGAGAGAGAGAGAGAGAGAGAGAGAGAGAGAGAGAGAGAGAATATTCAGGTCCAGTGGTAATAGGTCAGTTGCTGTTCCATCTCTCTGAAGACATTCTGTAACACCATGTCCTCTACGGTACCTAAAAATAAATCAATTAATTATACGGTGATTACTTCTGCTGATAACAAAATAGCAGTAATAAAAAGAATGACAGTAGAGCATTCAGAGAAAAAGCAATATCACTGAAATGTTAGGAAACACAATAAATAGAACAGTGTTTCCTGGACCAAAGTTTCACACCCTCCAGTTCTGTCAGGGCCTGTTTGTGATGGCTGGCTGTTACGACTGTGATCAAAGTCATGGAAAGGGGAACTTTTCAGGCTTACCGTGGGCCTCTCATCAAAAATCTGAGTCATTCTCAAACGGAGAGTGACTGCTCTTATACTGCAGTACTTTAAGCACTGAGGATGACAACGGGGCTGTCTCACCCTGCATTCCCAGTGTTTGCCATTGGAAGGACTGATGGGACATTTATTAATCTCATCAGCCTGAGAACTTCATTGGGACAGAGTTTAATGGATTTTAACTTTCTGGTAGTTCCTGTAGTTCTCTTTACCATTATTTATCTAAATAAAACATTGCTTATTTATTTATTTAAAATTATTTATTTATTGGTATTGGGAGGTTGAATCCAGGAGTACTCTGTTCTGAGCAGCATCTCCAATCTATTTTACTTTGTTTTGAGATAGTGACCTGCCAAGTAGCCCAGGCTGGACTTAAAGTGGCATTCCTCTTGCCTCAGCCAACTGAGTAGCTGGAATCACAGGTGCACACCACTGTACCATCTTGCTTTTGTGATTTAATAACAACTTCCATTTCCACATCTCAAAGTCCAGGCTGAGGATCATAGGCCAAGTGATGCATCTAATTAAAAAAAAAATAACAATTAAAAGAGAAAATGTTGTCTCAACCTAAATAACTTGAAAAAAAAAAAAAAGAAATCCTCATATCTCTGTTCTATACTGGTGGAAGTTGACTACTTAGTCCATTTTTTTTTTTTTTTTTTGGCTTCTATTTTCTGTTGCATGGCTGTTGTCTGGTGCCATAAGTCTTTATTAGAGAACAAAAAAATTCAGCAGCGTTAAAACTAACAGCTGTAAGCATTAGTGTGGATATTTATCTCAATTTAGCCTCTCTTTTGGATTAAGGTTATGTTAGTGTATTTTTAAACTTATTTTGTTGAAAAGATTTTAATAAAACTTTAAGTGCAGTTTCGTGTCTATAAAAATCGAGGCTATCAAACATTGTGAAGGATGGAAGTAATTTTTCTGTGCATACCTCTGGTTCCTGAGGGTCCAGTTCATTTCTGCTGTGAATTTAAATGAGTTAATTTAAGTAGATGGGTCAGAAGCCACTATCATCATGGTAGCCCTGTGCCTGGTTCTTAATTAAAGGCAACAGGAGATTAATTTGAAACATTAATTTAAAAGTGCATATACAAAAAGAAAGAATTATTGCAAGAAAGCCTAAAGAACTTTTCTCTTGTCCCTAGATGTAGAAGACAGAAGTAGCTCAGGGTCCTGGGGGAATGGAGGACATCCAAGCCCGTCCAGGGTAAGTATATCTAATCTCTTTTCCCACAACCAGACATCCCACATATGTAAATTGAAAAACTGAAGGAGAGTTTCTCACACGCATGCTGACACACGCACGCACACACACACATACACACCTGCACAGATACATATGCATACCAAGATTAATGAGGATCAGCTTGTCTTTGGAATTTGTTTTTTCATTCTCTTTTTGGATACCGTTTCTGAATTTACACCTGTTTCATTTGTGCCCACCAGAAGGAAAAGTCTTCACTAAATACTTCGCCTTACTTTTGCTAGTTATTGATCTAATATTCTAGAAAATTATTTGTTGAAGATAGAATAACTGAAAGCAAAATCCTGATAATCCCCATAACCTTGGTGTGACTAGACTCTGGAATTGTCTGGAAGACACTGTCCAAGGCCTGTCCTCCTAGTGCAGACTGTGTCATGAGCCTGGCTCCTTGTCATGCTGGGTTCACATTCCAGCAGCAGGCCCTTTGCTCAGCAATTGGATTCGTTCACTTATTTAGTCTCAGATTTTTGCTGCCCTTTTTCATGGACTTTTTTCTGTCATTGGTTGTACCTTTTGGGTGATTGGGGAAGATCATGGGATGGGGTGGGGTACGGGGTGATGCGTTTGGGTTTTTGTATGCATATGACCTCGGGCATGCCATTTCACTTTTTTTGGTCCTTGTTTCCCTAATTTGTAAAAGGGAACATTGGAACCCGAATATCATCTGTGTTTCTAATAATTTAAAGATGTGATGTCTTTCACTGACTTTTTCCTAAGGCCTCTAAAACCCATGTCAGCTTTTGTCTCTCTCTCTCTCTCTCACACACACACACACACACACACACACTTCCAGATTGAAAGTAGACTCATTGCACATTTTAAAGCACATACATCTTCCTCCCCCAGCTGGGCCTCTAGATGAAAGACTTTGCAGTGAGGGAAACATTTTTTTAATATTTATTTTTTAGTTGTAGTTGGACACAAGGCCTTTATTTTATTTTATTTTTTATGTGGTGCTGAGGATCGAACCCAGGGCCTTGTACATGCTAAGCGAACGCTCTACCACCGAGCCACAACCCCAGCCCCAGAGGGGAATTTTTTGCTGCAAGTGTTCACATCAGTTTGGAGTGGAGCTGGGGTATCTCTATTTTGGCATTAGAGGCAGGGGAGGTCATCAAGTTGTCAAATCGAGGACATTTTAGCAAGTCATAGTTACACATTTCCACCTGTCCTTGGCACTGGGAGCTCATGCTAGTGTTCAGGGCAGAGCAGGATCTCCGAGCTTACTACGAACTTTGTTGAGCCTCACAGCAGCTGTCGAGCTTGACATTCTAATGCATTATATGGATGGGTTGAGGAAATCTTTCCTCCTCCTCATGTTACAGTCTGCACTTGCAGAAATAAATCCATTCCCTTTGACAGCAAGTAGAGATGATGGAGCTCCCCTCTCCCGTTCAGTTCATTCAGATCTACTCAATTTCTTTTTCTTACATACGATTGTATTACTTGTAATTCAGTACAGTGCTATGTGTATTGAACTGAACAGACTTTGTAAGAAATAAGATAATAATATATAATATTTGTTATTATTATACATTATTTCTTACTATACGCATTTACTTCATACACACGGTTCTTTGGGTTTGGTCAACAAAAGTCCATTTAGAATCATTCTGACTTTCATCTAAATTTGATGTTTATTAACTGCCAGTTTTCTTGAGGAATACATTCAAGAATAGTTTCGAGTCAGTATATTATAATTTATATTTTCCAAAACCAGGGAGTTTACATGAAGTAGATAATTTGCAGACTTGGGCCCAGACAGCCTCACCCTGCCCCTCTCCTACTGTCTTCGACTGGTGATATTATCTTCCTTGCAGCACTGCACTGAGGATTAAATTAGATAATGCATATTAAGCTTCTAGTGTACTGTCTAGAATGAGGACACTTAATAAATAATTAGTGTTATACAATGCCTGGTTATAAAACCCACAACAGGTATTTGTAAAAAGAGACATCTTTCTATATGTGGACATATTGACAGAATTAGGTCACCGCAGCATCCAAGTTAATGTTTGCAAATGGAGAAAGGCGATTGGAAGCAGACTTGTTTGTCCTCTGGGTTCCAGTCGTTCTCCAGCAAGGTGACAATGTGCCTTTTCATTGTTCACACAGAATCCATCTTTTCTGTGTGGGCAGATCCTGCCCCTTTGGCTCACACGCCAACTGATACCTCTAAGTAAATTTGACTTAGACTTTATGGGCAGCTTAACCAGCTGAGCAGAGTCCTTCCCCATCTCCCCCTTTAGCTACTTTATATAGAGAGACTGCAGTTTGAATCCTATAGTACAGATGATTTTAACTCTTATGCGTTATCAGATTTCTCCATTAAGATTTGAATGACTGGAAAACTTAAAAACATCATTTTAACTTAAAATTCCCAAACAAGGATATAATTACAATATTAAAAAATATGTGTCCCAAATTTTCTGCCTTAAAACTGATTTTTTTTTGTTTTTGTGTCTGATGTATTTGGCCAACTCTGGACATACTAGTTTTCACTAAAGCTTTGATGTTTATAGTTGTGTTCGAATATTCTTCACATTCCTGCGTGTTAATTATTGATATAATGAACCCATTCTCTTAAAACCACAAGGGCAACTGTAATAAAGCACTGAAACTTCAATATCATAAAACCAAATGTTGTTGTTTAAATGCCTCTACCCTGGTCTTCCAAAAGCAAATCATTACAGGCTGTGGGTAGTTTCCCCTTATGGCACAATGTTGCTTTAATGTGAGCTTATCAAAGGAATAATTTTTAATATGTGTAGTATAATTCCTATGTGTCTGGTGTTTTACATACATTATTTCATGTCAACAACTCCATGTGGTTGATGCCATTATTATTATTATTAGGAAATTTAGTTCAGTAGATTCTAGATCTCTTTTTTACCTACTGTCTCTGTGAAGGTTAGCTTCCTTACAGTGAGGTTCCAGGTTCAAGGGAATAATGTACTCCAGTTGCTTTGGGTGGGAGAGATTGCAGTAGTATGAGTATGTTTATGTGTTGATTTCTTTCTTTCTTTTTTTGGTACTGGGGATTTAAATCAGGAGCACTTAACCACTGAGTCACATCCCCAGCCATTTTAATTTTTTTTTTTTTTTTTTAAATTTTGAGACAGAGTCTCACTCAGTTGTTGAGGATGGCTTTGAACCTGCAATCCTCCTGCCTCAGCCTCCCAAGCCACTGGGATTACAGTCTTGAACCACCATGTCTAGCTTATGTGCCGAAATCTTGATGTGAAATTGAAACTTACACTATTATTTTATTTACAGAACTATGGAGATGGGACTCCGTATGACCACATGACCAGCAGGGACCTTGGGTCACATGACAATCTCTCTCCACCTTTTGTCAATTCCAGAATACAAAGTAAGACATGTTTTAAATTACTGTGCACTTTTTGAATGCTTATGTTTAACTGTATAGCAGAAACCTGCCTCAGTCAGAGGTTGCTGGTTGACTGGGATCTCTAGTTGCAGAACAGTATTGGCAGTCTGTGCTGGTTAATAGTACATCCATGACTAAGTTCTATAACTATGTAGGATTAAACAATTTCAGTGGTGCTGAATCACTGAGGAAATTTTGTCTTTCTTGGACATACAGCACTTGCCCAATTTCAATATTGCAATAGTAGTTTTTGCAGTTAAGGTCAAGAAAATCAAAGTGGTGAATACTTCTAATAAAAATGTCATTGGGCCTGATGGTTGGCAATGATATATAGTACGTGTGAATTTTTATTATTGGGGTTATGGAAATAAATAATGTCAATGGACTTAGTGTGCTTAAATCAGAGTAGGATGTTCAAGTGGAATTGTAAAAGCTGTTGTGTATTTATCAAGGTGTGAACTATAAGTGCTTGTTGTCTAGACAGGCCCCATCCTGCATTACTGAAAGCAAGCTACATGCCTGCCTGTAATTTGAGGCTATCTGTGAATTTCTATCTTGCCCTTGATATTGGCTTCCTGAGCATAGTTTTCTGTTTTTGACTACTCTGTAGGGATGTTTGTTTAACAGCAGTAACCTGAGTGATGAAAAGATAATTCATAATGGCTTAAAAAGTCCCAATAGCTGGCTACTTCAGTTTTGATTGAAGAAATGATCTTTGTTCTAGTTAATGTGAGTTCTTAACAGTGTTAGTGAATCTTTCAACCTGCCCAAATTCTGTTGCAAATCTGTCAATAAATGAAGTTAGATTTCATGACACAAGCTGTTGGACCGTTCTCCAAAGGAAAGACACAGCAATAATTAGATCATTCTGAAACTGTATTTCCAAATGGTTCTAAAGAATGTCCTAGTTTTAAAGCCTTGGAAGCTGTGCCAGTTCCTTAACATGGGGATGGTCCAAGGACTATCTTAGTCATTAAAAAAAAAAAAAAAAAAAAAAATCATTAAATCAGCTATTTAGCATAGAATTACTTTGAATGGACAACTTGTATGTTCATCCCTTTGTGTGTGTCCCTAGCTTTGAGTGCCACAAAGTTAAGTTTGATTCTTTTTTTTTTTTTTTTTTTTTTTTAATTTCAAAATGGTAGATTTTAGATTTCTGTTTTAATTTGGTAACTAAAGGAGGATCCGACTTCTATGGTAGTTGCTGATAGGGAGGCATATCAGCCTTCCTGTTTTCAGGATAGGTAGAGATAGATAATAGATATGTTTGCCAGCCTAGATTTTAAAGGACAACTTGAGACTCTTCAGTGTTAGTAGAACAGTTTTAATTCTTACATCTCTGCTTCTCTGTTCATCTTCACCCAACTTCACAAAAGAGAATAAAAGATTCAGTTGAAATTGAGTCTTGAGGAATAGCACCTAAAGAATATATTAACTTCCTTAGAAGATTTCTAAAATTATCTTCTGATGAGTTAAAGTAAGTTAGAATAAATTACTATTCCTATTTAGAAGTTTACATTATAAATGTGAAAAACTTTAAAGAGCTGCTTGGGGAATTACTACTATAAAATATGCCAGTTAATTAAAATATATTAAAGAATTATTTTCATACATGTTTCCTCATGGTCAACTGTTTTACAAACCAAATTAGTTCTCAGTCCAAATAGTATTTAAAATATAAGTGGGCTGACACAGTGCTGCGGAGAGAGCCGATTCTTTTCACTTGGTTGTTGTTTAAGCTGAAAATCCATGTCAGCCTTGCCCTTTTATCCCGTCTGCCTTCCTTCCCATTAAACTCTTAAATATGGAGGCCGAGACAGTCTCTTGCATTGTGATAGGAAATGCTACTATGTCCACGAGGCTCCCACCCACTGTTCCCAATGAAAGGACTTCTCTGTTAGATAAGCTGTCTGGTCTGAAACATGGCTCTTTATTGTTTACAAACTGCTACATTTTCCACCTCAAGCAGATTTTTGCACAGAAAAGAATTGTGCTTGGGCTAAATGGTTTATCTGACATTAACGGGGCAGTGTCACTCTTGGGTCAGGGAAGTCGCCCTTAGAGCGCCAGGGCACTGCTCAGTGTGCAGAAGAAAAAGAGAAAGAAAGACTTTGAAACAAGTATGAAATACCTTCCATTTTTAGTTGAGACAAGAATTAAAAAAATATTTTTAGAGAATGACGAGGATACTGTATCAAAAACTCCTCTCACCTCGAATTTCTGTCACCGCAAAGCCTTTTTGGTTGCCTTGGGTGTCTCAGGGCCAGACTTTAGGAACAAAGATTCTCATTGATTTTGCCCAGGCGGCTGTTTATTTAAAATGAAACCACTTCTAAGATGAGTCGTGTTTCGTGGAAGGTTGCACCTTTACAAGAAAAAGACATATGTCATTTTTAAGAAATTAAGGACAACCAATTCATAATAAAGATAAAGTAAGCTCTTTAGGGAACAGTTGGAACTTATAAAATATATGTTGTATTCTAAACTGTTCTTTGTGTGCAAGCTCCTATTATATGTTATTTGACCTTTGTGGACATTTTCCTTGTACTAAAAGAAGGCGGTATTAGACTTTACTGCAAGTTTTGGACAACAGTCCACTCTCAGGATCTAACTGGTTTTCATTAAAACTACAAAGGATTTCTTTACATTTCAGAGACTCAATTACTCCATGATGTCACATTAGGGTAAAAGCTATAGCATCAGAAATAAATCAGCCACTTTATTGGAGCAGATTCTCTATTGTCAAATCAATCAAGCCTGTGACTGAATTAGGCGTCTGCTACAGAAATAAGTGACACTAATTTTACAGGAAAGAGTTATTAACTGCAGATGACCTGATTTTTTTTTTTTTTTTTTTTGAGGGGAGAGAATAAACTGTTTACTTTGTAAGGTTATATTTTACTGAAAGCAGAGAAAAAGTACTACACCACTTTCTACTTGTGGGGATGAATTATATTATATATTTAAAATATTTTATTCTTTATGACAATACACTGTTTTAGGGAAGTGAAGTAGGCATTGCTAACAAATTTGCCCATGAACTCCTCAATGGTCACAAAACCTTTGATTACAACTCTGAACTTTTAGATTTCACATGAGTGGTTTTACATAAATATTACAGTTGTTGAAAAAAATATATTTGTTCAGCATTAAAATACCAAAATTCTGTATCTCTATCTCAGATTTATGCAAAATGGGATATAACTGATAACGGTATTAAAATAATTGTTAATATATTCTTTTAGAAGTATATTTTTGTGTTCAAGCTCCTATTATATGTTATATGACCTTTGTGGACACTTTCCTTGTACCAAAAGAAGGCAGTCTGAAAATAATATCTTATTTCATAGTTTGTGAATCTCTAAAATAAAATAAATGAACACATTTGTACTTATGTGTGTGTGTGCACAGTGAGACACATGTGCTTATTATGCTAGAAGAATTCATGACAGTTCTTGGGTTATAGGGTTGTTTTTACTTTTTACATCAGTTTGTGATTGTGGTTATCACAAAGTTTTAGTGAGTTGATACTAAAGAAAAATGTAATGAAAATAAACAAAAAGCAAGATTCCAATTTTAAAAAGAGTAGGCATGAGTGACTTTTTGTTTTTGATGTTCGAAGGGTTCAGCAGGGATTGAGACCACAAAACTGACCACCTGCCTTACCAGTTCATATGCTATTTTCACCTAATATTTACTAGTGCTTACTCATTGCATGCATTGAGTAGATGCAAACCAGTTTGCATTTTGCCTTAGATGGAATTCCCTGTGCTGTTTTGTACCTGGAGACAATAAGTCATTTCTTCCTAGTGGCTGGTTGTGATCATTAATTATAATAATATACACTAGATCTGTCGGAAATTTGTTCACTACACTTTTAAAACGGTCTTATTAAACCTTCACAGGTGGTCAGCTGGGTAGCTTTCAGAATATGCTAATTGGGCAGAGGGGTCATGAGTCTGAGTCCTGTGTCTTTAAGAGGATTATTTGTATGCGATAGAATACTTGGAAAATCCTGGCAAGAAGTATATACAAAGAATACGGATTTTGTAAAAACATGCTCTGTTTTTCTTTTTGTCTGGCACTAAACTTTTGCAAGTTATTGTTCAAATAGTTTTACAATGATAGACAATACATTTTCAAACTCAAAACTTTTTGATCCAAGGAGGGATCTAAGCATGTGTTTTCCTTCCATTGTTCCAGAGCCTTAATTGAAAACCAGATTGAGGATAAGTGAGCATGTTGCCCAGTAAGATTATCTACATGAATTGGTGACTGAAGGATGTGGAAAGTGATACTTTTGTACAGTTGGGTGCAGCTTAGTTCAGCATCAGCTGCCGCGTCTTCACATGCGCCATTGTGAGTGGCTCTGTGTCCTTACTGGGGCGTTTGGTTCTTGTGCTCCTGACAGTGCTGCACCGGGGCACTAAATAATTCAGTGCCATAGAGTAACTGGTTTCTAAACTAGCTCAGTGGAACATTTTACTGCAGGATTAGACTGAGGTTCCAGGCAGAACTGAAGAAAGCTGCTGGCTTATAGGCTGACCTTTGAATCTCATCTGGGTTAGCGGTTGATATTTTGATTTGGTTACTGTGGTCATATTGTGACAGCTGCTAGCTCATTATAATTCGGTTCCTCTGCTCCGTTTGCCTAGCAGGAATATTTAGGTTTGTATTACTTCAGAGTGTTTATGGCTACCCTGAGTTTAGCCCAGCATAAAGGTGAAGTGTTGTGACTTCTTTGAAATCCCAGTGGCAGAGGCAAGCGACACAGTGTTCTTGTAAAGCTGCAAATGGTGGTAGGGGCTAAAGCAGGGAGTTTTTCTCTTCATTGAAAAACTGAGAATACTCAATGAGTCGGCTCATACTAGGCAAACTGTTTTTGGAAACCTTCATGTACAAAGGAAAAGCAGAACCACAAAGAAATATAATCTTTTCAAAGCATTGGTAGGATTTTCCCTGCCCTCTCGGTCAGTTGGGTTTTCCATGCAGGAATGTAAATATTATAAAAACAGCAAAACCTGCGCACTAATGGCAATCATTCAGTATTTGAAAGTTCCAGAGGTTAAATACTATTCAAGAAATTTCACTTAAGTGGAATTGTGAATATAGTTGTCAGCTCTGGAAATTTTAAGTCACCTTTAGAGCTTTGTGAAGATGGATAGAAGAGCAGGCTGCTTGCAAGTTCATTAGTTAAGGACATCACTCTGTGCCCTCTCAATGTCTTTTTTTTTTTTTTTAACCCTTGGTAGTGCTGAGAGTGGAACCCAGGGCATCACACAGCATAGAGCAGTGCCCTACCACTGAAGTGCATCCCCAACCCTGGTGTCTTTTTTTTATGGCATGTTTTAGCTTTAAGTTACCAAATATCATCTTTTCTGATTGGACTGATAATGTGATACCAGCAATTCCTGAGATAAGAAATCTTTAATAGCAATCTTACTTGATTTTATTTTCTGGGTTTGAGAGTTTTGAATTTTTAATTTGTTAAACTTAAAATATCTTCCTGAAATATTAACAGATGTGACTACTTTTGGGTGTCATCACCAGTGATTTTAGCAATCCTGTTGAGCTAAGGCTGGGAGTCAGGAAACCTGAGTTTTCTACTCTGCTCTATCTACCTGTGTCCCCAGGTCAGCCCAATTTTACCCCTTCAAATTGAGGGAGGCACAGCCCTTTGAATTTTTTGGAGGCAATTTTCTCATCTAATGGTCCATTGATCTTTTAGATATGCCATTATGCCATTTTGCCCTTATACTGTATTTTATCTTTAGAGATGTTTTGTTGATCTCTCTAATCCATTTATCTCAATTTTATGAATATCTTCAAGTAACTGGTAGCGATATGTTTTCCAAATGTAATTCTTTTTTTTTTTTTTTTTTTTAGTTGTAGATGGATACAATACCTTTACTTCGTTTATTTAGTTTTATGTGGTGCTGGGGATTGAACCCAAGGCCTCACACATGCTAGACAAGCACTCTACCACTGAACTACAATCCCAGCCTCCCAAATGTAATTCTTTAGAGCCTGATTTCAACTGAATCTTTCTTTTATGCCTCAACTCATTGCAAATCTATAATTAATGGATTGGAAGAATCTGGGATAAAATAATAACTCAGTCAGTTGAATCACCAGGAGTAGTGTTAGGCACAGGCCAATGCTTGGCATAGAATTGTGAGACCTCAATAAATGACCGTTAAATAGTTTAATACTCGAATGAATCAGGGAACCAGATATATAGGGTGTAAATCCTGAAGGAACAGCCCATAAATTAAAGTCTGGCCTACATCTTGCTGAATGAGGAGGGAAATCCTAAAACAGTCAGTAAATATAGAAATCCAGTTTTTATTTTATAGTTCCATATCCTTAACTGTATTTAACGTTCTCCTAATGTTAGGGTACAGCTCATGTTACAGTATGGTAGATTTCATTTTTCACAATACATACCACAAATTATTTGATGTGTAGGTGGCAATAAGTAAAATCAGTAAGATTCTGAAGAACGATTGAAATAAGTTGATTGCACCCAGCATTCAGTTAATTATTTCCCTCTGTCTAGGCATGAACATTTCCGTTCTTCTTTCATTGGTCTGTCTTTCCATTCTGGCATCTACTCTGTGATATAGCACAACGAATACTGTGATTGTCAGATACTTTTATAGTCAGAACAGTGTTACAAAACTTGGCTGTATAAAATTAGGAGAACTGATCAACTAGAACAATGTTGCTTGTAGATTAGGGCCAACAGTGTACTTAAGAGGAACATCTCTCACAGAAAATTACCGACGCTAAGACAAAATAATAAATCATTTATCATAAAAAAGTAGTTTGCATCAGGAATGCTTTTGCTTGGACGTACTGGAAAATTTGACTAATAGTGGCTTAAATGTAAATTTTCTCATTCTAGAAGTCTGGTGGCAGGAGTTTGCTAGAATTTGTTGGCCACTCAGTGGTGTCAGGGCTGGTGGCTCTGTGCTCTTTTTCACCTTACTTCCCTTTCCCAGGATGACTGTCACAACTTCAGGTACCTGATTCGGGAAGGTCTAGTTTGGCAATGCTCATCCCATCTACCTCCCATGGGTAGGGTGGTGACAAATAGCGTCTGCAGCCTGTTCAGTGGAAACAGGAAACACAGAGCAAGGAATTCGTATTGGGCTTACCGACTTATAGTGTTGGACATATATATAAGGGAAAAATGTAGACTTTTCTATTGAACAGTTGCAAACTTCCATGTAATAAACAAAATATCAGAATAAGTCTCAACTCTATATTTTGGTCAACAAGTTAAGAGTGAAAGACAAAGAGACATGGAGTAGGTTAAAACTTATTGCAAAGAGGCAGGTGGAGAAAGTCCCGGCATGAGAGTGTTGCACGAAAAAGACAGAGTGAGGCAAGCTGTTAAGGTTTTGCCTTCAAGGCCCGAGCCTTCTTGCTTTCATTCCCTGAGCAGGGCAGCAGCCAGTAACCCGCTTCTTGCCTGCATTCCTGAGAATCTTCTCTTTCAGGTTTTGCTTGACTTCCTGCCAACCTGTCCAGGGCACCTAGGTCAGGCAGCAGGCCATAGATCCATCCACCAGCCTTTACCTTAGTCTCTTTGGTGGTCTTTGGCCAGTCTTACTCCCACAGTCTCCTTTGCACCCATTCAGAGCAGGACTGGCACCTTGGAGCAGCAAGGTCCTGGGACATGCCATTACAAATGACAGACAGTTCCTCCCTCCCCTGGACCACTGCCAAAACAGTCTCCAGGGAGCTCACCTCCACCAAGCTGCCATGCCACTGTGAAGCTCTCAGACAAGAATGCCCACTGCCTGGGGGGAAATCCCTCCATTTTTATTTAATATGTACACAGTTGTCGATTTTTAATGTGGAGGATTAGGTGCGGCCAAAAGACATTTAATTTTAGAAAGCTTGCCAAGACTGGATGAAATCGTGAGAGCTGCATCCATCCAACTTTTGGCCAGAAGTTTCTCAGCCCTGTTGAACAGTATTGTGGCATGAGTCAGGTTGATGAGATAACACAGGTGGGGGAAGGGCCATCTATTAACACAGGTCAACAGAACAGGAAAGAAACAGTGCTGTTTTTATTTAGTAGTAAAAAATTTATCTCAATTGTTCATTAGGAAGATGGTTTCTTTGAATTTGGTACAAGCTTAACGCTTAAAACATTGTCTGTGACAGTATCAGCCAGTACCTGTTCCTTGCCTGATCCTGGATGGTCGGGGGTAGACATTACATCTCTTTCTTTCTTTCTTTCTTTCTTTCTTTTTTTTTTTGTAGGGGGGTCTTGGGATTGAACTAAGAGTCACTTAACCACTGAGCCACATCCTCAGCCCTATTTTGTATTTTATTTAGAGACAGGGTCTCACTGAGTTGCTTAGCACCTCCCTGTTGCTGATGCTGGCTTTGAACTGGAGATCCTCCTGAGCCACTGGGATTACAAGTGTGCACCACCACGCCCAACTAGACATCCCATTTCTTAAGGCCCTTGATGTCCTCAGTTCTGGGAGAGTCTTGTTAGTATAGCTCAGAGGCCTGAAAACCTGACATCTGTGAAAATTGTGTGTCTCCCTCAAGTGCTCTTTTAACCTTCAGAAAATATATAAATGTTCTCTTTGTTTGCATTGTGCTGTTAGTTGGGGACAAAGAAGCAAAGGCACTTGGTGAGCAACTGTATAGCACAGAGGTCCCGTGGCACAGTGCGATATCGGGCTCTTGGAGTCACTTCTGTCTCAGTCTTGGCTCTTATACTTCCTGGTGCTGGGACATTGGACAAATTCCTTCTGATCACCAACCTTCTTGCTTCTCAGGTGAGGACAGCCCTGTTGGCTACAGGATCTCTGTGGGAGATGTGACCACTCAAGGTACTTTAGGACAATTGTGCTGTGCTCTGGGACTCTTCCAGTAGTGCAGGTCTACACAGTGGTAGCCTGTCATTTCATCTAAACTTTTCAATTCTAGAGACTCTGGGTCTTGAGCAATTTAAAATACCTTTACCTTCCAATAAGAATAGAACAAAAGGAGGGACCAGGTGCAGATAGCATAGAATGTTCAGTTCTGTGAACGTCAAGACCAATATGGAAAGGCGTCTTAGCCCATCTGCAAAAGCAGTAATCCTGTAAAATAAGTTTGCCTCTTTGGGGGATAGCATTTGTTGAATTCAAGAGGTGTCCTTCTTTGAAATATTTGCCTTCACTCATTTTTCTTTACATTTTAAATATTCTCAAGTTTCCCCCATATACATGACAGAGCTCGCCTTGTCGTGAGTCCAGGGACTAGCAAGTGGAGATTCTTGGCCTGTATTGCAAGCCAGCTCACTACTCTTCATCTGAGTAATGGGGTTGCTACTACATGCAATACATTTCACTAAGGAGACAGTTTTATAAATACCGTCTATATTCATAGAGTGTTCTAGAGACAGTCCTGTTCCTCTCTGGATCTGTCTTCTCTAGAAAACTTAGCATAGAAGGTTGCTTCAGTGTGGGATTATTCTCATTCTCTTTGCTCCCAAGAGATTCTGATTCTGAATCAACCATGTATTATTTTTAAGTGGAAAGAGGTATTCAGTGGATCTCATTTCATTTCCTTCTGCAAAGGTATCAGGACTAGGAGCCAACAACTATTGCAAAATGTACAACACATACATTGAGATTAAATTTAACTTATTTCTAAGCACTTGGTAGAGCCCAAACATTTTTAATCTTGTTGATGATTGCTGATTAATTCCTAAAAATTCACTCCTAAATTCCTTAACACATGTTGATTAATAGCAAATTTATAAGGAAGTGTCACTGTAAATCGTGCAAGGTATAGCAGGTTACCTTGTTTATATATAAAACAAAGCATTGAAAGCTTCCAAATACCTTGAAAATATTCAAAAACCTATTAGGAGGGAAGAAGTAGGTGATGAGCCGAGCAGGGGCTTTGTCTTTTGTCCTTGGATGGACATTGGTTTGGCTACCAGCTCACTACTCTCCAGCTCTGTGACTTTGGTCAAGTGTCTTTAGTGCCATGGTGGAATTTCTCACATCAGCATTTGCTCTATGTTTAAATAAAATAACATGAAGACCACCTGGCACTTAAATTCTGTTAATGCAAATTATTATTACACCTTCAGTTATTTTATCTAGGTCATTTTTCTGTTTATTGGGGGTGACCAGTTTGGCAAAAGTGCTATGCAAACTTGAACATTCTGTAGTGAAATTTGGCAGAATGTGGAAGTGATTAATTAAACGCCACCCCCTCATGGGCCTTATGAAACCTGAATGGAAATAGAAAGTGCATAATAGCTGATAACATTTGGTGGAGAAGGCGGAGACAAAAGAAGTGAAGGATGAGAGAAAGAGACACAACGGAAAGCTAATTTTAGAGTGTTCTGATCGCGAAACCTGATTTCCTAGTCTCATATTACCAACATTGGCTTGGCTGTCTGAGTCTGAGAAATTACCAGGTAACGAATCGTTGGTGCCGTTTCCGCACCTTGGCCACGCAGACCGTGCTGTACTCTTGACAGTTCAGTAGACAGACGTGAGTGTGCCAAGTGCACGCATACACGCCTTATGTGTAAGTGATTGTACTTAATTGGGCAACGCCAAATCCAGGAGGGAAGTTTACTAGGGGTGACCCTGTCGCCTTCAGAACTTTCAGAGTCATTGGAAATGAGCCTAATATCCAATTTTTGGAACCTTTAACATTTGTTCCCCTGGCAGAATTAAATATGTACCGTGTGTTGTTTTCAGGGTTTTATTCGTGGCCTTCCTCCTCCTTTCCTTTACTTGCCGATGGTCTCACAAACACTATTTGGAAACTGACGTGCAGTGATCACAGATATTTTAAATGTCTTGGCAGACCACCCAGTAGCTATGGATGGTCTCTGTTACCTAGCTGGCAGGAAAAAACTAACCTGGTAAGCAGCAGGTTACTAAATGATCTTTTCATGATCTTGGATGAGACAAATTTTCCATTCTGATCTCAGGTTCCTCATTTCAGTGATGGTGGAGGCGAAGCTCCTGGAAATCGTTAGGTTTCTCAGAAATGGAGCAGTCCTAGGTATACATACTCTTGTGATTCCATTTTTCAGGCATTCTGAGTCCCTATGTGTAGTTTGAACACCACTTGAAAACAGAATCGAAGAAAGCAGCGTTGCTCAGTCTCTGAGAGGCACCTAAACAGTTAAAGAGATTTTGCCCCTTACCCTCATGAGTTTCATTTGGTTATCAAATAAAAATTTACCGCTGTTCTCTCAGCTGAACTGATACTGGTTTAAGAGTGGAATTGAGTTCACACCTGCTGTAGCATAAAAAGAAGCCTCTTTGTGACTTGGGTAAAATATTCGCGGAGCAGAATAAGAGCGAGTACTCGCCATCTTCACATTGCAACAACACAGGGATGTCGCCGGCAGAGCTTTAGAGTACCAGCTCTGCGATGGGCTGTCCTCTGCTGGTGTCCACAGCGAGGGGCCCTCCCGAAGTTCCTGCGTTCCTCAAGGTGGAACGTGGCTATGGAAATGCAGCTGGTTTGAGGAGGCAGAGGGTCTACATTAACCTCGTGCAGTGTGCATGTGGGAAAATCTTTGCATTTGCTAGGCCATTTAGCCTCTCAAGACATGGTCCGTTAGTCAGGAAGTGTACAGTGGCTCTTCTGAGTTGCTGTAGTTAAGGGGCAGGATGTGTAAAGTGGTGTATGCTTAGGCAGATAATTAATAATTAGTGTGGGCTTGTGGAACTGAAATAGAATATGTAAGTTTCATCACTAGTTAAAGTTTGATCAGAGCAGGTCACCTTTCCTTACCAGTGAGAATTCCTCCTTCCTTGCCCGTGTGAAACATCTCTGACTGAGGAAGGGTTGATTTGTACATCAGACAGTTTTCCATGGCCATTGTGATCAAGTAGCATAATTTGGTGCTCAGATTTAAAAAGTTTCCTTAAATAATACTTGTTTCCTGTAGGTTTGACCATAGATGGCAAAATACTGCTTGGGAGAAGTATTTGGTGCTTTCTAATACTTGGAGATTGTTAACATGTCGAAGAAGCCTCCACCTGTCCCTCCATGATGTTCCCCCACAGAACAGTGGAATTGTTCATTTCATAACTTCAATGCAACTAGACATTCAGAGCAAGGCCCTTTTCTAGTGGCTAAGTTGGAAGGGATAGCGGCGATGAGACATGGATCCCAAGTTCATTTTCAGCTTGGCCGCATCATGGACGGATTTCATACTCGGTGACTTTAGCTGTTGTGACTTACAGACATAGAGGCAGTGCTCCCTGACAGCAGCGAAGGAAAGGGCAAATTGTATATTTGTGAAAGCAAACCAGACTGTCTTCTGCTTTAAAAGTTCTAGGGGCTGCTTGGTAAGTGAGTGAGCATAGTATAACTGCAACCCTTGGGCCTCGGTATTGAAACCAGCCAAAGTGGCGAACTTCATCACTCCAGTTGGTCTTGGGTTTGGGAGTTCATTCATCCCACAAAGGAAGCTTGTGATGCCAACTAGTCCTTAGTTAGGTCTAGACATGGCATGCCACTTTTCTTGCCTTCAGCCTTGACCTACATTCATAATTAGAATTGAGGGCATTAGGGATATAATCCATGTGTAACAGAGTGCTATTGGATTATCTACCTACCCACCCGCCAGCTTCCTTAGAAGAAGAGCTGAAGAGTTGAGCACTCACTTTATACCAGTCATTTACTAAGTACGTTATGTCTTTTATCTTGTTCAATTTTACAGTAAATTTCTTGGCTGGGTATTGTCATTCCCAGAGGAAGTAGTTGAGGATCTCAGGGATCAGGTCACCCACCCATGTTGTGTCGCCTGTCTGTGATAGAGTCCAGATTCAAGGCTAGATCTGCTGAATGCCAAAGACTCTGTCCTCTGTGCCTTGCACTTGCCTCTGTTATAGAGAATATGGGAAAAATTCCCAGCAGGGCAATGGAATTTAAACATGTGTTCAGCTGCAACTAATCAAATACCTGATGGTAGTTCTTTGTCCCCCCAACCCCCAACTTAAGAAGATATCTGGAGGTAGGAGGTTGCCTGCATGGATTTAGCAAATCACTGTGGCAGTTTCTCTTTTCTGTCCTCCCTTGCATGCTGGTTTTCATTGTTCAGCTTTTTGTCTCAGTTTGCATTTCTTGCAAAGTGACTATGGAGCCTCAGACAGCACATGAGTTCACAACAGGAAGCAGGGAGGCAGAGATCAAGGCAGCTTTCATACCTACGTATATCCCATTCCACCAAAGGGGGAAAGCATTCGTGAGAGACCCAGTACCTCTGCTAAAAGCTTATTGGCCATATCTCCAGCAGCCATCCATGCATGACCATGAGCAAAGGTGACCTCATACAGCAGTTGTTGGGTCTGTGGCTCATGCAGGTAAGAGGTAAGGGAGCTGAGAATGACCATTGGATGGGCCAACATGAATCTTGATATAGGATAAGTAGTTAGAGTTGAGCTGAGTCTTGGAGAGTTGAGGTAGAACTGTCCAGGTAAGAGGGAAGTTGCCCATTGGTGGAAATGCTTTTGCAGAGGTTTGGGAGCTGGTGGCTCTATCAGGAAACCTAGAACTACAGTAGTTCTGTAAGACCCAAGCCAAGTTTCACAGAGGAAGGTGGAAGGCTCCCAGAGAAGGCAATTGAGGATCTCAGGGATCATGTCACCTGTCAGTGGACAGGTGAACCTGTAATAGAATCTTGGCTCCAGACAAATGAAGGGTCTTTCTTATGTGGTAGTGAGAGAAGTTAGGTTTTTCCTAAAGCATGTGATAACTATTTAATTTTGGTTTTAAATGATGGGATAACTTGATCTGATGTATGGTGTAGGACAGTCGCTCAAGCATCTGTGAATAGGAGTCAACTTGAGAGTTATAAGATTAGTTGGGAGGTGATTAAAGCAATTCTCAGAGGAGATGATGAGAGATTGAACTGAATCAGGAACAGCAAGGATCAAGAAGAGGACATGGATTTGAGTGACATTAGATTGTTGGAAGTGATTGGACTTGATAACTGATGGATAAGAGCAGGGTCATCCTTGGCTTCTTGGTGGTCTGGTCTGGTCCACCTGCTGATGGCTGTGCTGTTCATTAAGATGTGGATCGTGGGAGAAGTAGGTTCTGGGGGATGAAGATGGTAAATTCAATTTTGGACATTATGAATTTTTTTTTTTTTAGATGTTTGTGGGTGGACAGAGTTGTGGTTCTGGGCTGGGATAGCAGATTTGGCATGCAATATCCCATTTTTAGTTGTGAAATCTAGTTATACAGAAAGAGAGAAAAGTGAGCCTATTTTCCAATTAGTCTTTTATTCTTTATAGATTTTAAAGTGAGAAAAAAAAAAAAAAAGAAAAGGACCTGTATCTCATCTTTTTCTCTTACAAACATGGAATCTTTAATAAAACTGGTCAATTCTTGTTTAATCAGTAATCATTTTCAGTGTTGTGTTTAATCAGTATCGCTAACATAGTATTTTAAATATTTCCTTTTTTTTCTTCCTTTATCTATCTTTTTTTTTCTCCTTTTCCTCCTCTTCCTCCTTGTTCTCATAGGTCAGAATGAAACTCTTGCTTCAGAGCATGAATTTACCCTCCATTTTCAGAAAACGTCACAGAATGGCTTTAGAGTTCTTGATGTTTGTGTGATCTATCTATATCACCTTTGGTCTCCATGCAGGACTCCTTAGATAAACCTGTAGCAGTGCCATTGGCACACAGATGAATGAATGAATGAGTGGGACCCTGGCAGGCCGTGTTCCTCTGCATGGTCTCTCCCTGAATTGGGGAGTCATTACCGACAAGGCAGTTCCTCACCTGGTGATACCTCTAATTTTCAGATTGTTTTCAATTCTGAACTATTAGCCTATGGCACTGATTTCTTCCCTCTGAAGTTACCTAATATTGTGTGCTGTCTCTTTTTCCATGCATTTTTGAGGGTGAAAATCCTTATTTCCTGCAAAATTACCATTGGAAAATACAACGTATCACTGCATGAGGTTTCTCCACAGCTTGTTCCCCTAGTCACTGCCATCTCCATATGTGGTAGTTGGGTTCTTCTCCTCTCCAAGTGGTGAATCCAGGACTTACCTTAATTTTTCTGATTTGATTTGATCAATAGTGGATCTGCTTTCATTTAATATTAATGCAGTTTATAGTTACATTTATATATCAGTGTTTTAGCATTGCTTAAAAATTGAACATGTGGCCCACTAGAATCATTTAGCTTAACATTAATTACTTGCCAACTAGGGCTTCCATTTGCTTGTGTGGAACGGGACTTCATAATTGTCCTTATCGGACTTCTTTTTGGTTTTGGTGTACAAATGTGCCACGACTCCTTGCTTTCACTGTGTTGACATGGGAAGCAGGATAGCAGCATGCACTCTTGGACTTAATTCCCGTTACTGCCTGGGTGACCTTGCCTGGATTAACTTTCCCTGAGCCATAGTTTCCTCATCTAGATGTTGGAATAAATTGTAAGATTCACCTGTTTTGGTTTGGGTGAAATAAATGAGGCGACACATATGTAATGTCATAGGTAATATCTAAGGGATGTGTGTGATTGCTAACTGTTGCTACTACAGGGGGCATGGGGAGTTCATGGGGGGTGATTTCTCTAATTGTGAATTCTTTTTTCTACTGTCAGTGTTCTCTCCAGAGAAAAACTTAAGAAGAATGACTTTTCTGTGACCAATGAAAGAAGCAAATGTAGTTCTGTGATTAGCTAAATTTACCAGGCAAAGATAAGATATGGTGAAAAATAAAGTTTTGAACAGTAATTATTAACTGGCTACCTTTATTGCTCCTTTTGAAAACATAACTAACAACATCAATAACAACAACAAAAATCTTGAAATTACCCGGACAATCATAGGTTTCTCTTTACCTATGATTTTAAGACAGAAATTTAAAAGGTGAGCCGGCTGTTAAATTATAGGTGCTAAAGGGTGTATAACATTTGAATTCATGCTCACAACGGGTAAGTAACTATTTCCTTTCCAAAGGATTTGCAGGGGATACCTTTAAATATTAACTATGAAAATTAGATTCGTGAAAGGTTTTGGGGAACACAGTTCTCATGGTAAACAAAATCCTTGTAGAGTGCTCTGTGAGCTCCCATGGGAATTTTAAGAACAGGGTTCTTCTGCAGGGTGTAACTAGACAGCTAGGCAGACACAGAGGGAAGAATTGGATCAGTACCCAGCAGCCAGCTTTAAAGCCAAACATTAGGAAACTCCATACAAAGGTGTAGGTTGGCCTGAACCAAGGTTAGGTCAACCTGACTCATTTTCAGATGACAAGACACCAGCAATAGCAGAATGTAGTTGACCCTTATCAATGACACACTAGACAAACTTGTCTTTCAGCTTCCTCTTTTTGGTTCTCCCCTTAAGAAGTATGAGTGGGACATGTAAAAAACTCATCCTTCTTGGCTCATCATGCCAGAGTTCTATGACTTCTGTAGACCCCCACCTAGTTACTGCCTGGGATGCTAAAGGGGTACAGAGCTTCGAGTGTTCATTCTGTTTCATGGTAAAGTTCTTTATACGTTCTTTGTACAAGTGTCTCCATGCATCTGGCTTTTGTTCTGGTCATTCTTTGTGTATGAATTTTGATTTGGTGCCATCAAAAGAGGGAAGCTGAGATTTCAGGTTTCATTTTATGCAAATATTTGCAATACCTGAGAGATCCTTTATTGGGAAGTATTTCAAATCTTCTCTAACTTCTAAAAAATAATTCTGACTTCCTGTGTGCATCTAATTAATTAATTAATTAAAAATTTACTGCATTGGTACCCACTGCCAATACTGTCTCAGAAGAATTGAGTCTTGTGGCCAGTAATCCTCAAGAGACTGACAGGGTTATAGCATTTATTCAACCTCCATCTTTTTCCAGAACAATGTAAGGTTATATTCTTCACTTTCATGGATGGATAAATTAGGATCTTTCACATAAAACCTATGTCCCCTTTTCTTTCTTTTTCTGATGATCTGTAGGAAAAAGCTTATTGGTTTTCCTAGAATTGCCTTGTTTTAAAAATCAGATTGAAGACCAACTTGATACTGCCTGCAGAGCAGAGCTATCTGCCTTGTAGAAAATCTGGATGGTTAAATTGGAAGCACGTTCTGCACATGGTTTAGCAGTTAGTAGCCTGGAAAATGACCCAATAGCCAAGATAGTTTTTTTTTTAATCTTCATTGTAAGTGCTTGTTTAAAGTTTAAGCCTGTAATTGACTATTTTGCACATTGTTCATTGTTAATTCTTTTCAGGCTATTATAGTTTTGTAAATACATTGCCTGCTAAGTTGTGTCAGTAGAGGAGCATTAGTGCTGTAAGAAAATCCAGTTAAATGTGGTGCTTAAAAGCATTACCAATTAGTGTGTGGGACTGGATCACCACGATTTCTTAGTGATCCTACAAAAGTTACTTTCTGTTTGTGCAGATTTCCACTTACTTAGCATGGGTGTGAGGATGTTCTGTTTGGATAAAATGGGCAGCAGGTGAATGCACACTTTGGTGAGGGCTGCTGAAGAGTTTGTGCTGTTGGAGGCTGTTTTACTTGATATTGGTGTTTGGCTTCCTTACACTGTTCCACATAAGAGCACAGTCTCTCAGTTTGTACTTTTTTTTTTTTTTTTATTAGGTACTATTCACCGACTAGCTCAAGCTGTTCTATTTTGTGTTGTTTAGATTGGACAAAGCATTTTTAGTACATGTACCACATGCAGTTTGCTATATTTTGATAGGAGTGGTAAGCATTTATCAGAAAATAAAGGTTCTTCCTGGTATTCAGGATGTAAACCTTTGGTTCTCATTCCTTAATTTTTTAATGTAGATGATAGGGAATTTATTGGACATTACAGGTACAAGCTAATATGGGCTAATAGTTAAAAGTCACAAAAATTGCTGTGCAAAAGGAGTTAAATTCAACTCATCAGGTATTAAGGGCCACTAGAATATTGACATAATCGAGGAAAATAATGGGTAGATAAAATGAGATTTATCATAGGGTGAAGGAGGAAAAATAATGATTGTGAATGTACTGAATGTAGCTTAAGCTATTTATCATTATGTACAAGTGGAAACTTACATAAAACCCTCTTGATTAAGTTTTATCTGAAACAAAGGATCTGATTGGAAGTGTAGAGTGGGAGAGTATTTTAAGAGCCTGACGATCATTCTGCTAGAGGCTTTAGCAAGTGTGTGGTCAAACTAGACAGGGGACACAAAGAGGTGGGAAGCTTGATTTGGTTATGCAAATTTGGGGCACATGCAAGAGTTTGGACCTATGGGTTGTGGCCCTAGGTTTGGTCATCAAATGGTGCTTTTCATAGCAAATGCTTTCTGAGCCATTGATTGAAACACTGGAAAATGCAGAATGTGTAGGCAGAACTGAGAACTGCAGCCCTTCTATCCTTTGAAACAAAATGTAACAGTCAGCCTTGAGGGTTAGACCCTATGATGCAGAATGAGGAAGGAGGGAAGGAAAAGCCTGCCAGAGAGGGAAAGGACACACATATCGGAGAGAAAGTCAGTAAGCCGATACCGAAAAGTTAGGCTGTGTAAGAATAAACACACCATAAGAAAATTCCAACTGTCAAGCTAGCAGGATTGGAAACTGAAGAGTACACAGCAATTATTTATTAAGAAAGAGGCACAGTTGACATCAAGTGTTATAGAGAAGGAGACTGGCATGATTACAGGAAGATGTTAAGAATACGAAAAACCATTCCCAAAATTAAGAGTGGGGAAAAAAAGAACGATTACCTATGAGATTATGATAAATAATAATGAGCTTCTCTTAAAGGCCTTAAAGAACAGGAGGTCCGAAAAGTGGTTTGTCAAGCTACAAAGATACAGAAAGGATAATTTATTGACAGATGATGGAGACGCTGCTAAAAAATAAATGAATTTTTCACTTCAGTGTTCACAAAGGAGGATGGGGTACAGATGCCAGAAACAGACTTAGATTTCCCAGGGGAGACACAAGAAATACAAAAGAAATCAGGATCGTACTGAAACAGGTGATCAAGGGATGAGAAGACTAATAAAACCCTAAAGCTTAGCAATAGTCACCTAAAAATCTTCAAGAAGTCAGGGGAACTAGCCAGGAAGGAGGAAAACAAGTGTCTGTGTTTCTTAGATTGGTTGAGCATATGTTGCTTACTTTGTTTTTACCTAGTTAATTCATTGAACTAGCAGCTTTGGAATTCATCTTTAATAAGTAGGGGTACTTCAAAAAATTATGAGAAAGGCCTTTGAATAACCAAGACATCTTTCTCCACTGCTGAATTCATTGTCTTAATCACCCCACTGTGCCCAGTCTTTAATATTTGTTAAATGTTTGTTAAGTCTTAGTATTATTTCCATGATATTTGCCAACTCCATTGATTATTTACTATTGAGCAGATTAGAGCAGGCAGCATGTTAGATCCTACAAAAGGTAGACATGTCCTGAGTATCTTTCAGGTTACTCACCTGCAAGTGCTGTAACTGATGGGAAGGTAGGGGCAAGAAGTGTAAAAGCCAAATAGAGAGAATGGGAGAAAGGACTTCTGGTAGACCTTGGCCCATCTTTACTTTGAATATCACTTTTTCAATGTTTAAAATTTACTTTGAATATCACTGTTTCCTCATGCCCTTATATATCTGATACAGATGTATATCAGATATGTATCTGGTGTCTGATAAGTGACATTCTTCATGCTTCAGCTATGACACCTGAATTCCATGGGAAATATGACCACATCTTGCAGTTCTTCAGCCTTACTGCAACTGACTTCCCTTTGGGCCATTCACATGGACTGATGCCTGGATCATACCCATGAAGATTCTGTGTTTGGGGGTCTTGGCTGAGATCCAAGCATCTGTAATTTCAACCTGAATCTCTGGACCTGCACATCTCTTCAAAAAAATTGTCATTTGAGTTTTCAAAACTGTTCATTTTTCTTGAACCAAGCATTTATTTTTAAATCCTTCTGATTCTCTTTTGCTCAGTGAAAGTGAGTCACCACCCACTTAGCACCTAATTATTTATCATCAAGATATTTTTAAGACATAAATTAATAAAATTTTAGTTTTGAAAGTAGATAAGATTTTAATAGGTTAAAATTGTGCACATTTCCATTGAGAGAAAATGAGGCTGAATGGATCTCTTTTTAATTTTAATTCTCCATCAAATTGATAGATTTAATCTTATGGCCCTCAAGGTTTGCTTCTGTAATACAGATGTGACAGACTTAAATGGTCATAAATTCATTCACAATTAAACATTGTATATATGTGGTAGGATTCATTTTCCCTGTATTGAGGGGAAAAATGTTAACATACTTTACTAATTTACAGGAAAGGCAAGGCAAATTAGAGAAAAGTTAGCGCTATAAATATTTCAAAAAGAACATTCATTTACTTTTTTATAATCTACAACTAAAACCGACACTGAAGAGGGAAGCTTTGCCTTATGCAGGATGGCTGGGGAAAGAGCTAACTACAGAGCTATGAAATTTTAGCCTCCGAGTTGGTTGTAGGCAAGTATATTTTTCTTGAGTACTTGGGAGATTTTTGTAGACTTTCTAATATCATTTCTGCTACACTGTATGACTTACTTTACATAATAATAGATTTTTAAAAGCCTATCTGTTCTTTTAAAAGGCTACCTCTTCTAGAAGAGCAATACAGACCCCAAGTTGTAGTAGCTTGATTTTATGAGCTTTTCATGGTTGTTGTGTAAGCTGTAAAATGGTGAGATAGCTAATAAGAATAATTTGTTCACTGCTCTATGTCACCTTGGGAATGACAGAGCAGCTTCTGTCTGCCACAGGTTTTTTACACTGTGCATCTCCTGTCTTGATCCCATCGTAGACGCAGGCTGACTCCAAGCTGCTCAGAGCCACGGTTTCCTAACTAACTCACGTGAGGCTTCCAGATCACATGCTGGCCTGGATACTAGCTAGACCTTCACCTTTAAAATTTCACGTCTTGCATTTTACTTCTTTTGTGCTTCTATTGAATTCTATGTATTTAATTTAATAAAATGAAAATTCAGAGAGAAGGAAATCAGCTTAAGACTCCTCCTGTGGGTTTTTTTTTTTTTTTTTTTTTTTTTTTTTGTAGAGTGTAGTCTCAAGAGAAAGAAAATACATGAAATTCAGAAATTTTATTTATTTGTTTTTAGATGTCATTTTGTATTCCATTTAGACATTGAAGTTATTACAATCTACTTTTGTTTAGAATTTGGGGGAAGTTGAAAATATCATCTTTAGAGATAGTTAAAGCTAATGAATAAGGAAGTTAAGTCATGAATCATTTCTCAGGATATCAATAACCTTTTTGCACCATTTTTTTCACCAAAGAGCTTCTTTTTAAATCACAGAATCTTAAGTGGTGATGTATATGAAGGACATTATTTATGGTCCAAGATACCTTTAACTTCTGGAAAGGTTCAACAACATCTTGCTTTCTTGGATTTTAAATTACACTGTTTGTAAGCTTATTTGATGTATATCATACACAATTAGGATCAATTTCTCTAGACCCACACACACATATGCTTTCTGTGTTTTTTTTTCACATATCAGTATTTAGTTTTAAGTCATTCATTAATCCCATTCCTGAAATATTGAGCTATTGCTTTGAGCCAAGTACTTGCACAGCTTGTCCCTGGGGCTGCACCTGTATTACCACATACTTGAAGTTACTTTCTGTCTGGTGGAAGACAAGGAAGTGGGCCAAGGGAAACAAAGGGTCTTATGAGAGCCCCTTGCTGGGTGGAAAATAGCTCAGAAGAAATTGGATAAATTGACATTGAAGTTCGGAGGTGAATGATCATGAGGGAGTAGACAGGCAAAGAGAGGCACCCTAGGAGTGGAGTGGAGAGGTGTGTGAGGCATGGGGAGCCACGAACGCAGAGGCTGGAAGTAGTATTGGAAGAGGAAGGGTGTGAGAAAGGGGCTGTCCACCTACAGGAAAGCCAGCTGTTCAACAGCTGTCATTCATTCAGCAAATTTCTAGCCAGCGCTGACTATGTGTCAGGCAGAAAGCTCAGATCATTAAGAAACAAGGCAGGAAGTAATGCCTGCCCTCATGGGGCTTTCCTTCAAGTGGAGGGGCCAGGCGGTGAACATGTTGGTAGTGGTTTTGAAAACGTGCCAGAAGCATGTGTTGTTGCACAAAGGTTCAAGGTTCAGGGTTTGCCAACATCATTGAGCCAAATCAAAGTCTATTTAATAAAAATATCTTTGCAATCATTTCCAGTCCTGGGTTGATGATTGCAGATAGGATTATTGATAACTTGGTGTATTTACAGGGAATGTTGGAAGTTACTTCTAATTTGAAATTGTTATACACTCACACTGTATCAGGTATTAGGATAAGCAACAGTCATACCACATATGAGGGAAAGCTGACGTTCAGTTCACGTTCACCAGAAAAATACCTTTCAGGAATAGAAGGCTTACCTGTAATGTTAGAGAGAGGTTACTCTAGAGGTGATCAGGAGTTGTCGTTCTGTATTCTTGGTTTTACAACACATTGCCAGAACCCAAATTCTTCCGTAGAACATTTGAACAATATATGAAGCAAACAAAAAAATCTCAAAGCTTTGCTATGTAACCAAACAATAAATATTCCACATTGTGATTAAAACTAGACATTTGCTTATTACTAGATTAGTTATTATAAATAAGCAATTTAATAAATACTTGTGGTAGAATTAATAAAGATCAGTGAGGATACTAGAAGTCAATGTATAGAAGAAGAAGGGGAAATACAGCTGAGCCCAGTGAGTGGAGAAAGATTTGTTTGGATTTGTCCTATAATTGTAAGAGCATCGAATGGAACTATTCCACGTATGAGTAGTATTTGAAAAAACATTACGCTCTGGCAATCTTGGCCTGATTTGTTTTGTTTCCTTTAGAATAAAAGTTGCAAGTGGGTAGGAATTACGACTGTAAGTGTTAGCGTGTAAAGGACTGGAAAACTACTCCAGGCTAAGAGATGAAGAGGAAATGGCTCTGTCAGTGCTGTGCACATGGATGACTGGGCACATGGGGACACCAGCAGAGAGAACGGTACAGAAGGAAGAGGTCATAAAACTAAGGAGGCTTGCTTGGAACCAAAATAAAATGGCAAAAACGAAAAGTCGTGGGAACTATTGAGCTGATGTTTTTTCCTTTTTGTATACTAGAAATATCTACAGTTGAAAATACATTGTGCTTCTTGAATAGATGTTGCTGTCGTCAGGAGCACACACAGTTGGACGTGTTCGGAAAGACATTCCATCTCACGTCTTTCTGGTCTCTTAGTCTCTGTCTCCAAAGGCATGCATTTTCAAAACAGTCCCGGTCAAGGCCTAGTCTTTATGTCTGCAATACACGTACAAAGCTTGCTTGTTCCTGCAAGAGCAGAGTAACTCTGTGCTCCATCAGCACTAAATTCTAAATAGTGACAGTGACCTTGGTCCAAGGCTGTCAATAATGTGAGTTGCTAACATCCATAAATGTGTATTGATACTATCCTAATCTGGTAACGACAGCTACTAGTTATCTTGCTTTCACCATGTGCCAAACACTGTGCTGTTATTTGCATATTTTTTTCTTTCGAGAGAAACATTCATCATCCTCATTTTACCCATAAGGAAAGTGATAGACAGAAAGGTTAATAAAATAATCCAGACGGAGGTCCCACTCCTGGTTAGTGATATTTGTGGAATTTACACACAGTCTTGCCAGACTCCAAAGTGTGTGTTTTTTAACCAGCAGGCTTTATTTCCCTGGACAGTGCAGGCAGATGGGCAGGTAAAACTGTATGATACAGTGTACCTTAGGACAGTGGATACAAGCAGAAAGCAAGGTCTAAGGCACTGTGTTAATAGCCATGTGCTTTTCACCTCTCTCTCTCCCTTCCATTTTTTAATATATGATAGAATAATATTATATATGAGGAATGATAATTTTTAAAAAGATCTCACAAGAAGGAACCAGGATGTGGCTCAGCTTTAGAGCACTTGCCTGTTAGCACAAGACCCTAGGTTTGATCCCTCCCAAGCACTTTAGAAGAAGAAGAAGAAGAAAAAAAAAAATAGACCTCACAAGAAAAATGGCTAAGGATCCTAAAAGTCAAGAGAAAAACTGTCATCATTAGTCTTTAAAAAGAGAGATTGAGGCTGGGGAGTATAGGACCTGTGGCTTTATTAATAGAAATGTATGCATCTGGCCAGGACTTGTATTTGCCAAGGACACTGCTGGCCTGAAATTATAGACTCCTCTGGAATTCAGGTCGATGTTCCCAAGTAATTTATGGTCTTTGACAAATGTGAGCAAAATAGTAGGAGAACACTCAAGAACCCTTCTGAGAATCTGAGTTAAACTAGAATCAGAGTAGTGCCTCTTCATGGAGAGGATGGATGGACTCGTGGATTTCCCCGACAGGTTGTTAATCCATAGTCTGTTCCTTTGGTTTGGGAGTCCCTGCTTCCACACTCAATACCAGTTTGCATCCTGGCTCAGCCACTTGGCTCGGTGGTCTCCTTGTTGTGTGTGTGGCATAGGGTTGAGAAGGCCACCTTATCAGGTGGTGTGGGGCGCAGTGCCAAGCCCTAGGTTGCCATAGTTTTTTTCATCTCCTATGCCTCATTCCTGGCTTAATGAAGAGCACAAGAGTAGAGATCAACCTCTGTCCAGTGCTGCAGGGAGCTTTGCCATTTGTGAAGGAGGAGAGCTCAGATCTCCCATGGATCTTTCCTGCTGACTTGCTGTGGCTTTGTTTCCTCTCATTTCTCTAGTTGCACCATTTTTGGGTGACACGTTGGCTTTCATTGTGCAGCTGTCTGCGAGAGATTTTGAATTCCTATTTGTGACACAAAGAAACCAAAGAATCATTGACTCTTAGAAGACAACCACTAGTACCTCCGGTCTAACATTGGATGCCTCAGGCTGCAGGTGGAGGTGACCTTGCCCCAGTTCATCTTTTCCTCTTATCACCCCTTACCACAATATTCTTTGCTCCAGGTTTTCGCTACTCAATCAAAATCCAACACCAGTAGGGATCCAAGTGGTCCTTAGAGAAGAAGGAAGGTGGTAACAACGTGAATCCAAGTTCCAGAATTTTGAGAGAGATGTCAGCCTTCTCAAATGTGTTGCCCGATTTGAGTTGGTTGATCCCACAGTAGCTACAATTAAGCTCCAGCTGGCTTCTTCATCCCTCATGTCTTTGAAGGACATACATCTTAGAAGAAAATGTATGCTGCATTCTTCTGACGGCCCCGCTCATTTCACGTTCCAGTTTACTTAACTTACCTGTCCTGAGACCTTTCCCCATAATTCTTGTTTTCTTTTATCTCCTCCTTCTCAGCTGAATCCTCTTCCCTTTGCTTAAAAACATTCCCTGCTCTCTGGCACTGATCGATTGTCAGTGTGGTCCATAGATGAGTAAGTCTCTCCAGGTGATGTGAGAGTTGGAACCAATGTCAGGCCCAGCCAGCACCTTGAGAGAGTGGAGTCCAGCAGCTTTCCCAGTGTACTTGGGTTAGGAGGGGAACACGACTTCTGTCTTTCTAGCCTAGCTCTTGTCTCCTACAATCTGCCTCCCTCAACATCCAGTGCTCCTCCCACTACTCTTTCCTTTGCTAATCTCCTCCTATTATCTCTGTAGGTGTGGATGCAGGAGGAGCTCAGGGTTTGGCTGTAGATGGTGGTAGAGTTGGGGTTGATCTCTAACTTCATGGCTTAGTAGCTGTGTAATGTTGGACCACACCTTTATCTTCAGGAGGTCATCTGCCTTGGAGGATTGTGTGGCTGGCAAGTGGCCTCTTTGAATTGGGCTCTAACATCTGTTGTTTGGGCTCTAACATCTGTCTCTCCCAGTTTGCTGGTAGAAAAAATGGAAACAATGCTCTTTGCGAGGGAGTTGCCTCTGGACAAAAGCCAAAAGGTGAATTGTCCCTTGCCCATTCTACCTCCCCCACCTTCTCCCGATCCCTTCTTATACCACATCAGGATGGGTTTGGCATGGTGAATGCTGAAAGGGAGACGTTCTCTCCTGTGAGCCAGAACATGAAACAGGATCTGTCTGTGATGGATAGAGATAAGGACGTCTGATTCATTTTTCTCTCTGCCAGAAAAATATTTTTTTTTTCTCTCTGACAGCTGGAAACATCAAAGGCCTAAAACTGTGGATATGGTGGATGAATGTTCTAGTGTTAAAATTATATAAAAATATGCCATTTAACAATTAAGGTCAACTTGTCTAGCTCCCTGTCTGGGAAACCCTAGCCACTCATGTGCAGAGAGAAAATCCAGCCACAGAGGTCTTCTCCAAGGAGACAGCCAGCCAGTACCTGCCTTCGGACAGCTGAGCCAGCCAAGCTTTAATAATCAGTGATAGATCATGTCAAAATCCATATAGTGGCATCTTCAGCGATTGGAGGTGGGAGACAAATCTCCTGGATGTGGGAGGACTTTCTGATGGAACTGGCCAAAGGAATGAGGTCTTTAGGAGTTGTCATAAAAAAGGTAGAAACCCTTTTGGAGTGCCACCAACTTGAGAGTCACATGTCATCTGTTATGAAGGGAGGGAACCTGTTTTGTCCCAAGCTAGGCATGAAGCATTGTCATTCATACTATGACAGTCAGACAGAGTCAGCCTGTACGTGAGCTCATGACCCCTTGGCCATTCTTGCTAAGAATGCCTTGTACCTCTGTGCCTTCTGTGAGCTTGTTAGGGATCTTGTTTCTGTTTTATACTATAGAAATATTTACTCATTTAAAAAATTTTCATCATTGTAGCTTTGCATTGGTAAAATATATTTAATATCTTCATTTTTAGTTTTCATTTAGTTTTTACTTTTTGAATGTTTATTTTCTGTAACTTTTCTCCTTTATGTCTATTTTCATTCATTGACATCTTGCTATATATATCTTCCTCTTTTTCACCTGAATTAACTTGTCACTGATTCACCAGACTCTCTCTCCATTGTGAATCAAGAGACTTATAGGGTAACAACCCCTTATAGGTCATAGTCTCAAGAAGAAAATGTATGCTTCATTCTCTAAGGGAGCAAGGTTGTTTTTCAACACCAACTCTGTTCGTCCTTTTAATTCTGAGTCATGTAGCCTGAATTCCGTGGTCTGCGATAGTATGAAGGCAATTTCTGGGAGATTTCCTGCTCTTAAAAATGAAGATCAAGGCTGGAGTATTGCTCAGTGGTAGAGCTCAGTGGTAGAGCTTAGCATGCACTGGGATCCGGGTTGGATCTGTAGCACTTAATTTTTTTTTAAATGTTAAATGTTAAACATTTAAAAAACATTTTTTAAATGTTTAAATCAAAACATTGAAAAAATACAGATAATTATATCTACCTCAGAGCAGGTAAGAACATTAAATGAGATCTGTCCATCTAGGACAGGAGCTTGGTGTAGGAGATTCTTTTAATATGTGTTGATTCATGTCTTCCTCAATTTCTTTAAAATTCCAGGGAGCATTACAAAATGTCTAGATTGAAAGGAGAATATCATGAGTTTGGTGTTAAGTTTTAAGCATTTTTAAACCATTCAGGTGAGGATATAAAATGGGCAGTTGAATTTCAGCTTGTGAAGTTCAGAAAAGCCCAAATGGAAGGCCTGTAGTTGGAGGCTCCTCATAATATGGATGGCTCCCAGTTGAAGGGATGAGATTGCTTATGGAGTTGAGTAACAGGTGGACCTTAGGCCTAATGTTTAAAAAGATTTTCAATATTCAAAGCAACCAAAAGAGAATGGATCCAGGAATGGAGACAAAAAGAAAATGTGCTATGTGTATGGAAGCTATGCCAGCCTGTTTTTTGCTTTTTTTTTTTTTTTTTTTTTTTAAGAGAAGGAAGAGACATACCTGTCTTTTTATTTTGGTCCAGGAGAAGGAGAACTCAACATGGGCTGGGAATGTAGCTCAAAGGTAGAGTGCCTGACTAGTATGCAGCAGGTCCTAGGTTTTGTGCCTAATACTGTAAAAGTAAATAAGACAAATCAATCAACAAAAAGGGAGCACAGCATTGCCTATTGATTTTAACCAGTCAGTGGTTCCTGGTGACATATTTAGAGAGTTTTCTTGGTTGAGTCATGTATGGAGTGGGAAGACTCCACTCCCTATTCCCCCAAACTGAAGTTATTTTTCCTCTGACTTGGCAAATATTAATTTTACATGCTTCCAATATGAAATTATTCCTAGTAAGCATTTAATAGTTCAGGCTTATAATCATTAGTTTACACAACACTTTGCCCATTCCTCCATCCACTTGTTAGTCCATCCATACATACATTCACTGTTGAATAGTAGTTTATTTACCAGCTCCATATCATGTACCAGTTACTATTTTAGGCTATATGAAGATAGTGGTGAATGAGAGTTATTTTCTTTCTGCATAAAACTTCAATTATGGTGGAAGACAGATGATAAAGGATAAATGAATAAATACATGAATACATATTTTGAGTGCCTTCCATGTCTTACCCTATTTGACACAACAACCACATGATGTAGATGTTATGACTTGTCATATTTTATTATTGAGAAAGTAGAGACACCAAGATAGTATCTTGCCAGGGTCACGAATTCATTGAAAGTGGATCTAGGCTTCAAATACAGGAAGTTGGACTCCCAAATGCAAGCTGTTCATCACCCACCACACTGCAAAGTGTTTGGCACAGGGTAGGTCTTTATTATTACTACTATTAATATATAACAGCAACTGTTCCTCAAAGGAGCCTAGAAATTATTTACTTCAGACGAAGAAACTGTTACACACCTAGTTATTAACAAAATTAAATGCAGGCGCCAAATGTTCAAGTTCCTATCCTAGTCCAGTAGTTTCCCTCACATGGTGACTCTTTTTAAAGAGAGGGATTATGGAGAGAGAAAAAAGAAAGGTGAAATAATGAAGGAATGAGAAAGGAGGATGAATGTGGAAGAGATGGGAAGAATTAAGCATGTTTGTTCACTAGTAAGTGTCTTATTTTTCAAGTCTTCCCCCATCCCTGTTTCCTCAAGAGGGGATGTCCATGTAGCATAATTCCATGCAAGGTAATAATATTTCATTTCACTGATCAGCAAAAATTCATTCAGGGGCTCAGGAGACCCTAACCAAAATAATCCACTAATTCAGGAGTCTCTTGCTATTTAAAAGGTAAAGGCTCTATTTTGGGAAGAACATTATTGCTAGCATTTATATTATGAGAACATTGGTGGAGACACAGCTTTGTTTTCCAACAACTAAATCTTTGAGTGTGTGTGTTTGTGTATGTGTGTGTGCGTGTGATGTATTTAGGAGCATGCATTTATTTTGTAAAGTGCTGGTAATATTGAATTTACTTTGTGCATACTTTTGGAGGAGATGGTATTGGAATGTATTTTTCTGAGTAGGGAAAGTTTTTATACTTGCATGCAGGACTGTTCTAATATCAAGCACCATATTTAAGTATCACAAATATACACTAAGCAAGGGCCAGATGCACAAGGAATTTAAGCAGAGTTTTTCTAAATGGCAAATAATTAGAGGGGAACAGATGCCTATAGGCAGCAAAGGATGCAATGTGGCACCAGGAATTTTAAAAGGGAGGTGGAAGTATGCATAGAGTGCAGTTGGTCTCAGCCTAGAAGGTGTTCTAGTCTGACTTTTCTGGGTTTTTTTTTTTTTTTTTTTTTTGTGGGTTTTTGACTTAAATTTTGTTTCCTCTTTACCTACATTCCCCAAAGAAATAGACCATGCTAATCATGCCAAGTGGAACAGATTTTCCTTCAAACCTCAGTTTTGGATGACTCTGCGGTCGCATCTCTTTCTTCTCCCTCCCCAGGGTCTTGTCCTTTCACAGGACTGCCGGGATATGACATTTCATAACAGTGTCACTCCTCATTTATTTATTATTTATACCCCATCTACTTCCAAAAGAGGTTTTAGGTAGCCTACCAATAGAGGACTCTTAGCGATGTCATCTTGTTTTCTGGATGTGCATTTTAGGATGGTGGTGCCCCTCCTTCAGAGCACATGTGGTGTAAAATGGGTTGTGTCCATCTCAGATGTTCTGCATGGTCTTGATGTAGGAAAGGAAACGAATCTCCAAGAATAAAGTCGAGATGAGCATTAGGCATTTCCCATCTTCCCATAGAGTGGTAGTTTAAACAGCAGGGGCACTGAATAGAGCGATTCAGCAACCCAGCAAAGCTGAGCCGTAGCACCTGATCATTATCCTTCAGGTTTAAGATTTACCTGTTGTGCTCATTGTAACAAAAGAAATGAACTCTCTGTAATTATATGGGAAGGGGGAGGAGATCATGTTTTAGTTCCTTTGATCTTGAGCTAGAATAGGCTCTGCTTTTGGAAATTTAATTTGAAAGAATCCAATGTACACATCTGCTTTTTGTACTGCAATTTCTATTGAGCTTGAAAATAGAAATTTATTAATGCAAATGTGTAGAGTCTGTTCTGTTCCTTGAGGAAAAAAAAAAGTACACATTCAAAACATGAGGTGATCCTTTCTGCCTGGCTATGGAAGATTTTAATATGTTTACTCGCTGCCCCCCACCACCACCCCGAGTTCAGAGATGGGGTTTCTTGTTAACAAGGACTAAACATAGAAATTCAAAGACATATTGGGGAACAGAAAGATTCATGATTTCTTCAATATTTAAAAAGTTTCCAAAGGAAAGATTCATTGGTAAAGAAATGAGAAAGAATACTGAATACCGAAGAAAAAAATAAAATGTAAAAAACTAGTGTGTCATCAGCCCATTTTGAGAACATGTTTGAATTGATGGTTGGGCCCATGCTAAGAGACAAAGCTTTCATTTCAACGAATCCAATCTGCCTAGTGTTCTGTAAAATTGCCTTTGCCTGTAAATGGAACGGCATGCAGATTTTAGGTAGGATACTCTCACCAACTTAGCCTGTACTCTTTATTTTGCTACCATAATATGAAACTGCACATAAATGATACTTGACTTAATCCTTAGAGTGGCTGGATTGTATGGTCTATTTTGATTAACTTTGTCTTGTTCTCAGTGTAAATTTTCCAGTAAAGCCTAAAATGTCATGAGCATTTTTGGACATAAATCCGTTAAGCTATTTTGCAGTCACATAGTTGTTCTTTGTAGGGTTTGAGTGCTTTCTAAACTCCTTCCCATCTCCAAATGGGCAAAATAAATGATAAATTGTTGAGAGCATTTAATCACCCTTTGGATGAGCAGTCATCCCTTAAAGCTGGGGAAGATATCACTTTTCAATACTTTGAGTAAATAAAACTGAATCCTTATAATATTTGTGCTGTATCAGAAGATCTCAAAAACTTTTTTAATATAAATAATCTAGGTTTGAGAAGGAATATATGATTGAAGAATTCATTGGATCAATAAAACCAATCTTTTTTTTTTGATGTGGTGTGATGAGATTTTTTTTTTTTTCATACACAGTGGATGGGCTCTAGTTGTGTGGACGATTCTTCCATTTTGATCACTTATTTTCTTTCTTCCTTCCTTCATTCTTTTCTATCTCTCCTTCTCTTTCTCTTTTTGTTTTGAAAGGCAAGCTGAAAACCACAGAAAGTTAGGCTATGAAATGGGATTTCTGAGTTTAAAGCCAGAGCGCAGCCTGTCCTGAACTGTTTGTGTTTAAGTTGGTGTTTTAGTTATGTTGCTAGTATAAACTTATGACCCTTGCAGATGTACAGTCGATCTGGGTTCAGTGATTCCTGGATGAGATTGTTATATAGGATGCCAGAGGCCATGGAAATGATTTAAAACACAAAATCTTGAGACAAAGTTGGCTCCTTAGAAGCTTTTGGGTAACTAGGATTTCATTTAACCCATGGGGGTGGGGGCAGGAGAGCTGGAAAGAATTACTGCTTCCAGTTAATTAATTTCTAAACCTATCAGTCTAATTGTGACTTTGTGGAGTGACACACGTCTTTCTTCCTCACAAGCAAGAAACTCACAAACAAAATTTCTATTTCTAATGGCAGACAGTTGGGGTGCAGCAACCAAGCAGTCACCCTTAAAAATTAATGAGCTTAATGATGGTTAGAGAAGCGATTCTGATGGTGGTTTGGGGGAGGGGCCGTGGAGATGGCAGGAGGAAGACTGGACTCCTAAGTGACAATGATGTGAGCCCCTGTCCTTATCTCTCCTCCCCCTCCCCCCTCCCCCCAGTCGCCACCCCTTCCATCCTCCTCTCTTTGCGGGAGCCACAGCAGATAGAAAGACAGGGCGATTATGAAGACGTCAGTTGGAGCGTAGGCAGGCGAGAGGGGCGCAGCGCCCCAGATGAGGTCCGGGGGGAGCTGAGGAGGGTCACTCATGGACGACCGTGTGTGTGTGTCTGACAGACTGTGAAATGGTGCGTTGTTGCACGGCTGCGCTGCACCTGGGCCCTTCATCTGTGATTGATTGGTTTGGTCATGTGTAATGGTCCCATCTGCTCTGTGTTGTTTTTCTTTTTTTACTTATAAACACCGTTCCCAGCGGCTGAGAGAGGATGAGCTATGTTTTGTCATCTTCACTTACACTTTAGCTCAAAAAAGTGGTCAAGTAGGTAAGCTCTGAAGTCTTCCCAGTAATGTGGTAGGGAAGTAAGGGTCCCCCTTTGCACTGTGTGTGTGTGTGTGTGTGTGTGTGTGTGTGTGAGTGTGCGCCCGTGCACGCGTGTGTGTGCGTGGAGTTTACATGCTGCCTGTTAATATCTGAATAGTTCACGAACCACGGAAGACCAAAAATCACAGAAATGATTTGCACAAATCTGTGTATTGTGACTCTTACTGCAGCAAGGAGTTTTTTTTTTTTTTTTTTTTTTGTAACGGAGCCAATACTTAATTAAAACCGCTGACATCATGGTGTTATAATTAAGCATGGCATTAATTAAGCTGGAATAACGATTTTTTTTTATTAAGAACTGCTTCTATTGTATAAGACCGTTATCGGCTAAAAACAAAATAATTTTAAAGCAGAAATTAATTCCCTTTAACCTAACCCTTTGCAACTTCCCCAAAGTCCAACCTCGGGACTGTCGTCATCAGGACTGTGTGTGTGTGTGTATGTGTGTGTGTGTGTGTGTGTGTGTTTGGTGGTGTTGGGATGGGCGAGAGTGGAAGTGAAATTTGTTTTTTTTCACCCAAAAATGCTGATCGGCTCCTGGCATTCTGATGGCTAATTATGCATCGGAGAGCTTCGACAGCTGCATTCATCATCATAAAATGTAATAATTAATGACATTCCAACAAAGAAAAATATGCAAATGAGGACTCATTAGCATTTTCATATTCAGCTTTGATAATGCTTTTGCTGACAAGGTTGTAATTAATGAAAATTCATGTCGCAGTCAGGAGATTGGATCGGTTTCATTCCGCTCACAATTCCCAAATGCTTGCATTATGGAAAATCGGCGGCTCTGCCAACTTTTCAGGGAAGAAAAAAACACACACACACACTAAAAGCACCAGATGCAAATTAATGGTAGGGAGTCTTTAACTCTTTAAACCACCCCCCTAAATTTCCATCATAGGAAACATGTGATGAGTGTTTGCCTAAGAACTAGATTCTTCTTCTTTTTTTTAATGATGGCAATAAAATTACTCTTATTTGTGACCCAAGTGTGACAATTTCTAGCAAACTTTTCTTTCTTTTTTTTTAATTTACAAAAAACTCCTCCACCTTTTCCCTTCTTTGCTTTTCCCTTTCAAGACTATTTAAATTTACATAGTAAAACATGTTAGGACGGCCAAGCCCCAGCTTGTTGTGTTCTGTCCTCTAGCTGGCAAATTCATGCCACAACAGTTTATTCATCCAGATGCTTTTTGGCGAATCTTCATCATAGTATTTGGGCTTAGATCTCCTGGTGCCTTCCTCTGCGTGCTGCCCATAAGGTCGAAAGAAAACCAAGTATTCGATTTCTCTCTTCAGGGTAGGTTCGTTCTTTTTTTTTTTTTTTTTTTCCTTTTTTTGGATGTAGTTTTTTTTTTTTTTTTTAAAGTGCCTTTTATCCTTCTTTTTAATCTATTCCTTTTGTGGTTTAATGTAAGAGTTTGAGAATGTGTGCATAATTCTCTCACTCAACACTTCTGGCTTAGTGTTGTGCTTCAAACGTAATTTTTGGAGACACTGTACAATCAAAATGGATACCTAGAAACCCCACAGCAGAGATAGCGACACACAGTACAGAGAGCTCTAAATTTATAAACCTTTTGTGTGTTGCTTTCAAATCGTGGAAATTTAGATTGGCAAATAGCCATTTGGTGCCAACCTGGTACCACGCCTGTCATTGTAGCCTAAAGTTAAAGGGAAAAGTTTTCACCCTCAAGGTTAGAAAGAAAAACTGAAAGAGTTCTGATCTAAGTTCATATTTGCTCTTCAGGTTAAAAACTGATTATTGATAAAGAAAATCTTTTTTGCTGACACAGATATTTCAGAAAGAAAGCAATCAAAAAAAAAAAGTTTGAGGATTGAGGATTAAGAATGGAGTATGAAAACTTATTTCCTTATAAATTGTAACATTCATAAGTATTTTCACTCTCAGATGATATAAAAGAACTTCTGGAAGTTGCTAAGATGCAGTTTCCTGTTTATTTAAAGTTAACTTGTAATTCCCAAAGTTGCTAGCCTAGCATAAATAAAGAATATAAATATGCCTTGTTAGAGGAAGATAGAAAATTTTTGATATGCTGGGCCTTCATTTTTAGACTACTCTGTAATATAGAAAGTATCATCAGTTATTTAATGAGGACTTTCTAATGAATCTTTTTCTTCTCTTATACAATTAGGAATAACTAAGTTTTTTATTCCTGTTAATCTCTCATAGTTCCAACAATGAGAATTTTATTTCCACCTCTTGTTTTTTTCCAACACTGGTACATGACAGTGCACGTGTGTACCTGTGGGTTGTGTGTCCAGGCTTGGAGATTGTAGTGGCTCTGTGCTCTTTCCTTCAAAATCTGTTGGTTAAAATAGGAGGTAGAGGTTTTATGTTTTTTTTTTCCCCCATTTAGTTTCTTTCTTTCTTCTGCGGGCAAACTGCCCATCCAGATGGTAGAATTTCACCTGTAAGCAATCTGAAACGATAGGTTAATTTTGACATTTTATAGAGCTTTTTTATTTTCTTTTCATACAGTCCAACTAAGTGCAGACTAACTGCTCAAGATAATGTCTCCTTTTTTTTTTTTTTTTCCTTTTAAAGAGCTTCCTGCTGTGATTGGTTCTTTTTCTCCCCAAATCTGTATCTGGGGCACAATTTCAAATCTGTGGCTTTAGGCACTTTGCTCTTGTTGTCAAAACCACATCTGATGAAATCCTTGATCACTTCTAATGTGTGTAAATGAGGGCGTGCCGGCAGAGGTGAGCCAGCCAGTGGGGATCAGCAGGTTAGTGGCCGAGAAGCGGCTCCTTTTAATTTCCTGAGCAGAATGTCCTCCTGGCTTTGATAAATTCAGTTAGATTTCTCCTCCCACTAAATTCTCTAACGCATCCTAGCTCATACCTTTGCAAGCAGTGCATTCATGGTGTCAGCCAGCAGAGCTCTGGGATTGTCATTTTCAGTGTGGCTAGCCTCTGGGGGCTTAGGTGCCTGGGGATACCCAGAGAAACCCTGGGGGATATTTGCTGACCTGTTCTCCAGGAATCCCATCATGTCCAAGAGCAGGTTTTGAGAGTGGTTTTGGAGTAGAGAGTAGAAAGGAGAGTGAATACTGGAGACCTGATTTACTCATAAGAATCTTAACCATGCTGCATTGCAAGTTAGTTTTGAATGTGCCGCCCTCCTGTTTTCGACTTCTAGAAACCTGGGTTTGCATGAACTGTTCCTTGCGCTGTGAAGATGGCCTTAGAGGCATCCTCACCCTTGGTGTGCGTTTCTTTGGGAAAACAGTTTTGAAAGTGTTGTCCTGGTTTAATACCTGTTAACACTCAGAACACTCGGGACCCCAGACCAGGCATAATATGTTTCCTTTTCTGTTTCCTGGTTTGCACATGTTAATTCCTGGGGACATTTTCCTTTTGAAGGGACAAGAGTCTCACTGTCCAGGAGCAAGCCACATTTATTGGAGTTATTGGACTCCCAAAGAGGAAACCTGTGGGTGATCAGTGTTATCCTCCTCGCAAGCTATAGCCTCAGTCAGTGTGAGTTACAGCCCCGTGACTGAGAATGTAAAGGCAGTTGTTTTACTGGGATGTCCAAAGGTTTTTGTTTCAGGTATTGCAACAAAATCAACATTTGTTTGTGGTCAGTGAAGCCAGCTCTGCTGCCAGTGTTCCCATCCAGTGGCTTCTTGTATTTCCCTTGCAAACTTTCCCATTGGTTGGGGTCTGTACAGAGATTTCAGTGGCTGGCTGGTGGAAATGTTTGGGAGAGCATTTGCGTATCAAAGCAGCAAAGCAGCCTAAATATTTGCAAAAAAAAAAAAAAAATGTTTGCTTGAGAAAAAAAAGAATCCACTTAGGATTAGGAAGTAACTGCTTAAACATTTTAAAAGCATTTATGATTTCCTGAAGTCTATTATTCATGAGCCACTGCCTAACCTGAATTTCAGAATCCAGATTGTAAAATAGTGCCTAAGATAATGAAAGTTTTGCTTTATGATGAAAATCTATACCTGTATCTAGTATAAAGTGGGAAAATACCTAAAATGACACATATATTAAAAATTATTTGGTAATCATTTAATGAACCTATAAAACAAAAGCCACAGAGATAGGGCCTCATGAAAAAAATGGGAGGCGAATAGCTCTAACCTCATTCTTTTCGCTGTTTTGTTGGAGTTTTCTTCCTAAAACACATTGGTGTAGCTGTGACCTGATGCTTTCTGGTGGTGTCCAGAAGCTTTCTTTAAACGATAATGATTTGAAATATCAGATCTTTCTCCATTTTTTTCTTGGCAAAGAGTTTAATTTCTGGTGGGCATTTTGTGTTTGAATTCTTAAAAAAAAAAAGTTTTAACTGCATTTCATTGATGGTTTGGAAATAGTCTGTAGAAAACTCAGGGCAGGCCAGTCTTTCCAATTTGTTAACAATGTAGGAGTTGAGCGTTGACAATCAGTGTACTGAAAAGCCCCTCGGATCAGGTGTTATTTTACCATCTGGACATTTTAATTAGTAATAAAAATGTGGGTCTGGATACACAGAATAGGATCTACAGCACACAGCGGCCCAGTGCACTTCATTGTTGCTGAGGTGTTCATGGCTACATTTTGTAGATGTGCACGGGTGTGCATAAGTGTGATTGTGTGCTGGTGTGTGTTCACTCCTCCTAGCATACCCAAGTGTAGGATTCTGGCTTAATTTTCCAATTGGGCACTTAACACAATACCAAAAAATTTGGCTACTTTTCTTAAATGAGAAGTAAAAATGTATAAGATACATGTGCTTGCGTTTCTGAGAAGTACCTGTGTGTCATACTTGTTTGAGTAATTACATGGTGTGGCCTGGCAAAATGTAATGCCAACAGGAGAAGCAGGCTTGGGCTAAAGCTCTTGTCCCTCTTTCAGTACTGTGTGCATTAAGGCAAATAAATTAACCACCCCGAGTCTCCTTTTTTGCTCACATGTGAAGTGAAAGAATTGATAATAATAATTATGATACCTTCCTACCAGGTATATGATGAATCCCATAAGAGCATATATGTTACATGCATGCATGTGTTATATGTATATGTATATCTGTATACATATATGTGTCTGTATGTACGATATATATAATTATAATAATCAACTGTTAATATAAATGCTGGTTGCCAATTGTTAATTCATATACAATCTTCCATAATTCAATAAATCATTTTATATTAACAAACAAGTGAGATGCAAATTTAAGTCTACATTACATCTTCAACAAATGCCACCTTTAAGAAAAATGTGTTTGTGATTTTCAACAGGAAGGAAAATGACCCCTGTTTATAAAGTATGTATGCTCTTTGAAACAATGTTATTCTTAATTAAGGCAGAAGCTGGTGCATTTGAGGGAAATGGTGACCCTCTGGAGAAATGGAGAGTGAAAATAGTTTAGGGAAATGAGTCTTGGTGGCTCCTCTACTGGAAAGATGTATGCATGTTTCTTTTAATCGTTGTAATTTCATGTTTGCAAGCCACTGCGAATACCTAAAGGGTAATCTTTGCTTAGAACCCACCCCTTATTGCACATCCGGCAAAACACACACACACACACACACACACACACACACACACACACCATATAATCTGTTTAAGAATTGTGTCATCTCCAGGAAGTGAGGGAGTTGATAAAATTACCATTGGGCCAGATGAGTGTGAGCACTTCCATAGAAAGCTTTTCCAGCTTTTATTGCGGATCCAGCTCTCCCCTGAGTTTTCTTTGGGATAAATAAGAACAATTATGTGGCTTTTATTTTTTATTTTTTTTTAATTTAAAATAATGATAACACAATATATCATGGTATAGTAACTATTTTGATCTTTTTATTTCATCTTCCTTTGCCTTACTGTAACAAATACATACCTTGATGACAGTACTAATATTAATTTATCTTACATTGTCCCCAACAACAGATATTTATTGTCACAGGCAACTCAGAGTTTTCACAGAGTGAATTAGACTGCCTGTAAGATTGTCTCTGAGATGTGGTGTTAGCAGTGGGCATGGTTTTTGGTGGCATGGTAGGAGGAGATAAATTCAGCTGTGGCAGCCTTCAGTTTATTCATTTGCTGGATATTAAGTAAATCACAGAAAAACCCGGAATATGCACTTATGGCTGCATAGCTTTTAAGATTATTTTAGACTTTAGAATGGAAACTGGTTTTATTTAGTGCTCTATCAGTTTCATTTAAATGTTCCAATCTGATGACCAGTTTCATTTAAATACTCTAGTCTGGTGAACAGCTAAAGCCTACATATTGTTTGTCTTGAAATTTTAAAAACTGAGGCTACAGGTTCTCTGCTTTAAAACTCCATCGGATAGAAAGTGGCCACGACTCCCTTTGCGCTGAGATTTCAGTACCCAAATCATGAGATATGAAACCGTGGAGCATCTCTAAAAATTTTCTTATCCAAGGGATTCCATTGAAAATTTGAGGGAACGACATTTAAAATTTGGTTAAAAAAAAAAAAAAAGAAGTAATTCAAAGTAAAGTCTGTAGCCAAACTCCTTAATTGTGATGCATTTGCTGAGTCCCCCTCTTCCATCGCCGGGCCTGCTCTGATGCCATATGGCCTACCATGGAACATTTAACTTGTCAGATATAATGGATTGTCCTGGAAGCAGATTTTTGCTTTGAGCACTCGGCTCCTTTCTTGCATTTCACTCTCAGCTCCAGGCTGCAGGATGAAGGATTGTGGTGGAAATGCAAAGGAGAGACACACAGTTGATTCCCCTAAAGAGAGTGACCTACATGCCACAAAATTTTACCCACGTAAAGAGGCATTATCCCCGTCAATGGCCTTAGCAGGCTGCATGTCAGAATCATTTAAATTTGCCTGGACTTAACAGATTGTGCAAACAGTTTAGAATTGAGTGCTTAGGAATAATAAGACGTCGTCTTTTTAACTTAGGCAGAAATGGTGTAGCCACATCCTCCAAAGGATGCGTATTATTTATCATGACCTACATGTACCCAAACCACCTGGTTCGTAGATCCTGTAAATTAAGTTCATCTCTCAAGTCTGTAGAGAATGCTTTCTAAAAAAATCACCTGATGGAGATGTTTCGTGGCTTCATTGTTTTTGTTTGGTGAGTAGAGGTGAGGTCGAATGGTCATTTGGGTGGATAGACAGTGGCAGTTAATTATCCAGCCACGCTCTCCATTTGGAACTAAATTGCAGACCCTCTGTTTATTCTAATCTACTTGAATTTACAGACTAAACATCCTGTGGATTATTTAATTTTTAACTATAAAAAAACAATGTAGTATTTGATGTTTGTTTTAATTTGTTGCTTTTATGAGTTGATTTTTTTTTTCTTTCCTATTTGTGCTATTTATTTTTTTTCTGAAATCACAAGCTTGAAAGCACTAGGAGGAATTTTGTAATCATAGGAAAACTTCTTTAAATAAATACATAGTGCCCTATTTATATGTATGTGTAGATACATAACTATGAGGTACTTTTCTGGCATAACTAGTAAGACCCCAAAGCAAATATTGTACTATAGAGATCCAGAATAGAGAGGTAACCAAGCAAGGGCAAATCAGTGCAAAAGTAAATAACTTATTTGTTTCAATTGAAATGTATAACAGTACATTTTAGGACTCAAAAATGAATTAATAGATTTATATATGGCATATGGATACATACACTAAAAATAAATATTTCAAAGGATAATTTAATGCACTCTCTAAAATGTTGAATATTAGAAATTCAGTAATTTACTTCTACAAATTTATATGTTATGTAAAATTCCTAATATAGGTCATATAAGTCTATAAAAACTACAGTGGCCTTGAAAACTAGCATAAGCTCACTTCTGAACAAAGAATGATTTCTTTTTAGTCAACAAGTTTACATGAAGCAGCTAAGAAAAAATAAAGTTGGTATTTAATAATAAAGTAGACTTGTGTGTATTTCTTACTGGCCCTAAGTTGAGCACACTAGTTTTATTACTGCCACTGATAGAATGTGTCACCCCCTCCTTTCAAATTTGGTTAGACTGAGTACTAAATGAGGTTAGGGAGGGCCTATCACAGCCAGCTCTGTTGGGGCATGTTCGCCCTCTGCTGGCCATTCAGATAGGAATTGCAGGTTATGTGAGACCTTTCATTCCTCTTACTTTTTTCAAGGTTGGGGTGTTTTTGTTTTTTGTTTTGTGTGTTTTCATTTTTGCAAAACTAATCAGATATTTGTAGTGATTACAAAGTCATAGCTTAATACTGTCATGGAAGTTAAGTTTTTTCTTATTTGGAAGGATTTTGGTTTTGGTGTATTTTTGTTAAAATAGAATAAACCCAATTGTTCAAATAACATGTAAAGTAGATGCCACTATTGTGCTTTTGTGTTGGTTTCACACTCTCCTAGGCAGCCGTCTGTCTTTTCATAGGCCCTCTTTGCCTGGTTATACTTAGGAAGAACTTTTGCTTGTGTAAGTTGGGGAATGGAACCTAATGGAAATTCTTAAATGTGATTCTGTTTATGTCAGGGACATGATAGGTAGTCTCTAGTAGACAGGGCCCTGCTAGTGTTGATATTTTCACTTGGTTCATCAAGGAAAATGAATGTAGCTTTACATCTTACTGCTTTATAAAGGCATTTTTCATTCCTTGCAAATCAGATTAAGCTCTGCTTACCTGCCGACAGTGAGAATGGTAGTTTGAGTGGAACTCTTTTGTTCTCTTTTGCTTTTCCTGTGGTTGTTGATGATAAAGTGTGAGATGTTAAAAGAACAGATCATAGATGATCTCTTTTTCCCAGGTCATAACTCCAAACTATTCAAGAGCATTTAGGAAGGAGAGAGCTGGTCTCTGCCATTGCTGGTCAACATGCCATTGCCATGTCGGGTCCTGCTAGTGAAGAGCTAAGCTCTTATAAGCAGTATGTCCTCAAAACAGCAACAGTATTCTCTATGATAATTGTTTGCATAAGTGATTTCTATATATCTCTGAAATGACTTGATTGAATCAATTTTGTATTTGTTGTTTAGATAATGTGGTTTAGATGTTTACAGTTCTTTTGTCTTACATTGCAATTTTCTCCTATTTGTAAGCAAAAGCCAAACTCAAAGGCATGAAATAATACAAGGGTGTAGAGCTAGAGAAGGGGTCAAATGCCATGTAAGTTTGTCCCACTTGTACCTCTTTCTAATTTTAGGTTCAAGTTACTTTTAATATTTTTTATATAAATTATGTGTCACTTTTTGTTTATTTTGATTTATTTAATATTTTCAAATAACTATGAATGAATTCTAACACATACTAAGTCCCCTTTACAATCTTTTATGAAATGATCTTGCATTGAATCTCAAGTAGGTGTCCTTTCTAGTGTCCCCCTCCCCCGCCCCATCTTGAGTGAGCCTCTCCTCTCTTTCCCTGTGCTTCTCCTTGTCCCCCAACACCTCTGACTGATATGTGGCGTTGTATTTACTCCTTAGTATTTCAGCCTTAGGAGTGATGTGCATCATTGATTCTTTAGCATCCAACACATGGGAGACAGAAGGCATCCAACAAATATTTATTTCCTGGTGTCGTGTTTTTTAGGCTTCTTTCACAGCTATTCAGATGATAATTTTTGCAGGTTTCAGAATTGAAGATTGCTGTCTGTAGCCATATATTCCATGTGATGCTTTTTTGGGCAGACTTTGGCCAGGATGAGGTCATTCTTATGGAGACTCCTCTCCTTCTCCTTCTTCTCCCTGATCCCCATTCCCTCCACCTCTGTCTTACTTCAGTCAGTCATTCTCATAGATGCAGTGAATGGGAGGCTTCTCTTAAACATCCTACCGTGGGACTGTGACTTGTGTCGTTTTATCTGTGAGCTCTCACCTTCCCTTAATGGTGGCTCATGCTGAAGGCTGGTTGGGTTCTGAGGAACTTGGCCCGTTTGCCTGACAGTGTGGTTCTTGTGGGCCCCGTGTTCTTGTTGACTTTGATGAACAGACTTCACCCCCCAACTCTCATTCTTCTCTATACTTAAAGGTTAGCAATCTTCCTACTCTTTGTGTACTCTGAAGATGTCAGACGTAGATTTTAAATTCTGGGCTATTTTCCTTGAACTTCTCAGTAGAGTATGTTTTGGGAATATAGGCCAATTGTACTTCCGTACAAAGTCTAGAGGAATGATCATTTATTATGTCACTGACTCTTCATGACGCTCAGGACAATCTTCTATCTGGGTTAAAATGTTACTTATGTACCTCTGTGTATATACGTATGTACGTGTATATTTAAATTTATTTTAGAATTTTCATGACTTCCCAGCCCCCTGCCCCCGTTTTTGTGCAATCTTGAGTATCATACTAAGTGTGCATGTTTCTTTAAGAAATGGTAATTGTTGCCAGGTGTGGTGGTGCACACCTGTAATCCCAGTGGCTCTGGAGACTGAGACCAGAGGATCGTGAGTTCAAAGCCAGCCTCAGCAATGGCAAGCTGCTAAACAACTCAGTGAGACCCTGTCTGTAAATAAAATACAAATTAGGCCTGGGGATGTGGCTCAGTGGTCGAGTGCCCCTGAGTGCAATCCCCAGTAAAAAAAATAAGAATAAGAATAAGAATATTCTTGTTAGTTGAGGACTCAGTTTGAAAACTGAGGCTGGTGAAAACTGAAAATTGCCTGCCTGGCTAGTGCTAAAATTTGTAACTCTGCAGTATAGATCATTACGTGTTTCTGTGGATTCTCTAAAACACAATACTATAATACAATACTCTGTTTTCTGTTCTCCTTTGGTTCATTCAGAGTCTTAGCATTTTTATTTTTTTACATTTACTATGACTAAGATTTTCCCTTTAGTGGGCAACAGCTTATGACTGAAAGTGATTTGGGTGGTGAAATGTGGCTTCTTAAAATTCACCTAGAGATTCTAAAAATTTAACTTAGTAACAAAGTCTTCCTCTTGTGAGGTGTTACTCCTACACTTGGTCAGAAATGTCCCAGGTCTCCTCCAATGTGACGGAAAGAACCAGTCTCCCCACTTGGTATGGGCTTATCATGCTCCCAGCAGAGCAGGGTCAGGGAGGCTGCCTGGGTGCTTGGGCCCTTGAAGTTCAAACCACAGCCGCTTTCATGGCGGCCTCCTGGAGCTGATCCTGATCATAAAGGTGACTCTACTCCTGGGTAGAATGGAAAAGGGGACACTTTGAGAGTGTCAAGGATTTGCAGCCATTCTCACAACCCTAGGTCTCCTGTGGTTGGGACACTGGTGTTTACTGGGGGGAATCTACTTGTTAATGTGAAATTAATTTTTTTTTTTTTTTTCCAAAATAACTAGCCTTGCTTGGTGGAGAAGAGCCAACTTGAAGTCTTAACCACACAGAACTTTCTCAGCCTGTGGTGAAGTGCATTTGTCTGTGAGGGCCTTGAGGATCAGCACTACTAGCTTGTTTTTAGGAAGATCTACCTAAATACACTGGACCTATTGGAAATCTATGCTTTCTTACCTGGCAGGTTGTGAGATTGAGTGGGGTTCTATCTATCTAATGTCACCTTAAGAGCTGCGTCTATCACTTGAATTGGTTACTCTGATCCTTGCTTGTTAACAATATTGTTAACAGTAACTGGTGGAATTTTAAAGAAAAGTCTTGGTGATGGTTTTTGTGATGAGCAAGGTCTCTTAGCCACAGGGCTGAGTCTGTGAGCATGGCTTTTGTCCCTGGCCAACCTGCGTCTTGTCTTCCTTTTGGTCTAAGAATGCAGCAAAAATATTTTTGTTTGTTTTTGCTACCTGTATTGCAAGATAATTCTTTTTGTATTTTACATTAAAGGACTTAAAAAAAAAATAGAAAAGTAACCTTCCAAATGCCTATGCATTTTCTTCCAAGGCCACGCAAATCCTTAATTGCCTTGCCTGTCCCCAATCATCACAGACTCAAATTGCAGTAAAAATGTAGCAGTATGGAGACGTTATTCACAGAAAGCCAGTGGTACGTTACTCATTAGAAGTAAGTCAAGTGATCTGGGGTTGCCCTTAGTCCTTCGGGTCTCCAGGGTACCCTTGTACAAATTGCTGATTCAGAAAATCATTACTTTGGTGGCTCAAGTGGTACTTTAGTGGCCTTAAGGAGTTATTTGACACACCTCCCCAAACAGCTAAGTTATCCCCATGATTATGTTGATTAATTGCACACTCTGTGGAATTAGTGTTATTTTCAATGAAAGATTTCCCTGCATTCGGAAAATAAAGCATAAAGGTCCTGTGCTTTAATTTGATAACGTGTGTGCTCCTGTGTAAGACGGTGAACGAGAGGACTGTGTTGGCAGTTGTTGGCAAGGGCACATGGAATAATTGAAGGTGATATTTTTATTCTGCATTGAGAAGGTATTTTTTGATGTACCAGAGAATGTTCAGTTAGGATATTTACCAGTTCAGACATTTCCATCTATCAAGGACTTGGGGATGCTTCACCTTTGTGAAGTGATGTTGGCAGAGAGTTGTGGTAGGGAAAGGTCCAGTGGAATAATGTGTTTTATCACAGTAGGTAGAGGTGGCACATCTGGATACTCCAAAAAGAGGTGGTGTGTTAGAAAAGGACTCTAGTCCTGGGATTTAAAGTGTTTTTTAGCGTTGTCTCTTGATATCTGTATAACCTTTCATCTGTATCAGCTGGCCACCTTTTCTTAATTTTATTAACTTCACCTTTAAAAACCACCGAGACCGAAATGTCCATTTAATGAGTCTAGAGTGTGTTGACTTAAATGATTATTGAAATTACTTTTCATACTGTATAGTGCTTTGCAAATGTAAGTGCTTTAAGGGTAATTGAATATATATTCTGAATCTTGGGTTTCCCCCCAAATGAAGAGTTTTGGTAGTGCCTCGAGACACTCAGCCTATGTGAGATTTCACCACACATAGTTTTGAAGGCAGCTTGGTGCCTAGATGAGAAGAGATGGATTGACTAAACTCATCATCTCCAACAGGCTCAGACCTACAGACCACTGCTGAGTGATCTGTTTTTATGACTAACGTAGCATCAGTAAAAGAGGGGATGCATGCTAGCCCTTTGCAGAAGCCCAGCTGATTCCCTTTCCCATCATCCTTTGCTGCGTGGACACTATGTACCTAGTATCCTTTCCTCACTTGTACCCCTCCCTCCTTCCCTGTTCTCAATTTAGGAAGAAGGGGAGGGAGATTCCCTAGGTTATAGGGTGACTAGTTTATTTGCTAGAACTGAGTTGCAGTTGTTTTAGCATGAACTCTATTTTGAATTTGAATTTTTAAATGCCTGTGGTTAGATTCTACAGGAGAAAACCAACTCTCTTCCTCTGAAGTTTTAGAATTTGAAGGAATAATGTCAACTTCTACTTCCTTCCAATGGAGATTCTTGATTCTGCACTGGGATGAGGGATAATTAAGATTGACTTGCTGGTCAGACCAACCAAGATACCTGAATGTCCATAGAGATCCATGAGAAATATAAACCTATAGAAGTATCTCCACATGAACAATCAAAATGTTTATAGACTAATTTAAGTAAGATAAAATATAATTTTTGAACTTCTAGTTATTTGATAGGAAATTATTAGCATATATTAATTAACACAAAATATTCTTAAGTTCTTTTTTTTTTTTTTTTGGGTAGTAGTAGTTCCTAAAATTTCTCAGACTTGTATTGATAGACATAAAAGATGGAGGCAGGTATGTGTTTTAAAAGAAGGTTAGGGAACACTGAATTAGATTAAATTAAATGTCTTCCTGCAGGACTTCTCAGAGCCTTTAACCAGCTAAGCTATGTCATGATACTTGGAAGGTGTTTCCCAGGTCTTTCTATCTAGTCTCCTGTTTGATTTCTGGAGCCTGCTGTAGAATTGCTTTTCCATAGAAGACACTTTTGAGCCATGCTGAGTTATCCTGTGTTATAATTATGTTTTTACTTCCATTCTTCTTTGTGCATTTGAGCAGGAAGTCATAGACTTCACATAAGAGATGTGTAGAGAGAGGAATGCTGTTTTCTGCCATGTTTTTGTTAATTACTTGCTTTGAGTTAGCATGGAGATGGTGGCAGTTAATTGTGATACGTCACAGGTTCCGTGTACATCATTTGTACAGCTACGAGGTACCTGGAGACCTTTTAAGAATAAAACACCATGTAAATGTAAATTATTACCGCCGATAAGACACTTTCATTAATTTCATATCAAATTCATGAGTGTTTTGAGCTCTGGGATTTGAGAGTCTTCAGTATTGGCCTCTGGTTTATAGATTTTTTTTTTTTTTTTTTTAATTTTCAGAGTTTGAACACCAGCAGCCAAATCATATGCTAAGAGCACGGCCTTGGGAATAAACCACCAGGGATTGAACATTGGCTCTGCCTCTCAGGCCTGTGTGGCCTTGGGTGTTTTTCTGACTCTCAGTTTCCTCATCTGTAAGGTGGTGTTGGTATTACCTGCCGCTGAGGGCGGCTGTGCAGCTCCCGTAGATCAGTCTGCGTGGTGGCTCATGCATGATAAGGACAGGGCTCATCTTGTTTAGGCAAAGGAGGAAAAAGATGAAGGGACCGTAATTGATAACACAGGTATGTTTTCAGGACCCGTAAGACTTCAGGTCTTTGTTTAGCATAGTAGACCTTTGAGTGTATCTTTTTAAAAAAGAAATTACAAGTGTAATTTGGGTTGGGGCTGGGGACAGGGAGCGACATTTATTCTCAGTTAGTGATGAGTTCCCTGGTCTGACGCTAGGGAACAAAGGGCCCATTCTTCAGCTCCCAGAACAAGTACTCGCAGTGGATGGGCCTTGTCTGCTGGTGTCCCGCAGCAGCAGATAATTTTTCATCGGGGCTTCTTGGAGGATGACATGGCCCACCACACAGGTGCGCCTGTTTCAGAGGGGGTGACACACCTGCCATTTATATGTAATCCTGACACTGGCCTTTTACAAGCAGGACCTGTTTACTATCCTACTGGGCAACCATCACAGGGATCCTCGATGTCCAGGCTTATCTCCAGAAATCATTTATTGGTAACTTGCTCTTGACCCCGTCTCTGGCTCTTTCATGTCACTTCGAGCTACCCCGTGTGTCCAGAGACAGTCACCTACTCAAGGTGATTTTTTTTTTGGTGGCATCCCTGTGAATGGAATGGAGTTTGGGGACCATTCTTTCCTTCATGCGGTATTTCCATTGTCACCTGTTCCCTTGCAGTAGGATACCTTGGCTATCTTGGAAGTAAAATTGGAAGTCAAATGGCAAATAATGTAGGAATACAAAAATATCGAGTTTGGATTCTGTAGACATTTGTTAGCCATACCTCCCCCATATTAAAAAAAAAAAAACAAAAAACAAGTTTTCCTTCTGCTTCTTGGGACAGCCCGATAAAAGGTTATCAAATAGATCAGCAAAAAATATCGGCCTTAAGAATTGTAAGTTGCTTGTATATTTTCTGCTTAAATTAGTTTTTCATGGGCAACAGAAGCAGCAAATGAATCCTTCGTCGATTATCATCTGGTGCCATTTTTTGATAACCAAATTTAAATATTGGTTTTTAGCAGGAGGATAGGTTCGTCTGGACAGAACCCATGGTGGCTTTCTGGATGGCTCGCTCCCTGTAGATGCCGACGTGTTCTAGAGAAGGGGCTGCGTGCTGATCTCTTTTGTCTCCAAAAGGATTGATTGACGGATGTTATGTCTGCTCACTTACAGCGTTTTTCTTGTTTCATTTAAAAAATTGTGACATAGTATTACATGTTCCTTGTATACATCATTTTTGCAGAAGAAAGTTGTTTAGCCAATATGTCGACTGAGCTTATGAAATCCCCTCTGTAGCTTTCATTCAGCCTTCAGTGTACTTCATTAGGTCATATCATTCGTTTCGTGCACCGGCATCGTCACCAGCAGCAGAATTGAACATTTGGTCCTTTTTAGGTATAAAAATGAATCAAAAGCCTGACAAGGTTTGTTTCTGGTATATATTTCAGGAGTCCCCCCCCACCCCATTTATGGGCATACGACAAATGTTACTAACGGGTACTTTTAGTTTTTAAAATATGGACAACGGTACTCCATGCAGTAAAAGACTTGAGCGATTAATGCTCCCCTTATGCCTCTTTTGAGTAGTTTTAGCCATAGGGCTTGGCACTGCCACCATTGTCTTTGTGCCAAAAAATATCCGCAGCGGCTGTCGCATTCTAGTACTGGAGGGTTGTCTCGAAAATTCCGCAGTGAACGCACCGGGTTTGTTCATCACTGCTATCTCTTTTAAATATTGGGAATACAGGATCTTTAGCTCTTTCAAAGCGCCCGTTGTGGTAGTGGGGATGGGGGGAGGTGGGTGGCGAAGAATGGAGAAAGGAGGACCGAGGCTGTCCGCGCCAGCCAGTTGGTATGACTGACAAAAATCCATGGCTCACATGGAAGGAGGCACAGAAATGTGGGGGCTTTTGTGTTCAGGAGAACAGATAGTTCCTTAAGGGTCCAACTCAAACATGTTACCAGCACTCTTGAAAATTTTATTATCTGAAACCAATGTTCCAGTAAATTTTTAGCAGAAAAATCAACATTAAGACCCTAGCCCATTTTCAGTGGGCAATTTGCACAAAAGATTTTTTTTTTTTTTTTTTTTAACAACAACAACAAAAAAAATTCCTGGAAAATGAGGTGTCATTTTAAAATGGCTGCTTTTTATCATTAAAAAAAAATGATAGGAATAAAAATCTTATGTTTGAGAAGGTTCTTGGGCTTTATCCACAATCCTGATTATTTTGCTCCCAAACAGGGTTTTGGGCTCTGAGGGCAGATTTATAGTTGAATTTGGGAACAAAAAGCTGTAATAAAGTTAAAGGCTTACACTATCAGAATGAAATGTGTTCGCTCATGATCTCCGGAGCAATCTATTTGATGGTAAAAGTGGATGCTACAGATGAAATCTTCACAAGGAGCATAATCCTTGGAAAAAAAAAAAAAAGTCCACCTCCCAGCCTCCTGCTGGCTGCGCTGCCTCTTTGGTACCTCGCAGACTTCGACAGAGTCCTGGACGGGTGCCCATTGATGTCATGGAAACACTCAAATTACTGAGAATGATTCATGTCTATGCTGGTCTCTTATCCTCCCCCACACAAACAGAAGTAGATTTTTAACCCTGACAACTTGTAATTTGCAGTGGGTTTATTTTTGTATCTGGATAAATATTTTTTAACAAGCAAAATTAAGATTAAGCAGTCTGTATCTGATATGATAGTAAAGAGTGCTGGGTCCATGTAGCCAAGAGTACTTTGGGGACTCCTGCCTCGTGAATTCATATTCTCCTCTCTCCTGCCCCCTTCTCGCCACTCCTTCCCCCTTGCTCTTTCTGTTAGTTGCTCCTCTCTTTCTCCCCCACCTGTTCTCTTTCTCTCTCTCTCTCTTTTTTAATCCTTACTATTTGCATTGCCCTTCTGGCTTTAAAATAATAGGAGAAATAATCCCCACTCATGTATACAAAGTGAGACAGATCCTGGTAGGAAAATTCCTTCCCTCCATTTCTGTGTGCGGGAGTCGAGTTTGGGAAATAATCCTGGGTGGTCACATTCTCTCAGGGATTGCTTCAGTAATTCTTTCTACAGGAAAAAAAAAAAAAAAAAACATATTGGTGGCCTGCCTTTCTCAAACTGTATTTTACAATTCAGTTTTCAGAAACAACTAAAACAGGACACTAGCTGTTCAATTTCCTATGAAGTTCAAGTGAATCCTGGTTTATTTTTCAGTCTACCTCCCTGCCTGCCTGTCTAGTGATGAAACAGTGGATATCATGTCAAAACGAATTGTTATTATTGTACTGAGATTTTTTAGATGCAAGAGCTTAAGGGAAGATACAATATCTTCCCTTTTGATGTAGCTCATCAAGGTTGAGCCTTTTCTGTTAGTAGTATTTATAAAGAGCAGTTAAAGGGTAGGAGTAGCTTAAACTTGACTTAGAAGAATCAGTTACTGTGTAGTGTGACCAGGCACATTGCTGACATAGGTAAATGCACCTGTTCCTCAGGGTATGACCCCATGCACTGAAAGTTACTCTGTTAGGACTCTAAGACTAACAGGCAGTGTGATGGCATCTTATTTCACTGGAATTGAAGGTGATACGGGCATTGATTTTATAATTTGCACTGAACACTATACCAGAAATGAGTGGGGGGGGGGTTCCCAAGTTTGAGAGTCACTGAATAGAAAAGTTAACAGCAGGAGAGAGAAAAAGGATTAATTTAAAGACTCAGGTTTGGATTTCTTTGAAAATCATGTGTGTGTGTGTGTGTGTGTGTGTGTGTGTGTGTGTATGTGTGTAGTAACTTAGTTAGCTACAGTGCATGCTTTTGACCAGATATAAAATTTTGGAAAAATGCATTCTTTGTGTGCTGTCAGAGCGGCATACTCTAATAGCATTGCCATTGAGCTCAAAGACAAAAGGCCACTATTAACTTTTAGCATTTGTGTTAACCTGGGCTGAGAGGGGAAAGCTTGAGGGTCGTAAGCTTTAAAAGACTGTGCATCCATACCCTCCAAATGCAAGAGTTTTTTTGTTTTGTTTTGTATTTTGGTGATTTTGTTTTGAGATGGAGTGTTCTGTGTTGCTCAGGCTGGTCTTAAACTCTTGGGCTCCAGAGGTCCTCCCTCCTCAACCTCCTAAGTAGCTGGAACTACAGGTGTGTGCCACCCTGCCCAGCTAAAGTACACGTTTTGAATTTTCCAATGGGGAAAGGAGTAGTCCAGATCTGTGTATAAAGGACAATGCACTTGAAGCCTTGGTGGAGGGGAGAGGAGAATCCCCAGTCTTGAGTGGGGTGAGGTCCCTAGCCTTTGGCTGCTTCACTAGTCCCTTGGCCTGTACTGGCTTGGGCAGTTTTCTGTGACTTTTCATAGGTCACCAGCTGGACTCCACTGCTTAGATCTCTTGTAATCTCATTATCTTCCCTGCTGATTATTAAGGTGAAACATACTTTATAAAGCAACAAACGAGAAGCCTTGATTTCATCCCTCCACGTGGCCACACAGCATCCGAGGCTCCACACGCGCCTGCAGAGCAGCGTGCAGATTCAGACTTGAGTAGTCAGAGCTGGAGCAAGACATGCACGTTCCCATGATCCCTGGTCCCGCTGGGTCTATTGGCAGAATCTGAACTTGGGTTCTGGGTGGGTGAATTGTCAAAAGCCTCTTTCCCAAATGTAAATCCAGGATTATCTTGATAATATTGGAATTTACTCCTGGGAAAGGGAGAGAGAGAGAGAGAGAGAGAGAGAGAGAGAGAGAGAGAGAGAGAGAGAGAAAGAGAGAAAGGAAGGGTGGGAGAGAGGGAGGGAGGGAGGGAGAAGGACAGAGAGACTCAGAATTTTGAATAGTTTCTTTGCTAAACTCACCATCTGGAGAGCCTGTGATTGATTAGCTTTGGCCTCACCATTAAGTGTCAATATAATCAATGGGAATGACTAGGCCAGGGTCATTACATAGATAATTTGCCTGCTGTGTAAATAAAAATGAAATTGTTTAAATTTTGTGAGAGAGAAAGAAAGTGAAAATAAGGAATGACAATTTGTTTGTTAGAGAAAGTGGAGGCCATTGGAATGACAGTTTTTGGAAGTGTGGAGCAGTTTGGCTAAGAATAGGAATGAAGGATATTTTTTTCCAGTTTATCATCGCCAGAGTGAGGACGTGTTATCCCTCTCTTGCTTGCACACATTGCCAGTAGTGCCTACTTTACGTATGTAAACATCGGGGAAGAGAAGTAGATGTCTGTTACCTGCAGGAGATTTGTCTTTAAAGGAAAAGCACGATTTATACTTTTTTTTTTTGTTGTTTCTCTTGGCAGGTAAAACAGAAAGGGGCTCATACTCATCTTATGGGAGAGAATCAAACTTACAGGGTTGCCACCAGGTAAGTGTGACTCTGGGCTGGGGAAGGGTGTAGAGGGTTAACCTGGGGATATCAGCGTGCTTTGTAAATTCAGTTCTACATTTTCAACTGTGACACTGAAGATGCATTGAAAGTCTGCTGGTGACTGTGTGTACGTCTTGGAAGAATTCAGAGCTTAGAACTGATAAGCACCTCATCCTTAGATCTCTGCCGTATCAGGACTTCGTCCACTGGCTTGTTTTTATTTTTTAATCCATCAGCCTGCACCAGTGGCACTGTTTGCAAACCAGCAATGTGGTTAGAGTGGTTCTATCAAAAGAGTTTATTTGCAATTAAGAACTTAAGACTTTCTCGCACAGGAAATGCTTCGTGGAACCATGTGTCAGACCCTGGGTTCGGGTGGCTAGTGCCCTAAATTATAGTTTTCCTAGGGACTGTATGATGTTGTGTGAAAACAGGGTGGTATTGAGGGATAAAAATGTCTGTGAAAATATGATTTGTTGTCCCTTTTTGTTTCTGAATTGTTTTTGGCTGGAAGTCAAGGCCAGCAGGCTAACAGCAAAGCCGTCTCAGGGGAAGCATGCGTGAGCTAGAAAAATAGGAGCACTTTAGTTAAATAATAAAATGCCAGTGTGATACAAAGGTGTAGTGTGCGTGCGTGTGCCCATTGCACTCTGCGTTTGTGTACTTCTAACTCTCTGGAGAGAGCCCATTTCTAAAAATACTACCAAGGCTGAAGAGGAAGGTTCGTTTCGAGACAATTGAGATTTTTATAGATGCTTTCTTTTTCATTTCAGTATCAGTATTGATCATATATTTAATTTGTTATACCTCCTTTTTATAAAAGCATTAGTCACTTACTTTGGAGAACTCTGGTAGAATTTGATGATACTCTTTCATATTCAAAGCTCTCTACTGTTTTTTGTTTTTTTTTTTTTTTAATTCACCCAGACAGAAGGTTCGTTCTTTCTATACTGGAAAAGGGATGCTTAGTCTTTTGAACTCTCTCACCCTCCCAGTTTAATGATATGGGGGGAGAAAACCCATTTGGGTTTTTTAAACAACCTGTTTAATATATCCCTGAGAAATGTAAGAACACATGCGCTTTAGTAATGAAATAGAGTGTCTGAAGGAAGGATCATTTGTGTACCAGGCATCTATCATGAAAGGTGGAATTCTGGTGGGTTGGGTTTTTTTTTTCCTTCTCCCTGTATACATTTGCATTTTTAAAAGTTGACTCCTTTGGCCCAGTTGCCAATTCAGTCACATTTGGCATCTAAAAGATTTGTTGCGGTGAGGTGAACAGTGCTTGGGGTAGGGACTCCTGCCGGAGTGCAGTCCAGGGCAGTTTATTTGGAAAGAATTCTGCAGGAAAGAAATTTACAGCCATTCCAGCGCAACGGAAACATCTTTGGAATGTGAGTGCACATGTTCGGGGCAGATAGCCTGGGCGACAAGCCTCTCAGGGCTGGGTCTCTGGTGTAAAGCTCTCAATTCCTGCAGAAGAGCCGGTTCCTGTGGATCTGGTTTCTGAGGGTCAAGGCGGAGGTCACTAGAGTTTTGGGGAGAAGAAAGTTGACAACATCCTTCCTTTTTGCAGATGGTCATGGCAGAGGTCTCTGTTTTCGCTGGGCCCCTTTTGCTGGTCATTGAGAGAATAGGCTTCCTCGCCCCTGTATCCTTTCTTACTAATGGGAATTGGCGTGATTCCTCACAGACACAAAGATTTCCTCTGCTGAGTAAGCGTGAGGCCCCTTAACTTGTGAAAGCATCATCCAGACCGTGTGAGTCTGTCTGTGTGTGCAGAACACAGACCCTCCTCCGTTGGTGGGGAATACTTGCCTCGGGTGAAACTGAGCTTAATTTTTTTTTGCAAACACAAGGTGAGAAGTGGAGAGGGGCAGAGGGGGGAATCGAGGTGGCTGGCTGCCTTCCGATGCCTGAATTTCTGGGCCTTGGGAGGTTCCTTTTGAGACCTCCTTGTCCAGGAGAATTCTTTTGTGTATGGGGAATAAGACTGCATCTGCTTTTCTTAAAAAGCCTTCCTCCTCTCTCTAGCTGGGGAGTGTGCAGATTCCTTCCTTCTTATTTCTGCTTCATGGTTGGGAGTCTTGCAGGAACCGACTATCCCTGTGTTCAGCTGGGTCTCAGCACTCTCCATAAACAGTGTGAATGCTTAAAAGAGAAACACTGGAAATTCCCTGCCTGGGAACCTAGGGCCTGGAGGCGAGGAGTGTACATGGTATGAATTTCTGCTTTCTGTGAAATTTGGGAGTAGAGCAGACCATAGGTTGTCTTCTAGGGACTCTCTTGAGCTGTTTTGTTCTTTGAATCCCAGTCTACCACACCAGCCACACAAACCAAAAAGAAAGGCACAATCTTGGGCTTGGAATCTAAATAGCTGATCACAGCTGAAATGGTTCCCTACTGTGTGACAAGGTGAGTGACTCTGGCGGGGACAGCTTTTGTTTTCTCCTGTTTGCTACTTTATTGAGATGCTGGACTAAAACTTTTGGCCAGTGGGCCCTAAGGAGCTCCAGGGCTGCTTTTTCGTATGATAATAGTATGGCCCCGTGGACTTACAGGGATGAGCAGGGTTGCATGGGACATGCTGATTTCAGTCCCAAGGGCGTTTTGTTGGGTGCAGAGAATCAGTGGTGGTAAGCAACAGGTAGGGAAAGGCTGTGTGGAGAAATTGATTGTTACTGTGAGATATGAATGACCGAAAAAGTGCATCGGGTTAAAATATGTATAAATATGTATATGTCCATTATGTTTCTCTTGTGGATTTAATGTTGATAGTGCTAGACTCATGACTTTTTAAAAAATGGATATTTTAGCAGAAAAACAAATGCCTGTAGGTTCACGATCATCAACTAAGTTGTTTAGATTAAAAATATGAGTAATAATATACATTCATTAATGCATTCTGATATGAAATTATCAGACATAAACTTGATGACTTTTTTGAGACTTTTGAAATTGTGTAGAAAATGAACCAAAAGACAAATAAAAACGACCAAACAAGACTTTAAAAAGTTCTCACTAAATACGAGAAAACTGGTTTGAATCAAATTGGGGTACGGAAGTCACACCCAGGCTTAAAACTTTCTTGCCAAATTGCAACCTCATTCTACTTTTATTGGCAGAGAAAATGCGATTTATAATGGAAAGTATGACAGGAACGAAAATGAGTGGAAATAAACTTTTTTTGCAAGATAGTCCAATTTCAACCTGAGATAGCCAATACCTAATTTCTAGTGTGTATCATGGCAAATCACAGAAGAAGAATATCATTTGCTTTTGACCTCTTGTCCTGCTTGCAATAGGATGTTTGGTGATTTGCAAACTTTTTAGTTTTGCCAATACTTTTTAGTTTTGAATGAGAGATGAGGTCAGTACAATGATTGTTGTTAGGGAGGTTTTTCCTTGAATGAAAGTTAATATTCAGCGTGTGGAGTTGTTGTGCCCCCTTCACCAACGGGTTACAGCCTTAGTCCAAAACGTGGTTTGTTAAAATAGTATTTCCTGGGCAAGATGGGTATGTGAGAGGGGGTAGTGCCGAGCGAGCCGAGTCCTCTATGAGATCAATTCTACTAGGACCTGACTTAGTACTTGGCCTGTGCTTTCTGACAGCACCCCAGGTGATTCTAATGTGCAGCTAGGTTTGATTATTTCCTAGATTGTTTTATAGAAATATACTCTCTATGGTAATGACTCGCGTTCAAAATGTGGCATTTCTGCTGACCTCCATGAAGCTTTTAGACTTTGTGCCTTAATTAGATTATTTAAGGTATGGAAATACATTGCATATGACCTTCATTTAAAAGGCAGTGAAAATTAGTGATATATGGAAAATCAGCACCATGTCTTGAAATCCTTATATGAAATTTTACAACTGAATGTCCCTGCTCACATCTTGTTTTCTCTAGGGAAGGCCAAGCTTTAGCCTCACCCAAGTTCATTTTCTTTCTCAGCAAGTAATCAAATAGGACTATGCTGATAAAGTTATTTGAAGTTTAGATCTTATAACTGACCGATGGATTTAAGAATTAGGCCTAATCTAGGATAGTGTTGTTAAATTCCAGAAACTTTGATGCTGTAGAGGAAATGGGATTTCTCTCTGTGTAACTTAGGTTGTTTATATTACTCATTTTTAATTTATTGAATCAAATGATTCAAAAAATTACATATTTGAGAATTGATTTTTTTCTTTTAATTATTTTGATTTTTGATACAAAAGGTATTACAAATGACTTAATTCTAGAACTTTTGTTCTCTATAAGCTTTTCTTATCTAACGTCAAAATAGAAAAGATATAAGTCAAAAGCCATAAAAACCTTTTGTCTGTTATGAAAATGGCTACTTAGGCCTTGTGTAAGCAGAAATGCATATTGCTGTTTAATTTGATATTCTGTCTAAGTGTTCTTAGTAATCAGTAATTCGGTCCCAGGTCCTATGCATTCTTCCAGGGAACCTCTGTCGTGCACCCCACCTGCCCCACTCCCTGTGATATACCGCCCTTGCACTCTGCCTTTCCTTTTTAGTAATTTTTCAGATTTGCCGTTATTTACGTATTTGTTGAATACCAGTTTCCACCAGGATTCTTAAACTCCTGGAGGGCAGGGGCCATGTTCACGTTATCTTGCACCCTGTACCATGTGCCTCCTAGTATCACTTAATTCCCTAGCGTCACTTCTGGAAAAGAATGAAGTTTGAATTAGGGATGTGCATGAACCCTAGAGTGAGCAAAATCTTTTTTAAGCTTGTGAAAATCAGGAAAGCCTTCCCTTCTAAGCTACCACGTAGGCCCTGAGGGACACAGAGGTCCTACTGTGGAGAGACACTCCCTCCGGCGTTCTCTCAGCTGAATACTTACCTAGTGGCATCCCTGTCCTAGGCCTGTGTGTGGGAAACGTGTGAATGAGAACCTTGTGGATGCTCTCTGTTTCTGGTGGGTGTGGTATTAGAACCAGAGGTCAAGATCCTAGTCTGATCTTTCAGATGCACCGCCATGGGACAGGATATCTGCAGTCACGCTTTCAGACGTGGCAGTGTTTGGGTTTGTGGTGTGTACGCCCTCAAGACTCTGCCCCCAGGAGGGTATTTCAGAAAGCAGCTCAGTCCTCTTGGGGCGTTGCTGTGGGTATACCCTACCCTCAAAGTGACCCAACACTCACCAGAGAGAAGAATAGATCCATTCTCTCAATGCACTGATCAACAATTTTATTTATCAACCCTCTAGTGATGTGTTAGGTCTTAGGGAGAAAAACAAAGGGAAGTGCATTCATATCCTGTCTTTCATCCCCACCAGCAGCTTCCTGAATGTTAGCAGGCGAAATCAGATCAAACTCCATTCCTCACTTCAGTTTTTTTTTTTTTTTTTTGAGACAAGGTCTCACTATGTTGATCAGACTGACCTTGAACTCCTGGGCTCAGTTCATCTTCCTGCCCTAAAACTTCTTTGAAGGTGGGTCTGCAGGCTCTTTAAATTTTTTTTTTTTAAATGCCCAGAAAAATTGAAAAAGAAATGAAATGAAATGCCATAGACCCAGCATGTAGATTAAACATGTGGTAATATTTGTTGCATTTACTTTGTGTATGCATATATAAAAGGATATATATTTTTTTTCACAGAACCATTTTTAAGAGGCAGATCTCAGATTTCAACCTTAGATTTTTCAATGTGTGTCTTTTAAAAATAGGATACTTGCCTATTTAACTAAAATACTATTATCAACCCTGAAGAAATTAGCAGTAATTTCCTAACCCTAATTCATATTCAAATTGTTCCTATCCTCATGAAAATGTCTTTATAGGCTTTTTTAACAAAAGCATTTATGGATGGCCTTTAGTTTCTATTTCTCTTTATAATTTCAATTAGAACAGTTCCTGGTTGTTTATTTATTTATTTTGTTTTGTTTTTGTGATGGTTACTTCAAAGAGACTCGGCCATTTGTCTCATAAAATATCCTCCTTTTAGAGAATTGTTGTGTTATTTCTTTGTGTTACTCTTTAAAAATTCAGTCATTCCTTGTTTTGCCTACAAACTGAAAATTAGGTCTGAAGCTTGATTCAGGTTTAGGTTAAGCATTCTTGGTTGGAGGAGCTAAGGGATGATGTGGAAGGCTTCGTATCCCTTCGGAATGTTCAACTATGTGCTGCTAGAATGCTAGCTAGATCACTTGATAAAAGAAGCAACCCACAGATCACTCCATTGTAAAGAACCATTCCTGCTTTGCAAATGGCAGGTAACCTTTCAGTAGCTACTTTGGCACTGGGCAGATGCCCCCTTACCCCAACAGCCTTCAACCGGATGGCTTTTGTGTGTGTTGATGACCCTCACCGAAATCAGTGGATTTCAGATTGACAATTTTTTTTTTAAATTGTCATTCCTTCTACATGTACAGCTGACATTCTCCTGTAAAGAAGAACTTTCTTTCGTTTTAGCACTGCCAATTTTAGTAAAATACTTTTTACTAAATAAAATACTTTTTCATATGCATGTGTAAAAGTATATATATTTTTCAGAGAACCATTTTTAAATGGCAGATCTGAGATTTCAACCTCTTAACCCTGGACTAGCATAATGTCGATAGTCTTTGCTTTAATATGTCGCTTACCTGGAGACTGCTGGCAGGGTTCGCGCATTCTCCAATCTCTTAAAGTATATTAATAAGAGCAATAGATTAGGACCCACCCCAGAGGGTCTGAAAAGCCTTAACTTCAGGACAGGAGGTAGTGGTAGGTGTGTCTCTTTGCAAACCGAACTCCAGTATTCTATTGATGATATTTGGAGCTGTGTGATAATCTCTGTGTCCCTTGCTGTGCGATTAATCTTGCAGTAAGCCCTAGAATTTCTCTGGATCCTCACATTGCCCTCCTACATTCTAGTAATTGCTGTTAAACATTTCACAGGCTTGACCATCAGTGGCTGGCCGACCCTTCTGGTGGACTGCCGTGATGCTCCACACAGCCGCTCGATCAAGGATCAGCGAGATAGTGGAAGTAATCCCTGCCCCAGTCCAGTTGTAGGTGATGAGCAAATGTCAAAATGAGGGAATTGCTGAAAGGTAGTTTGCCAGTGTAAATCTCAGAGTGTTAATACTGCTCATGCAATAATTTAGCAATAAGACAAGCAGACCCCAAACTGCAGTCCAAGGAAGTTTTGGAGTCTGGTTTTGGACTCCAAAATATCCGGTTTCAAAGCCAGTACTGTGCCACATTGGGATCCCTGCTGCCCAGGCCAGGATGGCTCTCTAGGCTCTGAGGCCTGTGTCAGGTCTGTCGAGGAAAGCGCTCACAGTAGGTTTCAGGCTCCCTGGAGAATCTGGACCTGACAGAACCTAGGACTGAGTGACTTCACTGGGGTCTTCTCAGGATTGATTCGAGTGGCTGAGGTCGGGGGAGAGGAGGGCATGTTGCCCTGCTCCTGCCTTTAAAAAAGAAAAAAAGTTTATGAATAATCTATTCAGTAACATCCTCAAACTTAGCATGTGTAATTTCCTTAAAACCAATGAGGATTTCCTGTGAAAAGGCTGGGGTGGAATATGCCAATTCACATTTTAGCAACAGCCATGAACACTTTCTTTAAAATGCGTAGATATTTTGGCCTTGATTTTTGTGCAGTGCCGGCGGAATGTGGTTTGCCATTGCACACATTTGGATTCATCATAGATCAAATTATTATTCCTGCACAGTAGCTACATACAACAAGATTCTGAAATAATCCCGTTAGTAGGCTCTTAAAGGTGACTTCCCCCGCCCCCCCCCCCCTTTTTTTTGATTATGGCATTTAACCTACTTGTGAAATGCATGGAGTAACAGAATGTATGTTTGGAAGCCTAGGTGAGTTTTGTAATAGTGAGTGCATTAAAACGCCCTTGAAATCACTGTGAGATGATTTATGAGACACCAAAGAAATGGACTTCTCGTATACAAATTGAAATTTCACCAGGATTTTAGGATTAATGTCTCCTTTCTTATGAAAAGCATTATGGAGTTTTTAATAACCTCTAGCAATTAGGACTATAATCCTTTCTTATATTTCTGATATGTAAAAAGAAAGGATAAAATCAATTAATGACCAAACATAATTGATTTAACTCTGGGGTAGACCAGATAAAGTTTCATGTTGAAGTATACCTGCATATCATTTAGGAATCCGGGTAGCTCTATAGCTTCTTTCTCTGAGAAAGGTGGTGTACTCACAGTTTAGCATCAGAATTTATTTTCAATGCAAACTGTCAGAAATATTTATTCTATTGTCTGAGGACAGACTTGGTGTTATTCCATTGATGAGGAAATGTTTACTGAAACTGCTAGAACTGAAACCCAGAATTAAATATCAGGAACACTAGAAGATACGGACAAACCCCCCTAATCTGAAGTCAAAAGGATTTATTAAGAACTGTTTATTTTTTTTTTTAGAAGAAATACTTAGAACAAGAAGAGATATTCTTGAGTACTGCCATGCCTGATAGTGTGCTTAGAATTGAAGCACCCACTCTTTGAAAAAAATTGTTTGTGCTTGGGATGTTTATGCGGATTTGTTTATATGTGCTTTCACTCACAGATAGCTCAACTGAGCTTCCTACAATGTGGCCCTCCAGTACCCGGTGTGTTGTGGCTCATCGAAGGAAGTGGACATAAGGGAGGATAGAACCCAAAGCGGGGCGGGGGGGGGGGCTAGTTAGTTGGCTTTAGCATTTCTGACCTGCAAATATTGCCTTTTTCATAGCCCGGCCCTTATTTGTGCCAGATTTTTCTTGTTTTTAATCAGGGGAGAAGTCACGTTTTGGTGGGGTTCTGACTTCAGCCTGGCATTTCAAGAGATTTGGGTGAATACAGTGTTTTATCACTGTTACATTCTTATGGCACTTAACAAAACCTGCATAGCCCACATTTCCCTTCCCCTCTCTTGTCAGAAGAAATCTTTCAGTAAAGAGTTCTGTGACTCTCTGTTTATCAGATACATCTTATTTTCAGCCCTCCTTAAAGCTATGTTTCTGTGAGTTTGGGACAACAGTGATTCACTGACGAGCTGCAGTGAAGGAGAGCATCCTGGAGGTTTTCAAGCAGTGGTCATTCTCGAGAGCACTGCATCTGTGGGTCTCTGCATGTTGGGGTTTGACCGTGCATGCACACAGAATAATCTGAGCTCATTTGGACTGCCTTAATGAACAGCAGGGCACTGAATCTTCTCAGTTTTATTGGTATTGTATACAGTAAGTTATTAAATTTCATCTCTGTAATATACCTGCAGTAAAATAACAAAACATTGCTGCACTTAAAGAACATGTGTGTGTGGTACGACACCCTCCCCTCTTATTTCAGCCCCCCCCCCCACAGCTGCTTACAGATTTCAAGATCCATTGTATAAATTCCCTTGAGCCCACCTCTAATAATCGAGACACATCTGCCATTGCACTATTATAGGCATATGTAGTTTTATTGAAAACTATACCTGTAAAAAAATTAAATAACTCCTACCTCAATTAAATTGGCAAGCTACCTTTTGCAAAGATCATATTGCAGACCTCCAGAGACCCAGTGAGTTCATTTTATCCTTATATTACAAATCGCTAAATATGTTATTTTTTATTTAGCTGAATAGCTAGCTGTTTTCATGCTTTTTGATGATAAGTTACTTTCATCTCTTCTCACTTTGTTTTCTTTCTTCCCTCATCTGTACATTTAAAACAGTACTGTGCAAGCCCTGTGAAGCAAACATTGAGAACCCGGCTTCAGTAAACACAGGATAAGTGCGTCAAAGGGAAGGGCTGATACGCAGTTTTAACTCTTAAGGGATCATGTAAATAAACATAAAAGTTACAAAATCAGGATCAAAATCTTAACTCATCTTGTGCATCGATCGATTGATAATTTTTCTTGAGCTTCTTTGAGACCTGGGTGATCATCCTCGGGCAAAATGGGGTGTAACCTGAAGAGGAAATGAGCCCGTTGGTCATAGGAAACCCATGCAAGTGGCTTCCTGGTGGGTTGAGGCCCTTACCTTAACACTCACTGATCACTAAATGAAGATAAGGGTCAGTAGTAGATGACGGTAAAATTCTTTATCCAAAGGAGGAATAATAGTAAAATACCTAATGATATAAAATAGTTCATGGCATAACTTTTCCATGACTCAAAGTATGTAGGGTATCCCTATAGGTCTCCAGTGAGTTAATCAATCCAGCAGTACAGTGATTTAACCAAGAAGAAAAAGGAAGTGAATTAACTTCATGTTATCATAGAAAACATCCCACTATGTGGGAGTACAAATATCTACCCTTCTGGGAGAATTAGAAAGTTTCTCATCACATTGTTCCTGCAGAGGAGAACGTTCCGTGCTGGTCAGAAGGTTCTGACTGCGCATGAGCGGGCCGAGTGGGGAGAGGCATGCACTTTCCCCCAAGGGAGCCTGGACATAGAAAACTGATATTCTGATGAGTCAAAAAGTAGATGACTTCCCAGGATGAAGCCACTGCTATGGAGAGGGCAGAAAATCCAGCATTGTCCACCAGCCGGGATCACGTTTCAATGATTTTTCTTTTTTGATAGGAAAATTGATGAAAATCATGGTCATTGCATTACAGCTGGGGTTCCCTGAGCCTAGGAGAATGTATGCAGTCTGTACTTTCCAAGGGTAGTTTCGGCTCCACTTGTGGCTCCCAGGGATTCAAGGTTTCATGAGGATAAAAAACTGGGTCTTAGACAGGGCCAGTGCTTATAGCTAGGATCCAAAACTCCCAAGGAGCCATAATGTAACATCTCAGGAGGCTTTTGGTTTTGCCCTATAGAGTTAGTTGCCTTTCGATGGAAGAATGCATTACGAATTCTAAACTGAGTTTTTGAGTAGTGCTCCTGTACCAAGTGGGCAGGACACCCTTGCTTAGGCTGTGTGCTCCTGGAAGTCCCACCCGCTGAGCCTCTTCCCTTGGATTGGATTCAGTCCTCAGGAACATTTATTACCAGTGCTTTTGAACTTGTAGCCTGTTGCACTGAGCTCCAGAGTGTGGAACTGTCATGTGTAGAGAGTGTGGTCTGATGTAACATCAGTGGTGGTAAAAGACATGCTGTGGACGGTGACTTGTGTCATAGAAGGGTGTCAGCAGCTGCTATTGCTTCAAGGAGTCTTTGGGCATCTCTGTCATTGGACTGTCTCAGCCAAGAAGTTGCTGATGTGGACCTCTTCCCCGTAGTCCGACCCCCGAGTGAGCACCAGGTCAAACTTGCCTGTACTTGCTCTGAGGGTCTGAGTCCCAGGTGCCATTCTGTCAATGGAAACAACATTTAAATTTGTGATTTTTGAATGTTAAGTGAGACTTCTCCTAGGATTCATTTCTAGAGAACCTGCCCTATATTTCTTTTTGCAGAAAGCATAGACCCTATTGGTTCTTGGATTCTAGTCTGCCTCCATCCAGGCTTCATTCTGAAGCAGTTTGTCTTCTCCTAATGTCCTAGGTGTCCCTACTGTCCTCTGAAATCTCGTAGACTGCCTTTCCAAGCTCATAAAGTCGAGATCCGAGGCTTCTGTGGAGTCCCATGCTACGTGTCTTCCTTAGTTACCTGGCGCAAATAATTTTATTTTTCTCTAGTTATAGACAGAAATAAAATGCAGACATCCTAGATCAGCTCCTTAGGACCTCAGCCCACCATCAGAAACCTTCTAGAGTATTCAGCAATAATAGAGTCCATGAGACCTTGATTTGGGGTGTTCAGTAAATGTTTTTATAAGACCCCGATGTTACCAGGTCGGTAGAGGATGTGAGCTAACGGATAGTATAGTATAGTAACGTATAGATTCTCCTAATCGGAGGCTGTAATATTTAAAACTTTTCAAATGTGTATTCTAATATCTATTTGGATCTATTTTCAAGGGGCTGGAGTAATATTTGGCAATTGCCCGGCATATAGGAAAGGAGAAAAAGATAATTTCACCGATGGTAGATGGTATTGTGCTTTTGAGGTTGAATCCCATGATTGAATTTCCCCTCAGGGCTAGATCCTTCCTCCTGTCCTTTGGCTTGGTCACTTGATGCCCCCAGCTGCCTCCTCAGACTCCTCCATCTCCCTCCCCTCCAGGAGTCCCTAGGGGCCAGACCACCTCCAGAATAGAGTGATCCCGGGCCCCTCCCCCAGCCCCCCTCTCCCTCACGCGCAGCTTCCTCACTGCCGCTGGTGCCCATGTCCCCTGGCTTAGCCCCCCTCCGTGGCTGCAAGGTCCTGTCTTTAGTGAGGCACACGGGCTCTCGGTGGCCGGACCCGATCTGTTCTCAGCAGTCTCATCTCCAGTCCCAGCTGCTCTGAATGCTGCAGGCTCCTTGGGACTCCTTTCGTGGTTCTCTGTCTGCACCTGGGCCTTCTGCTGGCCTGGGGTGTCTCTGACCTGTCTCCTCTTCTCCTCGCTCACCCACATCTCGCATCAGATAGCTCAGCCCTGGGACTTTGTTCAGGACGCCACTCTTGCATTGTGTCTTCCAGAGACCCTCAAGGTTCTGACCACACCAGACCAAGGGCCGTGATTCTGTGCCTAGTGGCTTCTGAGGCACTTACCCTGTAGAGCCAGGGGTGGGCAGGGCCTGGGCCTGTCCTGTCCGTCTGCAGGACCTGGTGGGACCGTGGTGAGTGTCTGCTGGAGGGTCGGTGGGTGGATGAGTAAACATCAGCTGAATTAGCCGTAACAAGGGCATGTGAGCACAGAGCTCCTGCCTAAATACTTCTGTGCAAATTTCCTTCCTTGTTTTGTTTGTGGTGTTGGGAATTGAACCCAGGACTTTGCACAGGCCTGACCTGTGCCATGTCCCCAAAGAACTAGCACCTACCTGTGAGCCACACCCCTTGGGAAGGCCTTGTGCACATTTCTCGACTTAATCCTGCCCATAACCTTGTGAAGCAGGAACAATTTCTAATCCTCTTTTATGAGACTCACAATTTTTGTTTTTTTTTTTCCCCACCATTAATAGTATGTGGCAGAGGTGGGACTGGGGACAGAGTCTTTGACTCTAGATGAGCTGGTTTCTCTGCCACTTCTTTATTCCTGGGTAAAGCTGGTTTAGCTTTTCATTTTAGCAGGAGCCTGCAAGCCTTCTTAGAGATGACCCCAGCTCTCTTCCCGTTGCTGACTTAGGTAGTGTCTCTGGAAGCACTGCTGGCCCCTCTGTCCGTAAGAAAGATGTCCGTTTTGGTCTCCATTTCTAAGGAGGGCCTGAGGAACCCTGCAGTCTCTATCACCAGTAGCGTCTCTTAGAACCTTTTCTTAGAACCTTGATATAGGCCATGATAAAGATGAAACAAGGAAACGAGATTAGCTTTTGTTCATAATATTGAAATCCTTAAAGATAGAGTGTTCGAGTCAGGAAGGACCTAAATGTCAGCCGTTGCTCGGTGCTGCTTTGTAGCAAATAGGAAATTGAGGCTCAGAGAAGTTAAGATATTGCATCAGCATAACACAGCAGCCCTCACTCATAAGGATCCGCACAGTGGAATTAAAATTCTGATAGCGTGATGCTGAGGTTTTCCTTGATGTCTGTATTCTTTCTACCAAAGAGCAAAGGACCATCTAGACCATGAAGTAATAGACACTAACAGCCAGAAACGTGGCTGGAAGAAATTTTTTAGACGAGTGTCCCTTTGTTCAGCTACCACTGAATTGCACTGTCTCAGAGCCAGAGGGTGTCGTTTGCTTGTAAATACTGAGTTTTTGAAATGTCACTGTAACACTGGAAAAATGTTGTCTCAGAAGGTTGCCAAAGTGACAGAATCCCGACATTGTAAATACCAGCCAACACAAGTGCTCATAAATGACAGGAATAAAATATACTTGACTAAATCCATAATAATCACTGATAACACTGTTTACCCTCAGTGACCAGGAGCTGTGAACTCGGATAAAAAGCGCATGTGTGCAGATATCATTCATGTGTCTGAGCCTCTAGCCATTCCAGAATATTTTGATGGAAAAGCTCCCTAAATATGTAAAAGCTTTACAATAACTAAGAGGCAAGTGTGGGAGATAGGGTGATCCTGGGCCCTCATGGACCAGGAGAGAGCCTTGGCTATCTTCACACCCTAGAGGCCCGATAAGGCCTCCATTGTTCTGGTTAGAACCAAGCGATGAGCCAGGCCCAGCCGCAGTCACTGCTCTGTCCTCAACTCCTGTGATTCCCAGAAAACCCACTCATCTCAGGCGAGCACCCACACACCCCCTGTGTTGTCCAGAGAAAAATGCAGGGTGGACCTAGAGCTTAAAAACATCAAGCCACAAATGGCAGGATTCCATGAGAACCTGAACCCAACTTTGATTTTTGAGGAGCAGGAGATGGTCAGACCTCCCTCCAGCCCTCACTGTACCCGTGCTTTTTCTTGGTAATAACTTTGTCCTCTGTGGAAGTGGCTGCTTCCTTTCCTTTTCTGCTTCAACGTAAGAGGACATGTACAAGATGGCCCACCAGTACCTCCTCAGCCTCTGTGATGTGGCTGCTTATATGATCAACTGCATCTCTGAATCAGGGAACAGTGCCCGGTGAATGACATGGGTTGGGCCCTCCCGGTTTTTCACCTGATGAAAGAGCCACCAAGCCAGTAAGAGCTGGCAGAGCAGACTCACGCCCCAGGGATCCGCTCCCATCTTTGCCCAGATGGTGCATGGGAGGGAGACACTGGGGCTGTTTGGATGACCTTCTTGACTTTTGTATATGTGCAGAATCCCTTTTCTTCTTTCTTGATATGCTCTCGTATTGCTGGAATGTTTTCTACAATAGGCATTGCTTTTTTTTTTTTTTTTTAAGGAAAAATAAATTGCATTCAATATTGGAAGTAGTCCCAATGAGAGCTGGGGGAAAACTATAAAAGTATACATTGCAAATTGACATTTGACCAAGAAATAATGGTGATTGTACTTCTTGGATTGTACTTAGGTAAAAAGTTCACAAGCCTGGTGTGGTGGCTCACTTCTATAATCCCAGCTATGCAGGATGCTGAGGCAGGAGGATGGCAAAGTGGAGGCCAGCCTAAGCATCTTAGTTGAGATCTGTCTCAAAATTAAAAAATGGATGGAGATGTAAAGCCCCCCAGATCACCAGTACCATTAAAAACCAAACCAAAACAAAACCACCACCACAACAAAACAGTCCACAAGATGGGAAATGCTGTCAGTCAGAAGCTACCTAGAAGCTGAAACAGTGAAGACTTTGAAAGGGTCTGAAGGGACAAAGTCTATGGACGTTGGTGCACTTTGGTGCCCATGGATTTGAGTGGGTGGCATTGTAGCTTAGGAGAAAACTGGAGGGGTTCAGACCCCCTTAGGAAGTCAGCAGATTGCCCCCCGGCACGGCCCGCTGGTAACACGTAGATTCAGCCTTGCCCTGCAGACTTGCTGGAGGGGGCACAGTGAGCTCCCTGGGGTGCCTGGCGGCTGGTAGGAGGCAAAGCCTGCTGGACCAGCTTGACTGATGGCTGTAGGTGTCGCGTTGGAGGGGCAGCGGCCCATCTCTCTCAGGCTCCGTGCTGGCACAGCTCCTGCTTGTTGGTCATGAATGCAAACAGATTGAATAGCTTCTTAGATTTTCCTCGGAGAAAGGCATCTTTGTCTTCAGGGATGAGCTGGCTGGCAGGGGCCGTGTGCACTTTCTGCATCTTGGCACCCAGCAGGGACGGACTGATGCCTTTTCTCCCTGGGGCCTTGACTCTGGGTACCTGCAGGATCCTGAGGGCTGAAGCGGAGCAGGATGAGCCTCCTGGCAGAAGTTTGCCTTGAATTTCTTACTTTTTAAGGCCACTCGCCCCCAATATCTGCTTTTTAAAGTTGGTTTTAGTCTTCTGGTGGCCATTTATTTATTTATCTATTTTGGCAACAGGGCTTGAACTCAGGGGTGTTTAACCATTGAGTATATCCCCAGTCCTTTTTCTTTTTCTTTTTTTTTTTAAATTTTGAAACAGGGTGTCTCTAAGTTGTTGAGGCTGGCTTTGAACTCGCCATCCTCCTGCCTCAGCCTTCCGAGCTGTTGGGATTACAGGCTTGTGCCACTGCACCTGATTTCAGTGGTCTTTTAAAAGTTATTTTCTAATAAAAAGAAAACCTTTGGGAGTTTTCTTTCAGGCATGGTAGGCAGAGTGGCTAGAGGAAATTCTGGCCAAATCAGAGCCAAGATTTAAGTATTTTGCACAAATTCATTTTTATCTAAAACTGGTAAAATCTTTTGGGCTCATATGCTGCAGGTGGACAGCCACAAATTTGACTTTGTATCTGCCCAGTTATCCCCACCACCCCACTGCCCCCTCATTTTTTCTTTCTGATTCCTAAGCCTCCAATCAGCTGCTCTTTTAGAAAGCAAAAGAAGGGAGAGAGAAAGAGAGAAGTGTTTGTCACCAGGGTATAAATAGCTGTGAGACTCGGGGAACTCCTTAGTGAAGTTCATATTTAACAATTAGCTTCGAGGGCATGTCTTTGAGCTTAAAAGTTTACAGGTGAATAAAATAAGTGCAGAAGTTCAAGAACTCACTTTTTCCCTCTGCACATCCCTGGGTTTCTCCCTTCAGCTCTCTTTCTGAGCCTGCCCATTCCCATCAACCCACTGCCCATATCCAAGAACTTTCTGGTGAACACTCAGAATCTTCAGACACCTTCACAAGGAACTGTCCCCAAAGTGCCCCCTGGTGGCAAGAGGGGGAAAAGACAAGATGGAGGATGGGGAAAAGGTGAGGAGGATAATTTGCAATCTCTTTTTTTAATACATAGGTCTAGTTATTGCTATCTAATGAGTCATCTTTCAGTGTCTGTATGAAACATTTTCGCATAGAATAGTGCAGCCTGTGTTCCCTTTTGTGATCATTTTGCTGCGGATTTTTCTTTCCCTCTTGTCTTCCATTTCCTGTAGTCTGATATGTTTTGCAGGCCCAAGGCACTGGCCCCAGCCTTTCTAACAGCCCTGTTAACACTAGAGACAGAGCGCGCAGGCGTGCACTTGGGCGAGCACGTGAGCAGGAGTGGTCGAGGACTGTGCGTGCTGTCACTTCAGGTGCTGGAGTGAGCAGAACTGGGAGGGGCCGGGATTTTATAGGCACACTGATTAGCCAATTTGCTTGCCACCTCTGTGGCTGCTCATTGGACTCCTCGGGGTGAGTGCACCACCTGATCGACAGCTGTCTGTTGTCAGAGGGCCACCTTTTCTCCTTTTCAGTTTAACTGAACACACAGAGACAGATCTGCAGAGCTCTCTGCAGCTCTGACAGGGTTGCCTTGCCTGCCAGCCCGCAGCCTCAAGGCAGCATGACTGAAGCACTCAGAAAAGAATATTAACCCATGGGCCATCTTGAGTTGGGAGTTATACTGGCATAAAAGAAAAGTCTTTTTTTTTTTTTTTTTTAAGGCAACTACAAGTCCATTTGGTAGAGAAAGAGAAGACATGGTATCCTGTGTCAGGTGGCTTGTAGAAATTAGAGTGCAAAAATTTTTGGTAGTGATTGGCCATGGGCATTCATTGATCTGACTAAGTGCAAAGGTTGAGAAGTTCATTTTCAAGGTAGACCCAGTGTTTCCTGGTGGAGATAGACCCTTTGTTTCCTGTCCAACGCTGTATCTGAATCCTGGGATCATTTCATTAATGTCTTTGAAGGTCATAATGGCAGATTTGACTTGGATAACAACAATGGTACTTGGGATGTGAGTGCTTTTGGTTGAAGGTTGCTTTTTTTCTTTCCCAGCCACACTTGACACTGTCCTCTCTGGGAGAAGATTCTGGAACCTTCCTAAGTTTGCAACCTTTGTATTGTATGGAATGTAGGATGTACCCTGTAGAAACTATCTTCCTTAGGATGTTTTCTATAAGCCAGAGATAATGATCTGGGTTTTGTGATGGGGAAATGGTTTAAATAATTACTATACTAACATCAGCTCAGGAATCTGAATATTAAGTTTTGCCTTGTCATTGTGTCTCATTCATTTAAACATCTACGGGGATTGGTTCAACATGGAGGCAAGCTGGCCTGGTTTGTGCTTATACGTTGGGGTGCTTCCTACATTTGAAAATGTTTAGGGGTACCTTAGTGTAGGAAAATATTTCATTGCATTCACTAAAACAAATTAACTTCGATAGGGACTGTATGTGGAAATATTGAACCTTGCTTTTATTCTTTCTTTGCTTTATATCCTTCTCATTTGTTATTTGTAGCTTGGCAAGCCTTTTCATTGAACTTGGTCAAGACAAGAACTGAAAAACTTTGAGTGATTTCATTGAGCTCTGTACTCTAGTGTTGTGCGGTGATGGTCTTATTTTGGGGAAAGTCTTAGAGAAAGGCAGTATCATTAAAATAGTTGGAGAAAATTCAGGCACAGGGACAGGAAAGACACATTTTCCAAGTTGTCACCTCCAAACTAAGATGGTGTAAATGAGCACAGTGTTTCTTGTCAAACAGAACTTGGACTGGGGGGTCAGATCACTGAGTTTGTGTCCTGATTCCTGCCTTATTCAATAGCATTTGTTTGTTTGTTTGTTTTGCGGTGCAGGAAATTGAACCCAGGGCCTTGTGCATGGGAGGCAAACACTCTATCAACTGAGCTATATCCCTGCAATAGCAATTTTTAAAGCCAAGGCTTAGCTTGGGTGGTTTATGAGATTCCTTCTAGGAATCTCTCACTGTCAGAGTAGGTAAAGAGGAGTGAGGACTTACACTGGTCGCCGATAGCCACATCACAAACACTTGACCCATTCTCAGAAGGACACATCCAAGGAAGAAACTCCAGTCCTTAAGGGAATAATAAGTACAGAAAATACTTGAGAGAGGTACATTTAATTTTTACTGTTTTTTCTTAATCTCTATTTAGTATAAATGATAAACGATTTTTTTAAGTTTTTGTTCTGGTTGTTTTGTTTGCTTTTGGTGTGGGGATCAAACCCAGGACTGTGCCTGTACTGGGCAAAGCGCTCGGCCACTAAGCCACTTCCTCAGCTTTATTAGTGTTAAATGAAGGTGGTCAGAGAAGACAGAGAGAGTTGTGTCAGGTAGGACATGGGGCTCATCTGGGTGGTTGTCATTCCTGTTGGAAGATAGTATTGTCTCATGTATTAAGAAAAGGGTGTGTCAGAGCTTTATGCTACTAAATTGAATTGATTCTGAGACACATTTTTTTCACATTTCAGAGTCTCAGGAATTTATGGAATGCCAGTTTAATTGGCAACCTTTCTTCTCTTGGTAATAAATAGGTAACAATGTGCTTTACATTCAGTGGCATCTTACACATGCCTCACTATAGTTCTGAGGGGAATAAAAAAGTGTGTGTGTGTGTGTGTGTGTGTGTGTGTGTGTTTCCCTTAATAGAGAAAGGCTCTTAGGTGCTGACTGAAACTGTGAATGTCCTTTTCAGTCACTTGGAAAGATCCGTGTTGCCTGAGGACAGTTCATGCACAGAGCTCCCCTCCCAAAACTGGGCACTTAATGCCCCACTGAGGCAGGAGGGGAGAGGGGGCACCCGCTCACATCTCATGCTGCAGGAGGAATGTTCTCAAACTTATTTAACAATTTCTACTCCTGGGCTTTGCCCAACATGTTTTCTTCCATTGAGTCAAAAATGCCAGTTGACTTCTTCACAGGAAGGTCAAGGGTCTTCCCCATTTTTTAAGTCGGAAGTATTCTCACCTAGTCCAAAGTGCCAGTGAGTTACTTAGAATTCACGTTCTTTCACTTATTTTTCGCGTTTGTTGGTACTTTAGAGGTCATCTAACCCAGCTGTTCATCTCACAAATGAGCAAACAGAGGTACATTAGGTTTCTTGTCCAAGGTTTACTTTGGAACTGGATGGAACCTGGGTAGCAGGATGCTTATTCTTGGCACCCTTGCCACTGGACTCCATATGTGGATGATGTGGTGTTCAAAGTAATGAACCCGGATTGAGGATCAAACAGATGTCCCTGCGTCCTTTGCCTGGGCTGCACTTGCACTGATAGATGTGCCCGTAGTTGGGTTTCTGTTGCTTTGATTTTTCTGAATGCTACACTTTTACATTCATAGGTGATGTGACAAGGGCAGAAGACGAACTTGTCACGTGTGGTTTAATATACACAACACTTGATGCTGCAGCAACGCCGGTTGATGGTTCTTTGTGAATTCTGGTGGTCGAGAGTGCCCAGGCTCTGGCTGCCCCCAAGGCCTGTGCTCAGGAGCAGGCTCAGCACAGACATTCAGCACAGTGAGGTCACATGAGACCTCGGCCTGGATGTGTTATTTCCACACATGGGTCTTGTCACCTTTCAAAAGTGAATCTGGATATAATGTTTTCTTTTAAAAAAAAAAAGAAAAAAGACTTCAGACTCTTTCATGTGAACACAGTAGAGGAACACATTACATGTTAATATCATATATTTTCATTTATTATTAAACACTGTGGGTAAAAGACATTTTTTAAATTAAATAGTGGTTTCCCATGATATTCAACTCTATTCTTTTAGTTTTAGAACTGGTAGGGTAAGAAGAGAGTTGAATCTTAATTATTTCTTTTTAGTTCATTAACATGTGGTTTTTAAAAAATAGAGAGGCATTTTGTTTGAGACCCTTATTAGGAAAGATGACAATAGTAACATAATGCTAACTTAATTTTAAAATTGATAAATGTGGGCAAGATGATGGGAATCCCAGAGATGACACAGGAAGTGAGGATTAGCACTCCAGAGAATAGCTCCATCATTGTAATCCCCCGCCCCCCATAGCTCCGTAAGTAATTTAGTCTTTCAGACCTAAAACCGACTCATAAGCTGTAGTGCGAATACCATAATTTGGGAGTTTAAATAGGCAAAAATTGTGTGAGGCAGGCCATTAAACCATGGGTAGTTTGGGTTTGACCACTGTGGGAGTATTTGCAGGTGGGAATCACCCAGAATCACAGGGTGAAGAATGGAAATCTGAGCTCTTTGCGTTACTGTTATTACTGGTTGTCATGGACGGCACGTTTGTGCCCCCTCACAGTTAAAACCCTAACCTTGGTGGGCAGGTGTTAAAAAGTGGGGCCTTTGGAATGTAATTAGGTCGTGTGGGTGGAGCCTCTATGACATTAGTGTCCCTGTAAGAAGTGGAAGAGAGCTGGCCTTCTCTCTCTTGGACATGTGTGGGTGCAACCAAAAGAGACCCTTGGTCCGGGACTTCAACCCTGAAAAACTGAGAAAGAACGGTGGGTGGTTCAGGTCACCTCGGCTTGGGCATTTTGTTTTAGCAGCCTACTCTGATGAAGGCCTTGCTGACTATATATTTTCCAGGGCTGTACTTGAGCTTTCTGGAGTTCCTGTATTGAAAATAGTCATAAAGCTGAGTAAATGAAGTGTTCCACAAAAAAAAAAAAAAAAAAAATCTGAGCCAGGCCCATGCTCTGAGGGGATAGTTGTGCATTTGGAGGCTGGTTCTCTTCCCTTCTTCCTGGTGAATTTCCTGCTTTTCCTCGATCAGGCGTCTGGGAGACCATCTCCCTCCTGATACTCATGGAGCTCACCTCTGCTTCTTCTGAAATGAAGTCTTTGCCTGTGAGGTAGCTTCTTTCCACACCTCAGAGGTTGCAGAGGATGAAGTCTGACTCCTGGAGTGGGAGGTGTTTCTTCATCCCAGAGTACAGATGCATTGTCTAACGTACAGTGCGCAACAGGGCTGTTGCATTAATAAGCCATTCTGAGTTCTGGGTAGATTTGGGCGCTCTGCTCCCTCTTCTACCTTCTTCTTTCCCTCCCCACCTGCTAAGATGCTGTTTCTAAAAGAAAAGAAACAAGTCCTTCACACTTTTTTTACATTGATGTTTTGTTATAAATAACTGCTACTGGTAAATTTAGTCACAGTTGGACTAGATATGTGACTTGAAAAAGGGAGGATCATCGAATGAATACAAACGATGTCTATCAGGAAACACTTCACAGTGAAGAGTTAATAGGATGTTCAGATTTCAGATGATTCTGCTGCTATGCTAGTTATGTAAGAGTAACCATATTTTTCACCTTCATTCAAGCAACTTTTATGGCTCTTAAACTAGCGTCTTCTTAAAACACTGATTTCCCTGGGCCTCCTCTTGGAAATTAATCCTTCTTTGTGTTAACCTGGACCTGCCATGCATACTAGTGGAAAGAACAGTGATTCATTAAAAAAAAAAAAAAAATGTTGAGCTTGAACCCAGGGCCTCCCACATGCTAAGCACAGGTGCTATCACTGAGCTCCACCCTCAGGTTCCCAGGTTCATTTTAAATCTTCTTCCCAGTTTAAAAAAAAAAAAAATCTAGAGCTGATATTCAATAGAGCTTTCTGTGTTGTGCTTAACAGCAGAGGAGTTGTTTGATGTCGATGATCCACAATTCCATTGGTCTGTCCCTTTACTTGAAGACCAAAATGGTGCTAAAAGCATCCCTCCAGCTGATCCCTCAAACAGCCCTCTAACTCAGTAGTCAGAGGTGGAATGGGACAAATTACTTGGCTTATTATGCCTCAGTCTCCTCCTCTGTGAAAAGGCATTAGCACCTTCTTTAGAGGGCTTTGTGAGCAGTGATTTTTATGCAAGGAAGACACTTAGCAGAATGTCTTGCTATAGTAATATCAGCATCTATTTCATTAACATTGGCACCTTCTTCATAGGATTTTGTGAGTATTAAAGAATTTATTGTATGTAAGACACAAGAATACATTAAATCGTGGACTCTACTCAGTGCTGGCTGTTATAAAACTTGACAGTTATTACTTTATAACATATCTTCAACCTTAGGCGGATAATAGTGGGCAGTATCTTTGAATAGATCTGTGTTTCTAAATCTGTAGATCAAGTACTCTTGGTGAAACTTTTCACTTTGATCCAACTCGTACCTTTTGTGACATTAATTAGTCTTTGCAGTTGCCTGCTGAGAAAGTACCCTTTCTTTCTGTTTTCTAAAGTTTTTGAAGCCTAATTTTATATTAAAAGAAAATATGGAAAGAATATAACATATTAAAAGAAAACATTAAAAGCACATGTTTCTTTTAATATAGTAAAAGAAAATAACAGTATTTTCTTTTAAGATTAGTAAGAAGTTTGATTGTCTTCTTTTTATCCTGTAGAGTAAAATGAAGAAATAAAGCAACTTTTTAGAGCTACAGAGTGTCTGATGATGGTCAGGATTGGGCTCTCTGCCATCTAGTCATGATGTGTCTCATTCCATAAAATAGAACCCACTTCAGCGCAGTATGGAATTCCCCTTGATTTCCAATAACTGTAGCATTTGTTGAGTTATGTTTGTCAAGATTCAGTGCCACAAGTAAATTGTAGCTAGTGCCACAAGTAAATTGTAGCTAGTGCCACAAGTAAATTGTAGCTATCTTATAAAGGTGGTGTGGAAGACATCCTTGCTTAGGTCCCATTCCCTGGGCTGTGGTCAGTTGGCCAGGTTGGCATGAACTTGGGCTATGGTGCTTCACTACCTCTGCAAATGATGGGGCAGACCTGAGCGGCTATTCATGTCAGCCAAGTGTAAGCCCTAAATATTATGTATTCCTGCCCATGCTTAAGTTTGATTCATATTTATCCAGAAAACAATGGCGTAGAGTCAGTCATTTTTTCCCCTTATTCCACAGTGTACCCATTCCATAGAGGAAGGGCTTGGAGATCACCACCACCGGGGCTGGAGAGCTGTCATGTTGTAGTACAGGGCGATGAGTGGTGCAGGTGGTGATGGTATTTTCTTAAATTGGAGCAAGAGCTGCTGCCTCATCCCTTTTCTTGCCATCTGCCCTCAAACAGGAAAGGTGCTTACTGCTTTGCCTCCTGTTAGGCATGTCTTTATACACCTTTACCTTGTCAAGCTCACCAGGTGACTCAGAGGCTTATGCAGAGTCATTTAAATGGAAACTATGGATGGGAGGCTGAGATCTGGGCAGAACTGGTGGGTGGGTGCAGGTCTTTCTATCTTACAGATTTCTGACACCCACAGTGCAGTGCCCCACATAGTATTCAAAATTTGCTGTATCTTTCTTACTAAACCCACATTAGCCTTTTTGTCCCATTGTTCTAGATATGGAGCACCTACAAAAACATAAGTATAATGTATAGTATATGCTATGATTATCTAATATTTAGCATGATTTTATTATAAGATAACAATTTTAATGTTAATATCATAAGTATGGTCTAGATTATGACTTTCAACCTATCTTTCTGCACCTGTGTCAATTTCCATGAAAAATTTGTAGAATTGAAAACTTGGAATTTAATGGATCCATGAAAGGGTGGCGGTGGCAGGCTCCTGCTCAAATCCTTGCTGGAAAGCTAAACTCTAAAATGACCCTTGGAAAATAGGAAAGACTGTCAAAGGAATTGGACATAACTTTCCTGTGCTCATATATGAATATATGACCAGTGTAACTTCATCATGTTTAACGACAAAAATGGGATCAAAATTGTAATGGGTTGTACCCCATGTATGTTTTTAATATGTTCAAATACATCCTACTGTCATATGTTTCTAAAAAGAACAAATAAAGTAAAATAATCTTTTGAAAGAGTGACTTCCCCCACATCGGTAAACAAGACAGTGAGATACTGTGATGGTGAAATCTACGTGCTGTGTTTTGGGCTAAGAGGCAGAAGCAGGCTAGGTCCTGGACGGTGGTTTTTCCACAGCCAGATGACAGGTGGGTCGGCCTGCCCATGTGATAAGAATGCATGACCCTGGCATGCCCGAGCGCAGTCTGGAAAGGCAGGGTGAATGTACTGTGTGCACGTGGAAGGACCCCGAGGCCGAGGAGCACTGTGGAAAGCTGGAGTGGCCAGTGGATGACAGTTGAGAAATGATACCTCCTCTTTGCACGCTCAGGTCTGACCAGGAAATAAAGGGAAGTGACTGAATCTTGTTGGAAGTGAGACTCTGGCTTCTGGTCCTGTTTCTGAGTAGCACTTCAGCCAGGTATAGCCCGGAGGCCAGTTCTTCTTCAGAATAATCTGTGATGAAACTCTGTAGCCTTTTTCTCTTTTTACTTTCATGTCTTTGACAAATATAAAAATAGTGCATGAATTCTTAAAAATTCAGTCACTAAATGAATATTGAGTACAATGCGAAAGGCATCACAGGATTGCAATTATAGCTTGATTATTGGAGAGAATGACTTTAGTTATAATATAGAGCCATTCTAGTTAGAAAAATTTCCCAACCCTCCATTCCTCATGTATGAAGGTTTTGTTTTGTGACTCTGGCAAAAATTTCATACTTTCAACAATGTTCTTGTTAATTCTATTCTTAAATCTTTTACATATTTTTTTCCTAAATAAGATATCTTTTCCATTTTGAAAAAATGGAAAAGATATCTTATACGTCCTGTTGAAAGGACGTATAAGAAATTCATCTTTACTGTCCCTTGATCTTATGGATTTTATGGGACTTCCTTACTGGCCTCTGGTCATTTTTTTTTTTTAAGTTGATTAAGATTTTCTGGGAAGAAAAATCCTTGGCAAATATTGATGGTGTTGCCTCTTAGGGTATGTTTCCATTTTATTTCCCGCGTGCTCTAACACTGGTGAAGTCTTCCAGTGGATGGATTGTTAAGGGAATGCTGGAATGCAGGTCAGCTTTGCATTTTTCTGACTTGAGCATCTCTTCTAGAGCTTCATGATTTAATAAGTTTTCTGCAGGCTTCCAGCAGATTCAGAAAGCTCCCTTATGATCCATAATTTCTTAAGATGAATGTGTGAGTGTGCGTGCATCTCCAAACTAAATATATATTGTCCTAGAAAACATCCATTTCCCAACTTTATAATTACTTGTACAAAATGATGCATATAGTTTTCTTACATTAAAAAAATCATAATGTATATCTAAGATTATTAGTTAGATTTATTTTGTAATCATATTTTCTTTTCTCTTCACGTTTCCTTCTCTCTGGCTGACCAGAGGCTTACTCATTTTCTTTGATCCTCTCAAATGTTCTTTAGATTTTGATGAAAATCTATATTTTATTTATTTTTTATTTCATCCATTTAAATTTTATTATTATACTTCTTCTTTAGCATTTTGTGTTTTTCCCTCCAGCTTTTTATGTTAAGTATGTCTAGTTCATTTAGTATTAATTTTTACACAGTGTAGTATACATTTTAAGCATAATTTTCCCTTTGAATTCTGCTTTGGCTGCACCCCATCCATCTTCTTTCTATATAGTTGTCATTGTCATTGATTTGTGTTGTTTAAAATAATATTTTGAATTCCTATTTAGCCTGAGTTATTAAAATTTTTTAAAAAGATTTCTCCTTCAGTAAGACATTTTTCCTGGTGATAGAACAGCTGTGTTTTATACACAGACACAGACACACACAGAGACACACACACACACACACACACTTTTTTTTTTTTTAAAGTTGTAGTTGGACACAATACCTTTATTTTATTTATTTATTTGTTTGTTTGTTTGTTTATATGTGGTGTAGAGGATTGAACCCAGCACCTCACATGTGCTAGGCAAGCACTCTACTGCTGAGCCACAACCCCAGCCTTGTGGTTTTGTTTTTAATTTCTTATCTTACTGCATTTTGGGTGGGGAAGGAGCATGTGTATTACATACTTTGGGAGGGATTTAGATTTAGATTTTCTTTGTGGCTCAATCTACTATTTTGTTTATTAAACAGTATTCTTTATGCATTCTGAAAAAGTGAGTACTGTATTTTAATATATTAAGCAATTTCTTATTTTCAGTGTACTTGATTTAAATTTGTAAAAGAGATTTGTTGTTAGTCATCCACTTTAATTTTGGATGTATCAATTTCTCATGTTCATTTCTTGAAAAATGAAGCTGGTATCATAAATGATTAGAGGTTTGTGGATATTTTGTATTTTCAGTAGACTGTAAGTTTCACCAACATGAAATCTTTTTTTTTAAAATTTTCTTTTTGCCTTGAATTGGCTTTCAACTTAAAGAAATGCTGTGTATTTCTCTCTTAAGTATATTTTATAACCTCTCATTTTCAATCTTGTGTGTATCTTCTTCTTAGTGTTGTTCTATTATACATAATATTCAGTGTCACGTTTTTCTACCCTAATGTGATAGCCACTATAACTTAATTGGAGAATAATTAGGGTGATTAATTAAATAAACATAACAGAATAAGATTACATTTATAGTCATTAAAGTATATTGAACTTATTTCTGCCATGTTAATTTCTGTATTTCCCTAAGCTTCCATTTTAATGTTCTTTTTCCTGGCTTGATCACATTTCCTTTGTTACTTTTTTTTTTTTAACTGAAGTTTGAAATTTTTCTTTGCTTTTGTAATGAGATGGGATTGTACATATTATTATGTCTTTCCTCATAAAAATCATTCTTTAATTTTTAAGTCACATATTTAAAATTATCTATTTCTATTAAAGTCTATTGTGTGGTAGTTTCCATACAAGACGACAAAGAATCTTAACACATGTTTAATCACTCAGTTTCTCCTTCTTGTCCCTAGTTTAACTCCCCATCCCCCTTGCGATTGGTCTGTAAGTTTCCTTTTAGGGTTTTCTTTGAATTGCATCAATGATTACATCGATTCTGTGATTTCCTTGCCCACTTTGCTATTTCGGGGGACCATGCTGTTTTCTTTTTTTGGGTTTGCTTATCATTGTTCAGTTACATATTCTTATGTAGTTCTTTCACAAATGGGGTGGCATTTTCTAAATTACCTTTATTTTGCCCACCCACTTTTTTGAATGCATGTTTGACTTCATATGGAATTTGAGTTTTGAAATCTTATACTTACTTTTCTGTCTCATTTTTATCCTGACTTGCCTAGCAGTTCTTAAGCATACCTCAGTTCATACCCGCATTGATATATTACCCTTTTCCCCAAGTTGACTCAGAGATTGGAGGATACAAAATTCATTCCTTTTTTCCTTGTAGTCTTCTGGCTTGGTTGGTCCATGATTCAATTTTTTTTTCCTTCTTCTATAAAGCTAATTCATCTATTATGTTTTAAGAACAGGTAAAAATTTTTGGTCCACTGAAATTATTTGTACCTCTTATTTTCTAGCAGTATTTTGTATATATTTCTCTTCTAAATCTACACCATTTTACACACACACACACACACACACACACACACTCACACACTCTATATGAGATGTGAGCTTAGAGGAAGAGTAGAAGCTTCTGTTTAATCTAGTGTTCCATACTAGCTTCTCTACATGGAACCTTATATATTCTAAGTGTATTTAAATACGGAACCTTGAAAGAGAGGGAAGACTGATATTATTTTTATTTTACAAATGAGAAAGCTGAGAAGTTAAGAGGTGTTAATTTATTCTTTCATTTATTTTGTTAAACCATTGGCTCAATTTGTACTGATTACTATATGTTAGCAATTCCCTGTGTCATGCACATACCCCGACTTCTAGCACCTCCCAGCTGAGATGGAGGCAGGTAGGTAGGTCCAGCAGAGTAGAAGTAATAACCATGCCATAGGGTGGACCTAGCACCTCATGCCTGAGGCCTGGGCTAGGTACAAGGCACATGGAAGAGGAGTCTCTGTGTTGCCCCGTTGAGAAGGGCTAAAGTGTTGCCCTTACTACTGGCCCTGCTATAGTGGTAGGCATGGGCCACTGCGGTGCCCCCAGCCTGGCCCATGGTGCCCCCCTCTCCTGGTGGGCACTTAAAAACAATGAGTGAATTAACAGAGGGTCTCTCTACTCTCACTAGAGTGCTCCTTCCCTATAACATGGTGTCTTGGGTCCCACAAGCAACAAGCCCCCACAGGCATGATTTCGTTATTTCTCTAGGCACCTTTGGAAAGGTACAGTTGTCATCGCCAACCCTCAGCTGAAGGGGAGTCTAAGGGGACTTAAATCACCTGCCTGAAGTCTTGGGCCCTAGTCCTTCTGACTCTCCCTAAAGGCAAGACTCTTAATGGCTCTTTGGCTGCCTCATCTAGAGTATTCTCACCTCCCCTTTCAATCTGACTCACATTCTCAGAACGTGCTTTTCTCACTGAGATCAGGTATCCGTAACTGAAGAGGGAGGCCACTTATCGTGAGGATCATTTTCCTAAGCAAGGATTTTAGGCCACAATGTGCATGTTGTGCTAATGACAACTGCCTCCCAAATTTTACAGTTCAGCCGTCTACTGAGGTGGGGCCTCAGAGTGTAAAGAAGGGGACAAGAATGTCTCCATAGAAAAGAATATAATGTACCAACTTGCAGAAACAAGAGGTCAGCTCAGAGGTGTGTGGGTCAGACAAAATGTTAACTAAGGACCTGTTTCCAGGTAGGGAAATAATGAACACAGAACAGAAAAGGGAAGGGAAGGAATATAAATATTCAGGGGTTATGCATAAAACTGTTTTCTTTATATATAGTCTGTGAATGTTTTTCTGTATGCTATATATGAATTTGGGAAGAAAGTATTTCCTTTCTTAGACTTTTGCTGGAGTTGAAACATTGTGACATTACCTGCCCCAATTCAAACCTTAATGCCTATTGATTCCAAGTGAATAGGTCCTGGAACAAAGTATCAGGCTAATATACTAAATGGATGACCCACTGTTTTGTTATGGTTTTCAGCAGGTCTCTTGAAGGAGGATGGCTCAGGTGTCCACATGAGTTCTTTCGGTTTGTGTAGTTGATAGTATGTTCCCCTCTTTTTAAACTAAAGTTGAGATTGGGGGTCGCGTGCACTGTTGTGGGTGAAACTACTCCTTGAATAATGGGGTACCCCACCTCTGGAGGGCTACCAGGATGAGGTGGCCAGGTTGGGACCTGAGTTCAGTGGGAGAGGGAACAGTAGCTTCCCTTTGATCCACTGTGGGGTGCCTACAAAAACTTTGATGTGCACTTTTTAATTGAAAGCTGAAAATGCACAGCCCTTTTCTGCAGATTGACAGGGTGATGTTTGAGCAGTAGCCAAATAACCCAGTTTAGTAAGTGGCTGAATTTTGACTTTTATAAACATTTAATGAATACATATTTTATTTATGTCAGCTTAAAAAAATCCAGCTGCTGCTATTTTGCTCCCCTCCCCCCACATATTTTTTTTTTACCTTTATGCCAAAATTAGAGTATTTAAATATTTTTAGATTCCCCAGTGAGCTCTGTGCAGGTGTGTAGGCAGCGTGGGCTCCCAGAGAGCTCTCCAGGCTGGCTGTCTCTCGTGCCTGCAGGGAGTGTGTATTTCCTCTTGAGGACTCTGTGTCACCAGAGGTTGTTCATGGACCTCAGCCATTCATGCATCTTGGAAAGGAAAGGAAAGGGGCATTGTGGTACAGGGGCGAGAGGACACATTTGGGACCTGGTCCTTAGATCAGGTGGGACTCCTGATTCTTTCCCTGCCATCCTCTTGACCTTTATTCTCATGTGTTCGAGGTCTGTGTCTCTATGCTGGTTTTAAAAAAATTTTGCTACTGTTGAGAAAGCGTACAGAATATATATCTTAGAGGAATCTGCAGCTCTTCAGTCTAATGCTGGTGTGAGGGAGGCATTCCGAGTCTTGGCCTCGGTCTGAAGCTTAAAAATAGATGGAATTTGTTTTATTGACCCATTAACCTTTTTGAACTTTTTTATTACGGACCTTATCAGATACATGACAAATTGAGAGGACTCTGATAGGCTCTGTCCACCAGGCCCCCAGTTGTCAGTTCCAGGAGATCATCACATTTTCTCAGTCTTTTATATAACATATTCTCCAGTTTGTTTCTGATATTTTTAAAGCAAAGCCAAGATAGCATATTATTTCACCTATGAATATTTCAATAGCATCTTTAAAAAATAAACTCTCCCCTTTACTCATCATGCCCCTGTGCTGTTGCCACAGCTAGGAAGACTCAGTAATTCAACAGCATCCTGGGACTCTCTCCAATTGTCCTCCAAGTGTGTTTTGACAGTTAGCATGTCACAGACTGGACATGGCATTTGATCATCGTGGCTCTTAAGTTTTTTTTTTAAATTCACAGCTTTCCCTATCTTCCCCTCCCTTTTAAATATCAAAATGGGGTAATTTTCCTGTAGAATGTCCCACTTTTTGGATTGGGCTGGTGGCCTTCTTGTCTTTCAGCATGCTATTCTCTTCTCCACATTTCCTGTAAAGGAATAGGTGGACCTAGAGGATTCATGAGATGTAGGTGGTGATGGTGCTGCTGACAGCCTCCTCCTTCTTTGATCTTGAACACATCATTTTGCTTCACATCAAGAGACAGATCATAGCTGGTCATCATTGTTCACAATGCTTAAGTTGATCAGTGAATTCATGTGCTACCCATTGGATCTCTCAGTTATAAAAATTCTCATTTCTAGCTTGTTGGTTTTAGAATCTATGATTTTTTTTGGTTGGTGGTTGTAAATTAGTCACAAATTAATTCAGTGAAATTTTTCTCCTAAAATCTTCTTACGTGGGGGTTAATCACCTGTACACCACTCCTTTTGCATATTTTATAGCAATTTTGTTGTTGTTGTTGTTGTATTTTACATTCTGTCTTCTGTCCGAACGTATGGGATGTCTTACAGACTTAAACTGCCTTACCAGAAGAGGAGAGTGTTGAAACTGCACTATCTTGTTTACGTTTTCATGCACATCCATAAATGTACATTGTACTGCAATTTGTCCTCAGTGTTTTGCACAGTTCCTGGAACATGATAAGTGTTTATTAAAGAAATTTCCATATTCTCCAAAGGTATTATTTGCATTAGGGACAGTGCTACCAAAAAAAGGAACCCAAAACTTGGTTGGACTGTGAGAAAGTTGTCATTAGTTTCCTCCATCTTCTTATTCAGTATTGGCCATTCAGGCAAAGGAATGGAAATGACAGTTGTCTATATTTGTGAAAGGAGGAGCAAACATCATGTTGGGTCCTGATGGTGGGGGATCTTTGTACCACCCAAGTGAAATCTTGGGTGGTCGACTCACTCCTTATTTGAGCTACACAGAACTTTCTTCAAAGAGCAGTGAAATTAAGTGTCCAGTTTAGCAGTTTCCCAACATCAAAACAAATTAAAATCAAAAATTTTAACAGGTATGATGAAGAGGCCTAAATATGAAACTGCTCACCAGCAAATATAAAATGAACATGTGGCAAACTGCAGAGGACAGCACTGTCTCCCTCGGAGGCCTAGATTTGGTAAACTGGACATGTTCAAGCACTAACATAAGCAGGTCAAGTACAGATATTCTCAGGGATCTTTAAGTACTTAGGCATTGAGGATATCTCCAGAAGTAATTAAAAGATGACTCATAAATTTTCTTTTTATACCGTGCTTTAAGCACAATACAAAAGACTTTTATAAACCACAGTCCCTTATTGAGAACCCTGGGGTCATGGTATTTCAGAATTTAGCAATTATTTGCATTTTAGGAAGTTAATATGGTGCATGTAACATGTACTGTGGAACTCACAGTGGAGTTTGAAGCATCATCAAGCAATTAAATAGATTATAATTTCTGTAGCTAATCATGTGAATAGTCACACTAAGATTATTTTAAAAAATGATAGATATCCTCATATCAGTTCAGCTCAGGTTTGGTCATAACATTACAAAAAGTTTTCAGAGCTCCTGGCGTACCAGGATTGAGAAGAAGAGATTATGGACCTTCAAATGAACAAATAAATAAATATTTACCTTTCTCTGAAAAAGAAAAAAAAAAACATCAAATAACAAATAAATATCACTCTTAGCAGTTTTCTAAGCCCATCAGAGAAATGACTTTCTTTTCATTCACAGCACACAGAGAAATATAAAGAAGTCCTATCACATGGCTAAGAAACCTTTTTAAAAACAATTTTAGAAATAAGCTTTCTTAGACTTTCAGCCTGTTGGCTCCCAAAGCCTGCTTAGTTGAAAGAGGGACGTGCTCTGGACAAGGTGTGCTGTTGCCCAGGGGGAGTATTAGAAAGTGGCTTCACCTCTGCATCCTCCCATGTGCTCTGAAGTCATTGTCACCCACACAATGCGGGCATCTATCCAGTGCTCCTACAGGGAACCATGCTGGTAGAAAAGCAATAAGGAAATAAGCTACAACTGAAATTGAGGCTCAGCTTTGGGGAAATCTACCTATCAGCGAATCCCAGCCCTTAATGTGTGCATTAGTAAATTATAAATAATGGCATAGTCTGCATATTGAAAGTTAATTTAACTTCCCTGTTTTTTTTTAAATGCATGGAGTAGTTTTGTCCATTTTATATCCATTTCAAAAAAGCCCGTTTGCAGTACATTCTATAGAAAGCCCTTGAGTATCTGATCATCTCCCCTGGCTGCTCTCACATGAGTGGTGCCTGCACAGATATAATCAGATTGGTCTTTATTATGTTGTAACTAAAGTTCAAGAATTATTTTTGAAATGAAGATCATCTTTATTATGCCTTTTCCTGCTGTCTGAAGTTACCTTGCAGAACTCTGCTCTGTGAAGTTACTCAAGACTGTTACTTTTAACAAACGTAAGCCAGAGAATTTGCCAGAGTATGAAAGAGTCTATTAAACATCATGATTTGATTGATGGTGGGAGAGAGGTTAAACCTGCAGATGCTCTTAGAAGAATAGACCCTACAGTGGTCCTTTCAAAGACAGGCTTTTTTCATTCCATGTAAATTTGTCACATTATTTCATATTCATTCATTTATTTAACAGAACTACTGTAGGTTTTTCTAAATTTTCACAAACATAAAGAGTTGTCATGAATATCTGTGCATATGTTTTTGTATATTTGCCTGGTTTTATCCTTAGGGTAAAATTTTAAAGTTGAAATTTCTAAGTCAAAGGGCATGTCCTTTTAAATTTTTCTTGTAAGGCTACGCACATGCCTGTAATCCCAGCTACTACTTGGGAGGCTGAGGCAAAAGGATAGCAAGTTAGAGGCCCATCTGGGCAACTTGCTGGGACCCTATCTCAAAATTTAAAAAGGGCTGGAGGATGTGGCTCATAGGCAGTACGCTCCTGGTTCTTCCCCCAGTATCATCAAAAACTAAGAATAATTTTGCTGTACATTTAAATTGCCATCCAGCAAGTTTATACCAGATTACATTCCTCTTAGCCATCTATGGAAGTGAACTTCCTCACTGGCAGTTTGAAATTTGTGTTATTTTTAACTTGCCAAACAGCTTTTCCTGTATTTATGGCCAAATTTCAAATTTCTTCTTTTTGAAAGGAATAGTTTATATTCTTCATCATTCTGTTTGATTTTATTCTTATTGCAGTCTAAGAGCTTTTTATTTATTAAGGGTATTAATCTTTCCTTTGAAGTATTTGTTGCAAAGGTTTTCCCCAACTTTTCCCCCGCAAGAGGTGAATAATGGTTTGAAAACAAGTAGGTAGCCATGGGTTCAATGTGTTCCTCTAATTTGTATAGATCTAATGTCATAGCTAACAAAGGTCTCTACCTTAAAATTCAATATTTTTTTGCTTACATTTTATTTTCTTGCTTTTACATTTTAACTTCTGCATATATTTTGGCAGAAAGCATGAAGCATAAAATTCAATTTCACCCCTACAAACAATGAACAAACTTTTGGTACCATTTATTGAACAACTTATCATTTCCTTGTTGATTTTTATGTGACATTTCTACCATAAATCTCTCTGATACTTACTGTTTTGGCACTACTTCTGTATTGATTTAATTTATTTTAATATATATATATATATAAGTATATATATTATATACATGGTATATATTGTATAGTTTCCCAACTAAAATTCATCTGAAAAATCTTTTTTTTTTAAAGAGAGAGAGAGAGAGAGAGAGAGAGAGAGAGAGAGAGAGAGAAAATTTTAATATTTATTTTTTAGTTCTTGGCGGACACAACATCTTTGTTTCTATGTGGTGCTGAGGATCAAACCCGGGCCGCACGCATACCAGGCGATCGCACTACCGCTTGAGCCACATCCCCAGCCCTGGAAAAATCTTAACTATTATTATTTAATTTTCCAGATAAGTTTCAGAATCATTTTAGAATTGTGTTCTCCTCCTGTGCAATACACACTCATTTTTCCTCTATTTGAGATTGGTTTGGCTTTGCCTTAAAAGTCTGAAGTTAAATTTTGAGTCCTCAGATTACTTTTATGCAAGTACTTTTCTGGGGAATATTTGTGTGAAAAATTAAAGTATCTGGTTCTTTTAAAAATTGATACACAAGATTATTTCCGTCTTTTGGAAGTGTTTATTCTGCTGAATCCTTTTTTTTTTAAAAAAAATTTTTTCTGTTAAACTGGCTTCTGAACTAGTTGAGCAAGTCAGTGCCACATGCTCGATATCTAAATATATTTATAATGAGGTATTATGGGAACACATAATAAAAATATACCTGTCCTACATCCTTAGAGAGAAAAGAGAGTATTTATAGATTTAAATGCTCCAGAATATTCTCTAAGGAAAGTTAAAATTTGCAGTCTTATTTTAGTTTTTTTTTTTTTTTTAATGAAGTTACCTGTCTGCTCATTGTTTTAGTGTCGTCTTTCTCACACAGCGTTGAGGCTGCTTTCTAAAGTTGGGCAGGGACCTCCAGTGAGATCACGTGACATTGGCGAGTTCCGAATGGGGTTTCCAGAGAGGGATGGCTGGGGTTCCAGGTGGGAAAGGCAGTGGCGCCCAGAGGTCAGGGTCAGCATGCCTTTTCGGGAGCTCTGAAGCTGTCTGTGGCTGGAGGTAGAAGAGAGAAGGCGATTGTGGGGGGTGGGGGGGTCCCAGCACATGATGAGAAGGTCCCATACGAGGTGACCAGAAATGGCGCGACTCCAGAAGACACAAGGGACGTCAGTGGAAGAGACACAGTTTGGTGACTCATTCCTCTAAACATATTTTTCAAACCTCGGGTGGGTGCTTAGCTTCTTTCTGCCTCTGGCCACTTTGTAAGTGGGACTAATAAGATCTTCCCTCAAGGGGTTGTGAGGACTCAAGGAAGCCCCGGGCCTGAGAGGCGCCTGAGAGGCACCTGAGGCCGTGGGGTAGGCGTTGGCTGTTACTTGTGAGGTCGCAGTACAGTGCGCAGCGGTGTCCCCAGACTCCTGCCTGGGACTCCAGAGTGGGGAGGCTCCACATCTGCCTGTGCCACCCAGGCACTGTGAAGGGGCAGTGGCAGTGAACCTTAGGAGGGGACCTGCAGTCCTCGGGTGGGCTGGGAAGGGAGCAGCCAAGGGGGTGACATGGGGTCTGGTCATCACAGTTGTTTGGAAGTGGCTTGTCTAATGTGACATGGGAAGAAAGGGCCTCCAGGGAGAGAACTCAGCCTTCGTAAAGGTGCCAAGGCTTGAGAGAGCAAGGAGGGCAGCAGAAACACAGGTCCTTCCATCTGGCTCGGACCCTTCTTGGGCCACGTTGAGGTGTGTGTGCGAGGAGCTTCCATGTCCCTAGAGCTTAGGACAACTGCTAGCTAATGACAGGTGCTCCGGGCAGCTTAATGGACCTCACTCCTTTCAGGACTGACAGGAGCCCTGGGGCTAACCTGGCTGTGGGCAGGGAGTGGGGCTCAGTGTTTGTGAGCTTGAGGGAACAAGGGCAGCTCTGGGTTTTAGAAAGCCATCTCTGGCCTGGTGCTGTGGCACACGCCTGTAATCCCCGCAGCTCAGGAGGCAGGAGGATGGCGAGTTCAAAGCCAGCCTCAGTAAAAGCAAGGCACTAAGCAACTCAGGCTCTGTCTGTAAATAAAATACAAAATAGGGCTGGGGATGTGGCTTAGTGGTTGAGTGCCCCTGAGATCATCCCCTATACCTGCCCCCACCCCCCAAAAAAGTCTCGAAAGAAAGATTTAGGCCATTTCCCTCCATAGGAACAAATGTCCCAAAACTTTGTGTTATTTTGGAGCTCAGTTTTTTTTTTTTTTCTTTTTTCTTTTTAGTTATATATGACAGTAGGGTATATTTTGACATGGAGATACAAACATGGAGCACATCTTTTTCTAATTAGGATCCCAGTCTTATGGCTGAACATGATGTGGAGATTCACTATGGTGTATTTACATATGAACGTAGGAAAATAAAGTGAGATTCATTCCACTGTCTTTCCTAGTCCTGTCCCCCTACCTTCCCCTCATTCCCCTGTGTCTAATCTACTGAACTTCTATCTGCCCCTGTTTTGTTGTGTGTTAGCATTCACATACCAGAGAGAACATTTGACCATTGGTTTTTTGGGATTGGCTTAATTCCCTTAATATAATGGTCTATATATCCATCCATTTTCTGGCAAATGTCATAAATTCATACTTTTTTATGGCTGAGTAACATTCCATTATGTATATATACCACCTTTTCTTTCCATTCTTCTGTTGATGGGCACATAGGTTGGTTCCATAGCTTAGCTATTGTGAATTGAGCTGCTATAAACATTGATGTGACTGCGACACTGTAGAAGTCTGCTGTTTTCAAGTCCTTCGGGTTTAAACCCAGGAGTGAGATAACTGGGTCAAATGGTGGTTTCCTTCCTAGTTTTCTGAGCAATCTCCATATTGCTTTCCAGAGTGGTTGCACTGATATGCAGTCCCACCAGGATGTATAAGTGTACTTACTGTTGTCATGATTGTCTTGATTCTGTCTTCTGTGCCATCTCTGTGGTTTTGATTTTATCAAAGCCAATTTGGTGTCAGTAGTTAAGAAAGTAGAATCTAAGTGCTTGGTGTGATGTCAAGATGGCCCTAACAGTTTCTAAGCCCGCTCTTGAACTCTTCCTAGTCTGTTTCCTAAGCTGAGCTCCTTAGAATAACATCCCTCGCAGGCTCCTAGCACCATGGCTTTTTCTCTCTGGCCTTTGTTCCTCTCTCCTGGAGCCTTCTCTGTTGGAGGGTGTGGATGTGTGGATGGTGAAGTCTCTTCCTCCCAAGGGTGCCTGTTTCCCCAGCTGTTCAGATTCTCTCCAGAACCTGGCTTTTGGGTGAGTGATGAACCCTTGAACAACCAGTAGCCTTAGGGACATTTAACCATGTTTTAGTCAAACGAATCATAGATTAAAACAAAGGTTAGACCTTCACACCTGTGTTCAGATAAGCATCCAACTAATTTAATTTCTTCTTAGACTTTACAAATGCTGACGGTTCAAATATCCCTTAAAGGGCCGAGGGAATAAGTTGAAAGCAGAAGTTTTGTGGGAAAAGATGTGTTGAGCCTTTGGCGTATTAGGAGTCAGAGTTTAGTTTTTTACATGAAGCATTTGTGGGGTGGAAAGAGATGAGCCGAGGATGAGATTCACTGAACATGGAGGTGCAGGAGTTATGCATCTACTGGGACGGAGATGGGAAAGTCATCTTCATGATAGTAGCAGTGGAAATCATGTAAGCATCTTCCACAGTTGATTAACTCAGCCAGTTGGCATTTACAGAGGGCATACAATGAACCAAGGCCCCACACTGCCAGATGCCAGGGACGCAAAGATGACGGAGCTCACTTTCTGCCCCTGAGGGACCCACAGATCAGAAGGGAGAAATCAGACGCATAAACAGTGACTCTCTGTACAGGGTGATGAATGTTGCCACCGATGAGATTTTCACATCAAGTGGAAGAGAAAGTCTAGAAGGGAAGAAGAGGACTGAAATGAGAGACAACTGGGGTGGGGACGAAATAATCCTGAGGAATGATCAGAAAGTGAAGAACAATGGTGTGAACCTCATTAGAGAAGATGATTGACAAACTGTGGAAATCAAGATTAGATGGAAGAGACAGGAGGCTATGGAGAGAGGAGTCGAGGCAGTGGGAGCTTTCAGGCGCAAGAATAAGATTCAGCTGTGGAGAGGGCATGTTGCTCCTCAGCCTGGCCTTCCCTGGCCTGTGGCAAATGTATATAATACATGCATGCATTACTAATGTGGAATACATCTTACTAGTTATTTCAAACTTGCAGTCTTATATAATAAAATAGTGCATTAATCTATCATAAGATATTTTATAACAAGTGTAATGATTACTTCTTATTCAGTTATAAATGCTCAGTAAGTACTAGGAACTTTGCTAAGCACTTATATTCTCTAAGTCGATGCTCACAGTGGGTGGGAGTCAACCTACCATCATTTCCCAGGCCAGGAGCCTGAAGCTACTGATGTTAGATTGTCCAGGTTATCCCAGAGGTAAGTGGCCTGCCCTAGTCTCATGAGTTTGATTTGCTCCTCTGCAGGCAATGTCAGGGATGAACTTGTCCTTTTTTTCCTCCCCGCCCAATTTTTATTGATTGATTGATTGATTGATTGATGAGGGAGGTTGAACCCAGGGTGTCACACATGCTCAGCACTTGCTCTAGTGCTGAGCTGTATCCATACCCTGCAGGGATGAGCTTTTGATGGCTGTTAAGATGCACCAATGACAACAGGCAACTCCGGGTGACACTCAGATGGTGGGATGGTGGGATGGGGTATAAAAATCAAGTGCACAAATAGAGGGAGGAGTAGGGGGTGGAGTAGACAATAAGCATGGGCATCAAAGTCAAGTCTGACTGGCTCCTCTGCTTGCCAGCCTTCTGGCCTCTGCCAGGTCACATAACCACTCTAAATGGCCCCATCTGCCTGGAGCAGCTGCCTTGCTTATAGGTAAAGTGCCTGTCCTTGTCCTGACACTCTGTACTCATTCAGGTAGTTGTAGCTGTGACTACACCCACTTCCCTGGCCCCTGCTCTTGGAGTCACACACGTCCTCCTCAGTCTCCACATTATGACTCTGGCCACTGCTCCTACTACCGTGGCTATTAGTATTAGCAGCAACAGCAATTGGAATGGCTAAAGGAATGGATTGAGGCTAAAATAATGAGAGCACAACAGTTCATTTAAGTCCTTGGTTTGATCGGCAGCAATAGTTCTGCATTCACTTCCATATTTAGTGAGCCTTTGCCATGACAACGCTCTCTGCTAGGCACTGCCCTGCCGTGAGTTACAACATAAATGATGTCATTTCCTCTTCCAACCAGCATGTAACCTAGTTTGGCCACATGCCACACATTCTTGATGAGCTACACATGAAGAAAAAGAATGTTGGGAGGTGAAGAGTGAATGCACATGGATCAGGAGGCTGTGCCTGGCTCCTGAAGGATGGTCAGGGTTTCAGGATGAGGGAAGACACCACATACCTTTCTTACCATCCACTGGGTCTTAATTTCCTCACATCCTGTGTAGGCTTGTCACCATACGTACAGGTGAAGACCTTGGTACCCTTTATTTTAGTGTGTGATATCTTAAGTGGGCTATTAGATGAGAGTTGAGCACCTCGATGAGGTGCTGGGAAAGCAGCCTTAAGGAGACCTTGTCCCTGTTCCCAGAGAGGACAGTCCCATAAAAATAGTTTTTATAGCTTCTTCCCCAGAGGGACAGACATTTACAATAACCTTGAAATGGAACTTTTCCCACCCAACATGATGAAGACTGACATGTGACAGTTTGATATTCCTTTATTTTATTTAAATAGTAACATGGCCAAATATACTTCCTAGCACGTTTATAATAGCCACATGTTTATGTTTATGGGAGAGTTGGTGCTAATTTCCTGGTACATTAACAGGGTGTATTCAAATTGTTCTATTTTTACTTTGGCACAAAATTGCTGAAGGAAAACATTTTAAGGCAAGCAGTGGCTATACGATTTCAAATCACTATTTATTGAATTATATATGAAATGAACTTCCTGAACTGAGAAGAAGCTTGTACTGACAGGAAGGTAGGTGTCTTAAATTCTGTATTGTTTACCTAAGATTTCCTCAAATCCAGTTTTATTCTAGATTTCTGATTGCTTTAATGTTTTGCTTTGCTAAATTTCTCCCTTCCCAACAACAAATATAATCCCCTTTTTAATATGTAATAAATGACCTGGGATTCCAGAATGGATTTTCAGAAACCACAGAAAACCCTTCTCACTTTAGAGTATACAATAAATAATGTATTTTTTTTTTTTAATTTGAGAAGTAGTCAAATAGGTGAATGCATAAATCTTGCCAGCCCTTGGGCAGTTGTAATTTTCATACCAAAATGCATGAGTTTTTACTTGACTATTACTGTGTTATACATTAAGTAATAGTTACCATGGCAACCTTTGCATCACATTATAGCATTTAAATATAAGGTGTTATGTTTCTTTATAAGGAAAGACAATGTATTTCAAATTTTTGAATGTTTGTTAAAATATAATCACTACTAAAATAAATAATTTTATTCAAGGTCCATTAATTCTTTGTGAGTTATGTAGATTCCCAAACAAAACTATGGAGTGTATTCATTGATTTGTGTGTGTGTGTGTGTGTGTATGAGAGAAAGAGAGAGAGAGAGAGAGAGACCCACCTCATGGGAGAAGCAAAAGATTTTTAAAAAGTGCTTGATAAGTATCATGTAAACACGCATATACTCATTAAATGTCTGTAATTGACTTTGCAAGGGGAAAAATACAAAATTGGACTATACTATACTTCATTTATCAGCAGTTAATGCAGTAAAAATTTTTTAATTTATTTAACATCACAATGGATAAAATTTTATCACATACGGAACATTCCTTTTTTTGTATACTGAGTTGGTTAATTGTTAACTAATTTTGATCTCACATATAGTTGAATTAACAGTAGCAGTTTGCTCATGCCTGGAAAAGCAAAATTAAATGAGCCACTGAAGTAATCCTAGTGGCAGTTCCAGGAAAATGGCCACTTAAACTCAAATTATCGAGATCTTTATTAAATATGAGGGGGAAAGCTAGTCATTTCTTTTTGCCAGTGTAGATCTAGGCCTTGAGACTACCACCACTGTTTACATAGACTCCCATATTTAACTTCTTTTCAGCTTTTGTAGTTACTTCTCAGTCATATTATAGTGTGTACTTTTGATCTGAAAGTGGAGTAGAGGATCTGGCAATTGTTCACAGTTTGGATGAATCTTTTAAATAATAATCAGTGACTCTAATGTAGTCTGTGAGTTGAGGACAGAGGAAGGGAGCCTGGGCTGAGGCTGTGCACCAGCTCTGCTGGACATTCTGTATGTGTTGTTTCATCTGATAACTGTTCCATAAAACAGGTTTTACTAGGACCTTTCTACAGAGGAGAGGAGTGTGGTCTTGAGCAATTGTGTAACTAACCCCTAATCCCATTGCTTGTGTGACTCTGAGCTAGGGTTCTAACTCATCTGCTTACCTTAAGCTTTTCCTCTGAGTACACTGGAGTTCGACTTGAGACTTGTTATGAAATACAATGTGCATTACACGTTTAACATAGAAATTTAAAAAAAAATCACTGACCAGTAGCCCTTCAAAGAAAGTATTTGCTAAATGATAACGTCAATAATTTGCATTTTCCTGCAACAGATTGACAATCTGTTAAGTCCCTGATAATGAAAGTTATCTCTACCATCTTGTCTTTCCAAGTTTCCCCAGTCCTCTTTTGTTGAAACCAAGCATAGGGCAGAAATCTAAATAAACTAGAAAGGTGCCTTCCAGAGTCTTTGAGGATCAGGAATAAAGACTGTCCAAAGACTGACCTTCAGTTTTGAGCTTTGAAGTTCAAAAGTGGACAGGTGGAAATATTGTGTTCTTCATTGCCCTTTGGTGCAAGATATATTCTAGGTTGCAGAGTAAGTGCCAACAGCAGCAAAATTATCGCCCCCTCCTGCTACTATAGTAAGTCAGCAATGGCCCTTCTGTGGTCAGAATGGCAAATTCAGCAGCAGCTATTCGACAGGGATTTGCAAAAAACTTCCCCATAGCTGCTAGGAATCTTATTCAGCAGTGTCTTTGAAAACCCAATTCTGTGCAGAATTAGCTATGTAGCAATGACCTCAGTTGTGATTTAAAAAAAAAAAAAAAAAGTGTTTTGAACAAATCCTAGTTGTGATTTCTCTCCCTGTGTATTTTGCACGTACCACTGCAAACTCTATGGGGTACCTACACAAATATCCAGTGTTCATAAGTTTTCCAGTTCAGAATTTATTTCCATATTAACATTAAAAATCCCTGGCTTTCTAGAGTCAGTTCACCATACAAAGCCACTATACATCACTTAGGTTTGTGATGAAACAATGGAATTGCAGCTGTGTGAGTACTAGAATACCCAAACATGAATTAGACTCACAAGCATTTGGCAATAGTTCAGAAAAGGAGCTTAATCTGGTTTCATCTGAGACTGCTTTTCTCTGTTCTGCAACATCCCCCCAAGATGTTGTGTCTGATATCTGATCAAACCATGAGGGCAGTGACGCAAAATCAGAGAAAGCCCCCAAAACCAGGGGCACATTTTTTTCCCCAGAGATTTTTTTTTTAACCTTTCCGCTTTTTTTTCCTTCTTTCCCCCCATCCCAGACCCCAACTCTAACATTCAAGGTCATTCACCTATTAGATGAATTAATTTTAAACCCCCAAAGCAGCATTCATCGTACTCTGATCTCACTCATATCTATAATTAAGGGTAAATATAATCTTCCTTTTTAGAAATGAACCACCCACCCATTACATTTAAAGAGCTGACTGAAATGAAATAATAGTTCAGAGCGAGATGATTTTAGTTTAACAAGAAAAAAAAAAGTTGATAATTTAAGCTTCAAGCAGTTAGTTCTATTTTTGATTACCATTCAGTTATAAATCTAATTTGAGATATATGTTGCTTTTCTGTTTCTCAAGTTTAATTCATGGTTTGCATTCCTGGTTGCATAAGCAAAGTTTAGTGGTTGATCAAGGATGTTAAGATGCTCCCCCCTAAAAGCAATAGGGGCAGGATTGAGACAGTGTGAGAAGGACAGTCTGAGGCCCAGATCTGATGTAAAACAAACAAAAATTTTAATTGAAACAGATCCTCAAAGAATGCTGCCTTTGGCCTTTGAAAGGCTATGCTAAAATTGGCTCTTTGCTGAAGAATGGGTTGCAGGGGGTGAATCTCAAACATTGAAAGCCGGTTGAAAAAGTGAGTGTATTTTACTCTTTGGGTAGGGTGTTTCAAGTCTTGAGATTGTTTGCCTGTGGATGAAAGGAGCGAGCAGGGGGAAGGGCTTGTCTCATCAGATTGCAGACAGTTAAGCAAAATGCTAACCCATGGGTGTAAGATTTACAGGTTAGTTCTCTGAGAGGCCACATCTTGTTTCCAGTGTTTCCTGGCAGACTTGGTCTGCTTGCTCCTGGGACCCAGGGTAACCGCAGAGCCAGGTTGCACAACGTGAAGAGCCTAAAGCCTTTATAATCCTATTTAAGGCAAGGACGAATTGGCCCATTTTGAAAGTAGACTTAGCTTCCGAACTTGACTTTCATTAAACATAAACTTGTCTTCAGAGCTGCAGATACATGTAGGTAAATTCATATATAAATGAATGCCTTCTCCATTTTTAGGTTAAATGCCATTAACTTTTTAGTGAGGCTTTTCAGCCAGTGGAACTCCCCCCCCCCCCCGCCCCCAAGGCTACAAAGAGTTAAGTGTATGACATAAAGACCAAACAATAGTAAATGGTCATTGTTCATTTTACAAGTATACTTTACAATAAGAACACACATATTTTTATCTTCATTTCCCCTAAGGGGGTGATTAGGATCCCCTTAAGTGTGAGGGAATGTTTATTTTTGTTGCTTTAGAAGAATGATTCTATTGTCCAAGTGAAAAAGAAATAGGAACAAACAGGTTTAAAGAGAAAGAAACAGGAATGTGCTTTTTTTGGGGGGTGGGTGGTTAGCAGGAGCCACTAAGTGTGATGAAGGGCTATCTGGTCTTTGTATTGTGCACAGTTCATGTGGCTGCATATGCAAGAGTTGATTTATTTATGACTGGCCCATGAAATGATTTTCTTTTAAATGAACAACAATGAGGTCAGCCACAACCAGTTAGCTGTTTTTCGGCTATCATTTTATATTTTGAACAACTCTATTGTGAGTGCTGTTAAAACCCAGGGTAACAAGCGTGTTTGCTTTTAGATTGACCCGTTAAATGCATTTACTTTCCTGAGTGAAACCTTTGCCACCAAGACCAGCAGGAATTAACCAGTGCTTAGGCTCATTAAAAAGAGAAGCAAGCATCTCAGCTTATTTGCTGAGCCCTTTTCTGAATATTTTGTATGTTATTTAGGGTAAAGAAAAGTAGAGAAATAGGGTAATGTCTGTCAATACAATGCTTATACTCTTGGTAAATATAAAGTTATCAATAATATCATTTCCATGGGGCTAGGGATGTAATTCAGTGAAGAGCACTTGCCTAGCATGCAGGAAGCCTGGATTTGATCCCCAGTGCTGCAAAATAAGTTGATGATGATGATAATAATAATAATAATAATAATAATAATAATAATAATAATAATATCACTTTCAAACTTCCTTTTTCCAATGAAATAAAGACTCAGATTTACCAAACTGTCTGGAGCTTGTGACTTCAGATCATCTGAAGCAATCATTGGAAATGTCAAAGAAAACTTTGGAAGACTTAAATATACATACTTTGTTAATAAGAATTGCCCAGTGTGAAATTTCAGGTTGAAATTTTTAAATTTTTGAATAAAGCTCCTAAACTTATATTTTTTAAAAAAATTGATGTTGTACTGTTAGATTCTCAGCTGATAGAAAACTTTGTGATAGTGAGTTCTGCATTTCAGTCTGCCCTGGGGGGCAGCATTTCAGTGTCTGTCTGAAGTTCCTGAGAGGCAGTGGTTGAGCATGCAGAGGTCAGCTTTTCATCTGGCAAAGAGTCGGTTTTTACCAGCTATTTATGCGGTAAATCTTAAGATGCTAGCAACGATTACTCAGTATGTGCTTTCAACTTTCATATCTCATCTTCGGGTTTTTATTTTAAAATAATGTTTTTTATGTACCCCTTGAAAAAGTCGTGCGCTGGGAGCAGTGACGGCAGGCCTGTCAGCAGCTGATTAGTCCTTTATATATTACTCATCCAACACTCACAAAAACCCCTCGCAGTAGAGAGGACTCTATGATATTTAGCGATATGGCGGTGGAAAGGGGAGGTTTGAATTTTTGATTTTCCAGCTTATGGGTCATATTTGACCAACTGCTTTCACTAGAGGACATGCCACTTTGTTGAGCTATTTAGGAATCAAAAAGACTGTCTTAATTTAAAACAAGGACCCTTTGTTTTAGTTGGTGACTGCCTTGTGAAATTTTTCAGTTCTCAGCGGGTTAACCAGGGAACAGGGGCAGAGTCATAATTGGCCTATTTAGAGTATTTTGCATGTGAATAGTGTGTTAGTGAAGCATCCCTAAGTCTGTTGTGAGTGACATGGTGATTAGAATTTAGATTAGGGAAAACACATTCTGTACTTTATCAAGGACAGTAATTAGTTCAGTCAGTAAAAGTTGATTACAAGTAACGATAAAGTTAGATTTTTAGTACTTAATTTTAAAATTTCTTTATTAAACAGTAAATTTGTTCTTAATATAAATGGTACTATCTACACTTGTTTTATTGCATATCAGAATAATTAAAAGAACAATGTGTTCAATGCAGAGTATAATCAGGCGATTTATGTATTATGGGTAAGTTTCTATGTAGCTTTTAGAAAATGTGATATTATTATATAATCTTTCTGATGTCATCATTTTTGAAAGTGTAGTAATTTGTCACACTGTGATAAGTTAATGATATTTGTGAAAGTTTTCTAGTATTCAGGTAAATGTTTAATCTGTGGGGATGTGTTTAGCTTCCGATAGTCCTCAAGAGAGCATTCTAAAGTTCTTTGATTTGTTCCTGTGAGCTTAGAATGCCTACTTTTTCTAAAATGGTGCAAGTTGGTTCAGCTGGTGTTTTCAAGTCTGTGGATTCACGGAGGATCATGGCGTGCGGGGCAGAGGGACAGGGTTCTTACTGGTGTGGATCGGGCACACTTGCCCCAGTGTGAGCAGCCGGGGCAAGTTCGAAAAATGAGATTCTTGTTGGTCTTGTGAAGGAAGGGCATGAATAGTCCCCAGATATGAGCCTCAGTCTAGAGAAAGAAAACACCCCTCTTTCAGAAATGCCATTTTCATAGGAAATTAAAACATGAGTCATCTGCAAAGATTTAAAGAATACGTGGTTTAAAGGGAACCATACCTCCCTCTCAAAAGTGAAGAATGCAAATGGGTAAACTTGGGGATCGCTTCCTAGACTGCTTTTCCTTTTTGGTTTATGTTTTGGTAATTGTTTCAGCTCAGCAGATGCTGTTTTCTCTATTGCTTGGGTCTAAATAGTACTAGCAATCAGTTGAGGGGTGGTGAATGTCAAGAAGTAAACTTATGTGTTTGTTTCTTCTTCTTAACCTTTTAGCAGAGTCTCCTTGGAGGGGACATGGATATGGGCAATCCAGGAACCCTTTCGCCCACCAAACCTGGCTCCCAGTACTATCAGTATTCTAGCAATAACCCCCGACGGAGGCCTCTTCACAGTAGTGCCATGGGTAAGGTCTTCTTCTGTTTGAATGCCTGAGTGTCATTTTTCTTTTTTCTTTTTTAAATTCCACCCTCTCACCCCATTTCTACTCTACCTTCTCCCAAAAGCCCCTAAAATTTGGCTTGTCAGGCTGGTGGCCCCCTCCCCAGTAGCCCACTGGGCAGATAGATAACGTTAACAATGTATAGCAGCAAGAGAACTTTTTTTGGTGTCTGCTTATTTCTGGATTTCTCTTGGCGACACACAGAAGGAACCTTTAAAAAAAAAAAAGAAAAAAAAAGAAGAAGCAGTAACAAGTTAAATACAGCATCTTTATTTTTATGAACAAGGCAGAATTGATCTCTGCTAGATTTAAAGGTGATAGTGGGAACGATGGCGCTGCGGGAATGATTTAACAAATTCCGGTCTAATCCCAGTGGCTTCCTGGGATCATGTATTTTAGATTGGAAAATGGGCCTGTGAGAGCTCACCTCATCTTCATTTTCTTTCAGAGGTACAGACAAAAAAAGTTCGAAAAGTTCCTCCAGGTTTGCCATCTTCAGTAAGTACTGCTTGTTTCTCTACTGTTCACTTTGTTCGGTTTTGTGCTGCTGTGAATGAGCTAGAAGTCAATGTGATTCCATGTGCCCAGAGAAGCAGGTTTATCCAGAATGTGGACGAGGAGGTAGGAATGACCTGCAGGTCCAGCTACCTGGTCCACCTTGGAGTGATGGATTGAGCACCCCAGAAGACTGGGTGGTCATGTTGGTATTCAGCAGGTTAAGCTCTGAAGAGAGCCTTGAAAGGGGGCCTGAGGTTCCAGCAGTTTTACCTGTATAGGGCTTTCCAGAGAATGAGTATTAGTTTCATGTGTTGGTTAAATTCTTTTGTCAGTATTATGATGATTTATGGATTTGCATGCGAAAGGAGATTTGTGGAGCGGATTTAGGAAAAATTTACATGGGTTTCAGCCCAGAGTGCAGGGAGAATGTCTCTATCTTCCAGAAAGGTTGCGGAATAAATGTTTCAAAGGTAGCTGCCACAGTAGCTGTTTGCGTCTGTCATACCAGGTGAGGACCAGAAGCACCCAGCTGTAACCAGAGCTTTCTGGGTCTTTTAAATGGCAATGGCTGGAGCTGCTGAAGCATCCCAGGCCCAACAGAGCAGAAGTTGGTTGTGATCACAATAAGAGCATAGATTTTTTTAGGTCCTAGATAATTTATTTAATATTCTTGAGAACTGATATCTTTCTAGTAATTTTCTCCTTATGTGAAATAAAAAAGATGATATCCTCCCTTCTTTCCCTGTTTCCTTCATTCTTCCATCCCTCCTTCCTGGGTGTAGGTTTGGACTTGATTTTGTGGAGTTACTAGTATTGGAAAAGTATGGCCTGATTCTAACTTCATATACTTTAAAATAAAATTATATTTAGATTTCTGAGACTATTACCCATCAATGCTTGCATGTTAGTCTTATTTCACTTTTAATAAATTAGAAAAATAATGGGTTTTGCAAATGTGCTAAGATTAGATTAACACAAACACCTGTGTATTTGACTTGATTTCAGTTCAGCTCATCCAAAAAAATTATTAAGTGAATATATCAGAATAAGTCTTATCAGAAAAAAAACACAAATGTTGTATGCTGATTATTACAGACTTGATGATGTTGAAGAAGCATCACAGAATTATCCATAAATATGGAAAAATATTGTGTAAATAAAACTACCAAAGGCATATAAAATAGTCATTTTGGACTACCAATAAGTCATTTAAAAATGTGCAGAAATTGTTTTTCTTTGAATGTCTGTATTGTATTGAAATTGACTAATATCCCTGAAGGTTTTTTAATAAGCCTATTTTAAGCTTGAAGTTAGTGATTGGACTTAATGTTGATGACATTTTAGCTTTTAATTGCTTTATGATAACTTCGAATAATATAGTCCTCACAGCTGTTTACATTTTAAACATGCCCTGAACTTAGTATAGACAATATTCAGTATATTAAATGGACCTTTGAATGTTCTGAAATGACAGTTAACGCTATGGTACAAAAGCTACGAAAACCAAGCTTTCATATTCTATTTATGCCCCATGTTAAATTTAACTTTTGTTTTCTCCAGTGCTAAAATTATGCAGAAAGCTACACAATTTCTAAGGAGTGCATTGGTGTGGCATTGGATATTAATCACTGTCAACAATTTTTCTTAATTCATTGTAATTTTTTAAAGTATTTCCCAATAACTTACTGGCCCTTAGAGAAAATTTTTCCTAGTATAGTTTTTTTTCTTTGCTATTAAGATAATTGATAGGTTGTGATATGCTTGGTACCATAAAATTATTTTTGTTTTCTTACTAATAAATAAAAGTTAGGAATTGGAAATTTAGTTTGTGTTATTTAATTTTGACTCTTGATCATCAATTTAGGATTAACTCTTCATAGAGAATTTATCTTGGCTAAATGTTTTAATGGTCCTTATGGAATATTTTGGTAACTAGCCCTTTTTTGAAAGACAGGGAGGAGGAAGAAAATCCAATTTCATGGAAATGTTATTTATTTATTTATTGAGCAGGAAGAATAAGATAGTTTGGATTATTTTAGAATTCAGAAACCTATTGACTTGGTACTCTAAAAATATTGCAGTTCTGTTCTAATAGCAGTTTAACTTAGTTTATATTAGCTTTATTGTATGTGTTGTTTGCTTATTGCTTACAGCAAGATCCTGTGCCTTTCCATCACACAAAATCTGTATTTTAACTTGATTCCAAGAAACAGTCTGTACTAGTCACTGTAACACTTGCTCTTGTAGCTCTAGATGTCTGTATTTTTAGACCTCTGCCATGCTTGGTTATTCTTCTTGAAAATTCAAATAAAATTTTGAGTATTTATCCTATAAGAGATACTTCTAAAACTTGTTTCAATAGTGTTTGTACAACAGTGAGAAACTGGGGATAGTAAAACGTTTCTTTTGGAGTGATTATGATTAGGTAAAGACTTATATGTTTTTCTTTGATACATATTTACCATGATAAATAGTAATAAATCTGTCACAATCTGTTGTGTAAACTCACTTTTTTCCCCCTTTTGAAATGGGCCCTCTCTCTTCTGTGACATAAAACAAAATTTACACTGTGACGTTCCGTAGTCGGGTATTATTTTGTAACACCTGTATGGATAGAGGATGGATTTCCTTTTCCACCATTAGACTGGAAATCTCTCAAAGGAGTGAGGGGACTGCCTGGCCCTGATTTGAAAACTCTGATGCATCTGTGGCAAGAGAAACATAAACCTGGCCCAACATCATGCCACGGATCTGGCAGGATCCTTGAGTGTATGTTTGCATGTGTGCTGCATCTAGAGACCTCAGGATACTGTGGAAGTATGACGTGGTCTATGGGCTCGAACCCCATGGAGGAAAGGAGGACTGTTGCTATGGAAAACAGAGGCCTGGGGTTAGGGCTAGAGTGATTTTGTGAAGAAGAGGCTATGTGAGAGGACAGCTATCCACATGTCCACAAGAGCCCTGCTTATTGCTACAGAGCATGTTCATGTTCTGTTAGAATGTTGCTCTTTTCTATCACATCCCGGTTTCTTGTGGCCTTCAACTTCTGATGAGACCTCAGTGTCTTTGGTTGATGCCGTGATTTATTTTGCATGTCCGATCTCTTGAGTTTGCATGTGAACTTCTCTGCATCTTGTTTTTCTATGTTGAATCACATTAAATTATAGACTTAATATTTTGCCTCAACTATTCTTCCTAGCAGATTTCTTGGTTTTGTATTACCTAGTAATCAGACACAGTGAGCCAGGTATTCATGCAGGGAAAAGCATACCATATTAAATTATCCTTTGAGGAAAATACTCCGGACTTTCTTACCAGAAATTAACGTGGAAATGTTCAAATCTAGAAAGTAACGATTTTCATATTGTGTTAAGTATACTTATCAAATGCACCGGGGCGGGGGGGGGGGAAGCAGACATTATCTTTCAGGATTTTTTTCTGTGGCAGCCAACACATGAACATATACAGCCTTGACATCAAAATCTTATGCATTTTATCAAAAAGCATTAATAGCTGCACCTTTTCTGCTTCAAACATGGGTGGAATTTGTCCCCATTTGTAATGTGGTTTAAGCTTCAGTGACAATCTCACCAAGACCTCACTTGGGATTTTGGGAACTTCACAGTTCTCTGGAAATGTGAAGTTTTTTGTTCTAAGAAATAGGTTCTGATCTCCTTTATCTCCACAGATATTTTCTCAAACTGTACTTTTCAATAAAAGTCTATTTTCTGCCTTTCTTTCTTTCTTTTTTTCTTTCTTTTATTTTTGGTTTTAAATTCAGGAGGATCTGGTTAAAAGTATCAGGAAAAATGGATAATGTTAACAATAGTAATTATCCTCTGGGTTTTCCATTATATAAAAGCCTTTATATTTGAAGGTTTCAAACACTGCTATTGAATCCATATTTTTAGCTATTCTAGAAGGGAAAAAAAGCTTTCTTGCTCAAATACTTGTAGAAATCAGAATTTAATACAGGAATTATAAATTGTTTTTTTCCTTCTTAGGTGTCCATGATAGATGATTGGAAAATTCGGTACTTAAAATACATAATTCACCCCATCACTTTTGACATTGATCATAAGGAATCAGATTGATAGTCTATAATTCAATTGCTTTTTCATGTCAACAAATTTTAGCTTAAGCACTAATAAAACTTTTTTCTTTCTTTCTTTCTTTTTTTTTTGAACACAGTATCTTTATTTATTTTTATGTGGTTCTGAGGATCTAACCCAGCTCCTCACACGTGTGAAATGGGCACTCGACCCCTGAGCCGCAGCCCCAGCCCCAGCCTTAATGTAACTTCCTTTAAATTAAAATCTATAAGAGAATATTCCTTCCTTACATGTAAACTGATCATCAGCTACCTGGCCTCTGTCCTATGTAGGGAATTCTAGAAATAGCTAGTTGTATGATAAACTAAAAGGAAAGGGGTCTGTCTCTTCAAGGTTTTTTTTCTGGAGAAAGAGATACTTGGTGAAGTATAACTTAGGTGTTTACCCTAAAATGTTAGGATAGCTCGTTACATTCAACTTTAAACTTAGTGTACCCATTTTCTAACTAAAGCTATTGAAATATGAGGTTTGGATATTCAAATTGTGCTTAATAAGTATGAAAGTGAACAGCTAGGAAGGAGATTAAGGTCAATGCCGTTAAAATCATCTCAAATAGGACAAAACTATTATTCACACAATTTACACAGCATGTGAAACATGACACTGGGGAACACTTTGAAAGCTGAGAAAATATTCATCACAAAGTATTTTTTTTTCTTTTGTGCAGTTAATACTAAATTTGATGAATTTGATTCTGGAGTGATTATGACTAGGTAAAGACTTATATTTTTTTTGAGACATATTTACCATGATAAATAGTAATAAATCTGTCTCAATCTGTTGTGTAAACTCACTTTTTTTTTTCTTTTTAACTTGAATTGAAGGCTTCAAGTTCAGTATATATATTGTCTTCCTGGAAACTGATGCCGTCGTCCTGTCCTCTCTTGCTCTTAGAAGATAGAGTTTATGATTTTTATGAATTACTGGTCCATGAACCAAGTGCAGGAGGATCTTGATACTTGTTTTCAATGGGGGTTCTTGTTCCCTTCAAAATATCTTAACGAGTACACACAAGAGACATGAAAATGGGCAGCACATACCCCATCAGAGCATTCCAGTCTCCCAAAAGTTTCCTAAAAAATTTCTCTATTTTTGTTTGGAATTTTGAATTCATGAGCTCCTTCTTCTGCAGTCCTGCTCCCCCTCAACTTCAAAGCCCATTCCTGCCCCCTTGAAAAAGAAGAATTCAGGAGTGCATATTTTATATATAAAGAAGTGTAAGCGAGAGGACAAAAATAAACGTGAACGGCAGATGAAAGATTTGTTATATTTGTGAGCTATCCCTGGATTATCTTTGAAAATGAAAAGGTTGCCCACCACAGACAATCAAACAAAACACCCCCCTCTGCATTCCTTCCAGCCCATGCTCTCTGGCCAGCAGTGTCTGTTTATCTTCTCACCAGGTTCTTCCAAGGTAGGCATGATCCCCACCGCCTCAGTGTGCCTTTGTATCTTGAACCAAGTTTTGAAAATACGACATCACTGCTAAGATATACCAAGACTTTTGTGAAGATTTCAGCAACTGGAACAGTAGCCTTTAATGTAAAACTATGCTCATTTTTGGAGAAAGGAGAAATTTCTTTTAGGGAGCTGTTGTTTTGAACCATATTTTTGCCACTTTCACAGAATATAGATATTGGTATGAAGTGGTTTTATTTCAGAAATCTAGAGAAATCGATGCAAGACTGCTTTACCCAGAGAATTATTGCAGGGCTTGTATGTATTTTGAAATTATAAAACTTGTTCTGTAGTAGCATGTGGCTTGATTGTTAATTTATCATATGTTTATGGTATAATCTAGATGTTTGGTTTGATATTTGGTTGAATACTTTTTTTTAACTTTTAAAAAAGTTTATCAATCGAAGCAGTTTATATTTAACATAGCAAAATTCTTTTTTCTTTTTTCTTATTTCTGATAATTTCTGCATTTTCAAAGCGTGTTTTTCTGGTTTCAAACATTCTGAAATTTTTGTTGGAAAACAGTAAACTAGAGTCAGAAAGCCTAAAGAAGATTCAGGAAAAAAAAAAAGTGTCAATAATTCTAAAAGGATAAAGAGTTCGTTAAAAAGAGCAAAGTTGTATTTTCTTATGGCAGAATAATTATGGTCAGGCTGTTGACAGACACCTGCTTTGTTTCTTTTTTAAAGTAAATCGCACTGAATTTTAAACTTGCATTTCAAAGCAATAGGATTCTCAGCCTGGATCCCTACTGTCCCAGCATGTATTTGTGTAGCCATTGTGTTCGTTTTAAAAGAGTGAGAGCTTTTATAAAATGCAGTGCAAAATTTGTGGTTTTAATACTCAATTATTTTATCTCAGAACAGCAGCATGTGTGTGATCCTGCCGCATAGGTGTAGTTATTCCTGGATCCTAGGCTTCACTTGAGCATTCGCTCCCTCTTCAGAGAAGTTCAGGTAGTGCAGAGGACTGCATTTGTAAAATGCCAGGGTTGAAAATGAAGGCGATTTTAAGTTTTGGTGAGATGTGTAGATTTCAGTTCCAAGTGAACGTGAATGCTGTATTTTTGAAAAGAGGCTTTTATAATTTTAAGAATTAGATTGGGGGGGATTGATGACACTGGTGTCATCTCTCCTAATTTTGTCATCTGAGGAATTAATCACAGTATGCTGCCAGGGTGGAAAGTTGGTCTGTAAGCATCTACTAGTGATCAAAAGAGGTGCAGTGTGTATCCTCGATTTTGCTAAATTTATTTTGATTATTCAGTGGAACAGAGGACATTCCTTGGCTTAGTTAAGCTGTCTTCATAGCCAACTGTAAAGAAAATTTCTTGGTGTGTTGCCATGTCTGTAGAGATTAGAGGGTAATTCCTTTGTGAAACATGGACTCATATTAGAAAGACTTATATTTTCTCAGAAAAATGACCCTTATAGTACATTTAATCATGAAAATTGTTGTCATTTTCTGCCCACACATACAGAAACTGTCCCTGTCACTACTTACTGTTATCACTTAGGGATTTTAGGAAAATACTGTTTTGGAATAAGTATTTTGGTATCATCTGAAAAAGAGTACCTAACTGCTTGCAGCAACCTCCTCCCTCCCAGCCCATATCATTCTAAAGATGCCTTCTGGATTATACTTATAATAATATTGTAATGGCTTTCATTCTACCGATTGGCACAGTATATCATTATATCATTAGCTGCTATGAGAAAGCAGTTTCAAGTAGGTGGCTGCTTCTTAGCATTAATGTTTTCAAGTAACCCTGTGCAGGGAATTGGGTTGTTTCACAGGTGCTCAGGTGTATTAACACAAGGTACAATATTATTTCCTGGCTTGGCTTGTTACAAAATGAACTTGAAGCACAAAATAACTTCATAGTAAGTAGGGTATAAAAGCTGGGACTTTAGCTTAACAAAGTTCAATAACTTAAGACGTTAAAAGATGAAATCAAAATAAAATGCTAAGAATGCTGAAGCTCATTTCTCTCTCGTTATACTGAAGCTGAGACTTTAAAAGACAGTTCATGGCCTCAACAGACTTGTTGAGTCAGTTTAAAATTTTGAACCACGAAGCCAAATAGAAAAATAAACTTATTTCTGCAACTAGTATAATATTTGAAAGTATTGTTATGTTAAAAAAAGTTACAAATTTCTGACACTTAATACAGAGGCGTATATTTCAGGAGTGAAATTTTATTACCAAAACCCTGGGGTCCCTCATATGGTGCCTTTAGAAGAATTTTATTTTTTAGAAGTATACAGGATGTTGGCACATATAATCTATGACTTAATTGATACAGTCGGGTGAAAGAATATGGAATTCACCATATTTATTATGGGCAGATATAGTTGGGATTACAGAATTCAAAAACAAGATAGGCAGCTATTTTACCAATGAATGCTGTTTTGTTTTCCTTTTAGTAAATTGCGGCAACAGCTTCCATGTTCGTGAAACCCTCCAGTAACAGTCTGGGAGCACCCAGCTGGGGGAAGCATTGTCAGAGGTTTTCATTCAGTCAGTTATTGCTTTCTTCATTTATGTTTATTCGAAGCGCATTTTTCGGCCAAAGACCAGACACACTATGTGACACTGAGTGTGTCCCGCTCCTCATTGCACCTCTATTTAAGTCAGGAAATGTCACCACAGAGGTGCTTCATGCTTGATGAAATCCACAGTGTGGTGTCACCAGCATTAAAGAGCATGAAGTCTGGTCTTCTAAGAACAATCTGTGTTCAAAAAATAAACAGCCATGGGTAACTCATGTGGCCCTCTCAGTCTCCTTCCCACTTGTCACCACCTTGAAGAAGGGAGGGGACGTGGGTATCTTACATCTATTTTGCTCATACAAGTCAGACTCACTGTCGTGTGTGTATTACCTGGAAATACAGCTGCAGTGCATGCAGTCACAAAGTGGAGGAGGATGAAAACAGCATGCGCTGGAGATCAAGAGCCTTCCTGACTTAATGTCTTGATGTCCTCTACTTACGCACCCAGTGGTCTTGTTAGGTCACAAACCTGTGTAATTGTCTACAAGGTAGGTGTATGTGGTGCCTGTGTAATAAGATGATGCCACAGCTGGGCAAGGTGGCACACACCTGTAATCCCAGTTACTGGGGAGGAGTATAAGTTTGAGGCCAGCCTTCACACACAGGGAGACCCAGCTCAACATAACAAAATAAGAGAGGACTCAGTAGTAGAGCATCCCTGAGTTCAATCCTTAGTACCACCACCACCACCAAAAAAAAAAAAAGACATCCTATCAGAATACTAATAGGAAATTCGTACCATGGTGCTTATTCTGGGCTGAGCCTGTTACAAGTACTTTTCATTTACATTTATTCAGCCATTTAATCCTAAAAAATTTCCTATAGTAAGTATTACTGTTTACTCATGAATAAAGAAACTGAGGCGCATTGAGGTGAGGGAACCTATCCAAGGTCATGCAGCTAGTAAGTGGCAGAGGTGGAATGGAAACCTGGCAAGTCTGGATGATTTCTGTGCTGTTAACCACAATGCTTTTCAAGCAGCTTGCAGGTTATTCAGCACGCTCTGTAGAGTAAAAAGACCTTTCTGTAACATGGTGGTTGTTAACTTTAAAAGTGTTACACTATCTGGAATAAATTAAGTATTCAACAGTTTAATTTAACTGCAGACTGCCCCTCAACACCTCCATATAGTGCCACAACCTCTGCTCAACTCAGAGGATCAATTAGAGAACTCAGGCCACCCAGGAAATATTTTTGGACTAGAGACAGTATGATCCAATGGCTAGAGCTCAGCTGCAGTTTTTGAGTTGACAGTGCTGCTTACCAGGTATATGCAACACCTATATGTAATATTGTTGAATATTGCAAATAATAATGATAAGTACTGGCAGTGCTGACTTCAGCAACAAGGTAACTGCCTTTCTTTTGGCACTTGAGGCAAAAATCTGATATGACAGCTTACTTGTGAAGAGTTAGCAGAACAGAAAGACCAGGATCTCAATTGGCTGCACCCTACTATCAAATGCAGGTCACTAGCTTTTTCTGAAATTAAGAAATACGACCAGTGCTTTTTGTATATCTTCCTCCTTACATCCCCAGCCCCATCGGAGCCAAAGCACCTAGTCAGCTTTTCAGTGGTGAGACCAATGGTGTTGTGGAGCTGCTGATGCTACTGATGAGCTGCCTGTCCCTGCTCTCAAAATGGGCCATCAGGCCAGAATGCACAGAGCTCCTCATGGTGTGATTTCCTCAGTCAATAATTTGCTCATGTCAACATCAACTAAGTGAGCAGGAGATATGGGCTCTTTCTTTCATAATAGGTCAGAGATATTCTAGAATAGGCCAGAAGCCCATTTTCCTGAGTGATGCATGGAGCTTCCTTTCTGTAGGGCTGACTCTGGTCCCCCAGCTGAAGGGAAGGTTGGGCCTGGGGGTTTAACTTCATTTGTCAGGAGTAAGGTGTGTGAATCAGGTGGGCCCTGGTGGCAGCTTGTCTCTCTTATACAATAAAGCAGATTTTAGGTAAATTTCTAACATTACACAGGAATATTTGTACAGATAGTTTAAGGTTAAAAAAAAAAATCAAAGATTTGCTGGGTTTAAGCCTCTGCCCTATTATAATGTGTCTTTTTTGCAAGCCACTGTTGAACTTATTAAAGAAAAAGTAATTTTGCTTGTCAGCTATGGAAAACATTTTTTCCTCCTTTTTATAATAAGGGCTGGTTAGTTAACTCTTGCTTTTCAGCAAAAATAAATAAATAAATCTGCTGAAGGTGGTGGGAGGGTAGCAGCATTCTACGAAGAATGTCTTTTGCCAGGCAGTTTCAGTTTTCAGAGAAACCAGGCACTGAGTGGGATTTCTCAGGAAGGGTCCCTTTTGACCGGTGAGCCCTGAGCCTCTTCCTGCTGCCCCTGAGTAGGTAAAGACGCTTTGGCCCACAGAGATGCTGTCTATGTCTGGGAAGGCTGATAGATCCGATTTAGACACCCTCATTTGTAGTCATTGCCACCTTGTGGATTACAAAGGATATTGGTTTTCATCAAACTTCCATTCCAATTTGGCTTTTTATGGCAAGTACACGTTGGCAATGGATTGCTTGTGTTCCTCACCAAAAGGATCTTCGTTTGTTCGGTAACACCTCACTTCTCCACTCACAGTTCATTTATGATTCTGATGAGAGTGTTTTTTCAGGAAACACACATTTCACTTTTTGACCTAGGAGCATCTGTTAGAATTTTTTTTTTTAATACTACTTTGGCATTCTGAAAGTGTTAATGTCTTTCATATCTGTTTAATGCTATTTAGGGATATTTATGATCACCTCTTGGTTACTCAGGGTAAAGTGTGTCGCAATTTTTTTTTAAACAGACAGGAAAGCATTCACATGAGGAAACAGATTGCTTTAAACATGTGCTTCCTGTGACAGTAAAAAGAACAAATTAGATTTAACACTGTGTAATGAATGCATAAATGTGTACATTTAAGCTTTTAAAAGCTTTATGTTCAGTTTTGGTCACAACAAAAAATGAGTCACCTGTAAAAATTAGAGATGCCTCTGGTATGCTCAGACCCCTGAAATGTCCAGCAGTTGCAAATCCGAACCCACGATGCCTCACTGGGATCATAAATAGCATGGTTTGTTAATGCTGGTAAGAACTAGGACTTTACAGGACACATTCAGAGGTTAAACCAGATTGGGAGTCTGATAATGTGCATTGAGCAAAGAAATTGAAATGTATTGGGGAGGGGAAGGATTTTACTGAAAAATCAATAAAAAAATTTTCATTTTTTTCTGAACCAAAATATTCTTTCATGAAAAAAAAAAAAAAAGAGAAAGAACTCTGCGATGTTTACTTAGCAGCATTTACAACAATTTGATAATATAAGAAAAGACTCCTTTTCTTATGTAATTCAGCAGCGGTCATGAATGCTGGCTGGCAGGGAATGAATAGAATCTGAGTTCATATTTCAGGTTAGACGCGAGCCTTGCATTGGAGGGCACGAATTCTGTCCCCAGCAGAAGAGTCGAGTCGCTCATGGCCATTTCTGTCTGAGCCTGGCGGATGGTGTCTTTCTGTCCCCTGTGCTTTCACAGCTAAGGATTTGTGGCATGCTCACCATCTCTCTGGCCAAGCAGGGCCGGGACAGAGTCCCTCAGGGGAGGGCATGTAGTTTGGGGACATCTGACTCTCTTATAGCGCATACTGAGGTACTAATATCAAAACAGACTGCTTGTTGTCGCACGGTGGGGCAGCGCTTTTTTGGCTGCCGTGGTCGAAATGAAATGGGCAAGCTGTAGTCCGCTTGGCATCAGAATGGGCTAAGGGAAGCTGGGAAATCAGAGTCAGACTGTGAATGCAAGTTACAGCCAATGGTTAACTTCCTTTTTGTGTGTCACTTGGCAGCGATGAGACTGATGGCGATTTTTTTTTTCCGTGGGTTAGAGTTCAGTGCCCTGGGAAGAGGCGTAGACGCTGTTACTGTGCTTCTTCATACAGTTGACTTGTGTTGATTTCTTGAGGCCACTACAGCTGTTCCAAGGGCCAGCTCCAGGAGCTCCATACATGGCCATCGGACTTCGGATGCAAAGGTAATCAGAGGAGAGGTGGTCCACAAGGAATCTTGCAGCTGATCTCACTAGGCAGTCAGAGGGAACTCAGATTCTTGCAGAAGGCAGTCATGCCAAAGCATAATACCGTGCACTTGAATGGATGCTCCTCAGTACACAGACACCCAAAGATATTTTTAAATTATCACCATTCCACACCCCTCATCTCACATAAAAGATTCAAATCAATTTTGAACTGTCTGGAAAATGCAGGACTAAAATAGTTCAGATTGAATTCAGCTAAAATGACCTTCTGCTTTTGGGGGAGGCTGTTGCTCTTTGGTGAGCCACATTATTTTCTTTGAAGATTCATTTGGAAGAGAGTTTGGGTGAATTTCTAGCCTTTCTCAAGATACTCCTCCCATATCTCTGTTTGCAAAGAGCTTTTCCCCAAAGGCGAAAAGAGCGAGTTGCCATCTTGAGGAGTGAATTGCATGTTTAGTGAGCACCACATGGTCTCAAAGTTACTCTGGAATTTTCAATATATCTGATTGCTTTCAAATACTATTTATTCCCTCAAAACTTCTAAACATTTTCTGTTTGTGAAAGATATCAGGAAGATGACCAACTACTGACAACCCTAAAAGCAGGGAAGGAAGCTTAGAAACAGAATACCATTTGTCTGGTAATTAGAGTGCATCTCTTAAGAGTTCGAGAGAATTCTGATTAACCTTTCTGTTCCCACATTCGCACATAAAATTAGCACACCTTTTAAATTATTATCTAGTATTTAAACACATATTTTTGAATCTTCTTAATGCAACAGGTTCTAGAGGCACTAAAAGTGTGTTAGAGGTTTCTAAAAAACTTCATTTTTCTTACATTTTAAATGTTCTGTTTGTGCAAAATTTCGAGAATCACCATAAGGGCTTCTTTGCATTTTTAATTTAGTAACTAACATATGAATAAATTTGCATATTAATTAGTTGCAGATTAAATCATGCATACATAATTGCCTCCTTACTGTGTTTAATGTTTGTCAAAATCTCCAGCCTGGTTTGATGGATGTCGTATGAAAGATTACAATTTGATGTACCCTTGGAAGTATTTACACCAATAATGCAAGATTCTTAATAGCAGAATTCTCTAGTTATATACAGTTACTAATAAACATGTAAGATAGGTACATGTCCCTTTGACTAAAATTTTTTTCTTTGCACCAAATCATTTACTATTCATAATCATTAATGCATCCCCTAATTATACAGCATATGTCTGTTAACCCTTTCATTGCTGGTCTTCAAATGGTAGCTTCTTTCTTTTTCTTGCCCCCTAAAGAAAGCAAATTATTTTGATAGTATTCTGAGAACAATATTGCCTTTCACATATTTATCTACTAGTAGGTAGGCACACCTCCTTTGCCATTTGTTTTAACATACAATTAAGAATTATATTATCACTTTGTATTCTCTACAGAAAATCAAGAAATGACCCATGTGCACATGCTTTGTAGCGGATGGATTTTTTTCCCCCTCTTTTGCCAATGCTGAAAGCAATTCAGATATTTCAGATGCTTTATATTAAATGGTTAACTCTATGTAGATATGTAGATACACCCATATACATATTCTATTCAGGAAGATAATTTTGGATAAATAAAATTTCAATTATATTTTATCTATTCTTAATAGTATAATACATTTAATGTATTATCAAATATAGACTGATTTTTTTTTTTTTTAAATACTGAGATTGAGGTCTCTGCTGTAGAAACTGACTAGAGAGTGGATGCAGCTGATTTGGCATGGTCAGAAATGTCATTGAATGTTCTTTTAAATTAATTTCTCAGGTATTTAATTTTTAAGTTTTATTTCACTCGTGGAAAAAGTAGACAAGTGGTTTTTTTTTTCCTATTTTGATGTCTAAGCTGCTTATCGCACTGTATTACCCTGCATTAATGAGTATTCCTACTGTGCAAAATTTTATCAAAAATATGGTGTGAATGTCATTTTTAATTGGAAGTTTATACAGTCAAATTTATAGTACACAACAAAAAATATGTACGTTCTTCTGCTCCAAGCCCTTTTTAGGCTATTGATCTTTTTGTGTAAGTATACATTTTTATCAGTCCAACTTCAAATTTAGTTTGAAAATATGGACAACTATTACTCAGTTCATATAAATACTATTATTAGAGAGGGAGGGAAACTAAGGCACAATATGATTGTATTGCTTTAATTACAAGAGAACCAAAGATGAAAACCTTCAAGTATAGATTTTCAGGGATCCCTTTTAAACGTGGAAACTTGCTGACCAATTCCTTACGTTCCTCAGAAGTCATAGCATCTGACTTCTGCCTGTGTTTCTGTGCAATGCCTTCCATTTGTATTCCTCGTAGAAAGGCAGAGAGAGGTTAAAATGAGTCAAAGAATGAACAGCTGATTTCCTTTCTTTGATTTTTACATAGGAGACATAATACCTCTGGTCACTTACCTTAGGAACGTTTCTTCCCTAATCACAAGACACAAAAACTATTTTCTTGATTTAGCAAAACATTCTTTTACAGCATGAAATATTGCATTACATTATTTAGCAATGTGAAAAATGAAATGAAAGCTGCAAAACTTAGAAAAGGAAGCAAACAGTCAGACCCGAAACATATTTATCCACTGCCATTGTGCCTAGGTAATTCAGGGCATATGGTATGTAAATGATGTTTGGAGATCCTTGCCAAATCTACACACGACGGGATAAATTAAGGACAGGTTTCCTTGGGTGTTAAGTCCCATGATTGTGGCCGGCACACTCCCTGCTCGGATGGATGTGTGTGCTTTCTTGTCTTTCTGCAAGAGTCTCATCCAGCATTCAGTGGCCAGATCTGGTCCTCAGATGGCGTCATCCTTTGTGATTCCCAAGAATTTTAAATTTATTTTTATTAAATTTAAAATATAGTGCCAATTTCCCAAACCTGCCCCTTGTTCCCACGTTTGAGAAATGTGTCTGAATAATTCACCAGTGTATATTTGGGTATTAAGCCATTTTTAAATGGGTCTCGTTGACAATGGAAACTGAGTGCCTCAGCCACTGAAGAAAGAAAGGTGGTTCCTAAGGAGTGGCTTTTCTCTAGGTTGAGATTAAGGTCTTTTCTAGAAAGAACAGTGAATTATTTTGGCCAATTAATAATTTTAGTTCCAAGTTAGTCCAGCTCTCATTTATGAATTCACTTTGATAACACAAATGACTAGTATCACCTACTGTATTTTTGAATTATTTTGAAGTGTATGTACTCATTTCCAGAAAGGAGAAGGCACTAAACCCTTCTTCATTTAAAACTCACTTTGCAGAGCCAAGAGGTTGGCTATTTCCTTTTTTTTTTCTCTGAAAGCAATTTCTTTTCTGAGCTGCAGATCTAAGCCCATAGTTTCTAATGCTTTAAATTATCTATTTTGATTAGTCTTGGAACCATGTAATTGGAGATTCTGGTTAGAAGCTATGGCATATCCCTTGCTCCTATGATAATTCATTGAAATACCCCTAAAAAAATGCCTTTACTATGAAGAGTCCGAACATGATATTTACATGTTGTTTATAAAGGTTACTCCAGGATATTTTAAGGCACATGGAGTATGATTTAGGATATTTTATTGTTTTTCTATTAAGAAGAATGCTTTAAGAAAAGCCTTTTTTTTTTTTTTTTTTTTTTTTTTTTTAAGGATAATGATCTTAATATTGTGGCTTTATTTGAATTAACAGTCCGGGCTCTGTCCCCTCTGCTACCATTTCATTTATGGAAAAAATAACAGCGTGCTGGTTACTCTATGGAAAATGGAGTTAGGCTCAGTCCTTGTCCATTTCTCTGTTAATTGGGTAAAATCAGAGGAAAAAAAAATGCTCTTGAGAGCAACATAAATCAACACTACTTGATGCTGATCCAACTTAAAATTCAGGCAAGTGGTCTTGGTTCCAGAGGAGTTCATATAATTACATGTAGCCCTAGTTGGCGAACTCAGGGCAAAGTTATTCTGTGACTGTCCCTTGGTTCATTGAAACTACTTTTCACAGCTGTGCTTGAAACTCAGCAGCAGAGAGCCGAAGCAATATTCACTGGAAAATAAAGCTCATTTGCCTTTCAACCTTACTGGGAACTTGCAGCCTTAAAAACAACAAAAAGAGTAATCACAGTGGAGATTACAGAGTCCAGATGAATGCATTGCACAGTTGGGTGGTAACACACAAGTTGACTTACTTGATACCAGCACCCTGAATACCAAGGTGTTCAGCATCATAACATCATAGGTTTTAAATGTCAGTCATTGGACTGCATTTGAAATGAAGCATCTGCGTTTTATTCACAGAAGTCAAGGTATATCTGAAGATACTGAGGTGTCTTAAGGGGGTGTTTTTTGCCGGTTTTTGGCAAGACTGTAGATAATGAAGAAAAAAATTCAAGTATTAAAAGTCTATTTTCATGTACTACAAGGTTCAAAAATGACAGCATTTTTGAAATTTTTAGAAAGGAAAGCATATAAAGAGAAAGAAACTAGATTTGCATCTCTACAGATGACTCTGCATAGCAAATGTAAGGTTCTGGCAATTTCTTCACAAACATCTGAAAATAAGGAATTATAAAGGAAATCCAGACAGGTCCTTAACTATTGCATTGCTACTAGGTGTCTCTATGATGACATCAGTTTTGATACCACCTTTTGAAAAGGCAACCCCAACTACAATGATAATTTGTTTTAGTATTTGCTTTTGGATAAAATATTTCTTAGTTAAGGATATTAAAATTCTATTACCATTTGTTTATATTCAGTGAGTTTTAGGTATGTTTCATAAAAGATAATTTTCTTATCTTAAATGTATTTCAAACTACTCTTTACAAAATCTTACAAAATATTAATTCCCTTCTTTTAGAATTATAATCATTAGAATTCTCTTAATCGAATATGAACATCCCAGAGGTAATTAGGAATAAAGAATATAGTTTTCTATCATATTGTCCAGAGGCATCTGTAACTCCCTAAACATTAAGAACCTCTGATATCAGTCATAAATTGTCTATCAGTTGAGTATTCACCATTATATACTCACTCAGCATAGACTTAGCTTAAGGACCAAGTATCAGATAAACAAAGTGTAGCAAATATTTATTACACATCTAATACACGTCAGACTTTAGGTGAGTGGACAGCTATTGAGAAGATGTGTGGAAGCCTGGCGTGGTGGCACACTCCTGTAATCCCAGTGACTCAGGGGTCTGATGTAGGAGGACTCAGGTTCAAAGCCAGCCTCAGCAATTGAGCGAGACTGTAAGCAACCGAAGGAGAACCTGTCTAAAAAAGAAAGAAAAGAAAAAGATGATGCCTGGAAAGATAAATATAGATAAATATGGGCACATGTAGTTATATAAACAAGAGTTCACTGTATAATTCTTTGTAGGGACCAAGCACCATCGATCCTCCTCACAGACTAATAAACAGAGAGATTATATGACTCAAAAGTTCAGTGATTGCCAATGCATTCTAAATAATAAAATAACATCACCCATGATGATATAATATGGAATATGAGGTGAAATCAACCATATGGTTTACAGCAGGCATTAGTAAGTTTCTCTTATTAGTAGACTTCTTTTAACAATGAAACAAAGGAACATTTTTAAAGTTTTATCCCCCACCTGAAATGCCTAAAATCTACTGAAGTGGAATATGTTGGAAAAGAAAACAAACAAAAGTTAAATACGTGGGAATGGCATGACAAACCTCTGCTTTTTTCTTGTTCTCCTCCACATCATTGGGAAATAATGTTTAAGCCACTGGAGAATCTGGTGTCCCTCAAAGAATATGCTGATAAGCGTGTTTAAAGTAGAATATAACTTAAATAGTAGGGGTGACCTGCCAAGAGAAACCAAGGTACATATGAAGCAAGAAGGAGCCTATGTCACACCTGTTAAGTGGCCTAGCAGTGTCATCTCTCAGAGTGATGATGTGTGTATCCATTTTAATGTCTTTGGCATTTTATTGGCACTCTTAAGTATGCCATTGAGAGACGAGACACAGTGAACAAGAGAAAGGAAGGTAAGTTAGATGCTTCACGCCCCACATGTGAAGTGTGCGTATGGATCTGGATGCTCTCTGCCTGCCCAGCTCAGGAAACTCGGTCCTTTCCTAAATTTCAGCAGTTTACAATCCCGATGAAGGAAAGGCCAGGCTCATGAAAGAAATGATAATATGTAGAATAATTCCTCATAGTGGTGTGTGGAGTGTTTTATCAGTGTCAAGTTACATAGAGCACTAATGACATTTTTTTGGGGTCTAATAATAATAAAATGCCCACTTTTCCATTTCATGATTTCATGAAGACTTGCTCTTACATTGAAGTTACAGCTAGGTCTAATGTGCTTTCTAACTGTCCTCCTCTCTCTGGACTTGATGGTTTCTGCTATTATGGAAAGGAAGGAAATAATTTCTTTTTGTTCCACATTTACAAAATAAGCAAAATGGGCTGGAGCTTCTACTGTGTGCATAGACATCAGAGGGTGGAGCAAAAACACTGTTATAATCTCTGCTCTTCATAAATTTATAATATTTGGGGCAGTAAGTAGATGCATGATTTATTTGACAACAGTTCATAGCACTGAATGTTTTGGGGGAATACCATATTCTTGAATATTCCTTACCTGGAGGTGTCCACCACACGTTATTCTGGATCAGAGAGAATGGCGGATCTGGCATGGTTAAGACAGTGACCACAAACATTCTGTGCTCTTCTGTCTAGCAGCGTCTGTCTGTCCGTTGCCTGAACATCACAGGGAATATGGTTGAACATTTGCTTGGTCAACTGCAGAAACAACTTCTAATGTATTTTGTGTTTTCAGAATTTATTATCCAGAGATATTCTCTTACAATAAAAGCATAACTTAAAGAATTTCAGAGTTGAAAATAACATTGGGTGAACACAACTGACCACTGACTTACTTATTTGAATTTTTCTGTAAGGAAAGAAAGATTTAGATAGAGCTAGAACCTGCTCAGGATTTGAGAGCTACTTAGAAATTAAGCCAGAACGTAGAACATCTTAGTTTCTGGCCTCGCTATTATACTGTTTACTAGCAAGGCCAAGAGGACTGGGGATGGAGGGTTCATCCTACATGATCAGTGGAAAAACAAAAAGCTCTGATTTATTAGAAACCTTTGAAGAACAAAAGGATAAGTTAATTTTTTTTTTTACTTTTTCACATTTAGTAGCTTTTCATCTGAAAATATATAAGCAGATGTTTAGTTACAGTACTAATAATGTCTTTATCCAGGAATATTTAACTTTTACAAAGCCTGATAGATATAAGATAGTTTTTTTTGTTAAGTATATTTTTTCATTGCAAACAGTATGAGAAACTGATGAGTTAAAAATATGCCAGTCAACGTTGCTAATACATTTGAAGGGCACAGCCCATGTTCAAAATGAATATGACTGGAAGAACTCTGGTGTTGATTGTATTTTCTATACTCTCTGCTTGCACAAAATAAATACATTGTCTCTACAGTAATATTAAGTAGGTAGGTGCCCAAACTCTGTAAAGAATGTGGCTTCCAGGCTCTGAACAAATGCCAGAGAACACATCCTGTACTGCAGTAAGGGGAATCTCCCTTGTGGGCAAGAGTGGGAGAATTGACCTGTTTGGGATTTTTAAGTTATTTTACCTTCATCAGGAATTCTTAAGCTGTTTTACCTTCAGAGTGCATTTGATAATGGTATCGAAGAAGGCAAAAATACTGACAGGTTGGAAAGTGAACACCTTGTCAAACAAATAATAGAACTTGCACACAACATGATGTGTGCATCGTAAATTTGACAACTTGGCACTCTTAACAACATTGCTACTTGATGACCTCAAAGATATACTTTTGAATCCATCTTTTGCCTATCCATAAATGGATGGAAATAAGGTCAATGCTACCATGTGACTTTGGCACTTACCACCCATAGAATTCAGCTGGCTTAGTGTTAAAAGTCAGAATTGTGTCAATATCCAATTTTTTGCCAAGCCATTCTACTTGAAATGCTGTTTACATTCAACACGTTTGTGCATTTCAGTTTAATTTTTAAGCTCAGGTTTTTTTCTTAACTGTACCTTACCTTTTTAAAAACATTTGTTTTGGGTTACTTATGGTATTTGCTTAAAGCTTTGTCTCTCAATGAAGATGATATGAAACTTATCTCACATACTCCTTTCTGGTCATATCTGTATTTATGTGTGTGGTAGGCATTTTTAAATGCTTATGATGAACAGAGGGGGGAAATCGTTATTTTTTAATGGTGAGTATTTAAAATCCAAGGTCCCTTTGAGTTGAAAGCACAACATTTAGATCAGGAAAGGACTGGTGACAGCAGAAGCTTTGGGCTATCCATCGACCTTGAGGAAGCTAACTGGAATCTCTTACTCTTTCCTCCTTGAAATACCCATCAATTCTTGCTCAAAGTATCTGGTTTCCAATTCCACAAAAGAATATTTTAGGCAGAATTTGTATAGCACATGAACCTGAAGTAGACACTTCAATTAAGGATGTGTACAGGATGCTCTCCTTGTATGATATTCATTTTCAAACATGTTTTTTATTCTTTTTACTCACTCTTTTTATTCTGCGTGTTACCAGAGATCATCACTGAAGTATTTGAAAATTGTTTTCTGCCCACCAATTTGTTGTTCTACTTGGTGTCCAACAATCAAAAGGAATCAGCAGTTAGGAACCTCAGGAAATTGCTAGAATTCCCATCCTAAAGCAGGTTCACAAACCCTAGACCAGTCTGTTTAGAATGAAGATGGCTTTCCTTGTGCTACCACATTCCCCACCCAGTTATTGAGCAGTGCATTGGGAAGCCCGATATTTAGTCACAATTTTTTTTTTTAAAGGTATATATCCTGTGCCCAGATTCCAATCTGCTTTATCAGTCCTTTTTTTGTCAGAAGTGTTTCAAATGTAATCCTGCACCCAGACAAATAAATCATGCAGGAATTTCCCTTTAACTTTTCGGGGAATTCTTTTTACACATGTACCAATTTGAAGGAAAAAACAAATGTCCTCCCATTTCATTGAATTCAGGTAATGTGGTGGGCCTGCTAGCTCTCTTCATCTAGGAAGTGCAGCAGTCTGACTCAGCTTCCGCCATCTCTGTTTTTATATTGTTCAGGGTAATGCTTCCTCATTGTACCAAAATAGAAATGGTTTGTTTTTGTATCAAACTTGGAGACTAACTATGGATTACACTGGGTTAGGATAAAGGATTTTTTTTTTAAAAGAAATTCCATTTATCCCAGAGGAAATAGATTAATAGCCCAGGGAAATATAAGAGGCATAATGAAGTCTTTTCCCTTAAAGAAGTTACCTCTTTTGGTCTTCGTTGTACTGTCTTTGCCTCATTCATTTACTATTGGAGAGACTGGGTAGTAAATTTATAAACTTTTTAAAAATTTCATAAAATTTTTATAAATATCTTCATGAAATTTAGGAAGGGAGAAGTGAACTTTGATTTGAGTCAAGCATGCAGCTTCCAGTGGAATTAAACATAAAAAAAAATCTGTGTATTCTGGTCCTGCGCCTTGACATTTTGCTTTGCCATGTCACATAATGCATCAGCTGCATGTTCCCCTGTCTGCAGGAGAAGGCCATTTTATATGCTTGGCTTGTCGAATATCATAGCTGTTATGTTCATGTGGGTAATGGGAATGCTAATGGTGTTCTTTATCACAGAAAGATGAAAATATGTGGAAAAGTGGGGGAAATAAATCTAATCAAGTCTAAGTGAATACAACTATTAGGGAACTTGGTTTTCACATTTACTCTGCCTGTTGCTGTATGTCTCCAAAACATTATTTGTCTGTGTAAGTTTTCCAAATGTCACCAAATGCAAGTAAGGAAACCACCTCGTTCCTCTGAAGGGAAACAGGGCCACAGAAAGGTGCAAGTCAAATATTTATGAAACAGAAGTCTAGTTAAATAAAATTAGCCCTCATTACTTACCTTTAAAATCAATGTGAATTATGTTATAATCAATATGACCACAAGCTATCTGACCAGCCATGAGGAAAATAAATATTTGATCATGTAATAAATTATTTGAATGTCTACATAGGAACCCAGATCATACAAAAACAGACAGTTGAAGACAACACAGAAGTCTCTGATCAAACCACAATTAGAAATTAGATCTTTATAGTTTACACTGATATTTTTATACTTTTGTGTGATAAAAACATCTTCCAAATGAAATTCGTTTATATTTGAACAAATACTTTAAAATATCATACTTGATACTATCTAAATAGTGTCAAAAGAGTATAAGTTCATGCAGCTGAAAAGATTGAGATGCACTTTATCTGAATGCACCATATAATGTGGATTGCAAAAGTAAAATTACGATTCCAATAGATGGAAGTAATTTTTTAAAACAGTAAAAATTTTCATTGGTTTTTAAGAGAACATGGGTATTTTATATTCTATAAATCTCAGTACAAAGAAAAATAGAGGAAAGTACACACAGGCAATTTCTTAGCCTTCACTACTACATTACAAGGCTGTCTCACGTTATAGTCATTAGAACCAATTTTTAGGGAGTATGTGGAGTCTGTGTAAGAGCACGTGTATGTGTCTGTATCCTCCTTTTGATGATTAGATCTTTTATGAAGTTGTATTCACACTTAATAGGATTTTTATCATTGCAATTTAAGTTGGACATTAAATATTAACCCCTCCTTTCTATACTCTATAACAATTTATTAAAATTTTTATAATAATACACATTATGTATTTACTAAGTAATATCAGTATCAATTTAGCTTGTGAATTAAATCACTTGTTTATAGTGACTCCTACTGGAGAGCAAAGAATACCAACTAGTATAGCTTCTGAATAAACGACATTTGGTAACACTTCTTTTTAAAAGTAGCATAGCCAACCCCTTTTCCTGGCTTGGCAAATTTTACTCTTCATCTAACTTTAAATATGAGAACACAGATTTGGATCCTGAGGCATCAGCAGATGTAAGTATCACAGGTTTGAGTATCTTAACTGTACACATACACTTCCCAGGTCAGTAATGTGGAGTACAAAGTGACCATGATTGGATACCTGCTTGGTAATGGACAGTTTAGCATGGTGCTCTAGTTCACAGTTTTATTCCCTGTTAGTAGTCTTCTGTTGCCTAAGTCCATTTGGAGTGAGACTGTTGTCCTGATGCTCTTCAGGGCATCTTGCATGGAAGAAACAGCAGGAAAAATGAGGAAACACACCATCATTTATAGCATGCTGCTGAAAGGCGGAGGTCTCCTCTTATTTAAGCTTAGAGGAAATGTGTATGTAAGGTAGATAAAGGAACTGAAACTCAAATCTGGGATATGGCTTGGCCAGAGTGATGCTTCTAGGGAGTAGCAAGATTGTCCATCTCATACAGATATGTCTGCCCCTCAAGTTTAAGGACTCTGCATTTCCTAAGTTGCACATAACCTGGTTCCACTGTCTTAGTAGCTTTATGGTCTGTGAAATGTATGAAATGTCATCTAAGGTTTTTTGGGTATTAATTCTCTTGTCTTTCAAGGGAGAATGATATTGCCTATCTCAGAGTACTGGTTATGAAGATTAAACATTGAAGGCAATTGTATGTGCCTTATATTGTATTTTATGATAGGTGTATTAACTACTGTCTGTTTTTAAATTTTTTTTTTGGTTCAATACATATTTACCTAAGGTGGTTATTTTATTTATAGCCTTGCTTTCTTGCATTATGCTATTAATCATATAGTGATGAATGTCACTATTCTCCCTAGGGTGTGATATTTACCTAATTCAGCTATGCTAGGCAAAAAGGATCAGCATTGTAGAAGTAAGCAAATATGGTTTGAAACACATAAACAAACTTTGTTCAGTAACTAAATTAGGAGCATGGACTTGTTCAAGTTCTTTGATGGAGAGAGAAATGGCATTCTGTCCCTATGACCATCATTCATTCATTCATTCATTCATTCAACCCATGTACTGAGCCGTCTCCCTTATTCTGGGCAATGTGCAGGGCTGTGTGTGTGTGTGTGTGTGTGTGTGTGTGTGTGTGTGTGTTTATTAGGCTTCTTTGGACTTTGTAGTAACTATGTAATGTTGTAGAACAAAAAAAGGTAGAACTAGTGTAATGAGACCTGTGATTGGGAGTTCAGTTCTTTGTCCTGTCATGGTTTGTTATCTAATTATTTAAAATGTGTATGATTTTTCCCTACTTCACAATTAAGGCAATATTCTTTAGTCCTGTTTTTTCATGTTGTTCAAGTGACAGGTCACATCTCTTGGCCCCGTGGTCAGGCCTCCAAAGGCAGGAAGAAAGCTGACATGTCTCTGAATCCTGTTCATGTCCTGGATCAAACCTAACCTGAAGTTGGGAGTCATTAAGAAAGTGGTTGAATGAGTATAGAAATCCAGACTGTTCACTCGGATGTTTGAACTTGGATATTTACTTGTACCTAAATTCATTCATTCATTCATTCACTCATTCATTCAATAAGATTTTATTGAATGTACACCTTGCTGTGGATATCATGCCAAAGCCTTGGGGATTTCTAGTTAAATAATCCAAATTTCTTGTGACAACTGTTGATTTGTATTGTGTTGCCATTTCTGGTTTCACCTCAAATATATTTTGTCAAGGACTTTTTGGAAAATAACAAAGAGAATTGCAAGCTTTTTAGATCATAGAAGAAAGTAAGAATAATGTCCTTTAGTAATTGGTTTTACTGGTAAGAGTTTTTTCCCTGAAAGTGACAGGGACACCTGGCTCTACTGCCTATCCGAGTCCTCAATGGTGCTTTGTAGCTGAGCACCAGAGTCATGGCCCACTCTTCGTTTCAGTGATAAAGGGTTCTCTTTGCTAAGCCACTGCTGGTATATAACTTGCTCAGTTCCACACTGATGAAGCAATCAATAGGCCACTTCAGGATCCCTTAAAAACTGGTTCAAACTGACTTCTTTTAAAATTATTATAAATGCATGGATTTAAGCATTTAACTTCAGTTGTTCTTATACTTCTGTGCTGACTCCCCACGCATCACAGTAAAAATTTATCATGGTTGATATTTCTGTCAGAAAGACAACTTCAAAGTCTGAGATCACAGAAATGTCTCAGTTGACGAGCCACTGACTTGAGTTCTGTGATTGAAATGTACTCCAAGGTCAGCAAACCAAAACTCAAACACCACTGTATAAAACATCCAGTGTCTCACTGGCTATAATTCATAGATCACCTTTCAAAGTAGCATGTCTTTATTAACCTTTGTAAATTTGTACTTTTGAAATTTTAGACTCTTTTTCATCAGTTAATGAAGCCCTGAAGCTTCATATTCTGGTCCTATTTTGCTTTATTATTTTTTTTTCCAGTCACATGTGCTGAATCGTTGGAGCTTACGAATCAATTTCACCTTAGCAGGTTAAAAATATTTACTTATGCACTTGTTAATATATTAAAAGAAATGAGAGCTTAAATTTTAAAATGTGAATTGTGACTCATTAAAGTCTGTCAGTTTCATTTGTTTATATAATTAATAGAAAAGCATTTATATGCTTGCAAAATATGCAAGGAAAGATATTTAATGTAGATGAAGCAAGATGATTTGTTAATCAAAATGGGTAAGAAATCTTCCTA